>NW_026138122.1:3000000-3600000 GCF_025592945.1 Manacus candei | reverse complement strand
AATACAAAATAGTTCTTGGGTAGTAACCACAACCATAAGAAGTTCATTTCATAAAGTATACCACTACCACAAGTTTAGCCTAAAACAAATAGCATTAGCATTAAGTTACAGTCAGTGAGCACACTAGTTAAGTTTTCTGCCTTACTAACTTGGTTTAGATTAAGAGTTTTATTGAGGTTTCTGACAGTTTGCACATATAACTACCAAGACAGATGCAGTATTTTGAAGCAGTAGCAAACATCATAACGTGAACTGCAAAAAGGATTTTTCATTTTCTTACTCCTTTTGATAATTCCAAAAAGTCAAGCAGGTGAGGCAGAAGGCTAGCTAGGGTTTTTGGAGCTAAGGCCAAAAAAGCAAGCATATGGACAGTGGAAGCAAGGTGATAATATTCAGGAGGAATACAGAGATGCTGCTGGCCACTGAAGGAAGTGAATTTGTGTAGACAAAGCTTAATTGGAGTTGACGCTGGCCAGAAATCTGGGGGGCAACAAAAAGTGCTTTTCTAAATATGTCGGTCACAAAGAGCAGTCCAAAAATGACATCAGACCATTACAGGATGAGGATGTTCACCTCACTAACAGGGACACAGAACAGGTAGAGATTTCTTTGCCGGTCTTCAACAATGATAATGGGGCTAAAAGGGTCCCAGTGTTTTTTGAATATACACACACACACACATATGTATGTTAGATTGTAAGCTTTCTCCATGTATTTCCTTCCTCTCCTTCCCCCAAGCTGCTAAACTGTAGTATGACACTGCAGCTCTAAACCCTTTGAAATTACCTGGCTAACACCTGGGACACGCAGTGCCTACCACTACTATTACTCTTATTCATGGAGTCCCTCAAAATGTTTCTTTAGGAAAATGTCTACCCTGAAGAAGCTCTTGTTTCTTCCTGGCAAATCCCAGACATGGGAAGAGAAAGTCTTACCACAGATTTTCTTCAGGACTCCACAAAATATGAGCTTAGGTTAAAAAAAAAAAAAGTACAGTTGACTTAGTTTTCTCAAACTACAGAGCATTAGGATTCTGCAGTAAGCCAGGTTTGTGTAATACACTGTCAAGAAAGTAAGCTCTAAAAGAGTAGAAAAGAGGAAATTAAACAATACATGAGTACCATCAGTACACTCAGTATCAATGACAGAGGTCTACTGTCATTGACATCCTGGGAGGGGGAGAGGAAGGCGAGGAGTTCTATAAACACCATCACTTTCAGGTCCTTGCTATACAGCAGTCAGCTGAGGACTTCATTCAGTAATGGAATCACTTGTATGATTTTCTGTCAGTTACCTTGAAGATTTGAAAATATTTTGAAGAAATTCTCAGGGACTTTCCACTGGAAACTTTTAAAGATGCTCTGATGTACACATCCTATAGAACAATTACATAGAGCAGCCTTTGAAAGTCTAGATCAAGTTTTCTCTTAGTAAGAAAAAAAGAGGCACTGTATTGATCCTGTTGCTTTTACTATTCAAGTTTATGCTGATTGTTTTCAGGCCTCTGTCAACTGTTAACAGAGATGGGGCAACTACATCAGTTAATCCTGTCTGAAACGTCAACAAATGTCAAGAATTAAGATTTCTTTCACATGTAACTAATGAAAGATCTGAAGCATTGGTGCCATCTCAACTATTTAGTCAGCACCACATCTGGAATGCTGCAACAATGCAAAGCAAAGACCAAAAAACCAAGAAAAGATGATTTACCTTTACAGTTAAAAAAAATAAAAATTTGAAAAGACTGTCTTTTAGTGAAGAAGGATAAGTCTTAAGGCTTTCACAAAAAAACCCAAATTCATTTTGTCTGCAACTTCAGCTTACCTTTTGATCAGTCAGTTAAACCCTTTCCTTCCATCAACACTGATAAAAGATTTTATTTTCTCTCTCCTATTTACTACAGACTTGGTACTTATTCAGTGCTTTTTGTTACCATTATACTTGTAACGTGGAGCTATCATAGTATCTCTAAAGGTGGTTTAAAGCATTACTTTACACTGAATATCTCAGAAAAAAAAAATCAACTTGCCAGCGATATTCATAAAAATAACACTGCCTTTTAGACAAAAATAAACCTTCACCAATCAAAATTTAAGGTTAAAAGCCTAAAGCTGAAGGACAGAGGTAGTCTACGGAAATTACTTAAGTGCAAAGAAATAGGTGTTATCCAAAGAAAAAACTCTGAAAGTGGAAGAATTTTTACTAATAGTGATAGATCTACCTGGAGTATCAGTTAAATACTGTAGCTACCCCAGTCAGCATGAAGTGCAGTCCATGAACTCTGAATATTCGGCCTATAAGTGAGGGTAGCCAATGCATAGCTTTTAAAATTTGGTACATTCTCTTTGAAGAAAACTGCCAGCTGATTTTACTTCTTGAAAAAATAAAATAGAAACTGCTGAAATGTATTACTGTGTTTAACACATTCCAGTCACATCCTTTAGGAGCAGAGGGAGGGAAGAAACAATCAAAATCACTGAAACAAAACTCAAGGTACTCATGAATGTAGATAATACAGTATTTGTTTCGCTTTGTTCTCGCCATCTGTCCTTTTCAACACACTAAATATCACAGGGAACTGTATGGCTGTAGTTTCAACGTGATGGGAACATATATCCCCAAAAAAACACATGCAAAAAATTTGACTAATCTTCATTATGAAAATTTGCAATAAGATAAAGTGTAGCACGGAGGGCTTAAACAACCGACAAGGGAAAAAACAAAGCCTGAATGGGGAATGAAAACAGAGGGTGGGGAAGAGAAGGCTGGCTGTGGCATGCTGTATGGCTAAGAAGAAAACTAAATTGCCTAGGTCAATTGTTAACTGAATCAACGTGTGCATTACTCAAGAATAATCTAGGAAATGAACAGTCGTCTTCGAAAAAGTTTTTAGTGACTGAGTAGAAGAGAAAGATGACACTTTAGTTTAGTTAAGGAGGTTTATTAAGACAGAAATGCTATCAGTAGGATGGCATCCATGTTTTGCAGAGCTGTACTGTAGGAGCAGAGCAGAAGTTGGAGAAGTGGTAAAGCGCCACAGTGGAGGCAAACAAACACGTCTGTGGGAACATGCAGGTTTCAGCACAGCTGTACACGTCATCTGACTTACCTAAAACGTTGAGCCTGCTGAGCTAGGGGTGCTGGATACCTTCTGTTTGGAGAATGGTACAGCTGGGAAAGAACGGCCTGACTGGTTTTTTGGCTTGGATTGTTAGCAAACTTTACAGTGATGGGCTCTGTGGCACCTGGAGGTTTCTGGCCATTCAAGCCCTTGATAGCTTCTTCTGCTTCAATTCGCTTGTCAAACCGGATAAACCCCACGCCCCTCGATACCCCTGCACAACGTGAAGGAAGCATATAATAATTAATTCAGAGACTCCAGAATATTAGTCGTTAACATTTTATTTTCAAGGCCAATTGCTATGTTAATGGTCAATCACTGTGAAGACATGACAAATTTTGAGCATAAGAGAACCGAGTTTTGCCTCAGAATAAGAATTTTCTACTGTAATTTTAATTTTTAATTTAACTGATGTAAGACTCATTTGTGCAAAAAGCTTGGAGGGTTGAGGGAAAACAGGAGAAAGAACTTAAACCTTGTGAGTCAAAGAGGAACTCTGAAACAAAGCAATTTTGATGAGGATGGAGATGAACTCAGAACCAGCTGCACTGTAACCTCCGGTCAGTTTACACTACTCTGCAGTATCTACATTCACAGAAATTCCATAAATAGCTTAGTTATCTGCTCTCCAGCAGCAAAAAATGGCATATGCCCTCCTGCAGTACCCCTTGAAGGTCCCTTTGGAGCAAATATGCTGAGAAGATGATGACATGCATGTTCTAGACTGCAGTAACAGGAATAATGGGTATGTCTTAACAGTCCATGGTTACCTTTAAGAATAAGATTCATTTTCAGTGTATCACCACACACCATTAAAGTGTTATTTTTGAAGGAAACTTTTCTTGGTATAGAGAAGTCAAACACAACATGCAAAGGGATTAGCAAAGTGAAGGAAGGTCTTAGGAACATTGCACATCCAAAATTTATATTGTCTTAGACATAAACACCAAGGTGTCAACACTTGAATCAATTAACATTAAAGCTAGTAACAGCCAACATTACTTGAATGCTTTGTTGTAATATTCCTAGTGCCATTTAGAGGCCCTTTATGTTTTGGTTCATAAACAGTGATGATTTAAACCATCAAAGTGACAATATGCGGGTATAAAAAAAGCTTCAAAGAGGCAAATGTCACAGTTTCAACTTCACATTTTTTATCTGTCAGTTTGTGTCACAACCTTATTATTCATATCATTTTGAGCCTACCTCTCCCAAATTACTAAGAAGGAAGGAAGAAAGCTTAAACCTGAACAACAGTCTCTATGCTAGAAAACTACCGTGCAAATATCAGGATTTATTAATACTTAGAATTATCCAGCACATTAGAAGTTTAATTACATTTACTTCATGGCCCATTTGTCAGACCCCATCTACTTCTATGCAAGAATATACAGGAACATACTGTAAATGATTATTTATTGCAAAGACTGGAAATCTGACCCACAAATTTGCTACTTCTGTGCTTCAGTATTTGGCCTTTAGCTTTCCTTTCCATGCCTCTCTACACTCTCAGCAATTCACACTATTAAAACACTGTATAACGTGTCAATACTGAGATTTCTTTTAACTGCAAAGGACTACATACAAGTTCCTCTGCAGGTCAGTACAATCCTTTCAAAGTAAGACAGTTTGCAAAGCTTATGACCTCCTACAGCTGAAAGCTGTTTCTCACGCACAAGGACATCTGACTTTGAAAAGGTACAACCATAAAAAAAGTCAAACCTAGCTAATCACAGAACTTACCCGCTCCTGAGGAGCTCAAAGTTCATGCATATGCCCCAAGTTAATGAGTCAACCTTGAAAACAATCTTAACAGCAATTACAAGAGTGGGTCTTCTGTAATCCTAGTCTCAGAGAACCAGCTGTGCATTTTTGCATAAAGTTTTCTTTTTTAGAAAAATAAAGTTTAATAGCATTTTGTAAGGCTCTGAGAGACTATTTTCATGCAGCAGCTTGGCGAGGAAGATTATAGCAGCTGTAAATTTAGTACAAGTCATCAAACAGTCTTCAAACCTGCACCTTCAGGGTGGAAATGACTCAAGCTGGCTCAGTACACTCCACAGTCTATTTTTGCCCATGCATATTTATGAACAATTCCAGGAGAAAAATGCATTTTCTGGTCTACATTATAGAGACAAGACCACCGTACTGAAAGATGAAATATTTCTTAAACTGCCAGTCCAAAAAGGAGAGGCCATGCAAAACTGCCTACTTACCAGTGACTTGGTCAACTAGAATACGAGAAGTAATAATGCGTCCATACTGGGAAAAGATCTGTTCCAGTTCTTTCTGGGTCATTGTTTTTGGAAGTCCACTAACATACAAATTTGCATCTCTGATAGAAGCCGAACTTGGTCGCGCATAGGAAACCTTAGGGGAAAAAAAAACACAAAAAACCCCTAGAAAACCAACACTTTTAAACCAGATGAAATAGATTAGTAATTTGTTCTGAACGTGGGTCACTGGGCCTTTAGATTTGTTTTTTATTTTTCTGGAGCTGGCTTCTGAAAATACAGATGGAATGCAACATAGACCACACAGAAGAAGCTGACTGCATGGACTCTCTGTAATTGGAGAACTACTTTCAAATAAATGAGAAAAAGCTAGGTACACACTCCAGCAAGCCTTGGTGAAGAAAATGTTCTCCATTAGCTTACTGTAAGATTAAAAAGACAAATTTAAGAAGTTCCAAGAATGTCTTTTTAATTCTCATTAAAAAGCACTAAAACATACAAGAAATGAAGATTTCAGAGTGATATCTGGGCCAAAAGCACAAAAAGGCAGCCTGAAGCACTTAAAGGTTTCCAAATGTTTTTCAAGTACACGTACATGTGTTGAGCATCCTGTCAAATGACACAATCATTCATGAGGGCAAGATAAACTCTGCTATATCACTTTCACAGGCCTCAGAATGAATGGTAGAAGCAGGAATCCAACCTCTATTTTGACTGTTCAGCAGCAGCTTGCCAATTTTAGCAACACAGAGGTCTTACAACTAAATGTCAATTAACAGTGAGATTCTCAGATCCTTTTGGATAAAAAGTTTTTCACTTGGTGTCTCCAAGTGTCAGTCAGAAATATTTTAAGATGATCATTTATGTCCTTCAACCTTTAGACACGTTACAAAACCAGCATGTTCATTACCTTACACTGAAGTCTGTACAAGTGGTCTTATGCTTACTACAGGAATGATTAAAACAGAACATCTGTGCTTCTTGAACATGACAAAATACTTTTAACTGGAGTCCTCACCGTGCAAATCATAAAAATAAAGAAGGAGTAGTCAGATTTATGTCCTTTCCTTCCCTCCCCTGCAATTAGCCTGCACTATTACCCAACACTGGGCAGCTGAAACTTGATTCTGTAAATCCGTCTTTTGCCTAACTCTTTGATATTTCTTTTCAAATCCTTCCTGTCTCACTTTCACGCAGATCAGCAGACTCCTAAGACTCCTGTAGCAGCAAAACAAAAGAGAGCACCCTGGAGATTAAACAAGCACTATCCTGAACACTGCTGTGATCCTTCAAGTTCTACCCAGAGGCTTTATGCAAGGTACCTTTGTGCTGGCTGAACAGGGCTGACCTAAAAAACTTATAGCTGTCCAACACAGCTATAAGTATGGCTCACTTATAGCTGTCCAGCCTCGTGAGCCACACTGCCTTGTTCTTTCTACATGACAGCCACACAAGAGCTGAAGACCTATGTTCAAAGTTACAGCACAAGACTAAAGGTCGCCTGCATTCAGTCAAAGTAGCAACAAGGACAGTGACGGCCACCCATTTCTACCAGGTAGAGAAATAACAGCTAAAGAATGAACAAACTTGCCCAACTTGCCCATTTGGCTCTCAGTTTCTTTAAGAAACAAAGTTCCATGCCTTAGAACTTGGCAGGACAATTTTCAGGAGACTAAAAGCCAAAGAACGGAGTCAGACTGCCTTGGGGACCAGGCCTAGACACACTAAATGCATGTATTAGCAAAACCAAGGAGTTCTGAATAGCTAAGTCAATGTTTGTTTTCAAAAGGAACCCTTCCACCAACACCTCAGAATTTAACTCCACACAGTAGGCAGGGACAGCAACAAAGTCCATTTATAACTGTACACAATGGTGTTATAAATGGTGTATAGTTTTAAATTATCTTTGGAATTGAGATACACTGAACAGTGTCCTATCCAATCCTTTTTAAGCTGTCAGATGTTTTTCTTCCTATATGCATTTTGTCTGGTCCTCTGGAGAAAATTTCAAATTCCTGTAACCGTCAGCTAAGGAAGGAAGAACAACAGTAACTTTTCTTTAAATTTAACAAAACAGCTCCGCAACTGCTAATCAATATTTCACTACTGAGAAACTAAAACCCCCATGGTTTGCTGTAGGTATTGTGGACTTTACAATAGCTTTGAACTTAAGTAAGTATCTGTTACAAAGCTCCTTTCCACATGCACTCTTGCAAGTACTCACAACAGAGGTTATAGAGTATAAGTCCTGTTTTCAAACAGGACATCCTCACTATATGATGGGGCAGTGCACGCTCAAACTTTTACAGATGTTACAAAACTTGGACGAGTGACTGACAGACCAGACATCCTGAGGGACTTCAACAGACTGGAGAACTGGGTAAGCAGGATACTCAAAGAAATTCAAGAAAATCAGTCCTCCCCCTGGAGAGAATAATCCCATGTACCACTACGTGCTGGGAGTCGACTGGCTGAAAAGCAGGTTGTCAGAGAACCCTGGAGTTCTTGTAGGCATCAAGCTGATCATAAGCCAGCAGAATGTACCCTTGTGACACAGATGGCCAACAGCCACCTAGGCTAAATCAGCAAAAGCATCACCAGTAGGTCAAGGGAGGTCATTCTTCCTGTCTACTCAGCAATGGTGAGACACTTGCATGGGACTGCCTCCAGCTCTGGGTTCCCCAGTGCAGTAAGATATTTTTTACACCTAAGACATAACACCAATCACAGGTTACTTCATGGAAAGTACCCCAGTGACTACTCATGTATCCTAACTGACATATGCTTGAATCTGGGCAATTAGTCACAGGAATAACACACATTAAACCAAAATCAGCGGTTCATCACCAATATCCAAACATTATATCTAGCCATCTTGCTAAGGATCAGAAGTTCTGGTCAGGCAAGAAATCAAAAAAATATTAACTTCAGAAACCCAGTGTAATTTAATTTGATTTTTTTTTGGCAAAATATTATTAGCCATCTTTGATTCTTGTAAGTCAGTACCACTAGAGAAAAACGATGACACCATAAAATATTACTGTGTAAGGGAATTAATTCCTATGCAGGAGAACATTGCCGGAGTATGGGATATACAGTTTCTTTTCTCTGTTGATGTTGAAGTCCAGTGATTTCTGTTGTGATACAAATTTAAAGCAGAGACTCCCTAGATTCATCTCCCTACCTGTATCCTGTCAGTTTGATCATTCTGTAATTACTTGCTGATAGTTCTAGATTTAGTCTCTTCAAACAATTTACATACAGACTGAATTAACAGCTGTGCTAAGATTTTAATTCCACAGCTACTTCAACAAGTGAACAATTACAGTTATGCAATGTCAAAACCACTGAACAGAAAGCAAGTCAAGAAACCGACTGAAAGCCTACGGTTTTAAATATTTAATGATGACACACACTGTACAACACTGAACAGCACTACTCCGGAGATATCAATTTAAAAAACAGTTTTACTGAAATTTTCCACTGCGGTTACTAGGAAAGACACTTGTTTCTAGAAATGCAAACATTACACCACCAAATTCAAGCATTTTCACCACTGCTTTAATATTTCATTTAACATCATGATGAACCAATTTACAATTTTCAAGTGATAGCTGTGAGAGTTGGCAGCTTAAGCAAAGAAGTTGCTAAAAATAAGAGACACAATCCCTACAAATGAATTTTTTGGTTTCTTACTATCTGCTACTTCCTACAGTACCATGCTTGAAGCTCTTTTTTCTTATAGCTTATTATTAGTATAAAGCGCAAATAGAAGTAGTATTTGTATTCTCTCAAAGAACTTCAGAATTTACTATCACTTTCTCCTAAGCACCTCTACTTAACATATTCTCAAAAGTTTTTAAATTTGAAATCTTTAAATATTAAAATCAGGATTTCAGTCAATGTTTACATTCATTAACTACCAGTGTAATCTTTCAGCTTAGAACACTGCTTGCCCTTCAGGATAGTATCCAGTTCTTTTAAAATGCATGCTTCAGTGGAAAAAAAAAAATCCAGTAAAAAATTACCATCCAGTGTGTGCAGATGAAAATGAGTTAAACCTGTCTGCAAAGCAGACAGATTTATACTGAGAAGAGGAAAACATTAGGAATATGTAAGCCCTCTTGGCAAATATAATAAAAACAAGGACGTATTTTTGTTACAGCAATGTTCTCAGAGGCCTTTGTGCCAGGCACCGTGCACTTAAATTTGCATGAGACACCATGACTCAAGACCTCTTCTTAATTCAATTTCTAGTAAGAAGATGCTGCAGCACACCTCAAAGATGAGGTCTGAGCTGTCAGTAGCCAGTAATGCATCATCTGAAACAAGAGAGTACATTGCTGTATATTCATCAAGTTTACTTCCTGTATCCCCTGGAATGAAAAGATAGCTCCACTCAGACTTCCCTCTGCAAAGGTGACTTACACTCAACTCTGTAGAACTACCAATGGATACTGCTCAACACAGCTTCACTTATGTATGTAGATTAAGATAATCAATATAACCGTACCTGATAAAGCCGGTGCTTTCACAGCCTGTTGTACAACAGGCAATGCATTCAAAAAAGGGACACCAAAGTCACAGCCTTTCAGCATTATCAGAAGAGGTTTCACTGTTTTAGTCCACATCTCAAAAGTGTTCCAGCTCTGACAACTACAACCCGTGCCAGTGTCACCAATCTGAGGTCGGCCACGGGATCCACACCTGCTCTGTTCCCAGAGGGAACAGCTGAGGGCATGAATGGACCAACCTGACAGGCTGCTCCTCTATAAAACCAGACTATCAGAATCAGATTTGGCCATGAAGTAGTAGCAGGCTTAGAATATGTTCAAAGTGATTACTGATGGGCATAGTAGTTCACATGAACATGACTAGACAACACAGAAGTACCTGTATTTTATAAAGCTCTTTCTTGGAACAATTTTTACCTGAATAACATGGTTTTGCCAAAGAGCTGTACGCTAACTATATCATAACTATTTAAGACTCACAAATATAAACCCAACACCAATTTTTGAGTAAGAGGAAAAAATAACACAGGTATTTATTTTACAAAATTAAGGAATGAGCACTCTGTAGGTAACTTCCACTGAAATAAAGTGAAGTCTCCTTACAGATAGTCCTTTGCAGCTTTTAGTAGCTGTTTACAGCAAAGTCTTCTAATTTTACATATTCAGAACCTTCACTCTAAGCATGTTAGCAGACAGTATAGAGCCTTCCACCAAATTTCAGATTAGTTACTGGACAGAGAATAGTCTGCTGAGACAACAATGAGTACTGGAGCTCAGAAAGACTTTTTACTTTCATTCCTCTTTGACCATGTTTCTTTATTTAACTCTCATAGTCAGGAAACAACCACCACAACCTCTTGTGCTACTTGCCTGCAGCATGCCTGCACTGACCCCACTTTCCAGCATGCAGCAAGCTGAAAGCTCTATCACCACAACAAAGCTAGGAAAATGATCTAGCTGCTCAAGTTCAGCTCCTACACTAAAACATGAGATGGGGAATTATGCGCTACAATCACAGAATAGCAGTTCTGCTGTTCTGCCTTTAAAGGGATCAATACAAAAAAAATACTTTAAAACCTGCAGTCTTGTTAAAAATAAGCATTTAACTTAGAATTTAAGTACAAACAAAAGATACGAAACAAAAGGAGATCCGATCTCCAAACATTTTCATTTTCCTACTTCTCACATACTTTTACTGTCAAAAGACCTTTCTCCACACTTTACATTCATGGTTCGGATCTGGTAACACCCCCTTTTCCCACTCATGCCCAAACAGTGAGAGCACCAAGAATTTCAGACACTTAGAATGGAAAAAGTAGTCAGATTTCATAGAGAATAAGGGTATGCAGCATAATATTAAGCCCTCTACACAATACAACAGAATAAAGTCTCTGAACAACAGACCCCAATTATCCTCATGCTTTTGGAGTTGAGGTAGATTTGTTCACACATTTTCCCTTCTTCTGAAGGAAATAAATAAACTTCAGTTTCTCTGTGTTTTGTCGAGGGAGCTGCTACTATTGACAGAAACTGTGGCAAGCTCATCTCCTGGGTCTCTCTTGCACTATTCCATGGCCACATCTCCTAGAAAGGCACACAAAACATCTACTGCCACAGTTATCACTTCATTGAAGTATCTCACAGCCTTTCAGGAAAAACTATTACTGCATAGATAAAAGACACCCAGAGTCAATATTTAATATGTCAAAAAAAAAAAAAACACCAAACCCCAAAACACAAACAACAACAAAAAACCAAGCAAAACAAAACACTAACTTGGAAGCTGCTAGCTTAACAGAGACCCGTTTATCTCAAGACTTCCATAATTTTAAAGGTAAGCAAAAGCATATTTTACAAAATTTAAAGCATTCTTCCAAAGAGAATGTAAAAAACCTCCATACCTAGGAAAGCCATAGCCTACCTAAAGGATTTTGCCTAATTAGAGGACTTAGCATAGCATGGGAAAAGCAGAGTACAAAAGATGCACTACTACTCAGCAGTAACAAGCAGTTTTTCACTAGTTTTGTTGGCATTTTTTTGCTTGCCAAAAGCTTGGCTTTTGAGCAAAGCTTGCAGTCTCCCTTCAGCTCCATACAGTACTGCTGGCCCCTTCGAATATGCCCATTTCTGTGTTAGAAACACCCAATGCAGCTCAGAAAGGACTTTACTGCACCTACTGAGGCTTTATGTCTGCAAACCTGTTCAGCAGCCTCACGATGACCTGCCCTGGTCCAAGGATTCTCTTCCTCAGAGAAAGTAAGGATGGACTCTTGTAAGAAACTCCAATCAGTAGCAACATGGCCCTTGGGGCTCAAACAGAAAACAGACTATGTCACTGGTGAAGGTGAGATTAGCACATTTTATGGTTTGGTCTGACATGCTGTATACAAATGAACAACCGTGTGGCCATAATGTGGTTTACAGGAAGTGACAACAATATGCTTTTAGAAGTGAATCCTCCTCTCAGTATTATTCAGCTATGGGAAAAACAAGCAGCCAGTTTAAGCTGGTTAAGTAACATTCAAAGTCAGAGGAGATTTGAATTTCAGCGAAGAACAAATTTTACCTGGGGGTGAAAAGGCATGTGTGTGTGTATGTGCAGTATTAAAATGAAAATGCTGTCAAAGCTTTAACTGTTAACACAGCTAAAAACCTGCATAACTACAATTTACAAAACTCCTGCAGAAATTTAAGAAAAAAACCCCTACCCTTACCTTTGTTTCAAGACAAATTGTCCTTCTGCCTCAGATCTGCTAGAGTAGTTAAAATTTTACCTTAAGAATACAGTCCTGAGTATGTAGTTACCCTGTCAAGACCACTACATGTTCTGGCAAGATAGCCTCTCTCTCAACCTTTACATCAGTAAAAATCACTGGCTTTAATTAAACCTCCAGATAGAATTCCCTTTTGCCCCTCACTAGAACAATGTTCTTTAATGCTGGGGGAAATGGGGGTGAGAAATAACAAGGTAAGGAGGGTTTCTCTCACCTTCACAGCTCACTTGCCTCTGGCATTTTAATAGACTTTTTACACAATTCATTGTATTTCATTGCTACCCAGGGACATTACTTACTGAAAAAATTACTACAAAGTGATACTACCAAATTTTTTCTCCACAAGTATCAGTGGCAAAGACAGGAACAATCTCGATCTCTTACATGCTGCACTAAACTCAGAAATCAAACC
Organism: Manacus candei; assembly: GCF_025592945.1. Lineage (NCBI taxonomy): Eukaryota > Metazoa > Chordata > Aves > Passeriformes > Pipridae > Manacus > Manacus candei. Next base: position 3,586,945 of record NW_026138122.1, on the reverse strand, counting down.
ATCATGTTTCTTTTTAGTATTTTGTTATTTTCCATTAAGTGTAAAAAGCATTTTCAAGAGCAGTACCATTGGTAAAATTTAAAAGTGGAGCTGTTGACCAGCTAAATTGGAGCATAATCCCTTTAAAATGAATCTTCTTGTAGATCTAAGTAATGTTTCAGGGCACCAAGTGAAACTGCATTACATTATGCCAAGTTTTAAGGACACACTGACTCAAAGGACACTAATGAAGTTGCAGCACATCCCTCACTTCAAAAGTCTTCCCATGCTGTACTGTACTTCTTTGGGCATTCATAAAGCTGATATTTTAGTACTCACTCTTCTACTCAAGTCCTAACTAGCTCTTCTCATTACGCAGTTTTCTACAGGAGGGCAGTCAGTTAGGTGATGATGGCAAAATAGAACATCTTGTACTTGTAGCCAAAGAATCTGTCAAACTTCATTCCAGCACCAAGGTTGGTAGAATGTTACATGTTAAGCCTGTTTTTATTTTAAATATATGCAAATTTACAAAGTAGTGGGAAGAAAACCTACAGATTTAATACTTTAGATAAATTATTTCTTAAATCTCTATTCCCTTGCCAGGTAATAATTACCCATGTAAACACCTCAATAATCCAAAGAGCTTCAGAGGAGGAAAACCCTATTAAATCTGACTTCTAAGCAGCACTAGGCTAGGTAAAACACAGCTAGATAATCAATGCTATCTTAAAATAAAAGGTCTACTCCCAGGCCTCTAGCTGGACAGACTATTTTTTTCTGCTTTCAAACACATATTTGCATACATGTTTATGCAATCTCACTGGTATTCTTGATTAACAAAACTTGCACACAGGGGCTCTGCCACTTCAGGCCCTCTCACCCTAGTGAGCTAGGGATAGAACAGTGGAAGCTCCTCAGCTCTAGTTCACCTTAAAAGGGAGGAACGAGCACCACATGATGACACTGTCATCTTCAGTGTCCCCTTGGCAGCTACAACCCACAAAGGACTGTGCCCAGCATTAAAGCAGCCGAGCATTCATGAAGAAAAGCCAGATATTTTCCTGTGTCTTTCTGCTACCCCTAACAGTGCAGGTAAAAAGCTGCCTCCTATTCACCACCTTGCACAGCTCTAAGCCAGTTTAGAGACAGGCCATTTGTTTGCCCGCTCCTTTTCAGACCAAGAACCTGAGTACACCTTCTTGTTAATGCAGGAGTCTTTTACTCCACATTTTATTCCTCCCTTGAAAGATATTCCTATTTATATAATCTCACAATAAATTCACTTTTTTTTTTTTAAGAGTTTTCCTAAGAACACAGTGAGGGGAAGCCACTGAGTATTTCTCCTCTCCTGAGCAAAAGCCAATCCAACAAAAACATGCACTGAATTTTCTTATCACTCTGTGTAAGTCAGTGACTCATAACCTTCTTGCTTCTCTGAGTTCTCCACATTTGGGAAGAACTTATCTTTCCAGGACAACTCAAATGAAAAAAGGAGCCATGGACAAACAAGCAGGTAACCAGAAAAATCACTCCTTGCACAGAAATATATATTTTTACTGTCTCAAACAGAACAAAAGAGCCTGTCAGCAGCATTATCTTCCAAAAGAGAAAAATCCACAGAAAACACTTTACCTTTTATAAGATACAACTCATTTTCACACTGAAGTTGCACAATTAAATGAAGCCCAAACTTCACTACATACACGATGTAACCATGTTTACATTGCAAAGAACCATAAATTATGCCACAGAGGGCACCACACAGTATGAGGAGGCATACTGTCTAGCAGAGCAGGGTTCAGGTATCCAACACACCTATAAGTGCCTTCAACATTAATGTACACTCACTCTGATGTTTTAATATTCAGGTGAAATCAGAAGGCAACACAACTGTTACCAGGTACAAGACTAAGACTGCTATGACTTGCTTTGGAGGTATGGATCTGAAAGTTTAAGATACTTTACAAATTATTCAATGAAGTATTCCATAAAGCGTTCCACAGGATGTTCTTTTTAAAAAAAGGTAACAGGTAATAGGTTTTTATATCACTACCCTTACAAAAAAGCTTAAGCCAGCATTTGCAAATTCACCTTTTCAACGTATTTTATTTCAAGAAAACGAGAAGTGGCATCCCCTTTTAGGGACCATAAAATGAGTGAGTATCCTCACTCTTCTATTAATGGATTAGAACAGTAGATAAGAAAAACAACTCTCAAAATTTCTGTTTCTAGAAATTAGAGAAACTGAATTTAATAAACAAGGGTAGTAAGAGTTACAACACAATCGAAAAAGACAGGAATATCAAACATTAGAGACCTAGAGATTAGGGCCCTAGAAATCCACTAATTCATACTAATTCATAGATAACTGAATGGTGAATAACATAGTTATTTCAACATTTAATGTTAAGGATTTGTCAGAGAAACAAGACAACCAGCAACCTTTAAAAAGGAAATATTAATAAGGAATTTATACCATCTCTGAGAAGGTAAGGAGGAAGCACATAGTGTTCAGATAATATGCAAAATCGCATTTCTTTGCCTAAAGCATGCAACATAATTTGACAGTTAAAAAAAGTCAAACGTACATCCAGAATGTCAAGAAAAAGGAACTGTAATCAAACTCTCCAAATCTAAGTAGACTAGAAAGGACTAACATTTGCTTCATGAAGTCCTAGTCTATTCTACTGACATTAGCAGAATTTTTGTTACACTTGAAAAAGTAAAACAAATCAGGAATTCAAAACAATTCTGTTTCTTTAAATCATATTAACACTACATACTTTTATTGTTTTAGTTTGAAGTCTCAATCCATTCAGAGTGTTGATAGCTTTTTCAGCATCCTTGGTGTCAACGTAGTTCACAAAACCATAACCCAAGCTTTGTCCTGATTAAAAAGAAGGAATAAAAGTCATCATTAGTACTGCAGTGCCACACAATGGGTAGCTAACTGTTTTAATGCTACATAGACACACTAAGCAAACATTGCTGGTATTGAAGAACAGTATCTGCTCCAGATACAAATACAAGATTTGTAATGGTCACAACATTTTCCAGTAAGGTTGGTAGATTTTAAGTAGCTTCTCTGTTCCTGTGTACTGCAGTACTTTCTCTGCTCAATGCAGAAATGGCTACACTCAGTTCAATGGGAGACTTAAAAATGAGTGAGTTTAAAATGTACTTCAGTGTCAGAATTTGAGCCAAATCTGAAGCCAAACACTTTTACAGTTGTCATTCATACAGTACATATAGCCTCTCAGTAACAAGGAGTTTAAAGGCTTCTTTTATTATGATATTCAAAACAACTGGTAATAGTAACTGTTTATGAGTTAAATATCAGTCAAAGATGCATTATTTTCAGGTTGTTTTAGTGATGGAAATTCAGATGGCAGATGGACATAAAGCATTGTTAATTAGCTCTTAATCTCTGAACAACAGACCATTTCTAACCATGCATTCTGTCTAAGCACTTATTAAACACTTGAGTTCAGCATAAGAGTCCTCTCAACAACTTCAAAACCTATAGTATGCCATCCCTAACGAGCATTCTCCTTTAAAAGTACTTTTAGTGCATAAGAATGCAATTAGGTATAAAATTTTAACATAGTGATAGTATACCACTTAGTAAGAATATTACCCTTTTATTAGCACAAACCTTTTCAGAGACACTCCCATACTCTTGACCATTTAAAAAAAAAAATAGCTATAGGGAAGCATCCAACATATCTAATTCACAAAATGCTAATTTGAAAGATTATTCTGGATACAGAACAACATAAAAGGATAAACAGTATTATACAAAGCAAAATGGCAATTTATATCTAAAAAAGAACTTATGCTGTATCAAGTTCTTGTATGGTATCTATACAGTATGTATTAAACAGTATGTAATGCAAAAACATGATGGGAAGTTGGTACTTGATTCATTATGACAAGAGAGGGCTTACTAACAAGCCCATCACCTCTGGCATCCACAGTTTTGTACCAATTATGCTTACCATGGCACCAAAGAAACACAGACCCCACCCCCCAAAGTTGCCTCCATTCTTTTCTATCTCCTCCTCAGATGAAATCAGAAGATAGGTTAATATATGCATCAACAAAGAATCCAAACCCAAAGTGGATAAAGTAGTGAGCAACTTGTTCTAGAGAACCCTGTTCTGAGCAGGAAGTTAGACTACATGATCTTCAGAAGTGCCTTCAACCTCAACAATTTCAGGCTCCTTTAACAAACCACACGGAAATATACAGAAGCATTTCTGTATTCATTTACACCTCTACCTAGATATATCCACGTTTCTTGTCTTGGAAATGGCTTTTTCCTTATTAGTTTGATGACAGTAGAGCAATTTCTATACCTGTCACCTCCATCACTCCCACCGTCTGCAGAAACTCTTCCCAACAGTGTCTCCAAAAAAGAGGGAATGTCTTTTTGTGCATGACTTATTTTAGTCTTATCCTAATATAGAAACGTTGATTTTAGGCGTTGTTATTAATCTCCTAAGAAACCCATTTAAACCACAACCTTAAAATACGTTAAATTCTAAAAGAGAAAGCTATTTCAGATAAGATGTTCCAACTCATTAATTCCAGACTGAAAAGAAAGATGTGCAGAAGTTATTTCTACTACCCCTCTGTCGAGGTGATCTACTTTTCACATTAAAGACACCCAGACCACTGCAGACAACGAGCATACCCTGCTGTTATAAAGGATTTAATAATGACCATTGTTCTGGAGACATTCTACAATTAAGTCGAACAATAACAGAAAATAGCTCTGGACTCTTTCATCTGTGCCTCTTCTGCACCAAACTCCACTCACCAAGACAGAAGTCCCCCGCACAACACACACTTGTTTCCAAGTGTGCTTCCAAGTGCTATTACATATTTAGGTATTCTGAATAGTCAGTTTAGCCTTTTGCTGATCTTCAAAATTACAGCCTACTCAACCTTAACACAGACAAGAGACTACTTGAGCACATCAGCTCTTCATTCCATAACACATCTACAAGCAGTATTAAACTTAGCTTATCCTAAGCAAAGGAGTGACAAGAGTTTCTTATTTTTTTTGTGAATTTGTACTTGTGCTGTTAAGAAGAACACATTCACCACCTTCAAGGGTGCTCATGTGCAGGTGAGCAATATTTCAGAAGTTACATGCTCCAACTGTCAGTTGAGCTTATTCTCTTCGACAGTTCTTGTAGCTACTTCATAGACCTGTTTACAGCTGTTTCTGTAGACTTTCTACCAGATTTTATGCTTGGAACACTACAAATATTAGACAATATGGTGCAGAAAAATGCAACAGTTAACTAAATTATTGTTACAACAGTCACCCAAACTAGGAAAAGTAAAAATGATAAAAAATGCAGAGGGTAATTCACAATACTTATCAGAAAAGAATCACAAATAAATTCTTTTTATTCTGCCCAACTTATTTTGTAAACATTTATTATAAATAATGTACACAGCTGTAAAAGTCTAAAGAAAATCCCCTGCTATGCAATATCCAGAAAAAGTCACAAAGAAGTGCTGTCTACAGAAAAAGAGGTCAAGCAAACTAGATGTGATAGAAGTGACACCTCTCCATTTTCAAAGTTTTGCTCTTAAAAGTAGCAGCAATTTCCCTAAAGCAGAATATAGCCATTGCAGTAGAATTTCTAAACTAGTATTCTCCTCCTGACAAAAAATAATTCAACTTCCTGAATAATAATAATTTCACTCTAGAATTCAACTTATGTGAAAGGACTCCTTGGTTACTTCCAGCAACTCCTTCAACATTTTTAAGCAGAAGTTTACAGCACATTCCTGTTGCAAGAACTCAATTTTAGAAATAAAAATCATGATGAAGACTTAGGTTGGATTACTGTAGACAAGACTCAAATGAATAAATGACAAAAAGATCAAGAAACTTAACTGATTGTTTAGCAAAATCCAAGCCAAGTCTAGTTTTACTTTAAGGTAACTCAGAAGGACTGTGGGATAAAAAAAAAGATGCGTCACTGAACTGTACATTTCCATGAGGCACAGCTATTTACACCATCTAGGAGAAGCACTGAATTACTGAATGCTCAAAAGCAATTATAAGACAGCTGACTTCACTTCATCACTGTTAATGACCTATGTAAAGCCTTCTCATGAACTTTGGAGGAATAAGATCTAGAGACAAGGTAATTTTTCCTACTGCCCTGTTACCACCCAATTATTCATAAAAGATAAAGAGTTGGTGACATGAAAGAAAGAAAAACTAAGTCCTGGAGCTTTCTGAATACTGATGTATCTTACTACCTAGAGAAGTCCCCTGCCGAAAAAGCATTCATGTACAAAGTGCTTGGTTGCACAAAACAGCCCAGGTGTCCTGAGGCATCCCCCACTTCAGTGTTAGGAGATCAACTAGTGAAATCTGTCATGTAAGACTAGAGATTGCTCTAGATACCACAATTAATAGGACATTACTGTTTATGAGCATGAAGCAAGACGTCTGGTTTTCTTCTGCTGGTTACTGTAGTCTAAACATTTCCTCTGAAGTCTACTTCCACAGTGAACACAGCTCATCACTGTTCTTTGCAGAGTCTGCTGCTGTTCTCAGCATACAAAGCCCTCTCTACTTCATTATCAATTTAAAGATCATGTATTCTGATTACAGTATGAAGCAAAATTATTTTTCTAGATTCAAATGAAGTGAGTTCTAAAACCTGGTGGTGTCTCTTTGCTACCGCCTGTCTACTGAAAGACAGTTTTAAGGGCTGGGCTGCTAGTGGTGATCACCCATCCAAGGCAGCAATTTATGCCTCAACAGGACTGAGGACAGCACCTGTAAACAGAAATGAACAGTTGAAGGTACAGATGCACGGTAAGATGACAAAGGCTTTACCCTCCCTAGATAATCCATACACAATTACCATGTCTTAGTAGTTTATTCTTTTCAAACAATTCTTACTGTGTCTAAGCATCTGTTTCTCTGGGAACTCCAGAACCTATGTTCCCATGTATTTGAGTCCCTGTTTGAAAATAAAAAACCCTGTAAGATGTTCCAGACTTCATTATCTACCCCCACTAAACACACTTTGTTCCTTCCAACAAACCTCTAATAAGATTCTACTTTTATGTTAAAAAGTTACACAGATCAAGCCATTTAGCCCAACCACATCAGGTCAACAATTCAAATATTTTCTGAACATCTGCCTGTTCTCTCAACTTCCCTGGGAATCTGCCTGCCTGATAACTTCTCTTGCAACAAAAAAATATACTTGCCAACAATAATTTCCTTCATTTTTCTCTTTGGAAGTAGTTACAACAGCCACAGCTTATTAAAGCTTTAATAGATCATAACAGCTTAATTCTTCAATTGCTGCACTGTCAAAAAACAAAAAAGGGGGGAACAGAAAGGACAAGAGTCTTTAAATCAGACAGCTTCTTTAATGGTAAAGTTGAAGAGATCCTCTCCCTTTGACTACTATACCCATAAACCAGGAAAACACGTGATAGTAAATAAAGTGGGAATACAGCACCCGAAAAGAGAAAACTTCTCTAAGTAGATTGATACAGAGGACTGTCTGTGTAGCTGCTCCCTTGTGCATTGGCCAAAGAATGGCAGTCTATGTTATAGCAGGCACTGGAGTGCTGGATTGCTGCAAAAATGTTTGTGTTATGTTTTCCATCTATGAGCTATCACTCAGTTTCAGGAACAATATTCCCTAAAGCCTGTGGGCACTTCAGAACCAAGAAAAATAAAAAAATACTGTTTCAGATAGAAACAGCAAAGGCATCATCTTCAAGTGCTCTTTACTCAACGTTACAGGGCAGGATGCATAATAAGGTCAGAAAGACTGAGCTGATGAGGCCCTCTACAGACAGATCAGAGCAACTCTGCGTTCACATGCCCTGGTTGTCCTGCGGGACTTCAACCAACCCAGTACCTTAGGAAGGGACAACACAGAGCAATCCAGGAGTTCCCAGAATGCACTGATGATAACTTCCTTCTCTGAATGACAGAAGAGCCATTAAGGAGAGGTGCTATGCTGGATTTTTTCTCCCAACAAGGAGGGGCTGGTGGGGAATGTCAAGCTCAAGGGCAGATTGGGCTGCAGAGACCATGAAATGGTGGAGTTTGTTATCAGTGAAGTTCAAGATCCTTTGGGCAGAGTGGAAGGTGCACAGCAAGCTCACTACCCTAGACAGGAGAACAGATTTTGGCCTCTTCTGGGATCTGCACAATAGAGTACCCTGCTCAATATTCAAGGATCACGTCCTTCAAGCTCAGGAGTGATGCATTCCAACAAAGAGGAAGTCAGGTAAAAATGTCAGGAGGCATGTATGGATGAACAAGGAGCAAACTTGAACACCAAAAGGAAGCCTGCAGAGGGTCAAAGCAAGAACAGGTTGCCTAGGAGGAACACAGAATATTGCCTAAGCAGCCAAATTCTACGATTCTGTAAAAGTTAAAACCTGGAAAGAATTAAATCTGGCCAGGGATGTCGAGGAGAACAAGAAAAGCATCTACAGGTATACTGCTAACAAAAAGAAGCCTAGGGAAAATGAGTGTCCTCTCTGGAACTGAAGACCTGGTTATCGGGGACATGGGAAAGTCTGAGGTACGGGAAATTTTTTTGCCCCAGCCTTCACTGGCAAGTGCTTCAGCCACACTACCCATCTGGCAGAAGGCAAAGGCAGGGACTAGGAGAATGAAGAATCACCCACTGTAGGAAAGCAAGTTCAAGACCATCTAAGGAACCTCAAGGTGCACAAGTCCATGGGACTTAGTAGGATACACCCAAGGGTCCTAAGGGAACTGGTGGAAGAAGCGGCTAAGCTACTTTCCATAATATTTGAGAAGCTGTGGCAGTCTGATGAAGTTCCCACTGACTGGAGAAGTGCAAACATAAGCTCCATTTTCAAAAAGGGAAATAATAATATGATAAAGCAGGAGAACTACAGGCTGGTCAGTCTCATCTTTGTGCCCGAGAAGATCATGAAGCAGATCCTTCTGGAAACTATGCTAAGGCAACACGGTTTCCCTAAGGGCAGATCATGCCTAACAAATCTGGCAGCCTTCTACAACAGGGTTAAAGTGCTAGTGGATGAGGGAAGAGCGACTGACTTGGCCTATCTGCAGTTGCACAGAAATGTCTGATACTGTCCCACAGAACATCCTTGTCTGTAAGCTGGAGAGACGCGGATTTGGTGGATAAGGAATTGACTGGATGGTCACACTCGAAGAATCAATGGCTTAGTGTCCAAATAGAGGCCTACGACAAGTGCCAAGCAATGCTCCTCAGGGGTCAAAAACGGGACCACCACTGTTTAACTCTGTCAGCAACGCAGACCATGGGATCGAGTGCATCCTCAGCAAGTCTGCCGACAACACCAAGCTCTGTGGTACCAGCAACACGCTGGAGGCAAGGGATGCCATCCAGAGGCATCTGGACAGGCTCAAAAGGTGCGTCTGCACAAACCTCATGAAATTCAACAAGGCCAAGTGCAAGGTCCTGCACCCGGATTGGGGCAGTCCCAAGGACAAGTACAGGCTGCACAAAGAATGGATTAAGTCCTGTCAAGAAGCATGTGGGAGTGCTGGTGGAAGTGAGGTTGGACATGACCCAGCAGTGTGCAGGTGCAGCCCAGAAAGCTAATGGTATCCTGAGCTGCATCACAAGAAGCAAGAAGAGCAGGGCAAGGAAGGTGATTCTGCAGCACCTCTCCTATGAGGACAGGCTGAAAGAGATGAGTTTGTGCACCTGGAGAAGAGAAGACTCTTGGGAGACCTTATGGCACCTTCAAGTACCTAAAGGGAGCCTAAAACAAGGCTGGAGAGTGACGTTTTACAAGGGTATGTATGTATGACAGGATAAGGGGAAACACCTTTAAACTGGAAGAGGCTGGGGTTACATCAGGTGAAAGGAAGAAATTCTTTACTGTGAGGGTGGTGAAGTGCTGGAAGAGGCTGCCCCATTCCTGGGGATGTTCAAGGTCAGTCTGGATGGGGCTTTTAATAACCTGGTCTAGTGGAAGGTTTCCTTGCCTATGGAAGGGGGATTGGAACTAGATGATCTTCAAGGTCCCTTCCAACCCAAATCATTCTGTTTCTATGAGAGTTCAGTTACCTGAACTATTGAGTTTGCCTGAAAGTGCTCAAGGTTTGAAAGGCAGACAAATATAATGTTTAACCTAACAATTGTTAAATAAGTCCTTTCAAGAGTAGGCAAAATCCCTCACAGAAGCACAGTGAATTTAAGTGTCGCATTTTCAGTAGTCCTGCAATATTTTACAGCTCCTGAAAAGAATGGATATTGCTTTCTGCATAACACCATGACTGGAGAGCAGCTGATTAGCATAGTAGTTTTGTTTCATGACTGATTAAAGCATCTTGGTATTCTAGATCTTCTCTGAATGATTTTTGGACAGAAGCATCAAGTTTGATGCCAGAAATTTCTGGCCAATATTACACCTGCTCCTGGTGTCTCCTGCCATCCAGCTGGCTACTAAAATATGTGTTCTCATGATTTCCCTCTCTAAATAGCTGCTGCTGAAGATAATTTTCCTACATGCATGACTAAGAAGCTTGTCCTTCCTGACAAAATCCAGAGCCAGTACTGTAGAACTTGATCTGTGCTTGAGTACACAGCTGGTACATTTTTTTCCCCTCCAATACTTCTACACTGGTATGCAGCAGTATTATCAGACAATCAACCAGTGTTAAAAAAAACCCAGCAACTTCATACTGGAAGAGTTTCCACTGCTGCATTTCTTCCCGCAGTCAGCCACTCGCATTTTTTCAACGCTCACTCTCTGGTCGTATGAACCAGAGCAGTCGCCTTTTGACAATGCAGCACGATGCCTTTGGAAGCTTGGGACACCCACCACACGAGGGAGTCCTTGGCTGCCATTTCCCGTCAGAGCTATCGAATACCCAGTGCAAGGGCTGAGCAAGCTAACTTTTGGAAGCAATCGATTACATTACCAAAGTACACAGATAATCCTGCATCTTGTCTGGAATTCTTAAACATTACTTTGAGGTCTGCAGGTCATACGGAATAGATAATTAATGATATCAGGTAATCACTTTTTCCACAAAAACAGTAAGCCAGGAGAGACATTAACTGAAGGTTACAAACAGAAATACACCATGTCCAAATAGGAAATTCTCAACTCGAAAAAGCAGAGTGGAAAGTAACAGTTGCATGAAAAGGGGCATGCTGTTGCACAAGCAGAAGAAACACCATTTGCTTATGGACACTACAGGAGGCTGAACACTGACAATCTTGCTCTTTACTGCCTCTTGTAATAATAATTGACCTGGACATGCATGCTTTCTTAAAAACTAACTTGTCATATTACAAGTAGAAGCTCCTTACCACTACAAGGTGAAAAAATACCATGAAAATTGCCAAATCAAGTACTTTTTTTTAAAGCTAGGTTTTTTCATTTTTTTTTTCCATGGTCAGGCTTTGCGAATGAAGATTTGGGAAGGGCTCTACCCACATTTGTTACAAGTGTGCTGGTGGCTAAAAAGGCCAATATGAGATAGACAAGTCTGGTTGCAAAAGGCACAGCAGAAAGACTCCTTAGGTGAAATATTCTGCAAGACACGTTTCTTTCTGCATTGTCTTTTCTCCTCAAGAGTGATCCTGCGTGTGTTCTCAAAAGAAGTAGCAACGTTATAGATGGTGTGTCTCCACCTCCCAGTCAGAGGCCAGAGTAGACAACTGATAAAGATCGATATGGCCAAGGCTGAGATGTTGTTTCAGGGAGTCCTTGGATCTGCTCTTTGGGGCTCCTCTCTTGTGGCAGCCAGTGGCAAGTTCACCATAGAGCAGGATCTTAGGGAGGCGGTGGTTGGTCCTTCATCCTTGAGACGTGTCCTGCCCAGCACAGCTGTGTTCTCAGTAACATGGCCTCAATACTTGTAATTGCTGCTTGTTCTAGAATAGATGTATTGGTCACATAATCTGACCAGTGGATGTTTAGGATTGTACAGAGACAGCGCTGATGGAAGCGTTCTAGGAGTCACAGGTGGTGGCGGTAGATGACCCATGATTCAGATCTGTATAAGAGAGTAGACAGCACTATGGCTCTGTAAACTCTGATCTTTGTACTTTTCTTCAAGTGCTTATTTCGCCAAACTCTTAAGAAGCTTTCCGAAGGCACTATATGCCTTTGCTAACCTGTTGTCTATCTCTTGTCAATCTTACCATCCGAGGAGATGAAGCTGCCTAGATAATTAAACTGCTGGACTGATTTGAGCTCTGATTCGCCAGTGGTGATATGGGGATGAAGGAAGACTTCCTGAGGTGCAGGTTGACAGAGAACTTCTGTCTTCTTTAAGCTGACTTCCAGCCCAAAGAGCTCAGCAGCGTCTGCAAAGCAGGATGTTAAACACTGCAGAGCTGCTTCTGTGTGGGCAACGAGGGCGGCGTCATCAGCATAAAGCAGCTCCTGGACAAGATGGTTTAAGGTCTTGGTGTGGGCCTTCAGTTGCCTTAGGTTGAAAAGGCTTACATCAGTATTGAATGTAGATACCGTCCTCATCATCGAGGTCTGCCGTGGCCCTTTGGAGCATCCTGCTGAAAAAGACTGTGAATAGGGTTGGTGCAAGAACACAGCCTTGTTTCACTCCATTAGTTATTAGAAAGGGTTCAGAAAGTGCATTGCCATATCTAACTTGGCTGTGCCGATCCTCATGGAGTGAGATGATCATTTTAAGGAACTTGGGGGTACATCCTAAATGTTCCAAAATCTACCACAGACCTTTTCTGCTCACAGTATCGAAAGCCTTGGTGAGATCAACAAAGGTTACATAAAGACCTTTGTTCTGTTCCCTACACTTCTCTTGCAGTCGTCTGAGAACAAATACTATGTCTGTGGTGCTCCTGTTGGCTCTGAAACCACACTGGCTTTCAGGTAGAATTCCTTCTGCTATAGCAGGTATTAATCTGTTCAAGAGTATTCTTGCCAGGATTTTGCCAGCAATGGAGAGCAGAGTAATACCATGGTAATTTGAGCAGTCTGATTTAACTCCTTTCTTCTTATACAAAGTGATGATGACTGCATCACAAAGGTCTGATGGTAGTTCACCGAGCTCCCAACAGCACACCACAAACTCGTGAAATTTAGCATGGAGTGCAAGGCCCCCATGTTTCCAGACTTCAGGTGGAATTCCATCAACCCCAGCTGCCTTGCCAGTTTTCACCTGCTGTATGGCCTTGAGAGTTTCTCCCAAAGTGGGGGCAATATCTGATTCATTCTTCAGCAGTTTCTGTGCGATGGACTGAATTGCTGAGTCTTGGACTACACGGTTGGTACTGAAGAAAGTCTGAAAGTGTTCAGACCATCAATTCAGAATGGAGGTTTTATCTGTCAGAAGCGTTTGACCATCAGCACTGAGTAGAGGGCTTTGGACTTGGTAGGTAGGCCCGTATGCTGTTTTCAGGGCCTCATAGAATCCTCTGTGGTCACCTGTGTCTGTGCATAATTGTGTTTTTTTTCAGCTAGATTGATCCACCACTTCAGGGAGTTTATGTTGGAGCTTGCTGCATGCAAGACGAAAGGCTGCTTTTCTTATGTGACAGGATGGCAGTGCAAGGTGTGCTTGGTGAGTGGATCTCTTCTTCCTCAACAATTCCTGGATCTCTTGATTGTTTTCATCAAACCAGTCCTTGTTCTTCTTGAAGCAGAACCCCAAGGATCCTTCAGAGGATTGCAGGATACTGTTTTTAATGTGGTGCCAAAGTATTTCAGGAGAGGGATCTATAGAATGACTTTCAAAGGTCAGATATAAAGCTAGCTTTACCCTTTAATTTTTACCACATTTAGTACTAACGCGTTTTAAGCACCTACAGTTTTGTCTTTTACAGTCAATTGTCAGGAATACAGCCAGCAGTGTTAAATCTTCAGCCCTACTGTAACACCCAGTCACCTTATATAGGCAAGTGGACATAAAGCACTTTGTTCTACTGCTGGGGTGTTTCAAAACCTGAAGTAATTTGTTCATCCAAGCATAAAACTGGCGTAAAACCTCGTTGTGGTTTAAACCCAGCTGGCAACTAAACAATAAGCAGCCACTCAGTCATCCTGACATGGGGAGGAGAATAAAAAAAAAAACCACCACAAACTTGTAAGTGAAGAACAGTTTAATAACTGAAACAAAGTAAAATATAACACCAATATTAATGGCACTAAAGGAAAAAGGAGCTAAACCCCGAGAAAAATAAGTGATGGATAACACAACTGCTCATCACCTGCTGGCTGATGCCAAATCCTGTCCCCTAAATGTGATCGGCCCCCACTCCAGGTAGCTCCTCCAATTTATATTCTGCACATGAGTTTCTATGGTGTTAAATATCCCTTTGGCTGGTTCAGGTCCCCTATCCCAGCTGTGCTCCCAACACCTGCTCACTGGCAGAGCATGAGACTGAACAGTCCTTGACTCAGGGTAAGTGCTGCTCTGCAAAAGCAAAAACATCAGTATGCTATCAACATTATTCTCATACTGATTCCAAAACACAGCACTGTAACAGCCAGTGAGAAAAATGAATTCTTTCCCAGCTGAAACCAGAACATAAATTCTTTTCCCAGACTTCACAGTAACATATACTATTTTGCGGGAGTTGTTTTGTTTCTTTCAGACTCTATTTGCTACTTAATCTCAGAGCTTTGAAAGATTTCCTGAAACATGCTATGATCCCAAGTTTGAAAAATATTTCCCCCTTCTAGGGAACATTTTTCAGAAGCTAACTTCCAGTATTGCTTTGTATGGTGGGATTTTTTTTCTGGTCCTTAGTGATGATTGAAAAACAGTAACAAAGTGATAAATTGTACTCAAAACATCCTTTCTTTCCCTCACATAAGTCTTAACTGTCAACTCAAAAAGTCAGTACTCCCACATATGTCCGAAAGGACTATCCTTTCAGTTTTAACAGCTCTAATTAACAAACAAGAACAACTACTAATCTGCAAGACTGAGTAGCAAGAAAAATACATTTCTCCTTGCAATTGGTAAATACACATAAGAAAAGAATATGCTGAGAAAAGCTGTTTTCATTACTTGAAACTCAATTATGTCTCCACAAGCTAATTCTTACACAAACACAGCAAAATTTTTTGGTAAGGCATTTTATTTTTTTAATTTAAAAACGGGGTGGGGAGGAGGGGGGAAGTGGGATAATCACTGCATCTTGCTATAGATGCAAAACTTCATTACCATTGTGCAGCATTATTAGGCTACAAGTGCATTTCAAAAAGGGCTTTGGTTTAACCTGCATGAAGCCACAGGTACTAGAAAGACCCGGAGAAAGCTAGCAACTTTTACCTTCAATAGCTCCAAAAAGTCAAAAGACAGGAAAGAATTCAGATTACAAATATCTTTCTGTTTTGTTCAGTTCTACCAAATGTCTCAAATAAGAAAGAAAAAGGTAGCTATGCAGTAACTGAAACAGCTGGTCAATAGTGCAGAAATCTTGAAGCTAACATGGCTGTGCCTTTGATAACTGCTGTACATTTACAGAAACTGCTAAAGGCATAAAACGAAATGCAGGATCTAAGTCCTATCAGATATTTTCTCTTTATTGTGGATTAAAGCATCAGGTCACCAAAACCAGAAGTTTGCATATTCTGCTTCCTTCTGTTGCATTCTACAGCCTTCTAGCTACTTCTACTCTGACTTGGTATACTCCAGGAAGACAAAAATTCCATAGACAATAGTACAGAAAACCATAATGGGAATCTGGCAAGTTTTCACTGTAAGAGACAGTTGAAGTGTACCGTGATAAAAGAAAATAAGATGTAGATATACATATATTTTATAGAAAATAAATACATGAAGCTAAAGAAAGTTCCTTGTATGTGTGTTAAGGTCTTGCTTCTGTAACTCAATATACTGGCTGCATCCACACATAATGGACCAACCATGAACGCATTAAAATCATCTGCACCTTGAAGTCTTACCACTTAGCCTGTGCAGGCTGAAAGGAAGTATCTACTTTCTATTCAGTCCTTATACTTCACACAACATCTTTAAAGTGAAAGGGCTTCAGGGTGTGCAGGTGTACCCAAATCAAGGTAGACTTCACTGAATCATGCCTTCATTATTATAAATACTTTGCTCTAATCTCAGAGCACAGTTACCCTGAAAGGCACTTACACTGTAAAAACTTCAGATCACTGGAAGTCTCTAACACACACTAGCTTCCACTAGAATTAACATTTTTTTCAAACAGTTGGCCTAAAATCACTATGACATAACAGCAATACATACCTACAAAAACATATGAAAGGGTGAGCAGTGATAAAATATGCCAGACAGGCAGCCAGGTGATTCCCAGTGTGGAAGCAAAGAGCACTACCTTTGCTGAAAACACACAAGCTACTCCCCATCACTATAGGATTAATGCCAGTTTTCAAGACCCAAGGTTTTCATGGGCTTCTTGGAAGTTATCGTAACCACTGACAAGAGTGAATCTGTTTGCAGAAAAGTGCAAGAGAATGTGTATCACAATAATCCCCATTAAAAAGCACAGTGCTTGGTGTAGAGTGATTTAATGAAGATGTTCTGATTCACTACATTCAGAAAGGTCCCTAACCGTATTCAGTCATAGAAAAAGAGTTCCATTTTTAAACCATTAAGTCCCTGCTTATGCTGTACGTTGAGATCAGCCCATTAACTCAGCTTAATATACGTATGAACAATCATTTTACAAATAGCTTGCATCCGCGATGTTGGCAGTAAGAATGAATCCCTGGAAGCGAGCATGCAGGTTTAGTCAAACAGGACATTTCTACCTTTTTTTACTTGTAAAAACAAAGCCTATAAACTTCTGACAGGTCAAAACAGTGTTGTGCCTGTGGAACAGTGAAAAGCATGTGTAAGTGCAAAGACAATCAGGTTCTATCTTGCATAACACAAGATGAAACAATTTTCTTAATCCTCACCTGTTTATATGACTCATTTCCAGGAGACATGCAAAGTGCAGTAAATCACGCAGTTTGCTATGAAAAGGCACAGTAAATGCCGCTAAATCCTTATCAATAACATTAAATAGCAATATGCAGGATCAGAGAAAAGTAACTACAGCATACAGTCTCACGGAATCTTCACAGAATCATGGAATGGCCAGGGTTGGAAGGGATCTTACAGAACATTTAATTCCAATCTCCCTTAATAGATTTAAGACTATTAAAGGGAGATCCAGGGCTCTGGATCCGCACATAAGGCTTGTTTGAAACCTAACTCCTTCAGGACTGTTCCTGCAGTCCGAAAGAGACAGTACTTTAACCACCCAAGATGGCTAAGTAGACCAACACTCTTCCTGCACTTTTCTCCAACAAGCACACAAAATTCAAAATTATTTATTAACTTTCTGCTACAGCACACCAAGTCCCCAGGCCACATCAGAGACTGTATTTTAACATCTGCAGAGTTGAAAACATGTACTATCTCGAAAATTAAGAAGGTGATGTTAAGAACAACTCTTTCATGCCCCCTCCCTCCCCCCCCGAAAAGCTATGCTTCAAGGTCTTAAAGGAAGTCGCTCCAGAGAAGAGATCAAACAGTCACTATATATAAAGACAAGTTTGCCTCCAATGCCACTTGGTTTTATTGTTGATTTTAGTCAAGTTCTGCACAAGGCATTCTGCTGGCAAGACACAGTTTGCCAGGCAACACTTTTTGTCCACATCCCTGTCCTACTGTCAGGCTGAGAAAACTCATTCCTTATCTCAGAACACACCACTTAGCAGCAGCTAGCAAGTACCCCTGCATCTCACAGACTCAGCACACCAAAAAGAGCAGGCAACTTCAACTAGTTCCTCCTTTAACTGCCAAATTACTCTACACTCCCATCCAAGTGCATTCAAAACCTTGCAAAAACATCTGATGGATTAGAGTGCTAGAGGACTGAAAATATCAAACACACTGGAGTAACTGCTGGGGTGTTTCACAAGACTAGCAAAGCTCTTTTGCCAAGTGACAAAAGTTGCAGCACTGTTCAGTCATGCGGTCCTCCCTGTATTAGGCACTTGTACTATACAAGAAAATACCTGAAATTCCAGCTACTCACTGCCCTACCATCTTCAAAATTTTCTTTTTTCTTTCCTTGTCATGGGACTGCTTAAAACTTTCTACATTCCAAATAAAGTAACTTGGAAGACTAAGCCGCTTCACAGGTATGTCGTGGGGGTTTTTTCTCCTCTAGCTTCCTCTGGGACATCAAGAAAAAGGAAAATGACCTGCCAAGTTTGTCTCCTACATTAAGGCAGCAACAAGTCTCAGATTAAAAGTCTCAGCTTAAGGCATAAATATATGACCATACTTTTTCCCATATTCCTGAAAGGCTAGTTTAAACACCCTAGAACTAGTCTTGCATTAAGGTAAGTAAAATGTTTAGGGTTCAAGAGAAAGCTAACACTGCTCAAAGTAACAGTGACAAGAGACTTGAAAGAAACTGCCAGCCTAGCACAGGTTTCCAACAGCTCTGCTCTTGCCAGACACTAACATTTACGCTGGTATGATACAGGTAGAGAACACTACACAGGTTAATAAGTTTCATATATTCTAGATTCAAGCAGCCAGTCAAACAACACACTTCATATTGCTTCCACTCAGGACACAAACAGCTTTCCCTTGACTACCAAGAGATTGCTGTAAAAGTCACAGCAAGCATAAGAGCCATCAGTGTTTCACCCATGCTCTGCTGAAACAGTGCACCTAACCTACAGAAAGAAAAATCCTTTTCCCACTCATGGTCTCAGCTGTTTGGGCAGACTGTAATTCAGCACTGTCTCAAGTGTTTCCTCAGTTTCTCTGCACTGCAGGAGAGTGCTCCATAACCAAGTATCTGACAGCACAGATACAAAAACACACTCTCCTAACACTGCACTGACTATATGCATATACATGGCATACATTAAATTACGACCAATGTTACCATGGTGAACAAAAGCGCGCTTTGATGACATCATGTCCAACTCCATGTTTTTTTTCTACTTTTGTGACCAACCCAGAATCCTTTGCATTTATTACGGTGCTACTTCAATGAAAACAGAATATGCAAGAGAAATTTCCATGTTAACAACTGAAGCCCTCCGTACAAGCTTCAGTTGCAAACATAAGTACAATCTTCTGGAAGTGCTCAACTTCCAGGCAGTTTTTAAAACTACAGTTCTAGACACCTCTTCAATTGTGTGTTGCATTTTATATCTGCGTTATACGCAGAACAGGTGTGAAACAACACTTCAAAGGATCTGAAAAATAATTTTCAGAGGATAAGAAGAAATCTGCAAAATTAAATAAGGTACACCTGTTTCCATAAGACTAAAGCTGACAGGACAGGGACACAGAAACATGACCCTTCCTCTACACAACTGTCCCCCACAGCGTACTGGAGACTAGACTACAATACTCCAGACTGTAAAAGTCTATGAAATTTTTTAAGGGTCACATAGTAAGACCTGAAGAATTGTACTCTGTGAGGCTGTAATGTCGACCATAAAGAAACCCCACCACATAACAGATAGTTGCTAGGTCACAGTCCAAGCAGGAGCACAGATATTTTGGGAGAAGATGTGTAAGAGGATCAGGCTTTCAACCAACATGTAGGCTTCACAGTAAGGCAGCTGGATCAAGTTTGAAAGAAATGCCCACATAACAGTGATCAACAAGAATGTCCTGAAGTAGATTTACTCTTATCTTCAGTCAGAGATGGTTGAAATTTTGGCAGCAGGAAGTGATACAAAAAGAAGCCTTCAGGTATGGAGTACCTGTCTCCTCACACTAAATGGCACAGTCTAGTACCACAGCTTCACGACCACACAAGTCTACAGATGTGCTACACTGTTCCTGGCTAGGTCTCTAAATATATCCTGCCTCATTTTCTAGATAGAATGAGCCAGCATGCTGAACTGCAAATGAAATACACATATAAGCATTATTATCACTTCAAACACAGTCAAAGAGAAAAGAAAACCAAACCTATTAATAAAAAGGTTCTCTTTTAGATCAAATAAGTTACGAATTTTATGAGCATATGATTATTTTGAGAACAGTACAGGAATTCTGTTCTAAGCCAAGAAAACTAAGACACTTCCCCAAATTTAAGTCACCAGCTGCTTTCTGAAATTAGAGTCTGAATTCCACAAGTTTCAGTTTAGCTAACAACTCCACAAACACTATTGGGTGAATGACAAAGAAGCAAATACCTAAAAACATGGAGATTATTCCACAATGTGAAAATTATGCATTTATCTTCCACATGTACTACTGAACATGCACTAAAGGCAGTGGGAGTCAAAAAAAACCCAAACAAACGTGTTCTTTTATAAGGATACCAAATTCATCACATTTTTACCTATATTCAAGTTTCAGAAAAGTAGGCCTACAAAATGCAGTTTGTCATACTAAGGTAACTATTAAGTGGTAATTATTACTGTCTCATATTTTGTCAAAAGCTACTAAATCCATCTGTCTCATGCTAATGGAAAGCTTGTCCTTTCACGTGCTTGCACAAGGGCAGTTCAGGTAACTGAATTTCAACTAACTTTACCCTCTTCCCCAACTAATTTTAGAGTCTTTTTAGCTTATTTTTTATAATTATACATGCATGCTTAACATTAGATTATGTAAAATGTTATCATTATACGATAACTGTTGTCTCTGCTGCCTTTAAATATGTAGAAGCATTTAAACTGAATTAAACAGCTATCTAGAGTGGCTGATTAGAATTCAGTTATGATGCTTTGTTGAGACCAGGGTCTCCCATCTATTGTACAACTATAATTAGTTCATTTGGGAGTTTTGTAATTTGTATTTACGTACACCTACATTAGTCAAAAGCACGTAAGGGTTAATGTATCTAAAATATCTAGGCACAATGACTCATTCCAAACAGTTTCTCTGGTTAGCAAGTGAAGATAAGTGACATTCATGACCCACTTATCATTTATGTTGCCAATGGGATTATCAAGTGAAGAGACTCTTGTTCAGCACCCTTTAAAATCTTCATTAATATCAATGTTTCATTTACCTTCAGTAAAAAAACAAAACAGCTATTTTAATTCTTAATGATAGCACTTTCAGTGTTTTTCTTTTAATAGAGAAAGTAAACTCCACCTCAGCTGCTAGTGTTGCCCCAACAGCAAGTTGTGCCATGTGGTCCATGCTTCGAGATGACCAGCAGGAACCTTCTGAGGTCAGCTTTTTCTCCCCTACCCCCTTCACAAGTAAACCCTTAGCTAAAAATCAATAAGGGACACAAACTTTATGTTGGCAGTACACTGAAAGGAACTATAACCATTGGTTGACACAACTAAAATGTTCTAACAAATTGTACTCCATGGAAAAAGCATTACTGAAACTACTGGAATTGCCTTTTATAAGCAGGACTTCAGACTGCTCACATGAAGTTAGTAAGTGAACTCCAGAGTGCCTCCTTTGCCTCAGCTAGGTTTTCCAGACGCAGGAAGGGCTTCAAGTTCAACTCAACTCAATCCTAAAGTGTGCAGACAGCTTTAAGTAACTGGGGCACTTCCACCTCTAGTGAGAGCTGCCCCTACCCATGGCAGGGGGTAGCAATCAGATGCTCATTAAGGTCCCTTCCAATCCAAAACACTCTGTGATTCTATGATAATGCAGTCTTAAATGCACTCCAGTGTTGCAGATGTAACCACAGAGTGAGTATTCAATAATAGGATGGGAAAAAGTTTGGTTCAAATTCACAGGATGCTCTAATGAGATGAAGTAACTGGCCCTGACTCCTCTAAATTTCACCACATAGCATTGGTGATCCAGTTAACCATGGCAGGAGTAACTGACTCTCAGGACAGGACTGTGGCTGCTAACTGGGCATAGCTGCAGAGATCACAGCTCCACATGGTCCCACTAGATGCCCTTTTGGGTAACCAAGTTGATCTCTGCCCCAGTGATCAGTGGGCTGTGCTTTCTTCTTCCCTATTGTTGGTCCTGCTCACCAGTGACAGTCCCCAGAAAGTGAAACAGTCTCTGAAAACAAGCTTGCAGGATGGTCTACACCAAGGCCAAGACTGGATTGGCTGCTGTGTGCTGCCACCAGCAAACTCCACTCTGTCTGCACACTAGTAGGCCTGGAGTGGTAGAGAAAAGCCATACCAGACCTTGGTGATGCTGCCAGCATAAAAATGTATAACAACTTCTATGCGTCCCTAAATTTCTCATCATTTAAAGGTACTCAAAAAGTATCTAGTACTCATGGCAGTTCATTTAAGGAGGAAAAAAACTTCTGCTTTAACACAGGAATCAAACCAGTAAAATTCTGAAATTCATGCAAAATCTTTTTCTTCACAGAAACCTAGTTACAACCCCTGTTCTGAATTTAGAAGGAAAAAAAATTTGCTTTTCAAGAACTCTGTAGAAAACCTGAAAATGAGTAAGAACAGAACTGAAGCTATAGAGTTTTCTCCTCAGCATCCACAAACAAAAGGTAATCTTGCTCCAGGCTACTTAAATCAGAAGTATTGCTCCCAATGCAGTTATAAGGCAAGACACCACATTTCTTAATCTCACTTATAATATTAAAGCCTTTTGGAACAAGACTGATGCAGTATTTTTCCTGGCAGCTGAAATTATGGCTCAAAGCCGAGGAGCCACTTTCTGGTAAAGTAATAAAGCCAGCTCTATCTCCAATAGTTCCAATTCTGGAGTTCTCAGTTACTGAGAATGTCATTTCCACAAAGTTTTCCTGTAAATTCAGGATCCTTCTTAGGCATCACTTCATGCTATACAGAAAATATCCCACCTTAAAACAAGAGGTCTACAATTAAGTCTTGCTCCATTCCCAGATAAGGACTCCTTTGAAATTATGCACCAGCAATGTGCACTTCTAACATACAAAACATCAAAACCATAATATAAGGACATGGTAATTTGGCCATTGATCATTAAGACCTTGAGACTCAGTTCTTTGGGCCTGCAACAGCCTCTTAATTGGGAGAAGCACGTCATTCTTAAGCAAGTTTAATAAGGAATGCTAAATATGTGAACTGAGATCTGCAAGACAGAGACAAACACTTTGAACAGCCATCCCAGCAGCTGACGAAGTATCTGTTACAACCTTCCACTCCCAGAACAAAAGGTCAGGAAATAAGTAAAGGACCTTTTGCTTAAAAGCACTGAAGTCATGACCTATAAAGAAAATAGGCTTGTTTTCTGCATCAACCAGTCCCCACCTGAAGGCAGAAGGTTGTAGCATCAGCCCAGCCTAGTTTCTTTGGCATTCCCTAAAACATTCAGTATTCTTCACACTGAAGAGCAGAGATTAGTTTGAGGCTTTGTCAACCCAGAAGGACTAAAAAGCAGCAATTTCAGTATCCCAGACTACCACGCTGAAGCAGGACATTTTACAGATTTACCCATTCCACTACCTAACATCTTAAGAACAAATCAGTAAGAAGCACTGGTCATAGAGAGTCGAAGGGGAGGCAAAGCCACCTTCATCCAACAGCACAGAAGTCAGAGACAATTCAATTAGAAGGAAGTCAAAGAGCATATATTGATTCAACTGCACATTCTAAAGAAATTGTTGAAGTGCTGCAATGCAAAATCAGCTTTACCTACCAAGTAAGGTAATCTGCCCTTTCTCCAAGGTACAAGTTTCAGGTACAATTACCTGCATCCCTGAAAAAGGAAGCTTTGCATCAACTAGGGCTAAAATCTAACTCCAATGAGGTTGAATTAAAACTCAAGGAAACCTTGGATAAAAATCTGCTTTTCCACATCTGAGTCATCTTTCCAAAGGCTCAAAAGCTCAGCTTCAAATGTCCTGTTAGCATTTATAGCACTTACACAAACCTGGATGAAATGCAAATACATCCTCTTAATTTTGGTGTATATGACTAAAAAATTAATCTTAAGTCCTTCTGACTAGCAATATCAGCATTGGTTTCTTCTGCCTTTATTCCATGACTTAAGAGAATTGTAAAATACCATTTGACAGTTCACTGCCTGGAAAAATGAAAAGATTCTGAAAACTCCAAAACCAACATACCTGTTATTTTGTCCCTGACAAGCTTGCAGGATTCTATCTCCCCAATGCTGCCAAACAGGCTCTTCAGTTCCTCTTGTGTCATGTTTTGTGGAAGGTAGTTGACTATTAAATTGGTCTTGCTGTCTTCCGTGTTTCCAGAATCAACTGGTGACGAGCAATTGTTTATGGTGGTTGAACCATGGGCTGTGTTATTACAGGTTGGTCCGTTAGACAGCTGTGTTTCCATGGCAGCAATTACCTGCTGAAAAACACAGAAAACAAGAAGCATCAAACCTCCTACTCTACTATACATAAGAGAGTCCAGACAGCAATATAAGACCTATCACTATACAGAAACGGTACTGCCAAGGCCATATAATGCCTACACACGCAAAAAAACCCTCCCCATGAATACAGAAGGATGTTAAGTGTTAGTCAAGGCAATACTTCAAAAACTTGCAGACAAATGAAGTGTATCTTCTAGAAGCTCACTCAATGACATCAACACTCAAAGCTTAAGTTTCCATCCTCTGCCACTCCCTGTATTTAGGGGCATTACAGCCTTTCTATTATAGAAGTTACCAAGCAGAACTGGCCTGTTGCAAGGGTAATCATTTCTATAAACTTACAGCTGGTTACTGAAACAACATGAAATGCAGCTTTTAAGGTGGTAGTACCCGACTGTTTTCAGAAAGGTGGGTATTAACTGTATCCTGAGTATAATTCTCACAAGCAATAACAGAAATCAAGATTAGTACTTTAAAGAGATACTTAGAGGATACGTAAACGTGCTGGAATGAAAAACATACTTTTCCTTGTCAACATCTATGTCAAACTTTTGTCACCACAGGTTGGAATTAGGTTTCTAAATGCTTTTATTTGACTAAACTGACAATTCCTGGTTCTCAGTTCTTCCCTCCCTTGAACTCTGAAAACATCCAAATTTGAATCTTTTACTTTTAGACATCAGAATAAGGGAGTGATCACCACTCCAAGAACTGCTCTATGCCTTGGAAGAACACAGAACAGATCTTCCTAGAAGCTATGCCAAAACACAGGGAGAATGAGGAAGTAACTGGAGACAGCCAGCACAGTTTCACCAAGCACAATTCCTGCCTGACCAACCAAGAGGCCTTTTATGATGTAGTCACTGCATCAGTGGACAAGGGAAGGGTTACAGATGTCCATCATCTATATGGACTTCTGTAAAGCCTTTGACACAGGCTTTGCACCCCACAACATCCTGATCTCTTAAGTGGAGATAACTGATGGGTGGACTGTTAAATGGAGAAGAAAGTGGTTGGATAGTTGCATCCAGAGGATACTACTGGTAAATGGCTCAGTCTCGATGCATATCAGTGACAAGTGGTGTCCTTCAGGGGTCCATACCAGAACCAGTCTCATTCAATATCTTCATCAGTAACACAGACAAAGGGATCAAGGGCACCCTCATCAAGCTTGCAGATGACATCAAGCTAAGTGGTGCAGCTGCCACACTTGAAGGATGGGATGTCATCAAGAAGGACCTCATCAAGCTGGAAAACTGGGCCCATGGTAATATCAGGTTCAGTAAGGCCAAGTGCAAGGTGCTGCGGCGGGGTCAGGGCAACTCCGAGTATCAATACAGGCTGGAGGATAAACAGATCAAAAGCAGCCCTGCCAAGAAGGACTTGGGGGTGCTGGTGGATAAGGCTGGATATGATCCAACAATGTGCACTTGCAGCTCAGGAAGTGTGTTCTTGGCTCCACCAAAAGAATCATAGCCAGTAGGTCAAGTGAGGGGATTCTGCTCTTCTACTCCACTCTGGTGAGACCCCACTTTGAGTGCTGAATGTAGCTTTGGGGTCCTCAGTCAACACCACAGGAAGGACATCAACCTGTTGGAGCCAGTCCAGAGGAGGCCACCAAGGTGATCAGAGGGATGGAGCACCTCTCCTACAAGTAAAGGCTGAGAGAATGGGGGCTGTTCAGCCTGGAGAAGAGAAGGCTTCCAGGTCACCTTACTGTGGCCTTCCAGTACCTAAAGGGAACCTGCAAGAAACATGGAGAGGGACTTTTACAAGGTCCTGTAGTGACAGGACAAGGGGAAATGGCTTCAAACTGTAACAGAGTAGGTTTAGACTAGATATTAGGGAGAAATTCTTTACTGTGACAGTGGTGAGGCACTGGCACAGGCTGCCCAGAGAGGCTGTGGATGCCCCATCCCTGCAAATGTTTACAATCAGGCTGGATGGGGCTTTGACCAACCTGGTCCAGTGGAAGGTGTCCCTGCTCATGGCAAAGTGCATTAGAGCTAGATGATCTTTAGAGTACCTTTCAACTCAAACCATTCTATGATTCTTTCTCACCCCAAAGTAACTGACCGTATGATTGCAAGATGTAGCAGAAGCAATTTGGAGGACTGTACTTGTACACAAGTATTTGTCACCAGCTGCCACATATACAAAAGGCTCTCTGATATCTCAGTCAGTGACTGAATGGCAATAGTTGGTAAATATAGTGGATTTTTAAAGGTAGCCTAATATCCAAGATTTGGGCAGCCTACCCTCTTTGAGACCAACTATTCAGGGACAACATCCAAGAGAAAATTACTAAGTTAATTCTCCAGTGACACACATTTCAATACAGAAGCAAGACTTAGCAAGAACTTTAAAAGAAATTCATCAATCACTGAAATCCAACCTCATAATTAAGTGCAGGAAGGAGTTCTCACACAAAAGCCTCCTGTAAAATCACAGTGTAGCATCAGGACCTCTGAAGGTTCTGCACTAACAGTCGGGTTTAAAGCACAATATACAGTCAATGCATACCCAAAGAGCTGATTAGGTCAACTATGCTCAGGGAGTGCATAATTGAACTTCCTAAAAATATGAGAGAGGGTAAAAGTTGAGTTTCTAAAAGTACATTTCAGACATTACTGGGAACACATTTCTATGTTCTGCATACAAAAGTATTTTACAAGAGGTTACTTCAGCACAATGCAAAAAAGGGATGCATCTGCTAAAAACATTTATTAAAAAAGCGTGATCTAGTTTCCCTGAAGAGCTGCAACTGGAACGACATTTTCTTCTCTTGTGACAAACTCCAAGGGATAACCTGCTCCTGGCACTGATGAAACAAGTCCACTGGAAAGATGACAAAGTAGATGATCACAATTAAGATAAATTACTTTTCAAAAGACTAACATATCTGGTAGAGCTAGTAGTCACAAATGCTGTGCTGCAACTGAGGCTCTCTAGGATTGCTATTTTCCCCTTTTTGTCTTTTACTCTCAAATTTGAAGTGTTCCCTGATCAAAATTAGCAAGATTTAGCAAGAACAACAAACAATTCTCACTTAATTGCACATTTATTTTCATGTTCAGGTGGCAAGAACAGGATCCTAAGCCAGCATTCAAGTGAACAGCTGCAGTAGCCTGTATGTGCTGAAAATTACAGCATTTTTCAGCTATAGAACCATCTGCTCTGAATAAAGTAATACTAATATGTTTTACAAATAATGCATATCCCATTGATAGGTTGAATAGAACTGTTCATAAAAGACAAAGCACAAAGCACTAAATATTTTTCACTCAGAAAAATAGTTTGAGATAAATTTACAGTTTTCCAACAATTTCTTAGAACAAGACTAGTAAATATACTTTTAAGATAGTAATCACAAACAAAGCATACAGGTTTTCAAAGTCACTGCAACTTAGTATTCAGACCATACCAAAACCATTTTAGTACAATACTCCTCTTCAATTATCCACCGGGTATTTTGAATTAGTACTAAAATCTAATTGACATTAGAAAGCAGGCAAGCCACTGCAGTATAATTTCTACACAAGATCACCATATTATAGAAAAAGTTGTCTTGGTATGTCAGTGTGCTCTAGGCTATCACAGAATAAGAACACAACCTACAGCCTATAATGGAACATATAAGTTAGCATTCCAAATGGAAGATTAAAAGACTTTGGTATGGCCTCAGCACTATTAACATGTAAAAAAAACAGCCTACGGAATTTGAAAAAAGTCCCACAGACCCCAGTCCAAGGCTCTGCTGCCCACGAACCACTTCTAAGCAGAGAAGCCACATCACACAGTCTGACTGCCATGTTAGTTTGGAGTTGCCGTCTGCAATATGGACACAAAAAGTACCGTATGTTAGATTAGCAAGATAATGCAACAAATCAGTTTGTACAAATTTACAGTAATTGCATTTATATTCCCAGCACGTCCATGCAGTGTGGCTTAATTGGATTTGAGGCAATTCCAATCTAATCTTTCCAAATTCAGTTCTAAAATTATTTTTCTTACATGAAATAAGATGCTTATTTTTAAGAAGATTTAAAAGATAATGCAGTCTGGTAACCCCTGCATCTACCCTGGAAACTACCTCCAGAACCAAAGCATGCCTAAAAGAAACTAAATCACAAAAGAAATTTTAAATCTTCAAGACTGAAGAGTAAAGAAAGAAACCACAGTGAGTTGATTTTCTATCAGTACGTAAGATGACCATGCACCACTGAAAGACAGTTCCCCTTACATGCACGTATTTCCCAGCCCACAGAAAAAAACTACACCAAACTACTTTGTTAGAATCCAATCTGTTCTTAAAATTCCAGGTTTTAAAAATTAAGTAAATTAGAATCTTGCACAGATGAAATTCACTGTTTCCTTGCAATAGCTGTTTAACAGTACCACTGGACATACAACTGGCAGTAGACTCAAGGATTTCTCAAGTGAATAACTGGAGCAAAACATGCAAGTGTTTTTCGTAATGGTATCTTTGTCCCCAAGAACATTCTCTGTTTTAACTAAAAGACTGTTGCAAATCCAGTTGGATTTACATTGAACAGTGCTAGGAGGATACCACAAAAGCTAACAGGCCATCTGCAGATGATTACAAGTAGTCCAGACGTGAAATATAACCACAGTAAGAACAACAGGCACAAATATGAAGACTCCTGATTCTTGCCACAGTTTGAGACTGCTATCTTGCCCTTGGTTACCAGATAGGGCAAGTCTAAACTTGATTAGAAAATACTTAGGTTTCAGAAGGCTGGTGCATCTAGGGTTTATAAAGATACACTTCAAAACTTTCTCTGTTTCTGTTTTAAAATGGTGGAAGTTACTTTTCATTTCAGTTTGCTACTAAGTCCATATGGTTAGCTGACTTCATATCTGGTCTTTATTCCTAACTTAGGTTCATAAAGACCATCAATCGTCTCTTTATGCAAAATACTGACTGTTTGGTATCAACCACAAGCTTGCACGCCATTCTCTCTGGTGTCAACCCAATATCAAGAGTAACAACTGCACTGTTGAAGCACTCTTGTTTACAGCCAAGGGCTTTTGATGAACTGCTTATTACATGAAGAAAATCTTAGAGTTTCAACCAACTTCTTTGAAGTCCAGACAAGCTTTATTAAGGAGAGTGCCTTAAAGTAGCACTTTCCAAAATTCTCTGTCCTACAGGGACTGTAGTGATGTGTGTAAGATGACATATTTGGATCTCTGTGGCTCTCAAAGCAGTGTAATCCCATAGATTATTTGCTTCCCGTGAACCAAAGGCTATATCAATGGAAAACTTCAATAGGACAGCTCACTTGTATGTACAGCCTTCTGCGTACTCACTACAGACTTCACTATTCTCTCGAGCACTGCAGCACTTCTCAAAAAAAAAAGAGGACCTCTCATTTGAGGTAATTCCAGTTTGCATAACACATCTATCTTTACTGAAAAATTCTATAAGGTAGTTGCATCAGAGTGCAAGTCAATTCTCTATCACACCACTATGTCTCCAAGTCGTATTTTGCTCTAGGAATTCTTTGACCATTTTTGTTATTTTCAAAGCTGCAGATTGCTCTTTACATCTAGCAGTTGTCAGCCTAAACAGTGTACTAAAACAGCACATCACCACAGAATTTAAGCTGTGAGTAATCTTCAACGTAAGTTTTTAAAATACTGAAGAAACTTTAGTACCATTAAAAAACCCAATTCAGTTTTTGACTATTAGCCTCCAAGACAGTATTACACTTCAGGTTATTAAACTAGCTCAGCAGTTACTCCATTCAAAACCTATGAAACCATGAAGTTCAGTAAACAGGGTTCTATGCCTATTGAGGAAATGTAACTTGTCTTAAAATGCATTCAAATTAAGAGGAGAACAACAAAATTAAGCTGATCAAGTAAATCTGCTCATTCTTTACAATAATGAAAGGAAACAGAGCTAGAGACAAAGTTGTTCAGTTCAGCAAATGGAGTGGTTTCTTTTGTTAACATGCAATGCATGGGAGCCATCTATTTCTCAAACTTACTTTTAGTTCACCAGGCACAGTTAAGATTTTAAACCCAAACACTCTTAAACACTATTTATAGCATTAACTGAATCCCAGTTTCTAATTAGCTGCAGTCATGAGTAAGGTAAAAAAAAGCAAGTAGGCTTTTTTGTTTTTCAAGAGCAAAGACATCAGGAGTTCAAAAGCCATATGATTTATGCAATTAGTTCTGGTTGCCATAGAACAGTTCCAATTGTAACAGTAGATTTTTATATGAGAGCTTTAGAAAACAAAGCAGAGGTAGCAAGATGAAGATGGAGAAAACAGTAGTCACAGAGGCTATTAGTTTTCCCTGCGACACATGTATTTTGTAGTGTAACATACTGAATTGTTCATGCTTAGCTGAAAATGCAGGTTGAGGCTGGATCCTGGCAGTGTTGTGACAGAACCAAGGAGGTGACAAAACAGATAAGCCTTCAACCACCACCTGCATATATTTAATATGTATATATATATGTATATATGCACACACACACACACACATATATATGCTAGGGAGAAACCTTCAGTGCCTCACACTTCTGGCCAAAATCTTCCTACCACCGGTTTGATTCACACCTGTGCATCCCTGCCACTGAGGGGGCAAAAAGCGTTTTCACAGAGGTTTCATACACAGAATTTATTTCTATTTTTATTATAGATACCACACACAAAAAAAAAAAAAAATAAAAATCACTGCACAGATGCCTGCCCTCATTAAGCTGTATACTTCTGTGAGAGGCTGAAATGTTAATGTTTAATGATTCAAAACAATGGGCCATTTGCAAAAGCAACAGGGTGCTTTGTTGGGTCTGGGATTGCACCCCTTGGCCGAGGGGGATGAGAAGGGTTTGGGTGTGTGGTGGCAAAGAGGGGGTGAGCGCCCAGCACCAAAGGCTATAAACTGGGTGAAAGGAGAAGGCCAACAGAAAGCAGACCCGGTGGAGGTGGGATAGTGTTTTTAATCATGCCAATGTCCTTACACAACTGGCTCAGGCATAAAACTTCCCTCCACTTCCCACCCCAAACACCTTAAAAAAATAAAAACAAAAAACTTCATTATTTGATGATTCATGAAATGCATGAAAGCACAGCATTAATTCATGCATACTCAAAAAAGCAAAAATTGGTTTTTTGCTTGCTCAAAAAAACAG
The DNA here is from genome assembly GCF_025592945.1 of Manacus candei. Lineage (NCBI taxonomy): Eukaryota > Metazoa > Chordata > Aves > Passeriformes > Pipridae > Manacus > Manacus candei. The sequence goes on along the minus strand of NW_026138122.1, from coordinate 3,555,518 downwards.
TAAGGGATAACAGCAGCTGTTCAATTTAGCATATGCAAAAGCCATTACACAGGTTACCAGAACAGCCCACACTTCTTTATGGTTAAAGGGACATAAAGGTCAGAGGGCATCTCTTCAGTCCAGAACCTTGCCTGTCAGAACAAAACACTATTCATTCTTTCAGTTTCCCTGCAGGAAAGATAGTTGTCAAGGAAAGCTTGATGGTTACTCTACTATCCATACATTAAGAGCACAACTTGGTGAGTCTGCACAAACAGGCTAAACCAATGTTTACTACTTCATCTGTGTTTTCACTTTTTCTTTAATACTATAAACCAGCATTTCTCCATTCTCAGCCCTTTCCACTTGCTTGTCCATTCATTTGTTGTTCCCTTCGTTGCACTATGTAAAAATCTGCAGCACAAACTAGATCAGGGTATTGCTTGAGGAGAAAACTCATGCAGCTCAAGAGAATCAACGAAGAGTACCTCTTGATTTATGCAAAGTTATATGGAAGAACTCTGATAAAATACACATCAAAGACCAAAAAGCCTCACGGAAAACTCAGAATTCTTCTAATAATAAGGTGGTCTCAAAATTTTTAATTAATTTAAAATTACTGGTGTAAAGACAAGCAAGTAAGACCAGAAAGCAGGAGTTCTACCCAACAGTAAAAAGCAATTACATATGCTCTCAAAAGTAGGAGATTAGAAGGGGAAACTTTTCACACTGATTCTTGAATGAATCACTAAACAAGTAAGGCCACCTAATACTTCCATACCTTGGCCTCAAAGTCACAGTGAGTTAAGAATGAAGATGGATAGGAAAAAAAAATGATACAGGATGTAGGGAAAAAGGATTGCAATTCACCCTTGTGACTGGTGCTGCAGAAGCTATTCTGAAGACATTCTAAGCAAGGACAAAGAGGTAGTAAGGCAGATTTGTGCATTCCAGGCAACGAGAAGACAAGTGGACAACTGCAGACAGCTGAGCAAGGAATAGCCATTAGTATAGGCATGAAAGGACATTAAAAGGATAGAGGGAAAAAAGATATATAGGGAACACTGAAAACATATACACAGATTAAAAGTCTCCACTCGGTATGAAATGCTTTTGGAAACTTAACATTCCTGCAAAATACCTAAGAGTATTCTAATACTGCTCTAAACAATGCCCCACTGAAACTACTATTAGGAATAAAGCCAACAAATATTTGCAAGCAGTTCTAAAAAAATAATGCATGTACAACAAGGCAAGGACATCAATTGACAATGGAATAGTCTAGAGACCACACAGGAACTCTTCTGACTGCAATTACTGATTACTGCATCAGCTGGGGTAAGGGGACAGAAACATACAGGGCAGTTTAAGTTATCTTAGAAACCATACTAGAAAGAACTCTAAGTCTTCTGTAAAGAAAAGAAACAGCCCATTAAGTGATAAGTTCAAGTGAGACTCCAATGAAGCGTAACCATTTTTATGTTCCTAGTTATTCAGGTTGATTTAGACAAACAACCATTTCTACCAAGATAACTTATTCCCTGAGCAAGATAGAATCAATATGCACTATTAATCAGCATGAAGCTATACTCTCTCTTCATTGCCTTCTTTCATATAAAAAAGTTCAAAGCCAGCTGAAGGAAATTAAATTTCAAATATAACAAAAGTAATCATTTAAGTGTCAAGTCAGGCCTGTTTGAACACAGTCAATATTGACGTTCAGCAAGAGTTCCACCAAAACTATCACCAGATCACACAAACAGCTGTTCAGGCCTCAAATAAGCAATCCATGAACAATTCTAGACTTAATCAATACTCTAAATAAAACTGTTTTTTAAGAGAAAAGACTTTTCAACTGTACCCTACCAGTTACAAAATCTTGAAAACTACATTTTTTGCTCTTATTTGCTATCCCAGTCTCATTTGTTAGCTCTAAGCCTTCTAGCCAAGTGCTCTCCAAGGAAATGCAACTCTGTCAAAATGCATATATACTCTTCAAGAGGTAACAACAGCATCTTATTGCAGGCATTTCCCTTCAGCCTTATACACCTGCAGATGTCTTGAGCCTACTAACAGAAGAAAACAGGTTCAGTGGGGTGAAAGCAGACAACTTGATGACTCTATTCAAATACAGCATCCTGATAGGTTGAAGGGTTTCAAACTCAACATCTGCTTGAACTGGCTAGGATGCCTACTTCAATTTTTCAGTATTTATCTCTATTCCAGCTGGGCTGTGTACCACTTTTCCCCCTTTCACACTGCAATTACATCCTTCTGCCCCAATGGCATTTTCAAAATCTGACCTTTTACCAACAGACAGGAAGAAGCAAACCAGGTTTGTCTCACTGAAGAGATACACAAATTTAAAAACAAAAAAGTTAGAAAAACAGGCTCTTCCTTATCAAGGGAAAGAAGAGATCTTCATTAAGAGAAGAGCTCAGCTAGCAACACAGGGCAAGAGGTACTGGGGTTTGTAATGAATTCAGCATTACAGGAGATATGACAGCAAACAAGCTACCTCAACAGCCTTCAATATGATGTCCAAAATTGCTTCCATGGCTTAGGATCACATCTTGCAGAGGTTAAACACTATTTAAATACTGAATACTTGCTTTCACTCTTCAGTGAATGTCCTCAAAGTAGCATGTAAGGCAAGAAAACAGGAATTTGTGGCAACGATTGACTTGAGCTGCCTTTTTTTTTCACAGGTGGGCACGAAGTGTTGGAAGAACAGAAAGAACACTGTTCAAGCCAAAACACTTCCAGTCTGTATATTCTGCCCTCTTCAGTCAAGAGAAGCTCAGACTTCACTTACAGTTACAAGGCTTCCATTTTAATCACTTCTTTAAAAAAGATTTAAGATCAACCATAAAGAGTGAAGATAGCTACAAACCATTCTTGTTAACAACTCACAGTGAACTAATACAAAAAAAAAAATATGGCCAAGGCCAATTTACTCTGTAAATCTATTACAAATAAAGACTGACTATTCAGTCTCTAAGAAGCATTCTTAATGGTCTGAAGTTAATAATCACATCTTTTAGAAAAACCAACAAGCTTAAGGGCAGTCATGACTTCTCCCTTCCTGCCTCATCTGGAGTAGAAGTCATTGTGGTTCCATGAAAACACTGCAAAGGTTTCCCACAGCAGACAAAGAAAACTTCTATTTCTTTATCCTGATATACCACAAGTAATGAATAATGCAATACAGATATAACAGGACAGATCCATATGCTGTGCTGACTTATGTGCAGAAATCTTTATTTCTATAATACACCTGAAAATGTAGAGCAATCAATACTTTAAAGTTTTCCTACTTCAAAATGATTTTGCTCTTGCTTTCAGTTAGCACTAAAATCTTGTCGAAGTCTTAAGGTTTCTGAACTCTGGGGATGGGAATCTTTGCACAAATATGAATTCAAGGACAGAGAAACACAGCAGCCAAGATGCCAGAACCCTTTGTTAAAACTTTCAGGAATTTAATACATCATCATTAATACTGCTAGTCAGTTTCCTATCATTCTGTCCATAAATATGAAGTTTCTGGGACCATTTGGCTTCCATATGTTCTACCTCTTCCTTTTTTTTCTTAATGGAAAGTCATATATAGTTTGTCTCCCACTTCTAAGTTTTTTCAACTGACTTAATATACCCTTGTTTCTTACATAGTCCAATCCACATGTTTTACTCTTACTCTCATGCTTTATTATTTCATGCATTATCCTATGCTAGGTATTATACCCAGATCTATTAGAACTTCAACTTCTATGCAATAGATATTTCTATGTCTTAACATTGTATATATGTATTACTGAGATCTAAAATTTTAACAATAAATTCTAGATGAGGCAATTTTCTTTCAAATTGGTTTTGAAAAGCTGATTTTATTGTGTTACAAGATTTATCATTGCATCAAAAAACTGAAGTAATACCCCAGATCACAGTAAAATTAATTATATGCCTAATTCAATTGCTAGAGAAAGAGAAGTCACAAAAGTACATCACTGTAGCAGAGCTCCCAAATACTTTGAGTCATATGTTTGCCAATTTATTTTGTTCTCCTGAGTACATCTTCAAACTTTAATATCAAAGGGAAATCAAGTGAATTCTTTGCAAAAGAGTTGGTGAGAAGTTTCAAGATGGCATGAAAGCAAGGACAAAGTCACAACAACAGCACACAGCTCTGAATAAACTTACACTTTTCTGCTCTCTATCAATGCATATGAAGCTCTTCAAAATCACCAATGCCCCAAAAATCTCCCTGTAATACCTGGTAGAGGACAAAAAAAGAGCTTGGAAAAACAAACCACACACAGAAGTACAAAAATTACTTTGAGAACATTAACAGGTGAAAGATATGATGCTGGTGCTACTTGATTTATGATATCCTTTCTTTCTATATGGTAAAATTTTTTTTGTGTATTTTTATTACCATTTCACTACAGAAATGCACCAAATTTGAAGCATGGCAGAAGGGCATCTACTTTGACACAGCACAGAAGTTTGAGATCAGAAAGTTAAGTCTTTGTTTATCTCTGGCACCCTTTGTAGCAGACCTGTCAAATCACATTATTTGTCATGGCACCCAAAGCTGACCTCTCACGTGTTGAGGAATACCTCAAAAATAAACAGACAGAGGAATGTCGCAGTATAAAAACTAACAGAGAGAGGACCCCAAGTCTGGATATTTTTACCTTGTTTCATAATGAATTACTTCCAAAAAAGCAGTAAGTTCCACCCTTGCTCAGATATGGGCTCTCACTGTCCTATGTCACATATTCCCATTAAAGGAAGGGCCAAAACAGTTAAAGAGGTAGAAAGTACACTATTTGCATTGTTTGCTTTTGTTTGTATGAGTTGAACTTTCATAGATTCCATTGCTGAAAAAGTGCCATCCTTATTACACTGGAACATATTCTTCTAATTATAATAGAAGCAGATCAGTTTGAAACAAAGTATGTTTCCTTCGGTGTCAGCCCAGTCTAGCTCTAAAAGAAGCTATTTTATTCCTATTAGGAATAAAAGTATTTAGTTTTCACTATTCAGATGGATAGGCTTTTAATTTAAACTTTTCTGCCCACATTTTAAATGTGGGTATTTAAAAGATCAGTGTAAGCAAGAACATAAGGACATTGGCATAAGAATCATCCATTTCTGGAAATGAACTCCCAGTCAGGATGGGCAAAATTTGAGAGGAGAAGTGCTATATTGTCTCACAGCCATAAAGCCAGGATTTTTGTTTTTTGCACTGTAGGTAACTGCTTTCCATCCATTTTCTAAAACAAAGACCAGCACCTATAAAGCTTGGAGCCCTGATATCAGTGACCCATCTCTGCCTCAAAGATCAAAACTGTATTTCATTGTCCCATTATACAGATACAACATTAAAGAACACTGGGTCATTAGGTTATTTTTTAAACCAACAAGTCAAACAGCATTTTCATCTACTTATTTCAGTCTGCAGATATTTTATACCATTCTACACTAAATGTACCTTTCAGCCAATGCTTGACTTTTAATCTTCAAAAGTTTATTTCTTGCTTTGATTCTGGGCAAAGTAGTAGAAAAATATGTTCAAGTATGCTTCCTCAGAGCCCAAGTAAGGAAAATTGAATTTAAAAGCTTTTCTTACTGTATAAATTCTGTACAAAACGTACTGTAAAAAGTTACACACAGGTCAGTTCTGCAAGACACTGCCACTACCCGTAAGTCCATAGACCTTGTAGCTTTACAGCTCTTCTACTCTAGGAAGACAGAGCACATCAGGGCAAGCTGCCTAGCAGTAGCTGCATCTGCAGCAAAATTCGTCATTTCCACGCAGAGAAGCTAGCAGTCCACGGATTGGACAGGGGTACCCTCTGCTGGGGTAAAACCTGGCCTGGATGGTGGTGTACAGTGCCACATCCCACTGACTGCCCATCAGCACTGAGGCTTCCACAGGGCCCAGAACTGGTGCCAGTTGTGTCTAGTATCTTTATCGATGCTCTTGATGAGAGGATCAAGTGCAACCCCCAGTTAAGTTCTCAGACAAGACTAACTTGGGTGAGAATGTTGATCTGCTGGAGGGTAGAAAGGAATTGCAAACGGATTTGGACAGGCTGGATCGATGGGCTGAGGCCAATGGCATGAGGTTCAATAGGGTCAAGAGCCAGGTTGTGCCCCTGGGCCACAACAACCCCCTTGCAGTGCTGTAGGCTGGGAGAAGAGTGGCTGGAGAGCTTCCCAGCAGAAAGTGACGTGGGGGTGCTGGTGAACAGCAGCTGAACGTGAGCCAGAAGTGTGCCCAGGTGGCCAAAACAGACAGTGGCATCCTGGCTTGGATCAGAAATAGTGTGTCCAGCAGGACCAGGGCAGTGCTTGTCCCCCTGTACTCAGGACTGGTGAAGCCCCATCTCGAGTACTGTGTCCAGTTCTGGACACTGAAGGACACTGAAGTGCTGGAGCGTGCCCAGAGAAGGGCAACAGAACTAGTGAAGGGTCTAGATACTAGTTCTATGAGGAGCAGCTGAGGGAGCTGGCATTGTTTAGCTTGGCTCAGGGGAGATTTTTTCATTCTCTACAACTCCCTGAAAGGAGGATTGTAGCTAGGAAGGGGTTGGCCTCTTCTTCCAGGCAACTAGTGACAGACAAGTGGAAATGGCCTTAAGCTAGGCCAGAGAGGTGGTTCAGGTTGGACATGAAGAGGAATTTCTTCACTGAAAGGTACTGTTACACATTGGAATGGGCTGCTCAAGGAGGTGAAATCACCATCCCTAGAAGCGTTCAAGAAATCACTGGACGTGGCATTTCATGCTATGGTTTAGTTCGTGTGGTTGTCTGGTCCACGTTTGGGCTTGCTGATCCTGGAGGTCTTCTCCAACCTTAATGACTCTATGAATTTATTGAAAAAATATTAAAAGAACACTAGTTTGAATCTTGTGACTGCAGAAGTTCATTTACCCACACCAAAGCTCTGGAGTCTTATATTGAGAAGACTTTTAAGAAGTCAATGTACAGCAAGGCTGAAAAAGTTAAAGTCAAAGGTAAAGTCACAAACCTACAAGTCACTATATCTAATGTCCATGACATATAGTGATACATTTCCTGATCTCATCCTCTTTGTCTCTTCCAATCTAATGTCCATGACATTGGAAGAGACAAAGAGGATGAGATCAGGAAATGTCAGCATTCTGACACTGAGGACCTGCCATCAAGCATCATTTGACTGATTATGGCATTATTTGACTGATTATGAAAAGAACTTGTAATACAGTAATTTTTCCCTTTGCAAAAAGTAGACTATTAGTAACTTATCTTCCAAACTTACCACAATCTCCCAGCAGAAAAACACCAGAGATTACATATACTAATTATAACCAACTACAAGTTTGACTTTGCTTTCTTTACTGTGCATCTTGAAAGGACTCGCAACTACACTGTAAGAATTATTTGGTTTGCATACAACAGTTTACTGGAAAATGGACTCAGCATAAGCAAGTATCAAGTATTCTCTTACTTCTCTCAGCAGTTTTTGAACTCCCTACAGAAGGAAGAAAAACTACTGAAGTAGGGTCTGGCAGGCACATCTCTGAATAACACCCAATGGACCCACAAAGGCTCAGTAGGTTGCTAGAAGGTTAAATAATTGTAACAGAAAGGCCTGAAACAAACAAGCCAGCTGCGTTTTTCACTGGTGTGACACCAATTTGTTTTTAACTGAGATCTAAAACACCCAGTAGAGAAACGATCCAAGACAGAATGGTGCCATAACCATCCCTATTAAATTCAGAGAAAATAACTCCCTTTCCTCCTAGATCTGTGGACAATGACAGCAGCTCTGATTTAAAGCCATATGACAACTTCACTTAGATAAGAAATAGCTAAAAATGCTTAGGCACAGAAAGTGCTTAAACATGGAAAGGTTCTCAACTAGCAGAGGCTGTCCTCACAATAAAGACATCCCATATGGCAACTATTTTTAGACTGTTAAGTATCAGAGGTTAGAGAAATCACATGGATGCCTCCAAACTACCAGTTCCTCAGCTGATTTTTATCCTTTGCATAAAGAAAAGGCAAGTTGGGATAATTTTTAGAACTAACATAGCTCAAACTCAGAAACTCTATCCTCTTTAAAGTGTGTTTAGCTTCCATAACTACCCATTCTTTGTAGTAAGGACCTGAAAAGAAAGCAAGCCTGTAACTTTTGACAAAAACACCTAGAGCATTAAAAGCAGATTAGCTGAGTTTACTTAACCTGGTTCTAATTCACTGCAGCTGCATCTAATGAACCAAAAAGAAAAGCCTATTACTATAATAGAAGCACTAGAGCTCTGTGGCTGAACACCCTCCAAGTTTCCAACGCCCTTCAGTTGGCTGTACTCAGCATCGGCTACTGAATGATCTCTGTACTGTAGCTAAGCATGCAAAACCACCACAGACAACTCCTCCCCTCCCCAAATTGTAATGTTTTGGAAATATTATCAAGAGGGTATCAGGCAGGGTATGCTACCATGTATGTTCAGACAGTTGGCTGCCGGCAGAGAACCTCTGCATTCCTCGATCCTTGAAGTACTCACCTGCTTTAAACACTGAGCAAGAGTTCACAGGTCCTTGCAAAGGGGACTTGTACACAGACTGTAATCAGCCACACTGAGGTCAGGTGAGCATCCTGAGCTGCCTCTGCAAGACTTCCAAGCTCATCTTTACAACTGGTGACTATGAGTGATCTAAAAACATCAGGTCTTAATGCAACTTGGTTCAATATTGGTTAAGAGCAGATCCACGTATTACCTTACACACAAAAAGTCATTTAGGGATTTCCACACCAAACTACGTGAAAGTTTCATTTAAATTGAATAGATGTGTCCAGTGCATGCTAAGTTTCAGTGACAGATCACTAAACTCAAGCTTAAGACTCTGGAATATTATCAGTTCTCCCCATAAGGAATTTTTCAGTCCTGAGATTGAGTTTATTATTAACAATTGGAAGTCATCAACTGGCCTTTAATATACTAATAAGTTTTTATGGCAGTGTTTGTTTAAGACCAGGGTTACATCAGGAACTTCATCCATATCCTCCTCCAAAATTTTATATGCATTTTTACAGCCTAACAGAACACATGGTCTCCACAGTGTCTCCCAAGTATCTGACTGCAAGTTATCTAGTCACAAATAGAATAGTACATAAAACACATAGATCAAAAAACATGAGTAAACCTAAGTATTAAACATTAAGTTAAATGCATTAGCTTCACCACCTTCCTCCTATGTCAGAAGGGGGAGAAGGAAGGGAGGTGGTACGGGAGAAGCATCGGAAGCTACTCAATGTCTTCAGCTTTGACAATGCCTGATTCATACCAGGTGCTCCAAAAAACACTGTCTAATGAAAAATCAGTAAGATGGAAGGTCTCCCATCCAATCCTGGTAAAAGGAGAGTGACACACCGAAAACAACAAACTTCACCAATTAACTCAACAGCTGTACTCCTGTTTCACAGCAGCATTTAACACATTTAAAGATTCAAAAATCCGCTGGGGAAACAGAATGAACAAGGACCAAAAAGCATTTTCTCCCAGGAAGTTTAACAATAAGCTACTTTTTTTTTCGTTTGTGCTACAGTACAGAGAGCGTTGAACTTTCTACTTCATTAGTCAAAGAAAACGTACAGTTAAGTCAGCATCCTTAAATAACCCTTCAGAAGAAGACAGGTAAACATCAAGGAAAAGAGGTAAATCAACCACACACCATATAGTAACACACAGCAGCACTGCCTCTAAACAGTCTTCCAGCTGAAGAGACACTAATAGGTATTTTGGAAATATCTCAGTATGTGTTCAACCACTACAGGCTAAAATTAGATTGTTTCCCTCAGAACTGCTCTTATTTCTCTACCCCTTTAGTTTTTCACACAGTACCAAAACCACTTTATGTTCTATTCATCTGGAATTAAAAAAAAAAAAAAAAAAAAAAAAAAAAAAAAACCACAAACAGTGAAGCCCTTCCTCACAGCCAATTTACAACACAAAAGTAGCAAGTATTTCTTCCCCTACCACCTCCCACAGGTTCCCAAAACCAAGAGAGAAAGAGTCAGATGAGAAACAGTCTTTGAACGGTAACTCAAAAACTAATATAAAATGGGAAAGGGGAAAAAAGAAACCACAAAAATTATTCTTATTTCCAATATTTTAAAAAACAGTAAGTGGTTGAGTCTCCCAACTGTCACACCAGTCTGTCGCATTCTAATTTGCTTATGCAAAATACAGTTTGTTATATTTCTCTACAGAAACCATTACAGTAAGTGGATTAGCTACACAGACTAACATTATTAGCAGGAATCTTCTCTGAAGCACTACGAAGAGGTATGATTTTGAAGGTGGATTTCTGCATTTATTGAGACAGGGCACAAAAAAGCAGCAGCAGGAATCTTTCAACAGAACTAAGGAAGCAGTAAGCAGTATAAGTGATTCAGCTTCCAGAGAGAGCTCACTTGAGAAGCAAAGAGGAGGAAAGAGGCATCAATTGTTTTGCAAGCCTACCACAACTGGATTACCTGATCCAGAATAAATTGCACCAGTGTAAGCTGACCTAGGAGATTCTGTTCACCTCAAGGAGCAATCTGCTTCTGGGACTGCTTGTTCCTTCTGGTTTTCAGCCAAGTATTTGTGATTCAGTGATTCAACTGCACATAATCATGGGATCTCGGGAGTCCAATATCATGGCTGGGCTTTGCGAACGAAGATTTGGGAAAGGATTATGGAGGTAAATGCTCTTGCTACCACCTCTGTAAAACAAACCCCATCTCACGAAGCTGTGTCCCCCAAACACAAGACTACAAAATAGAAAGAATGTTAGTCAAGTTTTTCTAGCTAAAAACAGGTGCTCCTGAAAGCTTAAAAAAAAATTAACTGAAGCCTCAACAACTTAGCATTATCAATATTTACAAGAAGCATCAAGAAGAGAAGTATACTCAAAGTCAGAATTGATATAAAATGTTAAACCATATAAATGCAATGTAAGTCATAAGTGAGAAATCAACAAATTCTTCATCAGGTGAGCTCTAGGATGCTGGGCGCCCTCCAATACACAGAATCCTGATTTCCAACCCTTACATATTTGAAAGTTTCATTTACCTCTTTAAAAATCAGTTATCAACCCTTACAGCCTGCCTAGTCGGAAGTATCTCAACAGCTGGAGACTGTCCAGTGGAGCACAACAAGATGATCAGGGGTCTGGACCACCTCTATTTTTAACAGAAACTGCAGGACCTGGGCCTGTTCAGTCTAGAGAAGACAGAGGGGACCTCATTAATGCATATAAATATCTCAAAGGCATGTGGCAAGAGAATGGTGCCAAACTCTTTCCAGTGGTGTCCAGCACCAGGACAAAGAACAGTGGCCATAAACTAAAACACAAGAAGTTCCACCTCAACATGAGAAAGAAATTCTTCACATTGAGGGTGGCAGAGCACTAGAACAAGCTGCTCAGGGAGGTCATAGAGTCTCCCTCTCTGGAGACATTCAAAACCCACCTAGACACATTCCTGTGTCAGCTGTTCTACGTGACCCTGCACTGGCAGGGGGATTGGACTAGATCATCTCTAGAGGTCCCTTCCAAACCTAACGATTTTGTGATTCTATAAGATACCACTGGCTGCTAACTTAGGACTTTAGTAAAATTTACACCATTTAAAAAAAGGAAAAGCAACAGACTCAACCTTCTACTATCACTCCCTAACTATTTCACCATCAGAGCCTTCTGGTCAAGTTTTGAAGAGTTAATAACTTCAGGACATTGTTTCTGTTTTTAAGTGATAAGTAATTTTCTAACTTCCCACTGTGGGCAAAAGTCATCTGAGTGCTCTCCCTGCCATGACAGTTAGAATATTTCCCATTTCAGTGGCTTGACAAGGAACCAGAATCCAGAAGACCTGAACAGCAATCCCCATGACCTACTTGCAAGGAGTTTCCTTGGAAGGTGGGCAGAACACAACTATACCTGATTTCAGTTGTTAATAGTGCAAATCCAACATACCATTACCCACGTTTGGCTTTGCTAAGACATTCATCCAAGATCTTTTTTCTCCCCATTCTAGGTGCTTTAAGAGCACTTCTTTCTCTGCTGCTACACAAAAGAACCATAGGGTACCATGCTAAGTGTAGGAGCTTGACAATGACCCCCTGCATTTTTACAAGCAGTACACATACACCAAAAGATACAAACTGGGACAAAACCCCCATAACTCTGTGTTAACTACCAAGGGCACTATCATGTGAAACCCCCAACAGCCTTAGAGTTCTTTTGTGTCTTTTCATAACAATAACCCCTGACATTTCACCCGCAACTCTAAACATGACCAAAAGGCAACTTTCTTTACACTTGAAGTTTCAGAAGTCCAACTGTAGAGTGTTTGCACTAACATGAGAAATCTAAAATTTGGTAGTGGTAAGCAGCAGCCATTTACAGGTATCAAGAGTTACTGATAATTACTAGCATCACCAGTTTATGTCTCAAACCTACAGCAAACCATTTGCTTATGGTACTGCTCCAATAAACCTCTGGCAGCAGAAATGCTGCAACAGACAAGTTTTTTCTTCACGTAGGTTCTTTCACCTTTCATATACCAGTACTAACAATCTCATCCATTTCTAAGCAGATAAATTGTCACATAAGAGACTTCTAAAGAGTTCCTAATTTTATTCTCTGCAAAAAAAATATCTCACTTTAAGAACACTTGCTTTCATCGGGAGACAACTGGAGATCAAAAATAAGCAAGTCCAGACCCATCATTCATTCTACCTTTGAAAATATTTAGACTACCTGCTCTTCACAGAAGTTGTATGCATTCAATATCCAGTTTTAACATACCAGATACCCAGCACCCTGTGCACCATACCACCTGGTGTCTGAAAAGAAACTTGACCTCAAAAAAAAACCCCCAGCCACAAAGAAAAGAAAACCATGCCAGGCTATGTCAACATGCTACATCAACTTCATCTTTCCCAAATTACCACCCTATCCAATCCCTCTGTTAAATCAGTTTTTAGAGTAATTTTCATGCATCAAATGTTCTACTGCCATTCAAATTTGTTTATACTGAATTTCTTTCATCCATTACTTCAGTGAGTTAAACTCTTACCTTCCTCCTTAGCACAATCTGTCATACAGGGGATAACACTGTCTCACAACCAGGAAATCTCACATAATGAATGATTCAAGCTTATTGGAAGTGTTAATGGGCATGAGGCACAGAATAGTAACATTACTTTAGCTTATAACACTTCATTTTTGTACAGATTGCCAAAGTGCTTTTAATTCTGTTTTCTATTCTTTGCATCAGCTCAGCTCAAGTGGTACACAGGACACAAAATTTTGGCACAGAACGAATTTATTTAAAAACTGACTATTATAAACAACCTAAAACAGATGGCCAGTTCTCCTCTGAGCTTAAGACTTAAGAAAGAGTCGTGCAAGCCTGGATGTGCTCACTGAGCCTGTTTTTCTGAAGCTGTAAGACTAGAAGACTTACTCTGAAAGACTGCCACACACAGGTTGAACCCATCTTCTACCTTTTCATCACCATCTTTTACTACAGAAATAGATACCAGACCTTTGCTATTTCTTGTACTCAAAAGAACCCTACTTCAGTCAAAACCTGTTAAAGCACAGGAGTTCCTATTCGTGTCACAAAAGCTAAGCTGGCCAACATCTATTGAGTCAGCCAATACAAGAGTTTCTGTCAAAAGTATTTCAGTCTTGCTCAACCCATGCAAACAGTAGCTCAGTTTCAAACTCTGGATGACTAAGGACAAAGATAATTGAAGGGTGGGCTTAACTCTTTGGATTTTTCTCCCTGTTGTGCTTTAACCCCAAGTCTCTTGCTCACTGCTGGCAGGACCAGGGAGAAAACTGGAAAAGTAGAAGCTAGAAAACTTGTGAACAGAGACAGTTTAATAAGTAAAGCAAAAGCCACATAGGCAAAGCAAGGAATTCATTCACCACTTCCAGTGGGCAAGCAGGTGTTCAGCCATCTTCAGGAGAGCAGGGTTCCATCATGCACAGTGGTTACTTGGGAAGACATGAAACCTAACTCCAAACATCCTCCCCCTTCTTCTCCCAGCTCTATGTACTGAGCATGATGTCATATGGTCTGGAATATCCTTCTGGTCAGTTGGGGTCACCTGTCCCAGCTATGTTTCCCCACAACTTTTCATGCACTCCCCAGCTCCCTCCTAGCATGGCAGCATGGAAAGTAGAAAAGGCCTTGGCTCTGTGTAAGCACTGCTCAGTACAAGAAACATTCTAAAAATACTATTATCATGGTGTTTAACAGAAATCTGAAACAGCCACACATCAGCCACTATGAAGAAAATTAATTATCCAGCCAAATCCAGCACACTCTCATAGAGTAACAGTCCAAAATCTATGGTATTTTCTATAAAGTTTTCCCAGAGATACAAAGAGATGCTTCTAACCATCATGCCTTTGGTATGCTGTACCATTTTCTCCCATACACGTCACCATTAGCTAAACTTATCAAAATAGACCTGGGATGTCATCCAGAGGGACATGGACAAGTTTAAGAAGTGGGCCCATGGGAATCTCATGAAGCTTAACAACACCAAGTGCAAGGTGCTGCACCTGGGTCAGGGCAACCCCTGGTATCAATACAGGCTGGGGGGTGAACAGATCAAGAGCAGCCCTGCCAAGAAGGACTTAGGAGTGCTGGTGGATGAGAAGCTGGACATGATCCAGCAATGTGTACTTGCAGCTCAGAAAGCCAATTCTATCCTGGGCTGCATCAAAAGCAGTGTGGCCAGCAGGTTGATGGAGAGGATTCTGCCCCTCTACTCCACTTTGGGGACCCCACCTTGAGTGCATCCAACTCTGGGGTCCTCAGTCAACACCACAGGAAGGACATCAACCTGTTGGAGCAAGTCCAGAGGAGGACTATCAATATGATCAGAGGGATGGAGCACCTCTCCTGTCAGGAAAGCCTGAGAGAATCATATTTATTCAGCCTGAAAAGGCTTCAGGGTGACCTAACTGCAGCCTTCCAGTACCTGAAGGGAGCCTGCAAGAAACATGGAGAGGGACTTTTACAAGGTCCTGTAGTGACAGGACAAGGGGAAATGGCTTCAAACTGAAAGAGAGTAGGTCTAGATTAGATATTAGGGAGAAATTCTTTACTGTGGGAATGGTGAGGCACTGGCACAGGCTGTCCAGAGAGGTTGTGGATGCCCCATTCCTGGAAGTGTTCAAGATCTGGCTGGATGGAATTCAATCTGATCTAGTGGAAGGTTGCAACAAGGTTGCTGCAACCCCTCACAGCAGAGGGGTTGGAACTTCATGATCTTTAAGGCACCTTCCAAATCCAACCATTCTATGGTTCTGTGATTCTTACAGAGGTGACATGGAGAAGCACTACAAAACCTTCTGGCTGAGCTCAAAGACTTCCAAAAATTTATTTCTGGTCTCATCATTAGTATTTTTGCCCTTTAATTAGAATTCATTTAGTTTAAGTTGATAAAATGCTTGAGTTAGCAAAAATAGGAACGATACTAGAAAACTGGCTCAGGAAAGATATCTAGCTATGTCTGTAACAAGGAAATTATTTGTGCCTTTAGTATTATCTGAAATTTTTAGTGGCACATCAGTTCACAGACAGAAAGCCATCATGTAGCATCCCTGATGCAAAACACAAGCAGAAAGAGCAAACACTACAAATGGAAAAGATAAATGCCAACATGCAAATGAGATTTTCAAGGAACATTACAAATCAGGGCTTCTTCCATTAAGCTCTTAACTAAAACACAAATTTATGAAAAGAAACAGCCATCTTTCTAAATAACAACCACCTACTATGATTTCAGGTTCCGCTACAATTCAATCAGTCCTGCATGCAGATTAGGACTCTGATGATTACATGTTAGCAGTTAAAGCCTTAACATAGCAGAACCAATGTCTTCTAACACGTCTGGGAAATACTACACAGACAGAAGACCTCTTAACCCCAAAGCACTTTCAGTCAAAGGCTGCAAAAAATCATGAAGAGACAGCTGTGGTCCAAGTCTACCTTGCAATTTAGCAATAGCTTCTACTGTATCAAAGACAACAAGCCTAGTGCACATTTATTCAGCCATCAATTGTCTTGAGTCTTCACCATTTTATTAGAAAATGCTGCTGATGAAAAATAATGCACTTTACTCCTCTGCAGCACCAGAGTTTTCCCCCCCATCTAAACAACCACTTAGATAGTGCAAGGTTTTTCCACTAAAGGTTTGAGATGAAATGTAAACTCAAGATACAGTTGATTGTTATTGGCATTCTGACAAGGTCAAAAAGACCTTACTATATTTATAGCTCCTACCAGACACATTCTTCAGGCAAGTTCTCAAAAAAAAAAAAAAAACAACTTAGCTGGTACTGCACCTCTAGAGCTTTCCCAAAACTAGATCTCTAGTAATTACTGCATCCTTTTCATGCAATTCACAATATGGAAAGTAGATTACAAATAAAACACTAACTTAAAAAATACTCAACCAGTCACTCTATACCACAGTAAGTCTCCAACTATAACCTAGCATCCTGTAAAGAAAACAAAAAGGAGTAAATATTCATGGTGAACAAGATTCTGCACTACTACCAAGTTGCATCTTTAAATACAAGCATATTAACTGCTCTCAGATAAGCTGGAAAGCACATTAACTTTTCAGTACTTTAGAAAAACTTAGTTTGTAGCTCTTTACTTCACACCTCATTTTGTTCATAGGAGTGCAAAAAGCAAAATTAAGACCAACCAGTCAAATAAACTCTTATAAAGTAAGCACCTATATCTTAATATAGAAGGAGGAAAAAAAAAATCATTCTGTGCATTTTTTAAACTGCTAGTAACTTGGATGATTACACAATCTGTACTTTTTAACTGCTGAAGTTAATTCAACTTCTCAGCATTGCTAGAGACTTATGTCAGCTTAAGAAAGATGTTTGGAAAAAGCAAGGCAAGACTACAAATATGTGGGCCTGATGCTGAACAGGGCAGGGAAGAAGCTGAGGCAGTCTACCTTTACTGGTAAGACCAGTATAAATACCAGATGAAGGGGGGGTAAAGAAGATTGAGACATGTTTTTTAGAGTTATCCAGTATCAGGACAACATATTATGTTTTAACATACAAGAAGTTACTTCCACAGTGAATACTAACAAGCGCAAACAACTCACCCACAGAGAACTGAGCCTGTCTGGGCAGAGCAGACAACATCCAAAACCCAAGTGGGCACTGACCAGGGCAGCCTGCACTCCACTGACCCTGCTTTAAACTGGGGGCTGAACCAGAACACCTCTCCTGAGGTGCCTGCCAATCTCTGCAAATCTGAATCATTTCAGTCACTAATATAACTCAAGTACCTTTGATAGATTTTAATAGACTAAAAAAGTTAAAGTATGTAGTAGAGGGCTTATTAATTACTAGCATCAGCTCTAATCAGTAAAACAGCACTGAACACAATAAGAACACATCACATCTGTGCCCTTCTGTTTTCCTGCAACTAGAAAAAGAGCTACTGAGAGGTTTCTGTGCCATCCTATTATTCTACTTGCACTACAAATAGAATTCATTTGTACTGTATTTAATTAACATCCAAATGGATCTGCGGGTACTGGAATACATTATGGCAAACTTACACATCAACTTTTACCTTCCTCAATTTTGTCAACAGCAACAATGCTTAACAGGTAAGATAAGGCAATGAGAAACAGGAAAAGAGAACTTTAAGGGATACCCAAGACCTTATTTCCCAGACCAAAGTCATGCTCTTAGTATTTTTTGGTTTAGTGGAGGTTTTTTTATTTTTTAGTGAAGTTTCCAACTAGCATTGGGATGTAATTCACATGAATTTTGGCATAGAAAGATGGCATATCACCCATACATTCATCATGGACTAATACTTTTTAAATGACTCTTAGGGAAAGCACTAATAATAAAACAAAGGATTTAGTTGTGTGACACCATTAACCAGTATAAATAGATGAAGAATTCACACACATAAGACTCCAGAACAAATTACTTAGTAAACCAACATTCAACATTTAAAATGAGCTCAATGTTGCTGATTATGAACTCATTAGATTACAGTTCTTTGCACAGTTTTCCATTTACCATGCAATTCCATTTTCCAGTTTATCACATAAAATACGTTCTAGAACACAGACAGTACATAAAAGCATTGCATCTATACTCAGGAGAATAGCCCATTTTTAACTTATAAGCCCAACTTTTTCCCCCCAGGCTTACAGACTTGCCACTGTTACCAGAATAAACAGGTAAGTGAATCCAAGACCTGTGTCAAGACAACCCTTCTTTTTCAAAAGAGTCCAACCAACACTACCCCTTAGTTTCTAAGGAAGGCAATGCAAATCATGAATTAACAGCCTTAGCAAAGAAGTTTGAAAAATAAGGCTTTATGCTTCAAAATTTTTTTCATAAGGATACACCAATTTGATATACAAGGAACAGTATCTCCCCAGCTCTGCTCTGATATTTCTACTGCACAGGCTACCTCCTCAAGGCTGTTTGTGACAGCGTCTTTATGAACCAGGGACAGACAAGATGTGACATGCCTTTACAGAGGCTTCAGAACTGAATTCTCCAATGTTGAGGAACAGCTGTATGCAAGCTATAAAAAGAAAGGAAAAAAACACACTTAGGAATGAATTGAAGCAGAAGGAAATTGCTTCAAACAGCAACTGTTGCTTGATCCACTGTGCAAGTTCATCATCACCATTTTGGCTTTCTAGGATTTTTGCCATACACGTATCAAGTCCTGCCTATGTAATTCTTCATCAAGCAGAGTCCGCACCAACATCTCTTGAAAGCACTGTTACACTGAAATAATTCCACTGCTATCACCCACATCTGCTTCTTGCCTGGAGCACTTGTTAGACTGAGCACTCCTGTGTTCTTCTGTTACAAACACATCTGCAGTGCTGTAGCTACCAAGCACCTCCAACTTTAGTTACCTACTGACACTGGTTTTGCTTTGACCCTCCATCCTGATGGATGCAATAATGAGAAATTTTAAAACAGTGTTTCAAAGCGCTGACAGACCAAATGACTGGACAACAGTCCAGTATTACCACTCAAATCAGACATCTCCTAATTACTTCTGCCTTAACGTCTACAACCTGACTTTCACCACATACCTACCCCTAAAGACAAATATGCCTACTTAACAAAATCATACCTAGAAACAAATAACTCTGCATTGGCAAGAGCCAAGCTAGTAAGATACTGGTAAGGCTAAGAAAGCCATTGTTTATGTTCCAGGATTGTTTCTACTCTGTTCTTAATGCCTCCTTGTGCATAATGTGTCTGACATTTCAAAACTGTATTCTATGTAAAAAATGAGTGCACTGAATTACCAGCAAAGAGCTGTCATGAGAAACAACACATATCAGAATCAACCACAGCGATTCACAAGAGGCCACCTCTGCTTCCAGGAGCTCCACACAGTGTGTCAGGCAAGTGAGAGAACGCCACCACAGGTGTGTATTTAACTTCTCAATTCATCCTGTATTAATTCAGCAGAAGATTTACATGGTACCTTATTAAGCTAGTACCTTAATAGGAACAACAATAGCTTATTGCTACTGGACTGAGGAGTACACAACTGCTGTATCAATAGTTCATTAATTGGTCGGAGGTCCCACAGCAAACACAGATACCTGAAGTCCTCACAGGTTTCTCTCATCACCAAAGCGGACAGCCTTACAATCTACTTCTCAGAAATGAGTGGACAGTGTGTAAATCCCAGGTCACTTACAATCTATATATTAGAACAATTTCCTACTCAAGTATTTGCGATGTGGAAAAATAAGGAAACACAACAAGCACAGGTCTGGGTTCTTGCATCATTTCCAGTGATGTTTTACTGATACACAGCAGCAGTACTGTGGGTTTCAAGGGTGGATAGACTTAGCCTGAGCAAGATGAGTTTCGTAATAAAAAAAAAAAAGGAAAATATTGATTAGACAGCAAAAAGCTGTGCCCTGGCTACACCCACACAGTACAGTAAGTCGTAAACACTTCCTAATTAAGTAACAGCACAGCAGTTCCAGGAAAATATATTGCAGATAACTATTGGGAAGTGTGCTTTTAGAGAAAGAGCCACAGAGATTGCCAGCTGCTTGCAGTTAAGAATATTCCAAGTGCCACTCTCCTTAACACATAGATGACATTAGCCTGGTTCACTACAGAAACTGACTTTGAGAAGAGGCTATTTTTAATTCAGTTGAAAAGTTCCTACAATTCACTGGACTGAAAAGATTTATGAAAATTCAGGTGAGCTATTTTAGAAGAGGGTGATCAAGAATTCCTTTTATATGATTCCTTCTTGACATCACTTGGAAAGGATGAGATGGATGATCTCTCCTACGTATTAGCGAGCAGCCTCTGTGACAGAATCACCTCTGAACATCTAGTCACAGAACAAGCATTAACTATGGACATGGAAGAGTTTCATCTGACTGCCACAGCTCTGGAGGTTTATCCTTCCTTACAATATCAGCCTCTTTCCAAGCCTCTCAAGTTTCCTTTGTAATTGTTCACATGAATGGATTCAGCAGCTTGGATACATAGAGAAAGCTTGCCCACGTCATCACTCCCACATGCTGGTTGCACAGCTGGATGTTTGCTAGCCCCACCACCATCTGCTGGGTCTACTTCACTCCAATGCACAAAAATTACCCTCAGGATTAAATCCTGACCAACAGGCTTCTCCTCAGAAAAGTGGAATCAGAAAGGTAGAGAACACAAGGCCTTACCACTAATTCTGTTAGACTGAAACATTAACTGAAGTTAATGTTTTAATTCTATAAAGGCCAAGACAGAAGGTGCCACATTTCAACACAAACTCATAGAATGGGTGAGACTGGAAAGGACCACATCCTTTCCAGTCTCCTGGAAGTGGGTCATCCTAGAGCACACTGCACAAGATTTAATCCAGACAGTTGTTGGGAAACATTCAAGGTCAGGTAAGATGGGACTCTGAACAACCCAAAGATGTCCCTACTCTTTGCAGAGGCGTTGGATACATGACCTTTAAAAGGTCCCTTCCAACCCAAACCATTCTATGATCCTTATTTTTTCAGTGCCTTTAGAGGCCACTCACATGAGATACACAGTGCACTCAAAGGACAGCAGGCAGGGAAGAACACATCAGTATCAGGGTGAAGAATTTGAAGCACAACCAATAGTTATTCACACTAAAACAGTCACATTTTTCAATAGTTTATAACCCTCCAGGTAGTTATCTGGTTTTCATGGTTCGTCCCACAGAAAACACTGGCATAAGCTGCTTAAACACATATTCCATTTCTTCCTATCTTCAGGGCCTAAGAAAACTGTCCAGATTATATTGCTTCAAAAATATTTAACTTGTAAAGTGAAGTAAACACAGAACAAGGACAGCTGGCTATTGTTAAAACATCTGAGCTGGAAGGAATACCGTAACTATTTACAACCCCTCTGTACACCCCCTCTGCCACCACTGCTTTTCATGGTCAGAGAAGTAATTCACTGTATCTCTGCACCCTAATCCTCCTGAGATCACTCAGTACTACACAGTATAGAAGAACAGACAGTAAGTAAGGCACTGTTGATCCAAACAAGTTGTGACCAGTAGGCCACATACTGCTAATTGCCGAAGAAGCATGCCTTTCACACATTACCAGCTCATAACAGGGAACAGAAGTACACGCCAGAAGCATTATTGTCAAAAATAAGTAGTTACAGACAAAGCTTTCACAGTTTCTATTTGCTATACAGAAGTCCCTGTTGCATAAAAGCACATATAAGAGTCTTTTGCCTCCCCTATAAAAGTTACCATATATGATGCCACAGTCACTGCCACAAATCAGGAAACTAGAAAAGCAGCAAAAGTTATGTCTGGAAGAACAGGGATATCAAAGTCTAACACACCATAAAATAAAGCAGCATGAACAGGCTTACTCTGATCACTACAGCTTTCTGAGTCATTTGCCAAATCTTCCCATTTTTCATCTCCTTTTAAGCCACATTCCCTCTCCTACTGCACCAAAAGCTGTTTTAACAAGCAGACAGATATTACCTACACCATATTACCCTGATCCACAAGACATAAAATCTGCCTCTGAAAAAGCCTGAACCAGGCACATTCTCCTAGAGGTGCGTTCAAAACACCCTTTGCCATCTGGACCAGTGTTCTCCAAAATAAAATAAAAAAAAAAGCAGCAAACCTCTCACACCAATACAGAAGCAACACCTGTGAACATCTACTTCACACAGACTGGGCCAGTGTTGGCCAACAGCTCTCTCATTACAGCTCACCTCTTATAGAGAGGCAATCACAACCATTGTTACCCTGTCATTCCAGCTGTCAAAGGATTGCCATTTGGCCTAGAACTGCCCTTAAGGATTTTCAGAAAAGCCTCCAGACAACCACTGCTCTCAAGTGGTTCATGCAGAGGTGTATCCTTTTAACTTCAAGAGGGCTCTTAAAACTACTTAAATTCTAAATATGGAGCCTGTCTGCCTCCAGGTTGATCCCCACAAGGAAAATATGTTCCAGCAGATCATTGTTTATTCTTTTAATAAGCCAATTTACCTAGGAAAAGAGGCTACTTAATGCTTGTATTTCAAAAGAACAGTAGCATACAGCCCCTCAGAATTAGCGAACATATGGCTCTACTAACATCAATGAAAAAGTTTGTGGAAAAACTGTTAACTGATGATATGCATTATATGTGAAGTAGATTCATAGAGCAGTAACAATACTAACTGTACAATAACCACCCCAAATGTCTACATTCTGAAGGACTGGAAGAGTGTCCAAGCAGTGTTACAGTTGTTAAACAGCACAAAAAAAATTATTTCACCTTGAAAGGCACTGTGCTGGTATTTCTGGTTCAATGTTTCTTTCTTCTGTAAGCCTCAAACACTGCCATGCCTCAGTTCCAGTAAGTGCATTTTGTAGACAAAAGTGGCAGAGAGATGAATTTGGGCCAGTAGGAACTTAAGGAGGTCTCCAGACTCACATCTCACCCACAGTAAAATAAGCCATGTTTCAGGGTTAAAAACCCTCCAAGAAGGGAGACAGCACCATCTCCATGGAAGCCAGACCCACAGCCCAGCTGTTCTTGTAGGAGGAAAAGCTTTCCCTTTTCTCCTGCCTCACTGGCCCAACTCAGCTTGCTGCCCAGCAGGCTCACGGCCTCTTACCCCTAGTCCTCCTGGCATCACTGCCACGTCTCTGGCTGCCCAAGACAGGACTTCACATTGCTCCTGCCAAAACTACATAGGGTCCCCAGTAGCCCCTTCCTCTCACTGGTCCCTAATCCTTCTAGACAGCAGCCCTGACCTCGAGAACATCAGCCTCGCCTCTCAGTTGCTTTCTGCAAACTCGATGAAGATCAACTTTCTCCCTTTCCCCACATCACTAAATAGTAAATCCAACAGGTGGCACAGACTCCCCAAGACCTCCAATTGTAACAATCCTACCGGTCTTCCACCTATCTAGTTGTTCACTTAAGTCTTATCTCAAGGATTCTGCTACCAAGATACTGTGGGTAACCACACAAAGAGTTATGTTCAACTCAATGCAGATGACATTTATCACTTCTCATCCACAGACCTAATAATTTCTAAGACTTGGTAAATCAATGCTAGCTACTTTTGTTTTAATTTGCACAGAAATCACTTCAAAGATGACTCTCTCAATGATTTCCTCAGGGACAATAGTGAGGCTCCCCATATAATCCTTACTGAACTCACTTCTAATAGCAGCAAAACTTGTTCTCCTCCAGTTGCAAGAAACCTTCTTGATTGTCTTATCTATCAAAAATACTGGACACTGGCCTCATCATGACAGCAGACAATTCTCTCAATACCCTTAGATCCATGGATCTAGAGCAGTTGAGATTTCTCAAGAGATCACAGACCTGATCTTCCTCCTACTCCCAGCATCTCTTCTCTGCCTTGCACCCTCTGCCTACGCAAAATGAGCTCAGGAGACCCTGTCAGCAAAGACTGAGGCAAAAATGTGGCATATCACAGCCTTGTCTACCTGCTGCCAGCAATTAACCAGCTCCATTCAGGCGGAAGCCCAGTCTCCTCTTTTTATTCTTCTGCTGCTACATTATTGGTAGAAACTCACGTTGTTGCCCTTAACATCCTTTACCAACCGCAAGTGGCCTCCAGCTTGTCTAACTCCTTCTAACACCAGTCTTTATTCACTGCCTGTGCTTCTCTATGTCTTGCCCTCACTTCCTGCTCCTGTACACCTCTTTTTTGTACTGTAACTCAGTCACGAGTTGTTTGTACCATCAAGCCTATATATGACTATTCATATTCCTAAGAGCTAGAACCGCAGAATCATTCACATTGGAAAAGATGTCCAAGAACCTTGAGTCCAAACTTCGACTGATCATTGCCCTGTCAACTAGACTGTGGCACTAAGTGTCACATCCAGTTGTTTCTTGAACACCTCCAGGGATGGTGACTCTACTACCTCCCTGGGAAGTAACAACCCCTTCTGTGAATGAATTGCTCCTGACATCCAGCCTGAACCTCCCCTGGGCCCAGCTGAGGCTACGTCCTCTTGTCCTGTGACTAGCTCCCCAGGGAGAAGTAGCCAACACCCACCTTGACACAATTTCTTTTCAGGTAGTTGTAGAGGGTGATAAGGTCCCCCCCTGAGCCTCCTTTTCTTCAGGCTGCACAACCCCAGCTCCCTTAGCCACTTCTCATAGGACTTAACTCTCTACATCCTTCCCCAGCTCTGTTGTTCTTCTCCAACAAGCTCCAGCACCTCAATGTTTTTCTTGCAGTCAGGGGCCCAGAACTGGACACAGCACTTGAGGTGGGGCCTCACCAGTGCCAAGTACAAGGGGACAATTACTGCCCTGGTCCTGCTGGACACACCATTTCTGATACAAACCCTATTTACTTCCACCAAAACTCTTATCCTTCAACTGTAGAATTTAGACCTCCTCCAGAACTCCCATGTCCTTTGCTTGCACTCCCAGAGCTCTGTGGTCCACTTGTTTTATTTCAGTCTTCCCTTGACTACCACTACAGCCCAAAGGGATAAGCAGCAAGTACTGGTCAATTGTCCAGGAGCTGGATGAGTCTCACCAAGACCCCTAGAGCATCCTGAATCACAGATCTGACAGCCACAACACTTCCAGAACAGCACATCTGTGAGGCATATACCTCTGCAGCTCACTAAAGTCAATCTCCGACCCCTACCATCAGTGTCCACTTCTATACACTCCTGGTTATTATGGTTCTGCACTGACACTGTAGATTCAGATCATCATTCATTTACTGTGGATACTGAAAAACAGGACATGAACAGGAATGGGGCCTTACCATCAGCATATCACTGGCTAAAAAGAAAAGACACCTGAGTGGGAAAGTTTTACCATCCAGTCACTTATTAACAGAGACTGACTTGCAAACTTCAGTTGCAAATACTGTGCATCTGAGTATACCACATAGCATGAAGCATAATTCTTTCACTGCTCAAAACACAGGACAAAGACCCAGCAGACAGAGACAATTTAAAGACTGTCACTGCTGGTGAAGGATGATTGCCTATCTTTAATCATGGCAGTGAACACAAGACAGTAACAACAGTTGCCTGGGCCATAAACTGTTCGTAGGACAAACTTCAACAACTGATTTTTTTGCCTAGCAAATAAAAGAAAAATGGAGCAAGTCATATACGATGGAACTATTTCCTACCTAAAAATTAAGAAACTGTCCAACTTCTGACTCCCTCTTGGGAAGGACAGGATCTGTGAGTGTCAGAAATACCTGCTCCACAAACACTTAAAAGCCTTATCAAACGCCAGTATGAATGAAGACAAACCTGTTCTCAGGTCAGGTACTCATACAGAAATGCACTACTTACACAAATCAACCATCCCTTCTTGCAAGCACAAGAGTACAGAAGAAAATACAAAGTCCTTCACTAATAATATCCTGTATGCATATTCCTGGTCCAGTTTAAAGCCTAGTTTATTCCTTGTTAATTAGGTGACAGAATTTGAAGAAACCGCATCTCAAAGGCAGGCAAACATTACAGCACACACACCTAAAACTCACAAGCATTTTAACAGACAGTACAGCCATCTCCACCCTTATTTATCATTCTGCTTAGCCAACTATGTCCAGCCACCAGTACACACCTGGTTTTTCAGAGATTCAATGCCCTCTGATAGACTAAGTCACTGATTGGTGACCTACCTGGTGCCTTGCCAGACATCCACTCTACAACAGGACCAGCCAGGAGAGAAAAGAGGATGACAAACTTCTTGGGTCAAGAAAAAGACCATTTAACAACGAAAGTCATGGGCAAAATCAGCTCAACTTGAGGGAAACTAGTGTGTTGCAAATTAAAATGGATTTAGCTAGTAAGAACAAAAGCAAAACTAAAGCACCTTCCACTCCCCTCCACTCCCATCTTCCTTTGATCAATTTCCATCCTTCATTCCCAACTCCTGCCCACCACAACCCAATAAGTGAGGAGGACAGAGGCTTACAGATGCTTTTACCCGGTGCTCCAGCAAGGGCCCTCAACCGCCAGCAGCAGGAAACATGCCCCTGCTGCGGCACAGGCTGCAGCACACGTCCAACACAGTCCTCTCCATGGGCTGCAGGCAACAGCCTGTTCCTCCATGGCCACCTCCCCCAGGCTGCAGGACTACACCTGCCCCAGCCCAGGAGATTCACAGTTTTCCTCTCCTCTTCTGAACCTAGTGCTTGCAGAGCTGCTTCCTCACACTTCCCCCCCCCCCATCAGTCTTCTTCACCCATTCCCCACGTTTTGTCCTTTAAGCAGGTGTTCACAGAGGCACCAGACTTCCACAACAAGCTTGGCTGGGTTCTGTAGCAGTGAGACCATCGTGGATCTGGCTGGCACTGACCATGTCCAGTATGGACAGCCCTGGACCTCTTCCCAGAGAACTCATGTTGCCTCAAAACCCTGCCTCAGACACCCGAAGTAGTGAGCTACAACTACAGAGATGAAGTTAAAGAGCCAGTCCCACACAAGTCCAGACAGACTGGCACCAGCCAACTAAAAAGTTTCCAGGTCCTCCTCAAAATCTTCAAGGCTCCTTGGTTGCTGCTTTCCTGGAAAAGACTCCTTGGTTGCTGCTTTCCTGCAGTGTTCAGGAGAACCCTAGCTATTTATGAAGTTTGCTAAGACTCTGAACAAAACTCCTATTTCTCGGCCACCACAGAGCTACATAAGCAGTAACACAAGTATTTTCCTGGGCCTAAGTATCCCATCTGGGTGCCTACCACCATGTGATGTCCTTCACTGACACACAGCATGCGAAACAACTGGACAAAGATCGTCTTCCCCACATTACTGTGGCTCCAAACTTCAAACTAATTCAGCGACTAAAACAGGTCATTTTGCCCTTGCTCCCTCAGGGAAGCAAGATCTGGATGGTACAGTGGTACTTACGGTGTTTTCTCCTCCCTGCTTCCTCAAGACCAGAATTTCCTCCTAGTGGCTTTGTCACTTCTTCAGTACATCCCACACCATCACAGTAGGTCCTGAGGGGGCTTGGGAAAGGGGAGGCACCTCTACTCCTTGTCACACACCAGCTACACCAAACAGTCTCTATGGGAACCAACACCAGCTGGGTAAAAATAAGGCATGTCCAAGCTCACTTAAATCAATCTCAACCCTCAATCTTCAGATGACTTATTCTGCTGGAGAGGGGCAAGAGTAAGGGGAAGAAAATCTACTTTTAGAAACCCCCACGGAAGAAAAAGCAAGGAATTAGCCTACTTCAAAAACTATCTACAGTAGAAGCTGGCCATAGAGGCCACTCTTCTATAGAAATAGCTTCCCACTATTATTTAGTCCCATCTAGCTTTGTGCTACAGAAAGCATCCATTTCTGAACAGGAGCTTCAAGAAAAGCTTAGGCTTTCAACTAAAACTGATACAGAGGAGCGACCTGTGGGAAATTGCTCAGGGAACACTTTTTCTTGACCCAGTAGCTCAAAGCCTGGTCTGATACTTTTTTTAGTTAAAAAAGGTGTAGAAAATAATTCTTCAGGTCAGGAGACAGAGTGCATTACTTCCCTGGCCAAACCTGAAGGCCTTAAAAAAACATTATCACCTAGGATTTGGAAAGAATCTTCAGTGTTTGTCCACCCATCTATCTTCAAGTCAAAGGAGGGCAAAACCTCTGTAGTGAATAGACCATCCCGCAGCACAAGCTTTAAAGCAAATCTTTTTAAATGTTTCACAAAGTGAGAATGATGAAGCCACCAAAGTTTCGATTTGGAGATTGTCACTGACTTAATGTGGTAGTGTCGTAAGACTGCAAGTAAGCTCATCATTTCCCTCAGGTCAGGAAAGAAAAAACATGACTGACAGGTACCTGAAAGAAACGGTCATCTGGAACCGAAGGCCTCATGAGCTATAGCCAGCACCTGCAGAGTTTTCAAAGAGCATTAGAAGTTACATGTAGTCAAGCATACCTTAAACAGATGTCTCTCAGGAGGCTGATTAGCTTTACAAGTTCACAAATTTGGGTCACAGACACAGTTCGAACTATTCATCTTGCATTCGAATATGAAAAGTATCTCCATCTCTTTGCTACATCCACAATACTTCTACATTTCAAGAAAGTGATGCTCCTATTCCCATTTATTAATCCTGTTGTATAACTTCCATATTTTTCAAGCAGCAATTAACTAACTCTTCAGTCCATATACATTGCACAGCAAACATGTACCATTCACATTCAAGTGTTCAAAGTTGCCCAGGCACTATCATATTGTACATGAGTGTACCATTTCACACACATTTGTGTAGGTCAATTTAAAGTCCTGCATACGTGTACTGCATTTGACAGCAATTTACTCATTGTTTTCTTAATCTGGACTAAACATATGATTAAAATCACATGTCTACAGCTCTTCCTAATAGCCTAACAGACAGATCTTTTAAAATGTATTCAGATAAAAACAGCACAGCCTTCTCAGGTCAAGCAAGTCATGGAGAGATACATAAATCAGTTTTTAAAAGGGCAAGTCAACCCCATTTATCAAATAGGAGGACAGCTACAATTAGATGATCATTAATTTTCAGTGCTTGAATATTTGAGCAAGTAGTAGCAACAACCACAAAAATTAGGTCCCTGATCTTGGTCACTCACTCAGGACATGCAAAGATTATGCAAAATTGGTATGCACGAGTGTAAGCTAAATCTGCTACTGCACATTTAATTTAAGTTAAAAAAAGGGAAACTGTTCCTAAAGAAACTACCAACTCTTTTTCTGTTCTCATGCATTGTTTCAAACAGGAAACCTGATGCACCTGATCATTTTATGCAATTCACACCGAAGACAGGCAATTTCCCTTAGAATTTCTTTAGGAACATTGACATCCCTCATTTCAGAACACCTAAACATGTTTCAAAACAAGTAATGCTTACTCCACTTGCTAACACAGCATGCAGTGTTTGTAAAGATCCAAAAAGCCATATCCACGAAAGAAAAACAGGTTGTACTTTTACCACAGCAGAAGTCTGCAGTATCTACTTCTTTTCTAACAGCTACTACTGAAATACTAGATTATCAAACCTAATAATTAATACTGAAATCTACATTTCTCCTAATGCTAACAAACTCATGCAGAAAGTACCCCTCAGAAATGCAGTCCTCCTAGACTCACAGAATGGTCTGGGTTGGAAATGATCTTTAAATCACCTAGTTCCAACACCTGTGCCATAAGGAGGGACATCTTCCACTGAATGAGGTGGCTCAAACCTTTCAATGTGTCATCTGTGTTCCACTGCTCAAGGTGGAAGCAGTCACCATGTCAGACACTGAGTTGCACACAAAATCTTCCACATAAAAAAAGAAACCCTACAGCCCAGCTATAATTTCAGCAAAGAAACCCTTGATCAGAGGCATAACAGAAAAAAAAAAAAAGAGCCTTGGTCTCCACCACGATGGCTAGTTTTATATCCTTCAGCTGCATTGGTTCAGCGGAATTTCACTACAAGAACCACCTCCTTATAAAAATAGCCTCTATCAAAAGACAAGCATGACTCCATTAAATTTTCTTTCAGTTTGCTCAACTGTTACAGAAAAAATTCAGCTACTCAGTTGGTTAATGAGGCTGTAATTCTCATCTTGCCTACCAACATCTCAACCATGGATGCAGTCCAAGGCAAGTGCTATTGCTATGCCAAGTTTCACAGTTTAGCTATCTGAATGCAAAAGCAGCTTCTAAAGTCTTCTTCACTTTATGCAGTTCTCTTTGTCAGCAGTTTTCCAGTTCCCTTCAGAATGGGTGCTCTGGCCAGATTAGCAACAGCAGTTTTAGGTCACGATCTCAATTTGGGCTTGCAGTTCAAGGTAAAAGCACATCAAAATTAAAAAGTTCACTCATTAATAAACTAATTTCTTCTCTACTGCATGCAAGCAGTACATACATAGTCTGTTACAAGCAGCATATGGTGTTTTAGAGTTATGACTTTAGCTATCCCTCTTTTGGAAACAGAAAGAAGCTTCTAATGCTTATCTGGGCAGAAATGAACCACAGCAGGATGTCTGATGAGATTTCTACACGTTACTAGAGATAAAAATAATGCCTTAATTACAATTATAGCGGGTATTACAATTCTAAGATATAATTTTAAAAGATTTAAAAGCTCTTCTTAAATCAACTGTGACACAACCAATAAGTGTTCACCTCTAGTTATGCTTGCTGGCTTCAAGAGTTGAGACAAACAGTAGATACGGAAAATTTAAATAAATCCCAAGATCTTACTCTGCCTTTAAACTGAGTTGATCCATATTTAATGTTAATGGATAAATAAAAACAGAGGTCAGAGCAGTAGTTTTCCGGCATTTCAACAGGACAAATGAAATGGATGGCACTGAAACAAAGAGTCCATTACAAAACTAAAACGGGAACATAAAAAGAAGGCATATATGCTACTAGCATTCCTGCAATCTGTTACCCATTTCAGTGCAATGGCTATGCACATATATGCTCAAAGAAAATTCAGAAATCCAAACACCACACTCACAATCTCTTCCTCTGCTACGACGGATGGCCCCAATACCTACTCCCTCCTGCACTCATCTTCCTTGCCAGAAATACTCTTCAGCAGACCAGGGATTCAAGGGACCACCTTCTCCTCCTCACCACTTGCATGCAGTTGTCACAGGGTCACCTGGAGCAGCGTTGCAGGAACCTTAACTACTTCTGTAGGTAAATAAGTACATTCATGCCCCACTGTTCCATGAGTTATCAAAAGCTATAAAGGCCATTCAGCACACCCTTCTCCAAAGAAGTTGTTTAAGTCCAGGCATAGCGGTGTCCGCAGCATGTAAGGGAGAAGATTAACTTCAAGAATGCATTCAGAGGTACCCTGAAAATAAGGTAATAACAAATAAGAACTGAAGGAGTGCTCCACTTTGATACTGAAGCTAAAAATCACATGCCACAAACACTTAAAAAACCAGAACTGGCAAGCTTACAAGGCCAAGTTTGAACAGTAGGCATACGAAGCCTTGCCTCTTTTTCTGATGTTTAGGTACTTATTTTTTCATTTTTGGTATCCATTGCAACAAATCTAAAACAGTGAATTTAACTTCTTGAAGGCATTTTATAGTTCTATTATTAACAAGAGACATTATAATGAAATCCTTACCCGATTTTGTCTACATGAAGATATGTTAACAGTGAGCTAAGATAACATAAAAACAAAACCCTACTCGCAAAGGCTGACTGCCCAAATCTCACAAAGAGACAGGTTCAGGTTCAACACCGTCAAAAACATATTTTTTCCCTGCAAAACTCCATTTAGATACCACGAATGCTAATATTTGGAACGTATCCACTACTGACTCTGAAATTAAAGACAAGGCCAGCCTAAGGAGCCCCCTTTCAAATGTTCATGCCCCACAGCATGTAGGTACAGTCCAAGTAGCTGAAAAACCCACTGGAATCACTTCCTCATCATGGTAATTCAGCAAGGTGGAAATGGCACAGACTATCCAAGTACCTTCTGTCAGGCCTCCTCCTCTACCTCACTTCAGGTAATATGCCATAAGTTTTCATCAATACATATAACAAACAACAGGCAACTATAAAAAAAAAAACCACAGGAAAGATGACTCCAACTACCCCCTTCTGAACATAATTCTACACCTGAAAAAATATATAAGAACAGTACTGGAAAATACAATCAGCAGGGATACTACTGGTAGAGAAGCTGAAATTACATTACTTTTCCCTTTCCATGGCTGAATCTCCTCCTCTCAAACCTTACAAGCTAAAATGATTAAGGCATTTGTCTACAAGTATTTAATTGCATTTCCAAGAAATCAACTCTGTTCATCCATTCTGTAAAATAAATCCTACTAATTTCACTTCTGACCACA
Source organism: Manacus candei (assembly GCF_025592945.1). Taxonomy (NCBI): domain Eukaryota; kingdom Metazoa; phylum Chordata; class Aves; order Passeriformes; family Pipridae; genus Manacus; species Manacus candei. The sequence continues at coordinate 3,523,098 of NW_026138122.1, read as the reverse complement.
AGATTTGAAGTCAGTAGTCCTGTAGTCATACAATGGCAATTTCATTCCACAAAAATGCATAAAGCTTATTCAGATAAATCTGAGTAAGTACCTAGTTAAAGAAACTCATCCTGATGACTCTGAAAGCAAATGCAGCTAGCACAGACCTACCAGAAAGGCTGGTCAACACAGTGAATATTCCAGTACACCCCAAATACCCTTTCCTACCTCTGTGTGGACTGTTTTGCAACATAATTCAATGTTAAAAAATTCCCTGTTTTACCAGTATTCAGGCAGTAAGCATTCACAAAACTGCATATACACACTCTACAGTATATTATAGCAATTCAGTTGATTTTCACAGTATAACACTTTCTACCTGTACTCCATGATCAGCTGAAGAAGTCAGGAAGGCATCTTAAGACTACAGTACAACATCTCAGCACTTTAGTATTTTCTAGCTTCTGAGTCATAGTCAGCTGTTGCAGGTTTACTGGGATATACCTATTTCTTTGTTAAATGCAGCAATCCAAGTCACCTGTTCTCGCAATCTCTGACAGCCTCATCTAGTCCAAGAATCTCTTGGCTGTTTCTAATCACCAGTTGGACTACTTGAGCCATGAGCAACATCACGACTGTATGAGGGAATGGAGAACCAGTATCACCAATGTTTTACAAAGTGAAGTCTAGAACTTCCTAGAATGAGAACTGATCCTAGGCTGGTGCACTCACCGCCAGCACATTTAAACGCCTAACTCTCATCTCAACTTTTATTAAGCAAATATAGCTTTTTTCAAACCCTGATTACATCCAGGCTTACTATGACTATTAAAACAAAGTAAAACACCTGTTGCTTAAGTATAGGAGGACCATGAGGAACAGTGGCTCAGACAGAACAGGAAATAGTGCGATACTAGTTTAATCTCCATCTGGAAAATTTCAGCTTGTTCCCAACCTGAGTTTTTCAAATGTATGCAAGTAAGACCTTCCCATTACAGTTTTTCACATTACATAATTACTGCTCTTAAAACTCCACATATTTTGCCAGCCAAGTCAGATTTAGACTGTGAGCTACTTCAAAAACTTAATGTGGGGTTAGAATCCTTAAATAAGCTTCTGAAAAGCATGCTTAAGATTTCTGCCATGAGCTGTTTCTGTTTCACTTGGTTTTAAAGCTCAAAAACTGCACTCCATACAAAAACACTATGAAAGCCAAGTGTTTCACTGAGGTCATCTTTCCAACGTGTAGTTATTGTATGCCAAAAAGCCTGTGTGAAACACATGCACTTCCAAACACAACGAAAACCAACAATCAGCTGTTCTCTGATCAGAGACTGTCAAATTTAGCATTCCATTTATTTGTTCAGTGGCAAAGTTATTAGACATAAAGAGTCCCTACAAATCAACAATAATGCTTACTGGGCAAAAGCAGCTTGCTTAATATTGGCAGTTTCTCTGAGCTTCAGTGGGAATCAATAAGGAACCCTACCTATGTTATTTAGCCACAATACACTCAAGATGGTTTTCAAAATTTCAACAAGGATGAGGCCACAAGACATCTTGATCTGCCCCACCAGCTATAGTAGCTAAAACTTACAAGTTCTCCTACACCAGTCTGTCTAGAACTAATCCTTCTGCGTAAATCAAACTAGGTAGATTTACACAGGCAACAGATCAAAAAAACACATTGCATCTTCCTTCAGAACGGGAACTACAGATGTCAAAACCCAAAACACCATCAGCTAAACACTGGATAGTGTTGTGATTTTTTAACTGATTTGAGGGCTGTCAGGAAAAGAAATCTTTGTGCACTAAGGCAACATTCTCTCACTTTTCAAGTGTTAGCAACAGCTGATAACACTCACTTGCCCTCTGTAGATACTAGCAGCTATTAAAAAACCATTTCAGTAAAAGCAAAGATGGCAATAAAGCCATGCTGAAATGTATATTCATCACAAACTCAGTTTATCCATTAGCTCAGGATCAGTTTTATTGCTATGAAGAACATCAGTGGCCACAAATATAATCAAAAGTCATTACACTGTAAGCAAGTTTTACTTATAAAAGCAGCATTTCAGCATCACTGTTACTAGAAAGGAGCTTGTGCTTGCATCCTTGTACTATTTTTAACTGTAAAGTCCACCTCTGCAGTGGCATTGACTTATTTTAAGAAGCACAGAAAAGCTGAACTATTCCTTGGGCTTTTAAAACACTAAATTACATATCATCTATTTCCTACTTAGTCCCCACATAAAGCACGCTTAGCTCCGTTCCCCCAAAAATCTAGCTTATTATTACAAGAACTTCAATAAAACTCAGCCTAGGCCTCTACTGTAGTTTGCCATTCAGAAACCTGGGACATAATTCAAAAGCATTTTCTCTCTTTTTTTATACAGATGCTCCTGATCTAGTGGCTATTTAGAACAATTTCAACTCAGAACATCTGGATCACCCAGCTCAATCTGAAATACGCTAGATCCCAATTTCTGAAGAGGCAGCAAGTAAATCAATGACAACAAAATACTAATAAAAGGATCTTTCTCTCTCACTTAAAAAACAGCATTTGGAATGCATTAGAATGTATAGTCACAATAAATTTACATGCAGAAACATTATACTAGCATGATTACACTAATAATAAGAGATTTACACAAACAGCAATATATCGAAGAAGTACCCATCACAAAGACTAAAGCAATTAGAATCTCCACTGCACATATAAAGGATCAACCACTCCACGAGAACAAACCCACAAAATTAAGACATCTATTGCTGAAGCAGAAATATCCACATAGGTACAAACAGAAGACATTTGAAAGGGGTATTAAAGATGCACTTTGTCAGATTATAACATGTGTGATAAAATTCCTTAGCAGTTTCAAGGTCATTTGTATGTGTCCATAGTTACAAGTGGTCCATATATCATAGCAAAACTTCAGATACCTGTATTTCTCTCTGATTAAGTAATATCCCATTTTAAACAGTGCACACAGAATTACCAATTCTGTATTCGCAAACAAAATTATTTGTGTATAACAGCTATAAACCAGTTTCAAAGTCCACTCCTAGAGCTACCAGCTCTAATACAACATTTCTGAAAGGTCAGATAAAAGAGGGATGAAAAAACCGAATGTAACTTCAGGATTCAAAATGCATGGGATTAAAAGAAAAAAGTGAAAACTGAAGCTCTAACTAATACCCCAGTATCTGTTTACTCAACCAAACATGTACCCACTTACTGGAACACTTTCTGGGTTCCTTCGGTTTAATTTAAAACTGGTCATCAAAGCAGACACAAATCAAGTCAAGTGGTGTGGAGTTTTTCAGTCCAAAAAAATCAGAAACTTGCCACCTTTCAAGAAAATATTCAGATCTCCTGAAATACCCACCTCATCAGGTGTTGCCACTTTACCAAATATAGCATTTAAGAAAACCACTCCCCGAAGTCCTGCCCTATGCAGCTACTAAACCATATTACCAAAGCTGCCTTCAAAATTTCATAAATATAACAATGCCTTTTAGCCTTACAGACTTCAATCAAATCAACTACAAGACTACTTTATAAAAAAAAAATTTGCTGCCTATTGTTTTGTGTGGTTTCTGGATAGCTTTTTTTTTTTTTTAATATATATCAGCTTTCCTCTCCTAACAAGTTACACCTGTATTTAAATGGGTGCACATGGAGGTTGCAGAGGTGAAAGCGGTACCAAGCTGCTTGGCTGCTGGAGTTCTCACCACCAGAGCTATGCCGATTAAACAAAATCAACTCACTCCTCACGCACGCAACGTGGGAACGGGATTCTTTTTTTTTTTTTTTTTTTCCTAGTGGCAAGAAAAGCGGGCAATACACACCCCTGCAAAGAGCAGCGACGACGGGGGGACGATCGCTCAGCCAGACCCAGGGCGGCCGCGCCTCCTCAAGCACAAAGTACCCCCGAAATAAAATAAAAGCAGATGAACCGCGCACCGTGCCGCCCCCATCCCCCTCCACCCCTCGGCTCCCTTCTCCAGCGCGGCAATTTTCAGACACGGCAGGGCGGGACCCTCCACACCTCCCCCCCAGGGCGGGGTGCGGCGATCGGAGCGCACCGGCTGTTCTGCGGGGTCGCCGCTCCCCTCCCCGTCGCCGGGAGCGCTGCCACAGCCCCGCAGCGCCCCCGGCCCGGCTCCCCCCGAGCCCCGCGGCCGCACCGGTGCGGCGGGAGCGGCGGGCACCGCACGGCCTCCGCAGCCAGCGACTGCCCCCGAGGGGCTCCACCGCGCCCCTCGACTGCCCCGCCAGGCCCGGGGGCGCGGTCAGAGGATGGGTACAGGCAGTAGGGTGGACGTGAGCACTCCGATTAGTGCGAGGTCAGGCACGGACAAAGGGGAAGGGGAGTTGCAGCCTGCGGGGAAAAAGGGAGCGACGCTCCAGTGGCAGGCCCACGCTAAAGAAATAGGTGGGGTGAAAGATCATTCAACGGATGCTGCAGACTAAACAAAGGCTTTACTGAACAGTTTTTGTCTGAGGAACAGGTGCTTGACTCGCCCAATTAGCACCACACGGAAAAGAGGGGAGCGGAGAAAACAGTCAGAAAATCCTAAAGGGTAAAACAAAAAGCGATAAAACCCATAGAGTATGACTCAGGAGGAAGGAGATAAAAAGAATTGATCGCAGAAAAAAAGCCCCACTGCCAGCAACAGGAAGCCCCTCTTGATCTAACACCACCAGCATCCTGGAGTTTGCAACCGACACCGCACCAAGTCGGTCCTGGCGGAAAGCCCCCGGCCACCTACAGCAGCAGGAGCGGGTGATCCACTCGCGCCATGTTTTACCCCTGTTCCAGGCGGGACCCTGGTCATGCGCCCGCGGCCCCCGCCCAGGCCGCCTCCCTTCCCGCCGCACCCCCCGGGTGGGATACAGCCCCCTCCGGCTCCACTTCTCCTCTCCCGCCCCATGGCGAGTCCGCCGTCCCGCGGCCAGGACCACACGGCTCCCCGTAATCCCCAGATCCGTCCCCTGCCCCTCCACCTGCCCTTCCTTCAGCAGCCCAGGACCGGCGGTGCACGTGCTCGCTGTCCCGGGGGAGCGCGGTCACCGCTGCTGCCGCCCGATGCTCCGAGCGGAGCGGGGAAGGTGTCTGCTGCTCCGAGAGAGAGCAGGGCAGCGCCCCGCAGCCACCTCACCTGATGGCTCCGGTGATGCCGGTGCAGCCGCTGCCCCACCAACGCAACCACGCTTAGCGGCACCAGAAGGGAAATGGCCCAGTGACTGGCTTATAAAGGCCCCACAGCCCGCCCCCTTGGCCGCCGCCTGAGTGACGCTGCCGGCGGCCACTCAAGAAGCCCCGCGCCCTCAGGGCCGCGCCCCCGGGTAGTGCGGGCACCCCACGGCGGCCGCCCCGCTCCCCTCCGCGGAGCCAAGGCTGGGCGGGCCCTATGCCACCACTATCTCGGAGCACCTGCGGGCGCTGGGGAGAGCGAGGAGCGGAGTCCGCTGAGCAGGATAGGGCGGGAGCTTGCCTTTCGAGTCCCCGGTGGGGTCAGCGGCAGGACCCCCACAATGCTTGCTCGTCTCCCCAAGGTTACCGACTAGCCGCCTTTCCCTGTAAAATGCCGAACCCCGGAGGTCTGACGCTGCCTCCTATCCGAAAATGGCTCGGTGGGGCAGACGAACCCGCAACTCGCCCGTCCGACGGGGGGGCGCAGCGGGAGCGAGCGACCCGCGACGAGCAGCCGTGCTGGCTCAGAGCCCCTCCCACCCCCCGCCACGAGCATTAGCCATTCCGAAAGCACTGTCCCGTTTTCCCGGCGGCGTCCGACAGCGAGGGGAACCTCCCTCCGCCCCCCGCAAGGTTCGGCTGCCGAGCCCCGCGGCCGCACTCCAAGGCTACGCTCCTTCGGGCCGCTCATCCCGCGCGGGCAGCGCTCCAGCGAGTGCCCGAGGGAATGTCGCTGGGAGAAGGGGGAGTCCTGTCCCCGCGGGAGCGCATGGCTTGGTGTGCTCCCCGCCCTCCTGGCGCTCCAAAGACTAGTGAAAATAAATCTCACCGCCGGTCCCTGGAAACGACGGAACACGTTCAGCTACCAATTTGCCTCGCTTGTACAGCTCTCACATTAGTTATTTTCGTACGTGAAATAGGTGGGTACGGTGTAACGTGTTGGGCATAAATTAAACAACAACAGCAGTGCTCGGGGCCGGTCCTTGCCGGTAGCGCACACGCCGCAGCGCCGGCGTTTACCATCGCCGCCTCCTCCTTCTGCCCAGACCCTCCCACTGCCGCGGGGAAGGAGGACGAGAGGACGGGAGACGCGCCCGAGGACGGGACGCCCTGTCCCTTCCTTTGCCCGGAGCCCCGCTGGGACCCCCGCCGCGGTTGCCGGATGCAAAGTTCCCCCGCGCACGCCGGTGACCGCTGTCCGCGCCTCCGCCACCCCGGTAGGACCACGGACAGAGATCGGGGCCGCCCCGCCCACGCAGCGCTCCGACGCCCCGAACAAAGGGACGCGCCCCCTTCCCCGGCGGGTTATTCATCCCCGCGAAAAGACGTGGTCCCTCTCCAAAGACGGTCATCGACTTCTCTCCGGGAGAGCTCAGCGGCTCTCCCCACCCCGCCGCCCGCCCTCCGCGCCCGCTGACAATACGACCGGCCGCGTCTTTGTGCGCCGTGGCCCGCAGCCGCCTCCCAGCCCCGCAGGAAGCCGCGAAATGCCGTGCGGCTCTAATGCAATTAGGCGCGGGGAGCCTTATCCCGGCTAATCTGCAAATGCGGGTTTATCTCCTCAAAGTGATACCGTCTGCCTTCACCCGCGCGGTGCCGGTCCGTCCCCTCGGATGCTCCCCGCAAAGAGACGTATCCAGAGCCCGAGGGGCGCGGGGACGCTGGAACTTTACAGCTGGGCCAGCCCAGGTGGGGATGCGCACGCCGTCTTGCGTGGCCGCGATGCGGTCCCCCAGTTTCAGCGGCTGCCCTCCCCACGCTGCAAATACTTCCAGCAACTCAGCTCCGCGGGCACGCTGCCATACCCACGAACTGCCTCATTCAGCGCCGTCGGCACGAACGGTGTCAATGCGGAGCAAACACAGGTGATCAATGTAATTCTACACGGCATGCACCGCTGGAATGGGAAGCGTGGACCCTATCGCACACGTATAATAAATGAAAGAATGAAGCCACAACTTACCTTCCTCTCCTCTGCTTAAAAAAAAAAAAAAGTAACGGTGCAGTTCTCCCAATAAGGAGTAAGAGGCAGATGGATAGTTCTCTCAAGACAAGAGCTAAATTGGGGACAGTTCTAAAAGGAAGCAAATAAAAACCAAACCAAAACCAAACCAAAAAAATCCTTTCCCTCCCCCACCCCCGACAGTCCAATACTGGCGGAAAAAAAAAAATAAAAAAAAAATGGAAAAATAAAAAATGAAAAAGGGAGAACTCAAAAGAGAGAGTGACAGGACGACTCTCCCTTCGCAACCCAATGGAACAAAAAGAGGGGAGGGAGAAATGAAGGAACAAAGAAAAGAGGGATGGAAGGGCGATTTTAAAGATGCTCTCTCGCTCTCTCCCCCTCTCTCTCTCTCTCTCTCTCTCTCTCTCCCCCTCGCTCCCTGCCGGTCACTTCCTAGCGGCTCGCCACCCGAGCCAACTGCAGCATCGCGGGGGGCCACGGGGGGAGGACGCCGTGCGGTGCGATGCCGCGCCGTGCCTCGCCGGGAGGCGGACCGCTCCGCAGATTTATAGCAGCCCCGCCGCCAGGCTCCTGCCCGCCGCCGCGCCGCGCCGGGCTGCGTGCGTCTGCGTGCCGCGCCCGGCGGCGCGGCCGCGGGGGCGCGGCGGGGGGCGTGTGTCCGTCCAGGGGCGGCCGCGTCCCGTCCCGAGTCCGCCCGGCCGCTCCCGCCCCCCCCCCGCGCCGCAGCCGCCCCGCGCCTACCCCGGCGCCACGCGCGGCAGCGGCCCCGCACCCGGCGCAACGCAGGCTGCTGGCGGCGCCGCGCGCCCGCATTGGCCCGATCGCGCCCACCCGGCCCGCCCCCGGCGAGGCGGCGGCCGCCCATTGGCCGCGCGGGCCGCCACTCCGGCGGGCCCATGGCGCCGCGGCTCAGCCTGCTTTGCGCCGTGCGGGGCCGCGCGCGGGCGGGCCCGCCCCCGCAGGGCGCGGCGGCCCCTCCGCCCCCAGCGCCCTCAGCGCGGCCCGAGGGGCCCTCAGCGCCCGCAGGGTCGGGCGGCCGCCGCTCCCGCAGCGCCGACACTGCGCGGGGCCGCGGCCGCTCCCGTCCTCCCGGTCGGCCACGTGGGAGCGGGGCGGCGCATCACGGCACGCCCGCGGCGGCCGGCTCTCGGTGCCACCATTCCTTCGCCTGACGAGCTGCCGCGAAAGCAGCCTTTTCTTATGTGTGTGTTGTTTTTTTTGTGGTTTGGGGCTTTTTACGTGGCTTGGTTGGGTTTTGTTGGTTCCCCGCTCTCCACCCTTTCTGTTTTACGCCCGGCTCTCGCAGCTCTGGCAGTGCGTGTGTCCGCACCGCCCGTGTCCAGCCTGAATCGCCGCCCGGGGACTGCTCCGGACATTTGCCCTTCTGGGACTTGGTGTATTAATGAGTGGTATTTCTTGTAACAAACATTTTGGTCGAGAAGAAGGAAAGTGAAGAAGGCAGTGGAGAGAGGGAGTGAGGGAAGGAAGCGAAGCAAAGAGGGAAGGAATGGATGAGAGAAGGGAAGGAGGGAGAGACAAGAGAAGTAGGTTGAAAAAAGTTTGTATTCATTATGCAATTTCTACGTCTTGCATAGATAAGTGTTTGCAGAGAAAGAGACTGTGGTATGGAAGTAACAATTCTGTATGGTGTTCTGAAGCATGCCTTTTACTCCTTAAACTGTTTGACCTTCACCACAGTTTGTCATTTCTTTCCAGAATCAGAAGTGCTTCCTAGATATGGCTTTTCTTCTGTGTCTTTTCTGACACAGAACACACACAAGTGCGTATCATGTATTTCCAACAGCAAAGGCAGAACACCCTGCAGAAAGGAAATGCTTATTTGGAATAGAATTCTAAATTAGAATTCTGGCATCTGTGTTTAACAAGGTGCAAAAATAAAGAAGAATGCAATTTCCAATAGAGACATAGTGTTTCAATGAGAGTGCCCTTGCGTGTTTATAAATGATTAATACAATGAATTGTGTATCATCTCTTTATTCTAATCTCCCTATCCTACCACTGTGACAACAACTGAGAGTTATACAGGGACTAATTTTACATTTTATATAATTAGTTTTATGCTTAATGCATCTGATGTTTTTCTAGAACACACAGTCTTATCATTTACAATGTATCACCAACGTTTTGAATCAGCAGCATTCCAAAGAGAGGAATAATTCCCTGGTGGAACAAGTGCCAAGCTACTGACTCTAAGGACTGAATAAAGAACGGGGTGGGGGTGGCTACTTCCTCAAAGCTGTTACACAAAGTCCTATGTGAAGTGATGTCTATTCACACACAGTTTGTGGAATTGCATGTGTAAATTGTGCTCTCAGCAGTGTCTGTTAGTATTGAAGAAGATCCTCTGAGTTTACACTGTTGTTCTGTTTTTTCCTGATGTTCGGTCTTGTTTAATTATGGCAGCTTTTACCTTTTGATACAAGAAAGCTGCTTCTGAAAGTCTCCTAATGATATTAGACTCAACTTGCTCAGGTTCTTTATGCTGTGGTTGCATACATCAAAAAGTTTTATATATATCTCTCTTAAAAAATTAAAATGTTATTTGTTATACCAAATAGAAAACATTTGCAAAACTCCTGCCCTGTGTTGCTGTTTGCGGAATTACTAGATTTAATTGCTGGTTACTTTCTTGTTTTGTCCAGCTTGTGTTGAATGTGTTTAAGTAAACAACAGTGTTCCTTAGCAGAACATCAGCAAGGTATGACAAGAGAGAAAGAAAGCCAGAAAATAAAAAAGTTCTTTAAAATTCTTATCTATGCATTGACACCTCACTCCCTTCCATTACCCCCTCAAAAAACCATATACAGCTGTTCTTAGAACTAAAAAAACCCTCAGTTTAAAGGGAAAACCAAAATGTATGCTATTAGAAACCAGAACGATGTCTTTCTGAACCTTCAGGAAATTAAAGGACTCTGCTTTCAACAGCTTCCCTCTCAGGTCTGATACTCAGAATTCCAACTTCATCTTGCCCCCTGCTCCTCCACTCAGAAGGAACAATCTCCATCTATAATTAGTGACCAGCTCTAGAGACAAAATCCAAACTTTATGCATTTTCTTTAGAGATGTAATATCTCTACCGATAATGTACTTGCATCTGTTATGTTTGTCAATATATGGTGTTAAAGTGAAATTAGGCAGAAAATAGCTGTTAAATCGAATTGCCTTGTCATCAGCCCTTCTCATCTCTATTCAGAGGCCCTTGATTCCAGCAATGGCAGAGGAAGAAAAGCTAAATTCTCCCTTCTCCCAGGGAAAACACGTTTTCCTGTTAAGTTCCTCTTTGCTTAGTTAATATGTCTGTAAAGAAATCTTTATGATTAGCGGTAGTTGTCTGCCTGGACACAGCCTTTAGCTAAATCATGTATGGATTATTAAACAGGTGTTGGACATAGAACAGCTACAGCAGGAGGAAAGGATGGTGCTTGTTCAGGCATGATGAACCTTCTTGAGTCCCCTGGCCGGGACTGAGTGGTCAAGAAATGGCAGTAAAAGTAGAAAAAAAAAAGGGGGGGGGGGGGGGGCACCACGAAAAAAAAAGAACTCAAAAAAGAGAAGCAGGGCTGGCTGCCGAGGGAGGGGATGGGCCGAGCGGACCCCGCGGCCGCCCCGTCAGCACCACGGACAGCGGCACGGCCCGACGGCGCGGCCCGGCTGCGGGAGCGGGAGCGCCGGCCCCGGCCCTGGCCCCACGGCACCCACGGGGAGCGCGCCCCCCGCCCCCAGGAAACACCCTGGTAACGTACAGCATGTCGACGTGGGCTTATCTCTCTCGAGGGCACTCCAGATAAACTCGTGGTGTTCATCTACTGCCACACGGATGTGTTTGAATGTGCACGTGTATGTCCGTGTGTGGGTATGTCTGTGTGTGTGTGTATATATCTGTGTGTGTGTGTGTTTGTGTTACTGCACCCCGGGGGAATCCACGGGGTCCTTCTTCCAGTGTCAACTTATGTTTGTTTCCACTACTTTGACAAATAAACGGCAATAGGCATGTAGGTTTCAGACCCAGTCTTCAGACACACAACTCCCGGGTCAAAGCATACCTGGCATGCACTCTGCCCTTCAGTATAGGAGCGCAGTTGTTTTACCTAGTTCTTCTCTGAGCCTCTCTGTGGTGATAAGATACGGATATCATACAAAACTACAGCAATATGAATACTGCAGCTGAGGCTGCTGTATCATTCTCTATTATACAGCAGTGTCTGAATATTAATAAAAACTACTTTTCAAAAAGAGGTTAGCATTTGGGTGGGGAAAGGTAAGGGAGGTGTTTCACTTTTTTTTTTCAATTGAGACTAAAAAGGTATCTTAAAGCTCTGTTTCACACAAGGTAATCACAACTGCTCAGATTTTCTATAGACAACTTCACCTGGAAAAATATAATACCTGAAAGAAGCTGTCTATTTATCCAAATTATTGTATCTTTGCTTGTTCCCTACTGTGACCAGGGAAAGGCAGATTGCTGCTGCACCACAGCTTACGTAGCTTCTTTATTGAGGATTTGTATTTCCACTGGTGCAAAATGCACATTTAATTGTAAAATAAGACTGTGTCACCTGCCAGTCTGTTGCTGCCATCAACCTCTTTTGTGCTTGGATCAAATTATTGCACAACAGAGAAAGTGACAGCATCAGGGCACAGTGACAAAGCTGTAGTTTGCACGGAATGAAGACCGAGGCCCAGAGAGACACTGCAGCAACAGAAACAGCTGTCTTATCAGCACACTGCAGAGATAGAGATGGCTCAAGAGGTCCTCAACAGATAATGACTTGAATAGCTTTGCAATGCGCCAAACTTCACGCTTGATAAGACCAGCCCAGTGTAGAGAGCAGTAAAGATCGAGCTCTATTCTATTTCATCAGTGCTGTAAATTAAGAAATTGAAATTCAGGTGGCACAGCAGCCAGTATGTTGCCGATAATCCAGTGAAGTAAACTGTCATTACGATCCTTTCAGCAAAGAGAAATAGGTTTCTCTTACTTGATGCTGCTTTAATGAAAACACCTTAACATCCCTGTCCCAAATCACTGTCCCAGCAGTACCTGAACTGGGGTGAGGGTTCCTCATCTGTTTCGCTGTTGTGACATGTCTGAGTTCCAGAACAAACCATCCATTTGGCTGTCAAGTTCCTTACAAAGGACAAAACACTTCCACATTGAAACTGCAGTAGCTTATTTTCAATTCCCCATTTCCTCTGCAGGAGAAGGAACTGCACTGTGATTTTTAATAAACAACAGTCAAACTAACATTAAAGCACACAAGCTCAATTTTGTAGCAGACAATACAAGCATGTGTTTGTTGACCACAGCTAAACAAAAATTAATTGCTGCTGTGAAAAGGATCTATAATGACCTTTGAAATTATTCACTTGACAAAACATGAGCCATGGTACACAATAATACATTTTACAATAGAAAAAAAAATCCTGTTTTCAAGCTGTGTTTTCAGTTTGACTAATGGCATCAGATTAGAATACTGGAGCTCCACCTTTTATCAGCAGAAATACTTTGTTTAGACTCAGTTCAGCTTACCTTTGATCTGTGTTTTTTCAAAGAAAGCTTTGTAGAAAATGCAATTGAAAGGAATACAGCTGAAGCATATAACTTGAGGTCACAGAGCATTATTTTTGAAGGAAGAGTTTGCTACATTCACTTAATTCCTTGTGATTGATTCTTGAAGAGCCAGAGTAACTGCACAGGCTTGTAATGTTATCTATTGGCCACTAAGGCTAACTTTCAATCTTCTTTGAATAATAAATTAAGACAAGATTAACTTTATTTCTTAACAAAAGACAAGGTACTAAAACCAAGAGGAACCTGAAACCTGATGAGAAACCTAATGACTTACTGCTCAGACTTGTTAAATGGAGGGCAGAGAAGCAAAACTAGTTCTGTTCTCTGACAATCTAACCCCATCTATTTGGCCTTAGCTTGTCGCTTAGACATATCTGACAGCAGGAGCTAGCAAGAAAAAAGAGGAAGAGAAGTAATAAGGACCCAGAAGATGAGTCATTTATTTCACGTTTTACGACAGAACCAAGAGGAAAGGCAGCTTCAGGTGGGGAGGAGAAGGGAGGAATCTTTGGCACATGCACTTTGTTAAATACACCTTTTTGCCTGTCCTTGAGATCTGGGGACTTTTCTAGTGGTGTGGGAGAAAGTAAAAATACAGGGTGAGTGTGACAGAGCAGAAGGCAGGTGTGGATAACTTAGGTCCACTGTGCAGTCTTAACACACGCACATTAGTACCAAGTAGATATCCCAAAATTAGCAAAACACTTGGTTTTTAAGACACGTTTTAGAGTTCACAAGTAGGTAGGTAGTTTGATGAAATTCACAAGTCAGAAAACTCAATTATAACAATCTGCCCTTGCCCCTTTTTGTGGGCAATACGTAACCAGAGCCTGAAGTGATTGATACCCTTGCCAGTGAGACTATGTGATTGTGAGGAGAAATAACCTTGTGTACAAGAGACAATGAAAAGCAAGAATGTAATCAATATTTTTAATGCTGGTTTTTATCCAAAAATAACAAGTCCTTTTAAGTTCTCCAGTGAATCATCCCAAATACTGTCAATTCAGTTACACTTCCACCATAACAATTAAGTTTCTCAAGGAAAAAAGATGTATAGTTATAAAGTAACCGTAATTAGTATATCCTCTCATGGTATTAAAGCTACAAGAAATATTGACTTAAAAGAAGCATTTTACTTTTTTTCAAAAGCCTGTGTCTGTTTTCATTTGTTGAGGTGGAAAGCGCGTATTACTCAAAGATAGCTTTTTTAGCACGCCAGCATATTTCCTGCTGACAGCACAGTGAAGCAATATAGTAGCTGTTGCTACCATTATTTTATTGAAGTCCTTGTAAATTCCAAAGCGTTTGTATAAGATGTAATTAGATCATTTTCAGATAATCGGATCACATAGGTAACAGATGGAATTTTTCTGACCTTAAAAGTCCTTAAACACATTCCCCAAAATTTTAAGTATCAACTTGAATCTTCTGTTTTATTCAATTAAGATAATACGACTCCAGCTGGCAATTATGATTCAGCACAGGTACACATGGTGTTCTGCACTCACACCGGCAGGATTTCAGAAGGTGCATGAAACTAGTGTATCCTTCTCCTTCTGCAAATGAAGTTCATCTTTAATGCGCACCTGCTATAACTGCCCAAGCGTGGGCAGGTGTCTACACACTCTTGAGAAAGGATATTAAAAATGCTTTTCTCATGACATTATGTTAAAGGCAGTTACCTCCTTTTTCATGAGCACTCCATGTTTGCCACATAACTTCAGATAGTTCTTTTTGCTTACTTTTGTATGTTACACGTTACAACTTGTTTATAAGGAAGTGGTTTAATATTCAAAAGATGTGGAATTACACTTTGCCAATTATTCCTTGCAATTACTAGATATGAAAAATAAATCTCACTTCCAAAAAGCACTTTCCTTATCTTACTTACATAGATCATCAAGATTTTCCTTTGATCCATCAATCTAAAAAGTATCTAAATAACTAGTTTTTATTCTTTTTAATGTAAAAATTGCTCACTTGTAGATGACTTAATGGTCTTTCACTGGTGCTGGCCCTGTTTTCTTGTCTTTAAATGCTGGAGGTTTTGTTTTATCTGCTTATATAACTCAGTTTTTGCATCAGAAGTACTATGCATAGCTTTGTACTACTTTGATTCTGCTGGATATGAGTCATCAGCAAAATCCAAATTGTAAATGATCATGCATCTAAAAGGTTATTCAAACTAATAGTAGTGTACCCCAATGTAATATGGTTTAGTGCAATAAAATATGTGATAAAATTAAGGTGAATTATTCTGACTGATGTCATGGACATTTACCCTGCTGAAAGTTCTTTTGTGTATCTGGTCATTAGACAATAAGGTAATAAATATACACACTGCAGAACAGATACGAAGCTACTATATTCTTTCTTTGTTTGTTTTTTTTTTTCCTTGTAACAGGTATTCAGGAAAAAGGGACACTAGTCAGCCTTATTTCTGCTTCTTAGTTCAAAAGAAGCCCCCAAAATTACAGCACTAAGAAATACAGATCTTCCAGGAACAAGCTTTTGGGCAAATTCTATTTTATTCTACAATCACAGCATGTTGCATAAAGTGGAGAAGTAATATACGTTGATTTTTAAATGTTTGTTGCCAACCTGCATTGCATCTCATGGGATAAAAAAGAAGCATAGTCTTAATTAAATTGCTGTAAAAAGGTTATACAAAAATATATCTTGAGAATACTTAGAGATAGTTCCTTGCCAAATGAATGACTGTATCAAATAAGGACCTACTGGAGTATAACTTTTAGGGTCAAGATGTTATTTCTGTCCATATTTTGGAAGATGGAACATAGTAACTGGTTATGAAAACTGTGAACTGCACATTTGTTTAAGTGCTAAATACAAAATGATCTTTTCAAAACAGAGACACCTACCAGCAAGATAAAGCTCAATAAGGACAAGTGGCAGGCAAATGTGATTTTTAGAAAAAAGATCATAAACAAATGTGCAAATAAAAACTAGAGAATAACAGCAGTGCTGAAGAAAAGGTTGTAAGATACTACTAGGAGTCATGGGAATATGATGTTGCAAGAAAGAGAGATTTCACGCTGAGATGTATAAACAAGAGTGTAATTTGAAAAGACATATATGAATACTCTTCTTATTTGACACTGATGAGCTGAAAATAGAACACTGTATCCAATCTTTCCTTGTTATAAAAAAACTGAAAAAAGTCCATAAAAGGGTATTGAAAAGTATTTTAGAAAACGTTAATACATTTTAAGAGAGAGATTGTTTAGAAAGAGAAACAGTGACAAAGAATATTTGAAAATGGTTTTAGAAATCATCATTATTATCAGATTATGATCAAGTAGTATTCATATGCATTGTAAGTTAAAAAAGTAAATGGCTTAATTCACAACACATAAAATCTAGTTTAACAACTGGAAAAGATTCTCTAAGAGTAGTTAAGCACTGGACCACATTACTTAAGAAGTTGCTGAGGTTCAAAGTTGGATACACATCTTATTTTCCCTTGGAGAATAAGATCTTTATATCAATCAGGTATAATTTCCCACCACCAAAATGACTAAAGTTCTAAATAGTGTTTTTTTCCTTTCTGTCTTTTAAAATAACTTGAACATCTGAGGAAAAAAAAATCACAAAAAAAACCAAACCAAGCCACCAAAAAAACAAAACCAGACCACCCAAAAAAAAATCCACCAATCAAAAAAAAACCACAAAAAAACACCCTAAGAAAGAAGCAGATCTGAGACACTAGGAAAAGAAGTGGTAAAGTACTAAACAACTTCTCTATACTTTTTTCTGCTTTTGTCAATAAGCATTGAAACCAAGCAAATAAGAGTCTGATGAACAAAGCTATTTGCATTCTAGAATTTTTTTCCAGACAAATTCAAAGACTGATATTTTTTTTTTTTAAATCTTCCAGACCTCTATCTTCAAAGTGCCTTTCAGCATTTGACTGTTGACTCTCAATTTGCTTTTTTTTTGGTCCACGTGAAACTTGGGAATCCACAATTAAAATAGCTGCAGTCAGTCTGCATTCTGAAAAATCATGCATCCTTTCATAATTCCTATTTGGGCACTTAAAATGGTGACATATTAACTTATTAATGAGAACTTCGGGCTAAAAAAAAACTGCATCAGAAGCATAAATGCACACACCAAATTCCTTCTCTATGAGAAGGAAAAACTGCATTTTAGCCATCATTATCAGACATGATCAACAATGCTAGAGATGTACCTGTAATCTGTAGAAAGTGAAACTACAGTAAGAAATCTGCTTTTTACCTTCAAATAGCAAAATCCTGGAAAATATTTAAGGGCCAGGATTCAATTTTCATGATCTAGAAATAGCTGCTAATGATGGGAACTGGTGTTGAACAGTGCTCTCACTGTAGTGCAAAATTCTACTAGATCTCCACAATGTTTCCCCAATCATGCTCATAGTCTCATAATGTATCTTCAATGATGAAGATACATTATGAGACTTAAAGCTGATTTAAACCATGCGATACTTAACACAAAACAGAAAACAAAGTCATGTCATGGTTCAAAAAGCTGTAAAATATCTCTCTTGCTACTCAAATTTGCATTGCAAACCTAAGACTAGCCTTCCTCCTTCAACTCACCTTTAACCATACAGAACTTAACTTTCTTCTCTAATTTTCTCTTTTTTCCCTTTTTCTATTTTTTTTTTTTTAATTTTTAAATGCGCTGACAGTGAGAAAAAGGAGAATTAGCATTATAGGATGACTGGATATTGCTTTTTGATTCTGGAAACATACTGCTGTTCTGAAAGACATAAAATCCACATTTCCAATGTGCATGAAAGAGGATGTAAACAACAAAAGCAATTAAGCCACAATTATTAAAAATCCTATAAAAAGGCTAACTTAGTCTTTCCATCCACAGCCTTTTTCCTCTTTTTCCCTGCATGGAAAATCTGGAAATTTACAAGATTCATACCAGATATATTTATTCTACTTACCACTTCATCAGTGCTCCTACATGCTACAGTAAGACAAAAGGTAAATATCAGGTTACACTCCGATCATTTAATATTTTTTTGGCTACAACTCCACCTTAATCCCTGTAAAGCATCCCTATAACTGTCGCTGAGCACTCAGAACAACAGTAAGCTAATTGAATTGTGAAACTTACAGCCATCTTCTCACTTTGTAACAGTCGGATATGTGATATTTATTTGCCCTCAAATGGGATCTTATTATTTCTCCCAGTCTTTGTTTTATGGATTCAGATCCCCCATATTTTTTTAGCATGTTCAAACAGGCTAATACTTTTTTGTGTTTTTTCTATCTTGACTGAGTGTTTAAGGCCTGAAAAACCTACTATGCAATAACTATGCAAATGAGCATTTTATGCCATGCAAATACATTGTGTAATGCAATGTTCAGACAGTCACTTACTCTGCAGCCTTTTCTGCTTGGAATAATTGCATTTTCCATGAAAGACTAAGATGGAGGGATGAACTATTTATAGCTTGTACCTGCGTGGAATCACCACAGTTTCAATATAGTGTGTGTTAAGATAGATAGATAGATAGATAGATAGATAGATAGATAGATAGATAGATAGATAGATATTTAGATATATACAGGTTAAGTGAATCAGTATTTAATTGCATACCCTGAGGAAGATGGTTTCCTAAAGTACTGTCCACTTTCACATTGTGGGATAAAAAGGCTATTAAAGTCACAAGTAAAAGGGTTTCTCATTAGAGCCGGTTCTACAGCATTACCACCCAGTTTGCCATAACTTGGTGCTAATTTGTGGCAATGTTGCATCAACCTCTGTCACTGTAGAAAACAAGTGACAGTAGTGTGGTTGTGTGTGAGGTCATTCAATGTCTTCTCTATTGAGAAGACATTAATAGGGAAAGAAGCGAGTGAAGAAAGTATTTTAGGCTGTAGGTATTTGAATTGGGAAAGACTACCTTTTTTATGCGCAAGAAAAGCAAGAAACTGAGACTCTGGACATATAAGGAGCCAGATAACAAGATAAAAAGACAGCTGTTACCTCAGTAAAGCTTCGGAGGGGAAGTGGGGAATTCAGACTGAATTCAGAACAGGTATTTTCCCCTAGAACTTCATCCTCAAGCTAATACAAGAGAGTGATGCCCTTCTTTCATCTCCACAACACATAATAACTGATCAGGTTCTGCTGTTTGGAGACATCTTCCCTAACATCTCCCATCAGTCCATGAGACTATGTCTTTCTGGTTCTTGATAATACTAAGACAAGGAGAAACAAGGTTATTCAAAACAACAGAGCTGGGGTTAGTCTTTATATAATTTCTGCTTCTCCCAGCTCTGACTGTGAAGTGCTGATTCAGCCATACCCAGGTATTGTCTGGATAAGCCAAAATGCTCTGAACAGAAAGACGAGTAAACTACAGAATTTTATGCTTTTTTCTTTTTCCTTAAAAACGAAGTTACAAATCCAGAAAATGTTTGCATAGACCCAGTGAGTGGACAGAATGTCTTCTTTCTTGTCTTTAAGTTTTGCTGCTGTTGTGGAAAATGACTTTCGTCATTTCCATTTGGGAAAGGCTTAGGAGCAGTGATATAGAGCCATAATACTGTGGCAGCTTCAACACATAGTTTGCTCTCCTTGTTACGGTAATCTTACCGAGATAAATGGAAATATTTATAGCATGTGAAATCAAATGTGTAGAACAATTCTCATATATTTAATGTTTAAGAACTTTTATTGCTTAACACATATATCTTATACATGCACCATTTTGCCTGAGATAATTTTTGTGTTCTCCGTAAGAGCTGTTCTCAAATGGAATAGCAATGTACATCAAATGTACCACCTACTTAATTTTGCATTTCATATGAGAAATAAATATTATTGTTGCTTTAGGAACCTCTTTAGTAATCATAAGTCAATTGCCTTAATGTAAAATGTAATGAATATGTTTTAATATTGTTTGAGTAACAACAGATATATTCATTAATTATTCTGACATTATATACCGTGGAACATCTCTTTTATTCTTACTGTGCTGCCCTTAGGTTACAGAAAAAAGAAGAATCCTTTCTAGTCTTACATCTTTTAACCCCTATTATGCCAAGAATTTTCAGTTAAGCCTTTTCTTTCTTCTTGCCTTGGTTTCATTGCTATTATCTACAGTAGACTTTAATTTTCTCTGATTTTTTTTATAGAACTCTGCAAAAACATCTTAAAAATAAAAATATATTTAAAATAAACCTTCCTCATCAACATACCTAGTCAATTTATATTCATAACTGTCAAGTACTGAGGCATCATCTTCATCAATTTCTGTATAACATCACAGCTAATTTTCTGGTTCTCTAAGAATGTTTTCTAATTCTACAAGTTTTGTTTCTAAATTAAAAAGGAAATCAGAACAGAAGCAGACTATGTGGGGATAAGGTCAGGTATTTAGCACAAATAAAACAAAAACCTGAAAAGTAGTGCAAAGAAAGCCAACTACAAACTGCAGTTGTTTCCATTTTATTCAGGTGCTCCTAACATGGAAAAGTATATTTTTCGATTCATTATGAAATATTCTACTTTTGCCCTGTTTTCTTTCAATGCTTATTTTGCATATATTTTCAGTACCTTCCATGTTAATTTGGCTCAAGATGCTTATTCTGAATGATAATGTAATAAGAAGGAAATATAAGCAAGTAATAACAGAAGCTGCCTAAATGCTCCTCCAGCTGCAGAATCTAAGAACATTGTTACCAGAAGTATGTAGGGTGGCTAGTTTGCAATGAGGACTATGACGCACCATTTGCCATTGTGAAAATGCACCATCTGCAAAGAGCTTGGTCTGAGAATGAAATGCACGTTGTTATGCTATAAACTCACTAGCGCAAAAACGCGTCTTGAATAGCTCAGGAAGCAGACATGTAATTAAGCTACCTTAGACAAGGTAATAAATTTAGAACCTTGATATAGTGGTTTGTTTAATAAACCATTTATAAAAAGAATTAATACAAAATTCTCTTTCTACCATCTGCTTTTCTAAAGCTACTTCCTGCTCCCTTCCTCGTTAAGTGCATGACATTTTGCAAACGCAAATCTGAATTAGCAGCAGTAGGAAAACTAAGTCTTAAATACACTTAGAATTTGATGTAATATAAATTCATATTAGGCAAGTGAGGACGGAAAGCAAAACAAAGAAGTTAAAACATGGAGACAGGATTCACAGCTCAGGATTTCCTGACCCCCATTGTTCTGGACTGAGCTCTGATTTTTAGGCAGCGGTGACACGACAAATCACCTCTTGATAATGAATGAAAAGTAGGCAATAGCTCTGATAAACTCTTGCATTAGCTGCTTTTCACCTATTCTTTACTTGCCTTACAGACAGGACTGACCTCTGTGTCACTGTTCCTCTTCTGGCAACCCAATTCACTTCCCTCAGCAGCTGCACAAGGAAGAGCGCTGCTGCAGCGTCTGGAATCCTCCTGCCCCAGTGGGTGAAGAAGGGAGGAAAACACAGCTCAGTTCAGACAAAACTTGTGCTGAAACAAGGGATGCTCAACGTGGTTCTATGAGACACTCTAGCTGGAGATGAAACTGATCCAAAACTGCTGGTCATACTGAACAAAGCTGCTTGGAAATTGAGAAAGAAAGCCACATTCCTGGCAGTCTGCTGCCTGTGCTCTGGGATTGCATCCTCTGCCTTTTGGTGTCAAGATGTGGAGCACACTGCTGATGTTTACAAGGAATTGTTAGTTTACAAGAGTGGCTGCCTGAATCCTCAGGCTGTACCAACAAAACTGCACTCAGTGGATGTTACAGCTCTGTTCTATTTGAAAGACCTTTTTTTCCCCTTCAGTCTATAGGCCACATAATTTTTCTCTCAGCTTGCACTACTACAGCCAAAGCTCAGGAACATTCTGGGTAAAATAGAAAGATGATGTTGACAGAAGTTTTGTTTCTATAATTGATGGAAAGGAGTTTCTGATGGTTGGCCAAGTTTAACCTCTGCTCTCATACAGGCATTTAAGTTTAAGAAATAAAAAACCAAATTCATCCCTTTGTGAATTCCTTCTTTTTTTCCTGGTCATCTCCTTTGCCTAAATGAGCCATATGAGGGACTAAAATTGTAAAAGATTCTTGCTTTCTCTGATGAAAGAACCATGTTTTAAGACAGCTGCTGCAGTCTGTCTTTGAAAAAAAAACTGTTGATGGAACTGTTTTTTTACAGGCCCTCTTGAGTGGTAAGCTGTGATTTATACAGCAACGCTGCCACTGATTGCCTGCATAAAGAAAGCAGCAGAGGACAAATGGCAACACATATGGTCAGACTTCTTTCTGTAAATTGCAGGAGTCAAACTTCACAAAGCGGGTAGAAAAAACCTCAGCAACACTGTTTTTGTAAGAAAAGGAAAACATCAGAAGATACTTGCAAAAATTTAAATGTGTGAGGTTTTTAATCAATTATGTGAACTAAAGAACTGTTTACATATTTCTAGGCCTTAAGAAACCTCTGTGTCTTTTTACTCCTGCTTATGCCAGTGTTCATGGGCTAACAGACATTGCAGCATCTTGTTGCAATTCACAGGGATTTGTTCCTCTCCAGCATTGATCTTCACAGCAAAACTTCTCTATGAATGTTCTTAATATGGATTTGAACTGAAATTTATTGCTGAAAAGTTCTTGAGAAACCTTCTGCTCTAGTCTGGCTCATTCCAAACATCACTTGGGCTGACAGATATCAGAAGTGAACCTATGATCATTGATCATGATCTATGATCATTTCCCTACTTATTATTTCCCCATTTATTATCTTCTTTAGCCTCTGTGCTTGTGCCTGCTTTAACCTTCTCTCTCCTCTCCCATGTTTCTGCTTGCTCTTACTTCTCATTTCTCCCGGAGCAGTCAGATGCCTGGCAAAATCACCGGCAATCTACATTTTGTCCTCCAGAAGTGGTCCCAACCACAGCAGAGACCACAGTAACTTCTGCTGAATCTAGCCTCTAGCATTGTATATCAAACTGACACGAAGAGTCTCATCTCCCAGTTGGCAACCCTGCAGTAACTGGCTGCATCTTGGCATTTGAAAAACCTCTCTGCTTTAACACCTCCTGTTATCTCAGTAAAGTGATGTTTAAATAACTGAACTGGCTTCAATGAACTGTAGTTGCCATTTTCCTGCTTCTTACTGAGAAAAAATGGAGATAATTACGAAGTGGATGAGCAGGTTTAATGAAAGCCGGTTTCTTTTGGTATATTCCTGAAGCAGCAATCATCATCTGTTTGGCTTTTGAAGAGCAACAATTATAATCACTTAAAATCCCAAGGGGAACAAAAATAGAACTTAAATTAGCATATAAAATATACAGCTGGATTGGGCAAGCCTATAAAAATCTGGGAAAATCATTCTAATTTGAAAGCTATTCAAAATCACAAGCAAAATGAGTACAAGAGTATTTCACATGTTTCTTCCTTTTTTCCCTTTCTGAAGTAGTAACATAACAACATTTATAGGATTTTCCTAAAACATGGAAATGAAAACCCATTGTCAAGAAAGAGACTAAGTAAAAATAGGCTAAAGGTGCATTTTTAAAATAACAGATAAACTTAAGTATTAAACCATTATTTTAGCAGGTATTAATCTCCCAAAGCTCTGACTTAACTGTATTGCTAAGTCATGCGCTATATTTCAGAGCTGAAAAATAAAAATACAGTTGAGACAGTGTTACATATTTCAGCTTTATCAGACAACTGAGCAATGATAATACCCAAAAAAAACCAACGACAAAATAATAAGCTGCAAAAAATGACAATAGCTGTGAAACTTCCAGTGTTTCAGACAGTCATTTCTATAGTTAACAGAAATTCAGCAATGAGTAAAGAAAATTGTTTTCCTTATGCTGCAATGTCCACATTTTGAACTGTAACTTCATAATATTAGCTTCTGGAAATAAATCTTAATTTCAGTAAACTGTGAACTCAAAGATGGAATTCTTTTTTAATACCACTGAATATGTATTACTTTTAGTAATTTTGACTTGAAATACTAGGTATAGCTATTCTAACTGAAGGTTAAATAAGACAGTATCTCAGCAATGAGATTCAAAAGAAACCACTCAGCTTCTTGTAAAAATTTATTGTGGACAAGAAGATTAGGAATTTGGGTTGCTTATATTTATAATATTATCAGTACATGAAATATCTCCTAAAAAGACACTGTCTTGTGGATGCACATTTATACAGTAGGCTCTGATTTTCATGTCTGTAGTATAAAATTCATTATTTGCCTTTGGTTAGAAGATTCCACATGCTTAGAGATTTTGAAACCAAAACCAAGCAGGTCTTGAAGGTGCAACTGTTATTTCCATCTGAAATCATAATTTTAAAAAATGAACTAGAGATTGCTGGATTTACCTTCCACTATATCATATACAAATATATTTAAAGATGGCCTGTGAAACTCCTGAATAAATTTGTCTGCATTGCTTAGCTCTGTGATGAGTACCTTGAAGCAAATGTCTGCCCTCCTCCCCTCCCCCACTGCAATTTTCCATTACTTCATCCTCACAATTGCAAGTCATTTTTATTGCTCCATTATCCTCAAACAGATATCTGTTTTTATACATGTTACTGTGATTGAGAAAGCATGTCTTCGGAAGCCCGAGCTTCCTGAATGCTGTGTTAAGGCCAAAAATTACAGCACACTTACTCATCCTCTCTCTTGCTTTAAGGTAGTACCAGAGAAGGCCCAGCAGGTTTTTTTGACAGTCTTCCCAAGCCATCTGTTTCATATTCTGCATGTTTTGAACAACACAGTGTGCCATGGGATGTAAAAACCCATCACAGCACGTTCAGTTTAATGTGGAATCCAGTGGTCACTCACTTTTAAAGAAATCATAACTGAAGGTGGGACACTAATCAGGGAACTTATTTTACCTGTTTCCCCCTCTCCCCTCCCAATTTGCCTTGTAATTTTTTTAATTTAAATTTTACATCATCTGGGTTTAGTATCCCAGCCTGCTTTAATAAATAAAAGACAAAGTGAACTCAATAGGCATTAAGATCTTCATACAGCTCAGAACCAAAACCTTGATTGACTGGTAAATATTGGCTAAAAATAAGAATCCTGTACTCCCTGGGTCTCAATGCCCACTCCTGCCACTCTGTTTATGAATTATCACTTCTGCGGATTGTCTGAATGGTCAATAGGGCTACAGGAACAAGAAAGTGTGAAATCATGCCTAGAGGGAATAACCAGCTTTACTTCAAACCATGCTGATCCCAGCAGCTAAGACACACCGTAGAAAAAGTAGTCACTGAAGCAGCAAATACTTTATACACATTAAATTGAGCTGTTGGGCGGAGGGGGGGGGGAAGTGTTTGAAAATGGAATATTTGTAGATTTGACCTTATGCTGAGGCCATATGTGGCCTTATTTCTTGACACTGCTAATGACACTAAGTATTTAGACCTCCTATTTTTAAAAAAAGATAGTTCTCAGAAATGTGTTGATTTTGCATGTCTGTGGCCATAAATATAGATGACTGTGAGGATTTAATTTCTGGAAGAGAAGTAAGTCTTAACTCTCAGACTTAACATAAGGATCAGGTGATAGGGGAAGGGAGTCTTCTCCTCACAACTCTGAGAGAAGCACAGCATCACAACACTCTCAACACACCTTCTGCAATTAACAGAAAGAACTTGTCTAGCTGTAAAAACTATTTGCTGTCCACTCAGTAGAATAACACATTGACCACGTTAACCCTATCCTTATACCTGCAATTTCTAACAAATACTCTATTTCTGCTAAGCTAGATTAGGCTGACATTTTTGTCACCACGTCACCAAATGACACCCAGGGCTAGCAACACAACTTGTGAACTTCCAAGAAAAACACAGCTCTCATGAATGTCACTCTCTACCACCTAAATAGTTTCATTTCCATACCGATTCTTCTTCACAGAAACTTAAGTACATTTTCTTCTAATGCCAGAGGTCTCTGAATGCCTGAAATTTGAAGTACTGATCTTAGTATCACCAATACATAAAAAAGCAAAAGTTTCAAGCATTGAGGTTTTAAAAGACTTGGTGACCTAAAGGATAGTTTCCCAAGTACTTGTTATAATGTGTTTTGCACTTCTATGACGCTTAAAGATTTAATTTCAAGGACGAGGCAAAATTACAAATGCTTAGTTCTATGTTATAAATATGAGGCATGTATCTATGCAAGCGTGTCCACCAATATCCTATTATTAATACAGAATGGAAGTAGATTCATGTTACCTACAAGTATTGTTGGGAGAATCAAAGATTTCTCTAAGAGTATTTCTACAGTTTTTTTTTTTTTTTTTACTTTATAGGCATGCCAAATTATTTGCAGGATTTGGGTCAACAGCTTTCCTTACAAGAATCAGCAAACATTCTGATTAGGAAAATTAACTGTCGTGAATAGTATTTGTCCAAAAAGACCCAGGTACCTCCTAAACAAATCAATGTGATTTTTTTTATTTTTGTTTTCTATTCTCCTGCATGTGAAATCTTAGAAGATGGAAGACTTAAGCATGCAATTAACTAAGTTAAAATTTATAAGGTGCTGCACTGGCTTCCAGAATGAAACTGAGCAATTCTTAAATGATTCTTACACTTCTGACTAATAAACATCTGCACTATCTGAATATGGAAACCCTGCAATAACTGCAATCTTATTTTTCCATTACTTCCAATCTGTTCTGTAGAAATAAGCAAGGCAGTGCCATTTAGAATTTTGATTCCCAAAATTTCAAACTCTTTTCTGAGGAGCAGAATCATTACTGAAAATTAGTAATTGAACCAGTAAGTAGTTCAATATGAAATCATGTTTTGATTATATATAATCTTCTAAACAGAAACTTGGAAAGTATCACAAATCAAGATCTAATGAAGTCATACAAACACTTTGGCAGAAAGGAAATAAATTGAACTGTGCTTACTTTTAATTTTTAATTATATTAAGGTGCTAAAATAAGAGGTGCTTGTTACTTTGTTTTGTTAAGTGTCCTAAGTATAAAACAATTGCTGCAACTAACTCTTCTAACAGAATAAACATTGCATGCCTTCTGTGTATTCTTGGAACTTGGCATCCAGCAATTCCCAGGGATTTTCACAGATTTTAAGTGATTTGGTAAGGAAATAATCCCAACACGTTATTTAAAAACTCATGGGGAAGCAGAAGAGGGTGACCAGGAAGCTCCAGACAATCACCTTTAAATTTTCAAGAAAATCTTTCCTATTTGATGCAGTTCTGGTACTTTTACTATTGCCCTTCAATTTCTACTCTCATTTTTCACACTAAGGCTGGACTTTGAAGTTAAAAAGTACGACATCAGAAGAATTTAAATTCATTTCCTACTTGCCTGCTGGAAGGTGTGTACATGGGCTTCCCACCCAGCTCCCTGTAATTTCATACATAAGTCCCTGTGTACATTTTGTTCACTGTCCCTGCGCTAATTTTTAGTAACATTTTCATCAGAACATCAGTCCACATATCCTTCAGGAAGGTAGTACACACTATTTGTTTGCACGAGCACACAGACTTTTGTTCCTAGGTATTTCTAATCACTGAAGAATATAAAATCTTTCCTCTACAGTCATCTACCCAATCGAATTCTTAGCCATTGTCAAGCAAGATAATTCTGTCAAATCTTACATCCTCAAGTCTTCCAGTTTTCTTGGTTGCCAAAGTATTTTATCAGCAGTTTGGGTTAAATTTGGTCCACAGCTTTCTTAGCTTTTTTGCTGGGTTTTTTTTTGGTTGGTTGGTTGGTTTTGGTTTGGTTTGGTTTTGGTGGTGGTGTGTTTTTTGGTTTTCTTTTTAATGTCCAGAGTCACTAATGCATAACCTGTGATATCTCCACAACCAGATGCAGGTGAAGGTACTGCCTGCGCCACTACACTGCTGCAGAATGGGTGGGCTCTGGGCAGAGAGCACCAAAGGGTGGTTGCTGCCACCGTGTCTGAGTGCTCCTGTCTGAGAGGGGATACAAAAACAGATTAAACATGGGCACAGGTAAATCTATCTATTCCCTCCCGTGAACTTAATGGCATTTGGGGAGACTATATGCAAGGAAAGTGAGTTCCCTTTTAGTTAGAGGAGTTTCCTGATAAATTCAACGTCTTTTCCTCTCCATGTTCACCACTTTTCTCCTGCATAGAGCTTAAAATATGATGAAAATAAAAGGTAAATGAGCCATTAGTGAAGACATCAAAATTATAAATACTTATAGCACTTAAATTCTGTGTGATTGCTATAAAAGGAAAAAATTAACACACATGGAGAATTCGGTTTCCTTGGAGAAACAATCTTTCTGATAGGAATTTAAAAAAGCCTGGTTACAGAACTATAGGTACAGAAATGCTTACCACCTGCAGTTTATCCAAATGGTTTACCTAACTGCCAGCAGTGCAGGGTCAAACTCTCCAGAAGTTACTATTCCTGAATGTGCTCATATATTTCACAGGTTACTGCCTTCTTCAGAGGAAGAACAGTATTTTTGAAAAGAAGATAGTTCAAAGAAAACTAATACTGCATCACCTGCACATTCACCTAACTGTAATTGTGGAAAATATTAAGCTAAACATTACTGCCTTTGTATAGATAGTAAAATAAAATAAAATCACCAAAAATTTGTTTATTAAAGATAAAATGATCATAGGAAAAAACAAGCTTGACTGTAGCTACAGCTAAAAGTCTATAGTTTGGAGTCTCCTTACCCATGTCAGACTCCCTTTGGAGTAGTTCTCTTTAGACTACAAGCAAGTTCTGCTCCTTTCAACAACACTCAATAGCCTAAAAGTGTCACCAGAACAGTGACTAGATTTATAACTGCTGAAAATTATCTGTATTGCTTTAAGTCATCGTGAAGTTAACTAATACTGACTTACTGCTACTTTCCACAGAAATCATTCTATTATTCTGATATCCACAGAACGAGGTCGGTGCAACTTAACTATTACTGCCTATCATCCGACATAAAATTCTAACCGATTGCTAAATATTGCAATGAGCAAAGTTACCTATGGTAATCATGAAGCGAGGAAACTTACTATTCCTCCTTTAGCTGGCTCAAGCAGCTCTAAGTATACCATCCCTTAAAAAAAAAAAACCAAAATCAATTCGAACGATTAAATAAATAAATAAATAAATCAGCCCTCACACTGCACTGCCCGGCTCGTTTCGTGAGCCGCTGCTCCCCGGGAGGGAGGCGGGGGGTTCTGTGCCCCGGCGTGCCAAGGTGCTGTCCCGCAGCGCTCCGCAGAGGACAGCGGGCGCTGTGAAGGTCGCCTGCAGGCGGCACCCGCCCGGACCGGACCGGACCGCCCCCCCCGGGCCGCGCCGACCCTCCGGGCGTGTCCCGGCACCCGCGGAGCTGCCTCGGCACCCGCCGAATTCCCGCTGTCCCTGCTCCTCTCCTCCCGCCGCCGCCGCCGCCGCCGCCCCCGCCGCCCCCCGTCCCGCCGCCCACGGCCCGGCGGGGCAGCGCGGAGCATCCCGGGCAGCGCGGAGCATCCCGGGCAGCGCGGAGCATCCCCGCCCGCGCCTCGCCTGTACACGAGGTTTGTGTTACGTGCGAGGATTTTTCTCCTCCACCCGCCCCCACCGACGGTGCTTTCTGCCGCTTTTTTTTTTTTTTTTTCTTTTTTTAACCCCGATTCCGGAAGAAATTTCAATAATTAAAAAAAAAAAAAAAAAAAAACAAAAAACAACAAAAAAAAAAAAAAAAACAAAAAAAAAAAAAAAAACAAAAAAAAAAAACAAAAAAACACTTACCATTTTGACCTCATAGTGCTTTGTCATGGGCTTGTGAAAAAAGCCCACAGACACATCTACACACACACACACGCGCGCGTATTTATGCGTTCTCGAAACAGCTGTCGCAAAGGGGATGGGGGAAACTGCTGCGCGGCGGAGGACACCCAGGAATCAGCGCACAAAAGGAGGGCGAGCCACGCGGCCCGGACTGAACGCTCCCCCACGCCCCTACAGACCACACTGGGAAAGCGAGGAAGGTGGGTGGAGAGGCATGGGTAGAGGGGAGGGACCCGCTCTCCCATCCGACTAAAGGAAACATCCGCCTTATCCCAAAAAAAAAAAAAAAAAGAAAAAAAAAAAGAAAGAAAAAAAAGAAAGACAAGGGAAGCTGCCGGCGTGCGGAGCGAGGGCGGGCAGCGGTCCAGCCCTGGGGGTGATGCTGGCGGAGCCGCACATGGCAGAGCCCGCACCACCGTCGGGGCGCACGGTCCCCGCAGCGCAGCCAGCGGGCGGGCTGCGGGTCACCTCGGCGGATCTGAGCATCCCCGGTTACTTAAGAGTGCCTCTAGAGTTACTCCCCTGGTCTCCTCATCTTCCCCCGTGCAATTGATGTGGTGCAACAGCATCACCAGCGACCCGCCGTCCTGCACCGCTGCCCGGGCGGGACTGGCGTCCCTGTCCTGGGTGACCTGGCTGCCTTCTGGCCTTTGCCAGAAACTGTTCGGCTGGAGGTTGGGAGGTGTGACACCAACAATTCAGTGAATCTTGTCCAGGATACTTCTCTGAGAAGATGCTGCTTGGCCATGTGTTGCAGGACGGATTTCGCATTGTCAAATGCCGGGGGGGAATATTGATGGTCAACGTGCACATCCACACATAAACTCTTACCTCTGCAAAACACCCTCCTTTGACACCCTCGCCCTTCACACACTGTTTGTCCTTTCCTTCCCAGAGACTGGCAGCACTCTTTTGTTACAAGCAGTCTATTAGCTCATGGAGCTATGCAACCCATGGCTGGAAAATACTGCCTCCTTCTCTGTCTTCCCTGCACGTCCTGAACTCATTCTGCTGCCTCCTCCTCCTTCACTCAACAACTTCCTTTCATGCCCCTGGGCTGTCCACTGAAGACCCAAGGTCCTCTGTAGACAAGCCCTGTCCTGGCACAAGGGCACACTTCATTCCCTTGCTTCATGGTGGGAGTTTGGATGGGCCAGTTTGGATAAATCAAATCAAAAGGAGTTGAAATTTTGGAAGTTCTTTATTTACCTTAGCTTGTCTTCTCTCTGTTGTTTCCTCACCTATGACGGGCACCACAAATACTCTGTTATTAACCTTGCTGAGATCCTTGAATCTAGGAAAGAATAAGAAAGGACAGTCTGTGTGTATTAGCTGCATTTCTGTATGCCTGAGCTGGAGAGCAGAATACAACAAACAAACAAACAAACTTAACCATTTTTCTTCCAAAAATCATATACACAGAATGCATACTTAAAAATTAGCGTTTTTCTTATGCATAAATATATATACTATGCATAGGCTCTATGACAACTATGCTTGAGAGACAACTAGGGGTTTGGACCCCAGTTTTACCAGGGAAACTGAGAGATGAGAGTCAAGTTTAATGTTTTCACAGTAAGTCATTATGCTGATCTCTACAGAAACCCACACCCATGGACAGAGAGGTTTGTGTTTGGAGGAAGGCTCATTCTACCCATAGCCCACATAGAAATGGTGTTCTGCTCCTGTATTTTGAGGCCTGGTGCACACTGAAAGGGGATGATAGCTTGTTATGGAATGTTAGGAGGAACAAAGCCCTCAGCAAAGTCCTTAAGCATTTAGTGACCACAAAGTTGTTGTGTTCAATGTTTGTACAGAGATGTGGGAAAGGAGAGAAGAATTCATGATGGAAGAAATTCTAAAAGTATGAAAAAAAATGGAAGCTATATTGAGCAATACTCCCCTTTTTATTTTTTATTTATAAAGCATAAACTGGTTATGTTGGCTCCAAAAGACCATCTAGGCAAGAGTCCTGTAGTACTTGCAAGGACAACTGATTTTTGAAAGCCATGTCCTTCTCTGCCTATTTTATAATGTCCCTAATTTCTCTGCAGCTTTTACAAGCACTCTGCTTCATTGTTGGTCTGTCCTGTTAGCTATTGAAGTCAAAGGAGATATTGCTGTACTCTGCAATGTGTGTTTAATTGAATGTAATGTTTCTTTACTCTGTTCTATTCTGCTTCTATATTGCCCCAGTTTCAAGTTACTGAAAACAGTTGGAAAATTAGTGCATTTTCTCAATATTTTCAGGAATTCATGGAGATCAAGATACAGCCTTTACACTGACAATATTTCTATGCCTCCAAATATGTAATGAATAAAAAATAAAAAATGTAATTAATGTATAACATTACAGTAGGTGGTAAAGATTTCTCTTTGTTTAGTCTACCAATGTATTGATAAATGTGTTTGAGAATAAAAATTAAAACAATATGCCACCATATTGATTACCTAGCTTTCTGACTGAGAGGTTTTTTTGGTCTTCTTACTGGAGGTTGTTCTTGTTCGCCTCCTTTTCTGGATTTTATACCAGATTACAGGTAGCTGAATCTGAGTGAAGTAGAGATAGAAGGTTTCAGCTCTTGGATCAGTACAGTGTTTGATTATGACATATTTCAAAGCCAAAATCTCCCATTTGGATATCTATCTTCGCTGTTTCAACAGATTTTATGCTCTCAAAGTCTGTAGTTTTTGGTCAATGTTATTTATGGAACATATGATAAACAAAGAACAATTAGTTTTTCATTAGCTGCTAGGCAAATGTCATGCTCTCAGATTTTAATCAGACAGTGGATATATCATCAGAATATAATCCATTTGCTATGTTTTTCTCATTATATCCTCTAAGAAAATGGCAAATATTTGTCATTTCAGTTCATGTGTATGAACTTATTTTTAGATCTAACTTGCTGAATATCTCTTAGTTCCGTAAATACTCAAGTGCTTTATTAATAGCATTAAAAAAAAAGTATATATCTAAGCCTTACAATGTTCATTGTGGATTATGGTGGAAATATGTCTTCATTCAGGACTCTGGAAAGTGAATATTAATAAATTATAAATGTTTGGTCTTGGCTTTCTGCCCAGATGAGATGACTTCGGCTTTTTGCTTTATATATCTCTTGGTACCTGAGGTGACTTTGGTTTACCATCCCTAGTGTAGGTGAACTGCCCACTTAAGTTATAGACACGTCTGTAGCAGAAAAGAGTGTGAGTCTTCTAACTGAAATGACAGGAGTTGTCTTGTTTCTTTCTTTCTGTCTTTAATTTTGGGATTCTATATAGTATAGGCAGTTTCAAATTTTCTCTCCTGCTCTGGGGCCTGGTCATATTAGGTACCATCTGGAAAGCAGAGTTGGAATAAAATATGTAAATTTTGTTTATTAGAAGTGTAATTTCTTATTCTAAACACAGAGGTACTCAGTCTTGAGCAGTAGGAGTTCTGTCATTGTGTCATCAAACAGTACTACAGAGAGCCACAAACCCATTAAACCATTGCATTAGTGCCAATAGCTGATGATGCATCAGCATTTTTAGATGTTACTGTAACATACTTGCTCAGCTTAATGATAGAGATGCAACATTATTTAGTTTCCACTCCTTTCACTCCAAGTCCAGTGGTTAAAATGCACTGAGATTCACCACACTTCATGTCCTTATGATGGTCAGAGAGATGCCATCTTTCCTCTCACTCCTCTTGCCAAAAGTATTTGATATCTCTGTTTGTTTTGTGATGTTACAAAAGCTACTGTTGCGAATAGTCCACCCTGCAAAGTTAGTATTTAAGGAAATGTGGGGGAGGGGGTGGAAATGTCCGTGACTCATTTACAGAAGGTTGTACCTGTTTTCACTTGGGAGCACCTGAGTAGGAAGTGTATTAACCTTCATTTTGGTCCTTCCAGCTGCTGTTCTATGTCAGTCCACGACAACCATCCTTGCAGGTTTTGGATTCAGTCAAGAAATGAAAAGAACCCCACTAAATGAGAAAACACAAAGATATAGTTAAAAATCACCAGAGTATAAAATAAAAAAAAGAACTTTTCACTCAGAAAGTGAATAGACAAGAGTTGTGATAAGAGATCATGTAGCTGATGGCTGATAAAATGTCTGCACATCCAAATTGTGAACACTTTGAAGGGTTGCATTATTTATCCGTTGTAACAACGACTGAGAAGCATGTGAATCACACCACTACATTTGAGAAATAACTTTGCCTTTATTTCTCCTCCCCTTTTACTCTCCATCCATTAGATAAAAACAACACCTTATGGGAATGCTTTTCATTGTATTGAATATATGTGGTTCACTCCTTTTTATCTACTTACATGGCAAAGAGCTTTTTCTCTCTTTTAGGAATTGCTGAAGCCACTCTGGAGTCTGGTCACAGAACAGAAGAGTAAGCAGGCTCATTAGGAGAACTGCAGTTAGATATGGGCATTGGTACATGTACAGTCATCACCATGAGACTCTGTGGTGCTGGACAAAATTTACCCTGTTTTTCACACTAACTTGTAATCTTAGGGGGAATATGGGCATCCATTATTTCCTTTAGAAGGAGGTAAACTTACAAACATTTTGATGAAAGATAGGTTTTTTGGAAGACTTTAGGCAAAGAAAGATTTAAAGACAGATCAGTACACTGGCGTATTTGTTTTATTTTGGTAACACAGTTCAAGAGATTTGTTTCTAATGTAAAACTGTTTTTTATTTTCAAAGTACCTTTCACTCAAACATCTTAGAATTAATTTAATTTGGTGTCTTCTTGGTCTTGTGAGATAAGTGCGTTTTTATAGTCCATTTTGTAAATGTGTAAACCAAGTCAAAATGCATGAGAAAGTCTAGTTCCATCATCATCACTAAAATTCCTATCATGAAACATGGAAATCTGAAAAAGTGATTTTACTATATACTCAAAAAATGTGAAAAAAAGAGGTCTTTGCAGATGTACTTCATTTTGAACACAAATTCTCTCTTTCCTCCATGCCAGTTCCCATCACTAACTAAAATAGGTGTTGGACATACTTAAAGACTTCATCAATATGCACAGTAAATGAAGAAAAAGAAACAAATAGAATATATACAAACCCTGCTATTGGTACATTTGTTAATTTAGCTAATGAATGGAGTGACAGAAGTTCCTACCAAAGGTGAGTACCAGGACACATGTGCAAAATTGTATGTGTCCAAACCTTTCTATCTCATACATTTTATTTCTACAGCTAATAGCAATAAACTTGTACTATGTGTTGAAGTCTTTGATGTAGCATCAAAAAAGATTACCACTCGAATTACAGGTACCTAATGTTCTTCAGAAAAAACCTTACTTTTAAATTAAACATATTTAAAATGTCTATTATTTATTACTGATGCAACTTAATTTGGTGATTTGTTCTGACAGAGGGCACTTTGCTGAAGTCAGGCTTTTGGTCATACTTTATACTGATTGACCAGGCCTTTGAGGAGGCGAAAACTAAGAAATATGTAGAAAGATTGTATGAGTATACATAGTTAATTACTCTGTGGGATGTTTTAATGTTAGAATAGTCATCAAGAAAAATTTGAAAGAATGCATGAAGTATGCATCTGGTCATGTGCCACACAAAAATCTGACTTGATATCCCTTTAGCTTTAGTTCAACTTTGTCTTGATATAAGAAGGTTGGTGGCAGGAAGAGCTCAATGAACCCATACCCTCACAGTCTGTTGACGACATCCTGGCTGACTGTCACAAGGCCTTTGCATTTCAAGCCACAGTAAAATTGGTTTCTGAGTGCAGGTAAGTTGCTTCCTGGAATGCAGCACACTGCAGGTAGTGTTGGGTTTTATGTGAGAGTCTGGCTGCAGCAGGACTTGACAACCAAGCAATGATGTTGTGAGCAATCTGGTGAATGGTTACAAAGTGTGAAGGATCAATAACAAGAGCTATTAATTTCTATTGTCACCTCAGACGCCAAGTCTGTGATTATATTTAATTCAGAAATCATATTCACTGGTAAAACAGAAAGGAGGGATAATCAATTTTTTTCTCTGTGGACTACAAGATTTGTTTCCTAAGCTGGAATACTTTACAAATCTCAGAGAGCACTCTTCACAGCATGTTGGAAAAGTAGCTTAATTTGAAGGACAGTGAGCTTGCTGTGCATATATGGAAGGTTCCATTCTCTGACTCGTTGTGGTTTTGTGTTAACATAAATTGTGTTAACTGTACTGTTCCCTGGAGACCAAATTTTTCTTTTTCACCTCAGATCCATGGCCTACTGATGCTTCAGCACTCTGGTTGCATAGTTTGGACTTCTTAAAATAAGGATGTTTTCTCTATCCAGAATGTTTTTTTTTTTCTCCTTCTTCTTTGTTATAACTAACGGACATTTTAATAATTAATTAACATTTTGAATGATTTAGGTTTTAGGAAATCTAATGGAACTGCTAATGCACAAATTCACAACGCAATTAGATTTCCATTAAAAAGCCATAGACCTTTAGTGAGATTTTAGTATGAGCACCAAACTTTGTAATGGGCACTAAGATGTAGTTTTCAGTAGCATTCTCCTTGGATTTGGATTAATTTTGGTTTTTTTTAAGCTACCACTTCTTTCTTATAATCACATTCCCCAGGGTGTTCCTGTCCTTTTAAGGTCTGCAGGTGTCTAACTGAAATCAGCATTTACTCAGAGATGACCAACATACCTGTCCTCCTGATTTCAAGTGGGATAGTTTTCATCTTAGTTGCAGGTATTTACTGATGTGTCTCAGATTCAGTATGAAAATAATGTTGATAACACACACTGAGCAGTGCTTACCCTGAATCAAGGACTGTTCAGTGTCTCATGCTCTACCAGCGAGCAGGTGCACAAGGAACCAGGGGGCAACATGGACAGGATGGGGAACCCAAACTGGCCAAAGGGATATTCCATACCATATAATGTCATTCCCAGGATATAAACAGGGAGGAGCTGACCAGGAGTGGCTAGTCACTCCTTGGGGATTAGCTGGTGGTGAGCAATTGTGTTTATCACTTGCCTTTCTTGTGTTTTATTTCTCTCTCCTTCTCCTGTTCATTTCAATTAGCAGTAGTAGTAGTAGTAGTAGTAGTAGTAGTAGTAGTAGTAGTAGTAGTAGTAGTAGTAGTAGACGACCATAAGGTTGCCTTGAGTGTGAGTGGCACCATTAAGTTATGGCCTATGCAAATATGTAGGATGAATGGTGTGTTGAAAACATTCTAGTTATTCAAAATGTCCCACTAAACAGAGCAGTGACAATTGAACCAGTGTTGAAATGGAAACAGTTGATCATTATAACAAGATTTAAATACTGAACATTGTCCCAGAAATAATGATAAGTAAAATGAAAGGATAATGATAAGTAGAAGGAAAGAAGAGGCAAAACCAGTAACCATCGAACAACAGCTAATCTCAGTGGTGCGGGTCATATAATTTTACATAAAAATGATACATTCTTGACTTTTCCAATATGGACATTATTGTAGTGGGTTTGTGTGGTAAGGTTTTGGTAGAGGGGGTTGTAGGGGTGGCTTCTGTGAAAAGCTGCTACAAGCTTCTCCCATGCCCAGCAAAGCCAATGCCAATCAGCTTCAAGATGGACCCACTGCTGGCCAAGGCTGACCCCATCTGTGACAGTGTTGTTGTCTCTGGGATAAGATAGTTAAGAAGGAAAAAAAGTTATTGGACAGAAGAAAATTGCAGCCTGGGAAGAGAGAATATGTGAGTGGAGCAGCCCTACAGACACCAACACCAGTGAATAAGGAGGGAGAGGAAGTGCTTAGAGAAGAAATTCCTCTGCAGCCTGTGGTGAAGACCACGGTGAGGCAGGCTGTCCCTCTTGTTAAGATCCAATCAGTGAGAGATGTCTCTACTCAAATTAAGGTGCAAATGAGACCATTTGCCAATGTCAATAGTATGGATTTTATTTAACAAGGAATGTCAGGTAGATAGAAAGAAATAGAAAAGAGATGAGAGAGAGATAGAGATCAAGCAGGAGATAGTCACTACCTGTGGGTCCAGCAGCATCCCAGTGGTCCTTTTTCACCCTTCCCCGGTCATTCAAAGCTTTTCACTATTTGTACATCTTAGCAAACAAAGGAATTAATGCTCATTGGCTACAAAATTCTCTTAATCTGTTGGTTCCATGATTCCCTCAGTTCTCATGGTAATTAGTCCACATGCTCAGTCTTTCTTTTCTTTTGAGTTGGTGGGTTTCTTGGATTGGCAGTCATGATCTCTCCCTCCTGGAATTACCTTCTACCCAAGCAGAGCTGATTTCAGCACAGCTGCTGAGTTGTCTTTCCTTGTGGCCTGTAAATTCTGCATTTTTTGTGTCCTTTATCAGTGATACATTCTTCTCCCTAAGCTTTTTTAATCTTCCCCTAGGTCTGAGATAATACCTGGACAATGGTACCACCTTTATCTTATCTCAAGTTCCCCTCACTGTGGCTTAATTTACAGTCCAAGTTACAGGTGTCCACGGAGGCATATTCGGGGAATCTTCGGTGGTCG
The DNA here is from genome assembly GCF_025592945.1 of Manacus candei. Taxonomy (NCBI): domain Eukaryota; kingdom Metazoa; phylum Chordata; class Aves; order Passeriformes; family Pipridae; genus Manacus; species Manacus candei. Next base: position 3,485,049 of record NW_026138122.1, on the reverse strand, counting down.
TTGGTGGTCTCAGATGCCGTCTGTCCCATAGCGTGGAGTGGTCTTTGTTTGACCTGTGATATGTGTATGAGCAGTTACTTCTTTACACAGTTTGCCACAGTGGGAATTTTTGCCTGGATGCATTATGCAGGATGTACTAACCAGATCTCACCTCTGCCAGACCTGGAGTTAGTGCCATCCTGTCTCTCCCTTCTGTGCTTATCTCTGTGGCCTTAAGAGTGTGTGAAACAGGCAGCTGTGCTCTTTGATTCCTTACACCTCTACAGACCCTGGAGGATCCCATGTCAGAGCAGGTGGATGCCTGAAGGAGGCTTTGACCCTGTTGGAAGCCCACACTCGAGCAGGCTCCTGGCAGGACCTGTAGACCTATGGATTAAGAAGCCTATGCTGGAGCAGATTTGCTGGCAGGATTTGTAACCCCCGGGGCCCCTGAAGGACTGCACTGCATGGAAGGGGCCCATGCTGGAGCAGTTAGTGAAGAACTGAAGCCCAAGGGAAGAACACAAGCTGGAGAAGTTAATGGAAGACTGTTTCCTGTGGGAGGGACCCCACACTGGACCAGAGGAACAGTGTGAAAAATCCCTGAGGAGAGAATTCCCTGAGGAGAAAAGAATAGCAGAGACAACCTGTGATGAACTGATTGCAGCCTCCATTCCCCTAGAGTTTCCTTCTCTGTCCCTCAGCGGAGCCCCAGTTCTTTTGCATGTTTAAAGGATATGGCAGAGAGCACCTGTTCTCACAGAGTTCAGTTTTAGGGTGTGGTTTAGAGTGTGCTGTGCAATATTTATCTTTCTTTTATTACTCTGAAGAGGGTGTTGTTAATTACACTTAAGATGATTTCCGGCATCCTACACAGTTTCCTGTTGATTTATGATTTCTTTGGAATATATGCATGTGTATTATAAATGATGATCAAATGTCAGTGTCCTTATCAAGAGAAAAAAATAAAAAATGCTTGGTTTTTTTTTTTTTATGCAGCATGAAGTATATATTTCTCTTCTGTTGTCTTTAGCACTTCATTGCTTCAGCTGATGCATTTTATACTGTCTCTTTTGTTGGAATAAAGGTTGAAGCAGTACAATAATCCTACTCCATCAACTTTTCAATGAAGTTATGTTGGAATCCAAAAAAACCCTGAATTGATCCCATTTCAATCACTTATGTTGCTTTATGTATTCTGAAGATGAAATCAGAAATTATGGTTTCCTTCTTAAGATTTGAGTGAGTACACTGTGGACAACTGCTGTCTTTCAATTTCTGTAGTGGTATTTATTTCCCTGGGGCAATGAAACTTAACTCAGCCTTATACAAAGGGCCCAGTGTAAATATAGATTTAACCCTGTGAATGTGCAAACCCTGCAAAGGCAGAGATGTGATTTCACTTCAGCAGTTTACTTCATCTTCTGTCATTCAATGCTGCAGAACGGGTGGTGCACACAATGTGAGGAGTGAATCAGCTGCTGCTTTTGCTCACTTGATTGAGGATAGTAATTCCTAGGAAAATTCTTCCATGAGGATTTGGTCATAATTCACCAAAGGTTGAGAGGTTAAGGACATAAGGGCTAAAGAGCAGTGTGGATGCCTTCTTTATTTACTGTGCTGATTGTGTATTTTAGTAGATTTATGACTGCTCTTAAATGAAACAGCCTAATCTACCAAAGTCATTCAGAGCTCCTCCTGTAATGGACAGATCTGAACAGCTCAAAATTACTTCATTAAGGGCTGTAGCCATGTTTAGATATAATCAAGAAAAGTCATACCTTCAGAAAATCCTCTTTCTCTGCTCTTGATATTGCTTTAATATTAACTGTAGGATACAACCAGTAGTATCTTCGAAAGCTTCTGGTCTTTTGCAGAACAACCTAAGATGTATATAAAGAGATAGTTTTAGAGATAGTTTTTACTATCTCTAAAAGATAAATGTCTTGATGGCCCTGTAGAAGAAAGAGACTTCTGAACAGTAGGAGAGATACGGACTACATGTTTTTTAGTCTTTCATTATGCTCTGCATTTTGTTTGTTTGCTTGTCTTTTTTAAAAAAAGTTTACGTTGAATATGTGCCATGTTCTACCAAAATATTCGGATAGTTAGCAAACTACAGCATCTGCAAGTTGGTAGATGCCAATCTGTTTGCACCGATTTTATTCTACCCACTGTTTTTATTTTGGCTCATACATCGTTGCTGACATCCAAACTGGTGGTGGTAACTTGAAACAGATACTAAAAATCATATTTATTTAAATGTGTCTGAATTTACATTTTAACATATTTAGAGTTGGCGAGCAACCTCTCTGTCAATTCAAAACTCCATGCTTATTTGAGAAATATTGTAGAAATGTACCCATTAGAGACAGAAGGTTTTTTTACACCACTTTCTACACGATTGTGTCACTCTGGTCTTAGTTACAGCTTCATGAATTTGTACAACATTCAGTATCCCAACAGGTTATAGTTTTGAATAAATATAGTTTCAATTATATTCAACAAAAAATCATTAGCATGGGAAAAAACAAGGATTAAAATTAAAACTGTATCCTCACCATATGTTATACTGGTAAAATACTTCTGGTATATATATATATATATCCCTGTTTCAAAACCATGTAACAAGTCAGACATTAAATCCTGAAAGAATAACACAAGATAAGCGTGGATAATAAAACAAACCTGCAATCTCCCTTAACATAGCTGAATAGACGCCAAGAAACCTTTGCTGACTATAGGAAATATCCTCTAGTTATCTCTGTAGCCTGAAAGAATGCGCTATAATTGATAGAAACCCCTCCAACGTTATTTATTAGTCTTACTTCTTTCTTAGAGGGTCATAAAGATGCACTTTTTCACAAATTGAGCATTGCAGTGTACCAGAGAGACTTAGTATTTTTTTACTTGAAACTGTGAAATACCTAGTTAGGCCTACATTTTTGATCCCTCGTTGAGAGTTTGTCCTCTCTTTTATGGTTATTTCTGACTTGAAGCTCAGAGGTCATTATTTTTCCAAAGCCCTGAATACCTGCAGATTCTGTAGGTCTATATGACCTTTGAAAGTCAGACTCTAAACCCATTTAGGCAGTGGCTGCTCCTAAAGATTTGATTTTATATGACTTTCCAGATCTATTCTTTTATTCATATCACAGATATAAACTCTCTACTTTTACAGTTTGCATCTGAGAAATGTTCAGAATTACCATGGCTCTGTGTCCCCGCCAAAACAAAAACTTAAACATCCACCTCCTGTGGAGCTGAGCTTATAGTAGCTCGTTTCAGGCCACTCCTCTGGTGCTGTTAGATTCATCCTAAATCTGTTAAAGAAAAGTCTATGTATTTACAGTTGGTACTTTGAAATTCTTGTGATGCTCTGACACCTGCTACACGCAAGCTGATGTTTGATGTGCTCTTAAATAAAGTTATTAAAAGGGAGATTTCAAAGCTGAATCTTGGGTAACCAAAGTTTGCTTGAGCCACTGCAGTAGTGGTGAACGTAATTTGAAATTCCTAAATATGGCACGATGAAGAGGGGCACATCTCTGCTATGTGCACCCATCTTGAAAACATGATCTACATTAAGCACAGAGAAACACATTATGTCTTCTCCGAAAAGCTGACAGTCCTTTCAAAGTCAAGACATGGTGCATGAAACTGTAAGCTGCAGAGACACAAAAAGGATGTAAGGAAAATAATAAAATTTGGAATTGACAGGGGTTAAGAAGGTGACGGATGCAGAATACGTGGAAGTGAATCACCATTGCTTTCCCCAGGTGCTGCAATATGAATGATTGTTCTAAATTTTTAGATACTAGAATCAAGTGAGCGTTTTTACTGTTTAAATGTAGTTTTATCCAAGTATAGTACTCCAAGCTGTTGCCATTCGACATGCCTTCCCACACTGAGAAAAAAGAAGACCCGTGTCTTTTTTATTATTTTAATACTTCATCTTTGTACCTGGACAGCCACCTGCTGACATCAATAGGTTGAGACTGTAGAAATAACCAGTTTCCTGTGACCGGGAAGCTCCAGGGGCACTCACTCCTAACTTTCTCTTCAAAAAGCACCGATAAATGGAAATGTAAAAGCTTTCTCAAAGGTTCCCAGATACCAGAGGATGCCCTGCATGTCAGCAGCTGCTGTACTCCATCACTTGCACCTCTTCTTACCTTCATCCCTTCCCTGTGCTCATGCTCTGCATCAGAACTTGGCTTTCTCAGGCATTGGTTACCTGGTTTACACTGGATGAGGGTCAAACCCTCAGCTTTTTCAGCATAAAAGATTTTTTGCCACTTGAAAATAGACTTGTTTTCTATGCTGGTTGCTGTTCAGGACTTTGGCTTAGCAAATCTTAGACTTTTGCTCTCCTGGTCACATAGGTTGACAAAGCAGTCTGTTCATTTGCTTTTCTACAGCTGTGTATTCCTGTGGGTTGGATGAATAAATGTAAACCAAAGGACTTTCATCTTATCTCAGTGTATTTTTTCCTCTACAGAAAAAAAAAAATTGTGTTAACTTGCTGTGGGAAAAAGAGGGCAATCTTTCAAAAGCGCATAAGGAATATTCGACAACACAACTTTGTAAATTAGGAAGGTGGTCTCTAAAATATTAAATGACAGCTAAAGGCTAGCACTATATTATTACTATTTTTAATGATAATCAAAGTCAGCAAATTTCTGATGATAGAAGATGAAATATTTAAATGTCAATTATTTGTCCTCAAGCATAGCACATCTGCCTGGGTGATAATTATAGTTGTTGGAGAGATGGCTGCTATATGAATATGATAAAAATAAAGTATAATAAAATAATAAAATAATAAAAAAGAGAGACCTTTCATTCAGTTATTTGCTTCCTGGTATTAAGACTCTGATCACAAGTTTTGGCAAAGTCTTCTGCAAAAGGGTTGGACAGTACCAAGATAGTACCATGAATATTGGCTTGTCCTTAGTCATGTCAGAACAGAGCAGAATCATGACCAGAAGTCAGGAATTTTGAGCTCAGGAGTTTTGGGGGTTTTTTGACCTTACTGCCTCATCATTGCACAGTAAAAACAATTTCTTTTTTTTTGTCTAGACTGCTTGTATGTGTTCTGGTTATTTTTCTCAGACAAAGTTCTTGCCAGTTTTACCGTTCACTGACACTGGCACTGTTCCACTGACAGCTCTGGGACTTTGATTTTTGGCTGTGTCCTTATCATATATCTGTTGTGTCAGTGCAAAAAGGTGAGTGATGAATGTTTGGTTATTATTAAAAAAAAAAAAAAAGGAAGAAAAAAAGATTTTATTCCATTTCAAAGAAAAATCCAAACTTTTGAAATTCTTTATTTCTCCTCCCGTTTTGGGGCTACACCCTAAAGAACAATCAGTCTAAAGGCCTGGGAACTGTCCTTTTTTCTAGACTCTCTAGTTTCTGCAAGTTTCCCAGGAAATTTGTTGCAGTGTCAGACCCCTGCAATTTCCAGAGGATTTGTTAATTTGTTATGATCTCAGTGGACATTTTTATTTCTGCATATTGGTAATTACTCAAAAGAAAGTAATTGGAACTGATCTTTACTACTGTGAGTGATGGATTTGTAGAAAGACAAATTCTGCAGGTTTCCTTTATTCTCCATTTCATCATATACACCAGGTCTTGATTTAACAGAGATAATAACATTCTGATATCAAAGTATCATGAATCAAACCTGCATAATTTCTAAATTGTTTTGTAAGTAGAGTTTTTTTCTTCTTTCCAAAAGAAAACACCTGAGTGATGATGCTCCCCAAGCAACACCTGATACTTCCATCAGAGAAGCACATGGTGGAAACACTCATAGATGAAATATGAGAGAGAAATTTTGTTTTATTCTTTTAGTTTTGTAAAATTCATACCAGTTTTACATGGAAAATGACCCTTAATGAAAGATTTTCTTATAATTGTATATCAAAGACTTGGGCTGAAAAGCAGGGCAATCACACTTTCCTCACAACAGCCAATATCCGTTATTGCAAAAAAATATGGATAAATCACATCCAGGCGTGCTCCAGCTTTGTAGCAAAAAGATTCAAACTCTTTTCCACAGGAATGCTTTTTCATCTTCTACCTTGGCATAAGAAAATTGCATTGCACATGAAAACTTTGCTTTAAAGCACCCATTCTCTATGCACCTTACATAGCTGCTGGTTACTGTTGGTAGACTTTTATATGTTTTGGTAGTCTACAAATGGCACAGTCACATGGAATGCAAATAAAGAAAAATATATCTATGAACTTTTCATTACAGTTTATTCAGTTTCTTGCCATAAAAAGGCACCTTTGCTAGTGTAAGTTGCATGACTTATAAATAACATCTATGATTATATTTTATTCAACTTCCTCTTAATGATACTAATTAAAAGTAGATTTTAGGTATCAAATTTAAAGTAAGATTATCAGGTTTTTTTTAAAGCAATTCAAATTTCACGTCATCTATCTGCAATAAAATATGCCATTGCACCTACGTTTAATCTCTTGTGTTTACCAGATTCTCATTGTGTGAATTGGAAGTTTGGCTCAACTTGCATTTCATTATATTAAAAATACAGGGAAAAAAATTTTGGAACAAAAAAAATACCTGTATCATTTTAGTTTGAATGGGATGGCACGAAGTTTAAATGATTAACCACGTTTAATGATTAAACGTTTATGTTTAATTTTCAGATTTCATCATGTTTGAGTCATGGCTACATATTTGTGATCCTGGAAGTAGATGTTCACTGTCTTGTTAAATCATGGAATTAGGTATTCACCAGTCTTTATCTAGTTTGTCTTGATTATCTTAAAGGGAAAATATAGTTATCAAGGAGTAAAATGTTCCCAGGCTAGATTCTATAATAATGCCACAATTTTTATATGTGACCACTGCCAAAACAATGCTTTTAAGTTCTGAAGTTGAAAATCAAGTGCAGAAGGCAAAGCTGTAAAGCAACTGACGTTTCTGAAATAACACCTAGGACAGCGAGAACAACTAAACTGGCTTTTACTCTCTTGGCTAAATAGAATGGTGTGTCCAGGCCAAGCATTAGTTGAATTAACACTGCTCTGCGTATGGAAGCTTTCATTATACCTTGCTGCCTTATCTACACATAAAAAAACCCAGTCATTTTGGTTGCTAAGGGTAGCAATCCCATGCCTTCCATACAATCAAAAGGTAAACCATCACAATAAATAAAAGAAAACGTGTTGAAGGGCAGAAAGAAATGTTTCATCCAGTCATACTATTTATGAAAGCTGACAATTTGTAATGGATGTTGGCAACAGAAAGGTGCAATTACTTCTCTTCTGCTTCTGGGTTGTGACACTGCAGGAAGCTGGGGAGTAGTTGAGGAATCTGGGGAGTCCTGTCCTATCTGCGCTCTGTGAGCTGTGGCAGACAGGGACAAAGCAGCAGGCAGAATATGAGGTGCCACATAACACATATTACAAAATAAATGGGATTGTCAAGTTTACATACACAGCTCCTGCAGCACTGCCCACGAGACTCACAGAGGAGATGGGGGTGAGGGGGAAAGGCGGTAAAGTGCCACTCCTATCTTTGATGATAATTGCAGCACTGGAAGCATCTTTACCATTGTAATAGTACTGGAGGGTTGTAGTTTTAATTATCAGTTTAAGTTACACAGTATTGTCATATCACAGGGACTGGAGTTTCAGAAGCTTTAGCTATTTTTTAAAAAAACACAAGGTTTTTTGAGTGCCTTCAGAATCACAGAAAGAGGAAGCTTGGAAATCTTTTAATAAGGCAATTACATGCAGACAAAGATTAGATCTCATGCCACAATAGAGTTTTGCTGTATTTTTCAGTATCTTTTTGATATTCCACTGTCACTAGACAAAAGCTCTGAATAGTAATGTGACAAGTCTATTCAGGAGACAACAATACATATTCCTTATTTGTGCTCACTTGTATGCCACACAAACCTGCAGTTACTTTTCCTTCCTGTTTTGAAAATGTGGAAAGAAAATACTACTTAGATTCAACAGTGCTTTTAGTGCTTTATCTGTGAAATCTACATTTTGTATTTGTAAAATGAAAATGTTGAGATAGTCAATCACTTAATTTTTCCCATACAGTGAAAATCTTATAATCTTCTGATTCAAAATGGCAATTTGAATATAGAAATGAAATTCTTATTGAAAAAGGAAAAAGAGCAACATAGAGACTGCAAATGGGAGGCTGTGCTATTTTCAATATGTAGAGTCTGTAAACTCATGTTTATTTTCCCAATCTCTGCCTGAGAAATAAATTAAGAAAGATGTAGGAGTATATTTTCTTGACATAATGTATTTTGTAAGTGGCATTACATAAATCTTAACATTTTTAATTCTTTTCCTCACTTAAATGAGGTGCATAAAAGAGCTAATTATCATTATCCACAGATTCTAGACACAGGTTGAGGTAAGAGTATGATAGTTTGCAGGAGCCAATGCTGTATGTTGACAGAAAATCAAAGATCAAAACCAAGACTGGCTGGGTTCCAGTATATATACCTGTAGACACGGAGAAAGGTCAAAGGATCTTCCAACAGAAATGGAAAACTCTTGCCATGATTTAACTTCTCACTTCACAAAGAGAAAATTATAATCAATACTATGTGTTAATGCCAAAGCTGTGAAGTCATTCTGAACACATTTCAGAAGACCAGGGATGTTCATCAAACAAATAGTGATGATTTTTTTGTCTCAGTTATACAAACAAATAAACATACTTGAAATAAATATAAATAGATGCATGTATGTGTATAAATACTAAAATAGCATAAAATAATAATTAAATCTTCACATGTTGTTGTTGACTGGTAGAGGAATAAGCTCTTGCCTATAGGAGTCCATTGTATTTGAAAGATAACTTTATTTAATTTCATGTGTAGTGCAGCAATAACTTTCTGTTTCATAGCTCTTGAGCAGAATATGGTTGTTCATGTTTATTGCTTACTCAGAATATGAAGTAATTCAGATTTTTAGGAGTCGTGTTTGGACACATTTCAGAGTACTCATAGGATACCAAGTCCAAACCCAGTACAACATAATATCTGTATGTTTGATGAGCTGTGCCCCAATGTATTATATTCAATTTTCCATTAGGATTTCAAAGAGTAGATGCAAATTACAGAAACACCTAAGAAATTCCAGTTTTTTACAATGGGTCGCATAATCTTTCTGCATTCCCTGTGCTTTTGCACTCAAAACAGTGCTGCCTGCCTTTCTCTAAGGCTTTTAACTGCCATATTTCTAAGTCACAGCACCAAAAGAAAGTCTTTGGGAGTCTGTTGTCTGTTTTGTTTGATGATATCAAATGATTTGAGAGGTGGAGGTGCAGGACCTCTGGCTGATATCAGCCAGTTCAGGAGTAGCATATGAAATTGAGAGCAAGCACATCTAAAAAAGATCCAGCTCCACACTGCATCTGCTCATGAAGTAATGGCAAAATTGGAAGACTTTTCAAAAAATATCTGTTCCCACAAATAAATGAAATGAAATAAATTAAACCTGGAAGGTATTGGAAGTGAATTAAAAAAAGATCAAAACCTGCTGTGCTGTCTCCACATGGGTATACCCCATCTACCCTTCCGTCCTTGGAACCCGTGAGTTACTACCGAATTTGCAGTGATGACTTACAGGCAGTGCCACAACCTTCCCATGAACCTTTTACTGGGAAATGTAGAGGGGGAAATAGTGCAGCAGTGAAAATAAAGAATATAGTCCTGACTGCAAATGTTCAGGGTTAGGTCTTGGAGTTGGATCTGTGTAAGCAAACCCATTTGCAAAGTGCAGACTTGTCTGAGAACATGACGACAGTGGATATTAAGCCTTTTACTTTGTGTTATGAGCCTTATGTTGATGAGTGTAATGTCAGTCCCTGTAATATACCAAAATCTAAATAGCCCTATAAGAACACTGCTCCTAAATGTCAGTCAGCTGGGAACCCTGATTGTTTTTTATGCTGTTATGATGTGTATCTTTCAAGCTGTAGTCAATTCATTGGCTAAATCCAGGGTGTATACTTACCCTTCTTTTCCATGTAAGCTTCGTGTGACCTGATTATTGTAAATGCATTGTTTACTTTGCTTTGAGTGCAGAAAGTGCATTTTTCAAGATGCCATAAAGAGAGTGTTTCATATATATTAAAGAAAAGTGAGCTAGGTCCAAAGGGACATGGTTTCAGGCATTCTACCCCTTCCCACCACTTGGATCTAAGGGGAGGACTTCCTGGTGATGGGATGTCTTCACAGATCCCAATGGTCATAACTCTTACTATAGACCAAATGTCCCAGACAGATGCAGCAGTTTGCACTGCAGTTTTTGTACTCCACTTAACTTTGAGATCCTCTTGAGACCTTCTTGAGCTTCTGGCCACTTTGTATAGGATGACTGGAGTATTCTTAGCATCCCTCTGAAGAACTGAAAGGCTCCACCTGCAGCCAGATAAAGACAGAAATAAGGCTAAAGTAACAACAGAGTACACATAATGTCTTCTAATGGACTATGTCAGCTGCCCTTGACAAAGGATGCTTGCAGCCTTTGTGCTAGCTGACCCCTGATTACAGAGGGTCAACCCTCTTGCTACAGCTGAGACACAGGATCTTCTGGCCTGGAGGAGGTCAGCAGCTGCTGAGGAGCTTTGTCACCAAGTGAAAGAACTGTGGGAGGAGGTCAGCAACATGGAGAGCATTGGTAAGGACGAGGAAGAGACTGACTGAGTCTCCTCCAAGTGCCCATAGTTTCAAAAGCCCAGCCCTCCAACTATAGCGGAAGGGCAGAAAGAGTCTCTGACTATGAAGCTGGGAAGTGAAAATTCCAACTATGATTAAAGTTGAAAGTTCCTTCTCTCTCTGAAAACATGCAGTTACCCTTCTAACTGATGAGGAGCTGTAAGTGCCATCCAATGTGCATCTTCAGTGACTGAGCCTGAGCTGCTCAGGCACACCAAGAAGAAGATGCATGTCATAGTAGCAGGAGACTCCCTCCTTACTGCAGAGGACAGAGGTCCCCATCTGTCTGCCTGTTTTGTCATCTAGGGAGATCTGCTGCTTGCTGTGGATTTGTTTTTGGAAGAGGCTGCTGGGGATGGTGCAGCTCTCAAGATTATGACTGTCTTCTGGTTTTCCCCCACTGATACATCCAGGGATAACCTGGGAAGTATCAAGTGTGACTACAGGGCTCTAGAGGCAGTGATCAAGGGCATGGTGGATCAGCTGGTGTTCCCTTGATCCTGCTGGAGAGGGGAAAGGACCTGAGGAGGATGGTTTAGTTCTTGTAAGTCAACAGTTGATTGTGCACCTGGTGTTTGCAATGGGGTTTTGACTTCTGTGACCATGATCTTTGAGATTAACTGCTGCTTGGAAGAGGCAGGATCCAAATGAAGAAGTGGAGAAAAAGCACCTTTTTCAACAGATTGTGTCCGTCTGAAGTGCCTTTGCTAATGTGTGCAGCAAAATGAAAAGGCAGGAGGAATTAGAAGTCTGCATGCAGCTGCAGGCCTGTGAACTTACGGAGATCATGAAGATGTGGTGGGATAGCTTACACAACTGGTGAACTGACATATATGGATACAGGTGCTTTAGGAAACCCGGTATGGGCCTGTGAGGAGGGGGAGTGCTCTTTAAGTGAGAGAGCAGCAGAGATGTATGGAGCTCTAATTTAGGATTAATGAGGAACCAGCTCAGAGCCTGTGTGTGAAGATAATTGCATATCCACATGAGTTATGTTGTCTCGGGTCTCTGCTGCAGACCATCTGGTCGAGAAGAAAATGGATGAGATATTCTTCAAACTCATCCTGGCAGAGCTTCAGGTCTGCAGGCTCTGGTTTTCCTGGAGGACCTGAACCACTCCAGTGTCTTCTGGAGTGATAACATAGCTGGTCAAAGTAGGTTTCTGGAGTATATTGACAGCAGATCCCTGACTCCATGACAAGTGATCATGGAGTCAACAAGGGAAAATGTACTTCTGTACCTCAAAAACTCTGAAGACCTGTTTGGAGATGTGGTAGATAGTGCAGCTGTGAAGTCAGCAGCAACCATGGGACAGAGTGTTCAGAGTTCTTGAGAGGACAGTTCAGGGTAAAAGAGAATGACCACAGTCCTGGTTTTCAGGAGATCCGACTTTGGCCTGTTCACAGATGAGCTTGGAAGAACACTTTGGCACACCATCCTGAAGAGGCCTCTTACCTTCAAACCTCAAACTGATACTGTGTTTTAATGCTGAGGCTTCCAGCAGCAATTTTGAGGTGCCAAGCAGCCAGGCAGAGTTAGGGACATGCCTCAGCCAACTACTGTAGAGATAAGTAGTGATATGAACATATAAACCTGTCATTGTGCACTAACAGGAGCAACAAGAAGGAGCAGGAAGGGGGGAGGATCATGAAAGCTAATGGTGACTGGCTTTCTCACAGGAAAAAGTAAACCACCATAAAACCTATCTACCCACCCAAACAACTAAATACCAGAGAGGGGGGAATGATATTTTCAAAGCTTCAAAATTTTCAAAAATGTTTTTCTTGAGAAACAGCAGCATGGGGTTCTTTATTCTTGACATAGAACTTCTTTCATGACTTTGTAATAATTTTAATAGTTACAGCTTCAAAATACAATTGTCTACCTGTCCATGTTGCCAATCCAGAATATATGAAATAAGATTTAAATGTCAAAACATTTCTTGCTTTCTTATTTTCTAATTCTATACTTTGCCAAAAGAAAAATGATTGTACTCCTTTTACAGTGTTTCATATTTCCTAGTCTAATAAATAACAAAAAGTACAGGTCAGAATTCAGATCAAATCCTAAAGTGGGTGGTTTTGGATCTGCTTTTCACATTTTAGAAGGTTTCTGATAGCAGTTGTGGCTTTAATGCTGTTACATTAAACTGTTCTTAAAGCCCTTATTGTCATAGAGCCTTCCTTCAGTTCAAGGAACTCTTACAATTTCTCACTGTAGTAAAGGTTCCATCAGTACTAAAATCAACACAGCACCCTTCTCTCCCTCTCCCCCACCCTTTATTTTTACTTCAGTCTGATCAATTCAATCATAAAATGGAGCAAGGTTTCAGGCTGCTTCAGCTGGACTCTGAGCAGGACCACAGAAGATATCTGAAGGCACCTCTCTATACTGGTAAATTTAGGCTAAGCTGTCATGTAGCTGTAAGCTGTAAAGTCTGATAAGGTATGACTTCATTCTCTTAGGAGAGTCATAATTTTACAGTCAGAAAGTTGATATAATGGTGTGTGCTGGTTTTGGCTGGACTGGAGTTAACTTTCTTCAGGGCAGCTAGTATGGGGGTGTATTTTGGATTTGAGAGGAACACAGTGTTGATAATAGAGATGTCTTTGGTTTTGCTTTGCTTACATGGAGCCAAGGCCTTTTCTGCTTTCCATACTGCTATGCTAGCAAGGTTGGGGATGCATGGGAGATGGGAGGAGACACAGCCAGGGCGGGTGACCCAAACTGACCAAAGGGTTATTCCAGACTATATGACATCACGGTCAGTATATAAGTTGGGGGGAAACAGTAAAAAATGGGGAGGCATTCAAAGTGATGGTGTTTGTCTTCCCAAGTCACTGTTACATGTGATGGTGCCCTGCTCTCCTGGAGATGGCTGAACACCTGCCTGCCCACAGAAAGCAGTGAAGTGATTCTTTTTTTTTTTCTTTGCTTATGTGTGTGGCTTTTGGTTTCCCGATTAAACTGTTTTTATCTCAAAATAAGACCTTTCTACCTTTTACCCTTCCAATTCTCTCCCTGATCCTGCTGGTGTGGAAGTGAATGAGCAGCTATGTGGGGCTTAGCTGCCAGCTGGGATTAAACCACAATCTGGTACCATCAGCTTCTGCATAATAGCATAGGAAGACCAGAATTATCATTTGTACAACCACTTACAACTTTTGTAACTGAAAAGTAGGTATCTACTATGCTAAGAGAGGTCTGCTTTCAATATAGTTGGACACTAAAATAGATGGATGAGGATTCTAAAGTAGAAACAGAAGATAATAGCTTGAGGCTTTCATGACTTTGCTAAACCAGAGGAAGAACAATAACTGGTTGACTGGAACCAGCAAACATTCAAAGAGAACATTCAATATTTCTTAGGATTATGTGAGAACCTGAAAAGATGGCTGTCACCATGACCGTATTGAAAAATAATATACCTCTTTGCTTCCTCAACTTTGAGAAAAGAATTCATTTCTCATGGCAAATATTTCCAGAGTATACACATAAAAATACCTCTTTCAATGTTTATACCTGCAGACCTCTTCTCTGATGCAAAAAGATGGTTCTGATATGAACATATCTGGTATTACAGAGGAAGGAGTCTTTGCAAAAGTTTTAGCCACCTTTTCTCTTCCAAAAAGTATCAGTAATATACATTGCTATGATTTCCACTGCTGAGCACAAATAGAGTCAGAAAAGATATACATGTATCAATTCTCTACAGTATTTGTTGCTTTGCTCAGTTTCCTCTAGCCTATCCAGCTAACAACTGCATACATAAGATCTGAACAAAGTAGCTACATCTTTAATTTTCAGCTACCTTGGTTTTAAAATTATTTTTTTTTCACGTATTGTTCTTCCCTTTCCAGAACTGTCTCTGCTGTTGGAGATCTGAGTACAAGTCTTTTGTAATATTTCCCTGGACAAATCCCTTGATTTGTTTATGCCTCAATTTCCCTGGCTATGGAACAGAGGAAAAAACTCTTTGCATTTTGGCATGTAGATAAAAAATACAATGTAAATTAACTTGTAGTCTCTCATTCTCTGGCAGTCAGTATTGCAGTTAATTCAATACTTTTAACTTTCATTTTTATCTTGGACACCTTAATTCCATAAAACTGGAATCCTCTGCTGGTTTGGACAAGAAAAGATCTTCAATCTAGAAAAACACAATACAACCACCAACCCATTAAACAGGCCCTCTTTTTATGTCTAAGCCATCCATTTTCATTTAGTCATTTTATAAATAGTTTCCTGTTTGACGTTGAGTTATTACTTATTTCCTCTGCTAAAGTGCACTAGAATTTCATTTTTTTTTGGTGATACCCTCTGAGAACAGTCATTACACAGAGTTAAAGTCTGAATTTTCTACTGCTGGCTCAGTGGAGTGCATAAAAACTGGTGTTAAATAGCTTACCAGACCATTGGCCTCTTTCTTATCCAACTGTAACATTATTTATTATTTTAATTGAGCTAGAAATGAGTCGTTCTTCCACAGTCAAATAAAGGATGGTGACTTCCCTTTATCTTCCTGTGTTAAATTTAAGCTTTTTTCATCCCAGTAAGACATAAGGTGATTTCCTAGCTGTTTCTGTAGGCCTGTTCCTATTCGTATTCAAATCAATACCAAATGCTTTGGGTTCTTATCTACATTAGCTAAAGGCTGATATGAAATTCATATCCCTAGCCCTTGCTGCCTGCTTGCTGTGTCTAGCTGCTACTACAGAGGCTGAGATCTGACTCTAACTATTCCTTCTCATAGTGTTTATAACCTTCTAACATTTCTGTGATTCAATGTACACCTCTACTTCGTCTTCTGAGGCAGTGTTGATCTGCTGGAGGACTCAAAGGATGCTGGTGCAAAATCATGCCCGTACAGAGGAAATCTCTCTTCTCCCTGGCCTGTAGAAAGTCACTGAACTGTGTGTTTGCTTTTGCACTTGATTACCTGGTACAGTCAAGTGTGGACATAAAGAATTTGTCCAGAAATAAAATTTTTGTCCTAGTGAAGTCTGGCTGCTGACAGCAACATGTTTGTCTTTCCTCCCTCTCATTTTCTAGTCTGACTCCAGCCGCTGCAGAGAGGCATCTGTCTTCATCCTCATGGGGCTGTTACTGTCAGAGTCAGGGAACAATCAGAAGAGGACTCATGCTGATCACCTCTTGCAGGGTGATGTTCCAATCCACAGAGTGCAGAGAGGCAAATTTTGTCTCAATACGCAAGTGCGGAAAGCAGAAAAGTTCGAATATACCTGGAGAGAGATTAAGACACAAATGAGGTCAGATGTTGGTAACCAAAACAATAATTCACTTTTATTCTCTATTAAAGAGGAGAGAAAAGTAGGAAAAAGCAAAGAGTAATTACAGAAAGTAAAGGATAGTCACCACCATCCAGCAGCGTCCCGTAGATCCAGTCTCTCCTCTGTCCATCAGAGGGGGAGATCTCCATCTGATCGCGTTGGGAACTTACCTGTATAGAGTCTGAGTGGCACACTTTGCAACAGGTGATGGCAGCAGCATGTTTGCCATGTAGTCAGCCAGCAGTGGCGTTTACTGCAGGCAGGCACTCTTGTTCACACCACGTTCACGTAATGCGCTTAAAGTCTGTAGGTTGACGTGTTGGTATCCATGTGACATTCACATGCTACACCTTCTCTGGCACACAAAGCCAGTAGGTTGTGGTTAACTAAACATCCTGTTTTTGCAACCATTGTCTAACCCCAAGTCTTTTCAATGGAGCTGAGGCAATGGCAAAACAGGATACTCTTTATCAGTTCCCTATTTTTAACCGTTCTCCACAGGTAGTCTGCAATCCTCAGAGATCACTGGGATTGCACTGAGCATGAGGGATTATTTTAATTTTATTACAACCACAAGTGAAAAAAAATGATGCAAATTTGCAAGTTGTTTCAAACATCAAGGGTCTCACCAAACAGATGGAGAGACCTGCTATAGTGTATCACAAAAGACAGGAATACTTGAAGTCTTGTGGGAAAGGGAAAAAATTGCCTTGCTACCTCCAACAGGACAATGAATTTATTTCAGCATGTTCCTTAAACTCTCTAACCAACAAAACAACAAACTGGCTGCTGAAAAAAGTCCTGTCAATAATATGAAACTTGAGGTCAAGGTTCACGGGAGCTTTCCAGATACTAAGTGTCCCAGCTTCTCACTGTGCCTTCATGTTTCAGGACTGCATGCTGGAAAGAGATCTAGGGCAAACAACATAAGCATTGTGACTTGTTTCATGTAAAGATAGACAAGGAACAACAATTTCCAATGAGAAAACAAGTCATTCAATTTACATTCCCCTCTATACCTTCCATAAGCAACTGTGTAATTGAATGTATAAGTAATGTATTTATTTGTTTGTTTTGGTGTCTCAAGAAAACTTATTATGCTGATGTGAATATCCTGGGGTTGATTTAATAGCCATAGTGACAAAGTCCTAGAAGTTTAAAATCTTAGACACATGGATGATCTTTTACATCTCATAATTGCACCTGGATCATATTGTCATATGATTCACTTAGTAATTTCTTCCAGTTACCTGTAGTGGGACTGAAATCAGCTGTATTGCAAATTTTCCACATTTCTTAATATTTCTACAATTTTTAAGGTGCAAAGTGCACCAATTTCAGTTAAAGAAAATTTTTGAAAATTCAAGAACTTTGAAAATACAAACCTGAAAAGTAAATGGAACTGTGAAAGGACCACAAGGAACCCAGTTTTGGTGGTTTTGTGATTGGTGGTTTGGTTCTGTGGTTTGTTTTGTTGTTTTTTCCTAAAACTGCATATTTCCTAAAGCCAAACAGTCTTTTGTGACTTAGTTCATACTTTTAAAATTCTTTCACGGACAATAAATGGAAAATGCTTTCAGAATTGTAGCCCAATATATCTCATCCAAGTGGCATTTTTTTTCCCCTTAAAGCCCCAGACAGCTCTAAGCCAAAACAGGAGAAATCTCTTCAATTCTGGTACAAATAAAACCCTTTAAACAGCACATCTGTATTGCTGCTGTTATTAGTACCTTACCCAATAATGTAAAGGTGAGGTAACTGACCTTTAGATATTTCTTATTATTGTTAGCTATTTCTTCCAAATTGGTTTGACCTTGTCTGACTGTCCAAAGGTTAATACTTATCCTGAAGTACCTGAAGTGCAGTTTTCTTTCATGCTACCTAAAGTTGAACAAAGGTGGTGATTTCAAGCATGGTTCTCTCTAATTTGATGGCACAAAACAAGCCCAAGATATCATCAATAACCAGTTTTTTCTTCTGCAGTATTCTGAACAGTCTGTTCTGCAGTAGTGTACTTTCAAGCTTTGACAAGAGATAAGAGAACGAGACTGGGGCATGCCTTACTGTGAAACAATGCAGCTTGTTTTGAAAGGAGGCAAATCAATACAGCTATTTATTTAAGCCCACAGGCCAGTTTAAACTAAAATGATTCACAATGCAGGTTAGAGAAATCCAGCTTCCATTCTCTCTAGAGAAGCCGTTGCAGCTCTCTTTATTACAAAATTCTTATCTTGAAAAGTTTAAAATATAGTAGCTTTAAAAAAATCCGAAGGAAGGAGGTATTTTGGCAATGCTATCTCTGAGGACAGGACTGTGAAGTTTAAAAGAAGATCAAACAATAGAATATCTCTCCTCACACCAACAAGCAGCGTTTGAGCTGTTTCAGAACAGGACCATTGGTAACACCACTGGGAGGAGAACAAGTAACTTATGCAATTATTCATGTTCCAGAAAAGAGCATTTTATTTATGTTTTATTATTTTTTTTAAGGAATATGTTTTGTTTATATGTGTCTGTGAGTCTATAGCCTTAAAATTGTTGTCTTTTGGGGATTGAACAAAGGTGCACTGAAACTTAAATTCTGACACCTTATAGCCCAACTAAGTCCTTGGCTTTTTCACCCTTTTCTAGTTTAACTCAAGTAAAAGAAGTTAATATCAAGTGCTTTTGCTATAAGCGTTTTTCAGTATGAGTTCTGTAGGAGACAACTCACAGCCCAGTCCCCTGACCTTCAGGGCTAGGGAACTCCCTAGGGGCTTTACAAAGCTTGTACAGCCTGGCTTCCTCTCAGGTGTGTACTCAGGTTTCTTTCTAGTTGGGGTTTGGAATGCAGTTAGGGTATAACACAGAGCACATCTGCCCTGCAGTATAGATGCAACTGCTCAAGATCTACGAGACTTCTTGGCCCAGAAAGTGAGTACAGGGCAGCAGTCTTTGTAGATGCTGTTCAGTAAGTAATTAACCAAGGCTGCTCAGGCACCTTTTTGTTTGACACTTGATTTGCTCTTAACTGGTAACATGGAGTCTTCTGCTGCAGAACTGTTTTCTCCAGCCAGCATGCCAGTTACATCCCTCAGGTGAAACACTTGGGTGGGATTTACTGCTGCTTATTTCCTGCGTCAGAAACAGAAGGGAAGGTAGGCAAAAAAGTCTGTGAGTGTGATTGCTTTTGCTTATGCCATCTCAGGAGTATCACCAGACTGACTGGCATTTAATCTTCTGCAGGCCTTATAGCAGTCAGGCAGTGGTCAGGATAGTGGAAAGCCTTTGGCAGATACCTCCTTCGTCTGAGGATGCCTGAATTGCTAGACAGAGCTCACATTGTACCCTGCAGTGGTGAAAATCCAAGGATTGCAAGACTAAGTTGAACTATTTGAAGGTGGTAATCTCAATCCTAAGAAAGGATGAATCAAGGAATGGAGGAAAAAGCAGGAGTCAGCTTCATTGTATGTCTCAGCTTCTTTATCTCTTGCCTCGGTTGTTTGTCATGTACTTTCTTTGCATTTCTCTTGTTGATGCCTCTGCCATAGGTTGCATTCCACATCTGGGAATCAGCAATGACAAGAGATGTAACCAGCAGTGTCAGAAACCAGCAATACTGCTCCAGGTTTCCACATAAAATGATTTTTTTCCCTCCCTGTGTTCACTTAGACATCTTAACAAGGCTCAGAAATTATGAACCTTCCTGAGAAACCACTCCCCTTGGATCTCGTCAGTCTCATTGCTGGGTCTCTATATCAGATTAGTAGCCCTAACTTATCCATCAATATAGCAGCAGCTAAAGGGATAACTAGAGGTCTGTTCTTTTCCACCCTGAAGTAAAAAAGTATTATTTCAATAGTTTGCTGTGCTTACACTGTTGAATATCTGACCAAAATGGAGAGGAACTGCAGGACTGGAAAAGGGTTCTGGTGTTTGGTGATATGACAGATAGAATATTATAACCTTCACAACCCAACTCCTTTACCTTTTGCTTTTAGTTTTGATTGGGAATGTCTCCACTTTTGACATTTTAAACCATAACATCAGACCAAATTTTCTAAAATACAGTTTACTCTTTAACAAAGAAAAGAAGTATGCATCATCTCTTTCCAGCTTACCTCACAGCTGCAAAAGCAAACTGTGGCTGCTGGCATGCATGATGCATTCTCTTATGTGTGCTAAAAAAAAAGGTAATAACAAATACCTTTGTAGTATGGCAGAAATAGTGAATTTCATCACATTTTTATAAAAAAGAATCAAAGAGTAATCTAAATGTGTTCTATATCAATGTACAGAGGCTGTGGGAAGGTAAGTAAGATATGTGGTGTTGTCCATGTCCTAGAGCTGGAAACATACTAATAAAAATATTCTGCAATTAGGATGAGCTGAGTTAGCCATTCAAAGCCATTCATTCGCTGAAATGGGGTCTAACTTGAGAGCTGGATGGATTAAGATATCATCGTAGTCTCTGCAGGCTCTGCAATAAGGGTAACACCAGGGAAGCCACAGAAGAGAGGCTCCCACTGCTTCCTTGTTCTGCCAGTCCTGAACAGGCCAGCCAGTACAGCCATGTGGCAGACTAGGGAAAGAGTTTGTTTCAGGAAAATAAGCTGAGATTTATTCCTTTGTAATTAACTGATAAATGGCCAAACATTAACAAATACCTTTTCTGCACTTTTCTCAGGACAGGTGATGAAGCATTCTAATTGGTAAACAGTTCCATTATAATATACTTGAAGCACTGCATACTCAGTTGTACCCAGTACATATTCCTGAATAGTGAAAACTCATTTCATATTTTGCCATATACATGTGAAAATTACTCCTGATATATGCTGCCCTATATTTCTCAGCATTTTGGTTCATTTGTCATTGTCCTATCTGAGTGCCAGGCTTTGGTAAACTGTGTAAAGATTTTCTGTGACCTGTGATATGTAAACTTTGTAATCTGACTTTTCACACATCTCTCTCAACCACAGCACATCCTTTATAAATCTGCATTTTAAAATCAAAGCAAATCATATTTGCAGAGTACAAATTACTGGTTTCAGTTTTATAATGAATATTGAATTCTATTTCATGAATCTCCGGACTTGATAAACCTTGCTTGTGCGAACATTGCTCTAGACTGTTAAATGTTTAAGATGGCTCCAAAAGACTAGGAAATGTGCTTAGTCGTAGAATATAGGTTAGGAAGGGATCTCAAGGACCATCTGGTCCAACCTTCCTTGGCAAAAGCACAGTCTAGACAAGGTGGCCCAGCACTCTGTCCAGCTGAATCTTAAAAGTGTCCAGTGTTGGTAGACATTTCCCAGTGGAAGAGATAATTACAATGGTTGATTGTTATCATTGTGAAAAATTTTCCTCTGTATCCAATTAGAACCTCCTCAGGAGTAACTTCTATCCATTATTCCTTGTCTTTTCCATGTGACTCCCTGCAAAAAGAGTTTCCATCTTTGTAGCCACCCTTTAAATACGGAACATGGTGACAAGGTCTCCCCTGAGCCTTCTTTTCCCAACACTGAATAAACCCAGCTCTCTCAGCCAGGTTTCCCAGTCCTTGGATCATCTTTATGGCCCTTGTCTGGATTCTCTCCAGCCTCCTCAAATACCAGGGACCAAAACTGTGCACAGTATTTCAGGTGTGGCCTGACAAGCACTGAGTGGAGTGAGATAATGGCCTCTTTACCTCTGTAGGTGATGCAGCTTGAAAAGGAGCTGGGTGCAGCCAATCAGTCAGTTCCCCATCCACCCCATGGACCACTTGTCTAGATTGTCACACATTGGTTTCTCATGGAGGAAGCTGTGGGAAACTGTATGGAAATCCTTGGAGAAATCCAGATGGACAATGTCCACTACCTGCCCCACATCAACCGAGCATGTTACTTTGTCTTAGAAATCAGGTCTGTCTTGGATTTTCACATTCATGTGCTTCATCTGACTTGTGACAGCCCCCAGGAGGACTTGTTGCATAACTTTCTCAGGAGCTGCAGTAAGACTGATATGCCTATAATTTCCTGGATCTTCCTTTAAGCCTATCTTGTAGATGGGAATGATATTAGCCTTCTTCTGGACTTCTGACATGTCCTTTGATATCCACAACTTCTCAAGAATTGTGGAGATAGTCCTTGCAATGACGTCAGCCAGCTCTCTTAACACCTTCGGATGGATATTTTCAGCTCCTGTAATAGTTCATATGCCCACTATTTCTTCACTGGCCATGGGTTTGTGTTTGCATCAACCTGGATATTTTCTCCCAAGGCTTGGGGCCCAACAGTGGTGGTAGAGACAGAATGAAGAAAGTGTTGAGAACATCTGTCTTTTCAGCATTGTTGGTGACTGGGTAATTCACCTGTCCTGCTGAACCTCTTTAAAAACACACAGCACTCACCAGGTCCTTTGTCTTCCATGGCATCTTTCCATGAGATTTCTCCCAACTGAGCTCTGAGCTAGCTCAAATTTGGTCTTCTAAAATCTAAAACCTTCAATGTGCTCAAGCTCCACGATATTGTAATCACTGCAACCAGGGCTACCACTAGAAAGCAGGTCTTCTTGGTTTGTGAGTAACAAGTCCAGCAGTCCCTCCTTTCCAGTTGGCAGATCTAACTTTTTTTTAATGAATAATCAGGCTTCTATGTGTTCCAGGAACTTGATGACATGTGAGCTGCTCCACTGTTCTTCCAATAAATGTCTGGGTAAATGAAGGTGCCCGTAAAAATCAGACTGTGTTGATCTGAAGCATGCTGAAGTGACCTAAATATTGCTTTGTTGGCCTTATCATCTTGATTTTGAGGTCAAAAGCAGATACCTGTCTTGAAGACTACTGCTCTGATCTTAACCCAGGAGCATTTGATAGGGCTTCCACAATCAGCAGAGTTGACTTCTATGCATTCCAGATTTTACTTAATGACACAGAGCATGGCTCTTCCTACTCTTCCTCACTGCCTGTCTTTACTAAACATCCTGTAGCCCCTATTGTGATCCTTCAGTCATCTGCATTGTTCCACCATGTTTCAGTTATTCCTAGTAGTAGCACACAGAGTAAGATAACATCCCATTCCTTTAATTTTGCCACAGGAAAAAAAAAGGGAGTTCCTAACTTCTGTTTTGAAAGTGCTGCATACCACCAGTCTCTCATGAAGGCTCATCAGATGTGACTAGGCTTATGATCTTTGTACTTGTTCAGCACGAAGCACGGGATGGGAGGAAAGTTAGTCTAGTTAGATGGCAGAAAAGGGTAACAAACAGAGCTGCAAGACATACGTGCATCAGAAGAATTTCAGGAAAGTTAGTCAGAAATAATATTTTATCTGACACATTAATTATCTTAAAAATCCAGCAATTTTCATATTATTGAAGATGTAATAGAAGTAAAACTACAAAAAGTGTTTACGAGCTTTGGTAACTTGTCAGCAAGCCATTCAGGATTCCAGTAGTAGAGTGGAAATCCTTACTAGGAAGCCAATGATGCCTGGACCTAAGCTTCTCTTGGCAAAAAAAAGAAAAAAAAAAAAAGGTGCTCAGGAAGAATTATGTGTGTTGTAGAATCTACTCTGCAGTTTCTCTCTCTGTCTTTGCTATGCCTATTTCCTAGACAAAACCCATATTTTTCCAGAGATGCTAACCCAGCATCATCCACAAACTCACTGATATTATATTGGAGGGAGGGGAGCAGTGGGGCACTAAGGGAAAAAAAGACATCAGTTCAGTGTGAGAAAGTTCTGTATTGCTTACCATTCCCAACACTTGGAGGGGCAGGCTGCAGAGGCTTACATCAATTATGCCAGCCTTTAAAAGCACTGCAGTAAAAATATGAACTTAGTTGTCTTTATCTGAACAATCATTCCAGATCTTAGGTCCTTTAGTCTTTCTGTGGTAAACTGTAATATACCTATTATGTCTCTGCCTCATAGCCCCATATGGATCAGACTGATTTTAACAAATGTATGCAAAGAATAACAGCTGACACTGATTTCATGTGCAGGAAGTTAAATCCAATCACAGCCCCTAAAGTAATGGAGTTGATAAAAGTATGCAGATCTCTGAAGAAGTAAAGAAATTAAACGAGGCTATGCAGATCCTTTACCTATAACTGCTAGAAAGCTGCAACAGTACTTTAGATACATTGACTCCGGAGCTAAAGGGATTTTTAACAAACCAACTGAGCACAGTAGTCTATCTGATCCAATTGTCCTGCAATCCCTCAAGCTACTAGGCTCCCTTAATGAAAAATATTCAATAAATGCTACCAAATACCTTGCTCCCCACCTTTGTGTGTGATCTTGACAATACAGAACCTATGAACTTCCCTGAATTTCAGCTAACTGTAGAAAAGAAGTACAGTCAAACATGTCCTGAGGAGAAATCTTTAAAAACGTGATAAAAACAAGTTGGTAAGTCCCCAGGGAATCCATGCCAAAGATTTGAAAAACATTTAACATCTATAGATGAAAGCAGTGGACTAGCAGTTCCCCAGAGAGGCTACTATGGCCGGTAGCTAACAGGAGACTGCAGCTGAGGCCTTTGCTTGCTGAGCCTGTAACAACCCTTCTCTGTAGGGTGGCAAGATTAAGAATAAGGCTAAAATAATGGAATCTGTGCACGCCTGGTCTGCTTGCTCTGCCTGACCAGAGCACTGATATCACCATGACAGCTGCCTTCTCAATACTGTCCCCTTGCAGCAAATGTTGGGCCAGTCTGTCAGCTGCATATGTACACTTAGCAGTGACATATTGGCAATTAAAGAGAGAATGATTCACATTTTTACTGTATATGGGTAAATAATTCATGAAATACACAAGCATGAAATTGCCCTGGTGCAATTCAGGGCAGTTTCAGCAAGATTTGTTTTCCCTGTTACAAGATGGAAAAGAAACACTGTGAATTTGAAATCACCGCATTTATTTTAATACTTGGACTATGTTTGTAATACTCGCTACTTAGAATCTTGGTTAAAGCAAAAATTCTGTTGTAATGTTACATCTGAAGAGACGATGTCTCAATCTCACATATACTTTTAAAGAAAACCTTTACATTTTTTTTTTCTGAAGTGTTTTGCTCTCCTGTGGAGCTGGAGGTTGGTGTGTGAAAATTAGTATATGTGCTCAGACACAAGAAGGAGACAAAAAGTGCTATTTTTATGCACTGACTAAACAGATGCTGATATTAAAAAAATATTTTATGGATATTCTAGGCCAAAAACAGATGAAGAAAAAAACTGGAAGTTACTTTTGTAGAGGAGACAGTTCCCAATGAGGACATCCATTGAAAGCTTTGTAAATCATTCTTCATACACCATTGACAATCCAGGCAAATTCATCAAACCTCAGAGTCTAGATTCAGATTTACTTGAGTCAATTTGCACTGGTAGTTCTGTTTGAGCAGTTCCTGGGCTCTGTCCCAGATTTTAATCCCACTGCCCCTCTCTCTATTGTCTACTGCTCTCATTCTCTAACGACCTGACAATATGGAAAGACCCTACTCAGGACCACCATCTACAAAAAAGTGAGAAAAACCAAAACATTTATAAGGGGATTCCTATTTTCAGCTACTTTCCCCCAGACATCTCTGTGGCTTCTTACTGTTACCATCAGAGGAAAAGTGTGCCATGCCATGGTGTCAGTGGCATGGAATTAGTGGTATTGCTACTACCTGTAGTTGCTCCACCTGTCAGCTGTTCTCTGCAGAAGGATGATGCTTGTCCTGACACTTTTTCTCATGGGAAAAAAACAGGAAGAGCTTCTGCCTCTAAGCTGGAGAACTGACTGAAATTTTCTGGGTCTATATATAGATTGGTGTCTATGCCTCAAGATGCCAATAGCATTGTTTGGGAATCTCTGCCCATAAATCATTCCCTGTATCTTCATTGGCTCACTAGCCTTGAGTCCTTTTTGACATTTCCCATGACAGTGGCTGTTTCCTGATCTTAGTACATCTTTTACCTCTTTAGTTCTGCTTTGGTTTTTTTTTGTTTGGTTGGTTGGGTTTTTTTGTTTGGTTTTAGTTTATTTGTTTAAGTTTGGTTGGTTTTGGTGGTTTTGTTTGATTGGTTTTGAGTTGTCAGTTTTTGGGG
The DNA here is from genome assembly GCF_025592945.1 of Manacus candei. Taxonomy (NCBI): domain Eukaryota; kingdom Metazoa; phylum Chordata; class Aves; order Passeriformes; family Pipridae; genus Manacus; species Manacus candei. The sequence continues at coordinate 3,458,986 of NW_026138122.1, read as the reverse complement.
TCTTTTTTCAAACACTAATTACAAAGCAGTTCCATTTCAGAAACTGATTTCCCAAGTGATATGTCTTCTATATATATTTTCTCACCATACTGTAATACATGAACTTCTAAAATCTTCTTTTTTGATTAAAAAAAAAGTTAAGTTTCAGTTTAAAGGGCATACCACTTTTGAAATAATTTACTCAAACTAATAAAGAAGCCCTCATATTCTTCACGGTAAGTTTTTGTAGTTAGTAAATATGCTATCTGGTACCTTGCTCTTGGTATACACTGACTTCTTTTCAAGACAACTATTGATTAGTAATTATTATTAGCTTTTCACATTCTTCCCCTTTCATGTCTTGTCTTGCTCTGAACTTATTTTAAGAATAAAGAGAAAAGGAAGATATTTAAAGCTGGTAAGATCTGTTTGGTAGTGCAAGGTATGACTTTGACTACTGAGGGACATCTCTCCTCATTTAGTTCTTTTCCTTGACATTTCAATTATCATGAGGTAAATTCATTTGTGGTGTTTAACCTTTAAACACTTTAATATGAATTTTCAGAAGAGTCATGCAGGGGCCAAAAGCAGCTGCAAAAAACAACACTTAAACTCTCTCTGAACTTAGTAATGAAATTATAAAAGTATCTTTTTTTCCTTTCCTTTGGTCTCATTGTCATTGTCTGTCCCACAGACTCAATCCTGCCTCCCTTCCCCTCTTTCTCCTGGAATATTCAGGAAGGAAAAGCAAGCCATACAGTATGTAGTCTGTCAGTGACACTCTGAGACCACTCCTTTAGCATGCCAGGCTTTATGATAAACTCATACTGACCAATCCCCCACTGCTGGTGAGACTCTTGCATAATGCAGGGCTTTGATTTTCTCCAGATGGTGGAGGAAGATTTTTTGGGTTTCACTGTTTCCTCATTGCTTAATACAACAAGGATAACCCCTGAAAGACCAGTGAAATAAAAGGTTGACTTGATCAGAAAGATGAGCAGGAATTAGCTGTTGTTTGTATTGTATAGGTTGTCTGCAAGCTCCGGACAAGTTTAGAATGCCATGCACATCTATTGTCTATGCCCCAAAAGTGTTATTTGATATTAAACAGGATAGCAAAAGATGCAGAGTAGAGCCTTTTTACAGAGAGGGATATGAGGCCAGAATCATTACAAAAATCACCTGCTTTGTGCTATGCTGTTGAACCCACTGTTCCAGAGGCTTCCAGACCCCAAAGCTCTATATCACAGTAACTTGACTCATGAATTGTGCACATCAGTGTTGGCTTTCATATAATTATTTTTTATGACATGACACCACATTTTTACAAAACAGGAACATGAGAGTGTGTGTTGAAAAGATGGTAAGAGTGTGCATTTTGTATCTGTTTACAGGATTTCTGCTGTTCCTTATGGTCCACAGACTTCTACCAGTTCTGATGTAGCTCAATAAAAGTGGCACTTGCCCTTTCCTCCTTTTGGTGATCACTGTAGCGCGTTAAAAATAGGAAAGTAGAGTGAAAAATGTTGCATTCTCTTTTGATGCCACTTCAAGAATCGTTATTGATACAAGGTAATGAGGAACAAAGTGCTGTCAAAGGCACTAAATGTAACAACAGAGCTCAAGAGAAAAATACTTCTTTCTTCTGACAATTTTAAATTTTATTATTCTTAGGTGATAATCCTAATAAAGGGAAGCATAAGTATAGTTAGGTAGAACTTTTCTCAATTGTGTGTTTTAACATTCGGGATAAAAATGGTCATGAGAAGCAAAGACTAAGTGAGGTGACGTCCTTCATATTCGTATTGTTTTGAGAAATACCTTACTTTGACCCATGGTTTTTACATCATTTTAGTCCTCTCTATCCATCTCTTCCACCTTCAGGTGGAGTGGTGGTTTTATTATAGCTCAAAGTTTACTCATTAAAATGACTAGTAAGACTGCAATAAATCGATGATGGAGAGAGAAAACAGAAGATAATGATCAGATTGTTTGCAGGTAGAGGTTCAGTATTGCTCATGCCACCAATGCTGATGAAAATTGCTTACATCTTTGAGAGGTGAGATCCCCACCTTTTAAAAAGATACATGGATCAGTAAACATTGATAGAATCCTACAGCAGCATCTTTTATTGAAAAATGAAGAAACTGCCAGCATCCCAGGCCAGCCTGTCTATGAAAACACCCCAGAAAAATTGTCTGAGGTGTGGAGATGTAGTCTGTAGCAGAGGCCAGCTACAGGTCTTGGCTTTTTCGTGCAAATATTAGCCTCTTTTGTGGTTTACTCCTGAAGAGCCTGATTCAGTAGCTATGTTGGCTAAGGCAGCAGCTCCCCTGAAAAACAGAAGTCACTCTGGAGCTGTTGCAGACACACATCTTTTGTAGACTAGTTGCAAAACCTTATATATAAAATATCCAGTAGTGATACACTCTAGGTCAGCAATGAACAGCCCAGATAATGACATACAATCTTTCAAACAGTTATCCAGTAATGGTGTTGAGGGTGAGGAGGGGATGAAGGATTTTTTTTTCTTTCACTTTTTATTGTATATGTGTGGGAATCGGTAGAAGAATTAATAATGGATATACTTTTTTTTTTTAACTAACAAAAGGACATTTTGGCACTTCAAAGGGGTTTTGCTGGTGTTAATGGGAGGTTTGGTTTTTTTTTTTTAATTATACATGTCATAGTGTACTTATGTCAATTTGATACTTCCATAGTCTGTCTCAGACACTTCAGAAACTATGAATACATGCACCTAAGGGATATCTGAATGTGTTTACACAAAAATAGGTATTAACTGCACAATGTAACTTGGTTCTGTAACAGACACTTGGTTATGCATAAGGTGCTTTGTTTCCAGCAGGAGTTGGGTTGCCCCTATAGAAGCCTAGAGCTATATAATCGACTTCTACCTGACTAGGGAGAGGGTAGGAAGATGAACAGCAGTAGTGGGAAAGTAAACAAGTTATGAAATGTGGGAAAGCAGTAATGAAAAATGGTTATTAAACAACTGCTATCACCATAGAATCCTTGAAAAAAGTGCCCCCGATTTATCATTTCACAGTGATCTTGCAGACCAGTAATTACCGAAAGTTCTTATTTAATGCAGGTGAGAGCACATGGGAAAAATCCTGCTCATACTGTTCCCACTGCCCTTTTCCTAGTGGAACGTGTGGCTGTGAATTTGGATATGAATCTCAGCGAGCTAGGTAAAAAGAACAGTTGAAAACAGATGGCAGCAGTTACAACTGGCATATTCCCAGTTGGTGGCTTTAGCATTTAGAAATGAGCATCTGTTCTTCTTCCCTATTGCAAAGTAGTTTTAACACAGAGGTGTTAAAAATACACAAGTTGCTGTTTTATTCATTTTTGCTGTTTACTGACTTTAATGACATATATCGAATAAAAAGTACAATGTTTACCTGTGTGGCAAGGGAATCTAAACAGAAATACAGGTCTCTGATGCAGAACCTAAGGTTATAAAGTAAAGTATGAAGGGGAGGGGAAGAGGAAATTGTGTGTGTTTATCTTGATACTGTAAAAAAGGAGTTATTGAAAGCTGAAGCTATAGCAACATGAAGGTCCAACCACTATAACATATTTCTGATGTTCATTTTAAGGATCATCTTTATTTTTTAATAACTATTAATAAACTTTTGAGTCTAAAGAAAAGACTGATATACTTAACTCTCTCATTATTACATCACCTAAGAGTATTGATAACTTCAGTTCTGCCTTCAGAGAGGATCAATATCAGTTTGAGGTTGATTCTTACTTTGTTAGACACTGAACTTTTGCATAGAGTGGAGTTAGGTAACATTAAAACTGGAAATAAATAATTTGTGTTGTCTGTAGTTTCTAGCGTCAGATAAGGTCTTTGGAAGAAGGAGCAGAAAACTCAAGAGGACTACAATGATGTCGTGAGGTCAGGAAAGGAGAAAATTAGGAAGTCCAAAGTTCAACTAGAACTTCATCTGGCTACTGCCATACAAGAAAACAAAAATGTTTCTATGAATATATCTGCAATAAAAGGAGGGCTGAGGAGAATCTCCATCTTTTATTGGATGCAGAGGGAAACACTGACAAAGAACAAGGAAAAGTCTGTGGTTCTTATGCCTTCATTGCCTGTCTTTAATGGAAGTTCTGAGAGACTGTAAGTTGGAAGACAGACATGGGGAACAGTATGAAGCTGCCATAGTCCAGTAGGAAATGGTCAGTGACCTGCTACACCACTTAGACACACACAAGCCTATGGTGCCTGATGGGATCCACCCTAGGGTACTGTGTGAGCTGGAACAAGTGCTCAGCAAGCCTCCTTCAATCATTTACCAGCAATTCTGGCTAACCAGGAGGGTCCCAATTGACTGGAGCTTAGCCAATAAGACACCCATCTGCAAGAAGGGAAAGGTCATGGAGCAGATCATCTTGGGTGCCATCAGGTGGCATGCACAGCCGAAGGATCAGGCCCACCCAGCATGGATTTAGGAAAGGCAGGTCCTGCTTGACTAACAAGATCTCCTTCTGTGACAAGGGTGACCCATTTGGTGGATGAGGAAAAGGCTGGGCACGTTGTCTACCTGGACTTCAGAAAAGTCTTTGACATCATTTCCCACAGCATTCTCCTGGAGACACTGACAGTCTATGGCTTGGTCAGGTGCACTCTTTGCTGGGAAAAGAACCGGCTGGATGGCTGGGCCCAGAGAGTGGTGGTGAAGGCAGTTAAAATCCAGTTGGTAGCTTGTCATTAGTGGTATCCCCAGGACTCAGTATTGGGGCCAGCCCTTTTTAATATCTTCACTGATGATGTGGATGAGGGAATCAAGTGCACCCTCAGTCACTTTGCAGATATCACCAAGCTGGGTGGGAGTGTCGATCTGCTGGAAGGTAGGAGGGCTCAGCAGAGGGATCTGGACAGGCTGGATCAATGGGCTGAGCCCAGTCCTATGAGGTCCAACAAGGTGAAGTGTTGGGTCCTGCACTTGGGTCACAACAACCCCAGACAGTGCTACAGGCTTGGGGAAGGGTGTCTGGAAAAGAGCCCATCAGAAAAGGAGCGGGTGGTGCTGGTTGACAGCAGCTGAACCTGAGCCAGCAGTGTGTCCAGGTGGCCAAGAATCCAGTGGCATCCTGGTTTTGTATCAGCAATGGTGTGTGCCAGGAGGACTAAGGCAGAGACCATCCCTCTGTACTTGGCACTGATGAAGCCCCACGTTGAGTATTTTGTCCAGTTCTAGGTCCCTCAATTCAGGAAGGCCATTGAGGTGCTGGAGTGTGTCTAGAGGATGACAACAAAGCCAGTTAAGTATCTGGAGTAAAAGTCTTAGGAGGAGCAGCTGAGGAAGCTGTGTTTAGTCTGGAGAAAAGGAGGCTCAGGGAAGACCTTATCACTCTCTAAAATTACCTGAAAGGAGGTTATAATGAGATGGGTATCAGTCTCTTCTTTCAAGTAGCAGCAAGCCACAGAATGAGAGGAAATGGCCTCAAGTTGTGCCAGAGGAGTTTTAGTTTGGATATTAGAAAAAATTCCTTCACCAAAAGGGTTCTAAAACATTGGAGCAGGCTACCCAGGGAAGGTAACATCCCTGAAGATATTTAAAAGATGTGTAGATGTGGAGTTTAGAGATATGATTTAGTGTTAGTCTTGGCACTGTGAGGTTAATGGTTGGACTTGATAATCTTCAAGGTCTTTCAAATCTAAACAATGCTATGATCTGAATTGCAAAAAGCTACAAGCTAGATTTGTAAGACAACTTTATGAATATATTTATCCATTTTGAGCCAGAAATGGCTATGACACATGACATCCTTAATTTGATGTGACTGTGCATAAAATTATGGCAATTATTCTTTTAAGCCTGAACATTTGCTATTGAGTCTGGATGAGAGCAAGAGTCCGTCTGGATGGATCTGACCACGAGATTAATTCTTCAAGGCACCATTATTTTCATATCTTTTGGAACTTTAATGCCTGTACAGAGGTAGATGTAACTATTTTTTCGATGCCAGACTTTTTAAAATGAAAGATCACAACATAGAATGATAATCATTTGGCTGAAGGATTTTCTCATCTAAGATATATCGGGGCTCTGTTGCAGTATGTGTTTACTCAACTAAGGTATTGAGGGAGAGCAACTGAGTTATTTTAAACTGTGGCTCTTTCAAGATGATTTCTACTCTCTATTATAAACCTTAGTAAGGTTTTCTTTGGCTTTTACAGTCTCTGCACCACTCCAACTTGGTTTGAGTTAAAGTTCAAACAGGATCAAGCACTTAAAGCACCAAATCTACCTCAGATCACTCTGACATGGTTAGATTGACCTCCATGCACATGTGCTACAAGTTGTGAATGCACTTGTAAAAACCTGAGGTTGAAGTTGCTACCTTATGGTATTTGGTATTTAAAGGCATTGGCCAACCAGACATATAATTCAGTCTTTTATCCTCAAAATTCTCTTATTTTGTCATGCACTTAGTGGACTGAACATAAAATTGAAGTGGAGAAATGGACGATCAGTAGTGATCAGCAGGTTATGTTCTACTGCCTCATGGAAGCTTGCTTTTCATTTTTGCTCTGAAATTCTAACTTTGCTAACTTTTATACTTCTTTGTCAAACACTTCAGCTGATTCCAAAGAATGTAAACTACTTCTTCAGTATGCATTGTGGCAATTTCTCTTTGAATTGGGTTTTTGTTATTTTTAGAAAACCTCTGTACCTTTAATGTATCATTGTCTATATAATTACATGCTGATCTTAATTAATAAATAGAGTTAAATTAGCTGGCTGAAATCAAATGTGTTATTTCTGTTAATAGAAGTATTTTGTGATTAAGTTCAGCTAAATGGGTGCAAATTTCTTTTCTTAAGGGATGTTTACCAACAAGCTAGTATTCATTTATTTAATTTTGCTAGAAAAACAACTAAAATTGAAGTGGTTCAATCTTCTGTGTGTTGGCAAGACTTGAGGTGGATCATTGATCAGAGCTGTTCAACTTCCTCAACTGAAATTACAAAAAAAAAAAAAAGGAATCTAATGGAAAATCTCTGCCCTGTGATGCCTTTGTCCTTCACAGTTTGTGTACTTTATACTCCAGGCAGTATTAAATTAATATTACAAGGTAATGCTTATTGCATACATACACATCAAGATTATAAGCAAACACTATTGTCAGCAGAAATTTAGCCCTGGACCTTTAGCCTGCCATGTGGATTTCCACTGGATGGTAATATAGATCCCTTTTGATGTGTATTAATCATGACAATGGAACAAGACCATGCTTGTTACATATTCATTTTGCAATTGCAGAGACATGATATTTAACTAAACTCAGGTTATTAAGATCTTGACTCTTATGCATAGCCCAAACTAGCAGCATAATAGGGTGAGCTAGCTGCTTATGCTCACATCCAGCATTTTGTCTATCAGAGTGTCTATCATCATGGTTTCCTGAACTACCTTTTCTTTCATACCACATGTAAACACTATGACAACCCCATTTCTCCACAAATTACAATAGTCACTGAAGAGTAAGCAAGACATAAAAAGAAAACATAAAAATTACTGTAATTAAAATATCATTACTGTCTAATAATGATAAAGGGAACATTTAAAAACCAGAAGTAAATAGCTAAGCTATATATTTCAAAGATGTTGTAAAATACAGTTATAAATCATTGGATAAGTCTCTGTTTACTTCTGCAGGAGTAAGTATATGAGAGAGCATGTACGTTTCCATGTATATATGAGCATTTTTATAGAACTAACCAAACAATTTGAAATAAATTATTGTATAGACATCAGTTCATTTTCTTGTGTTCATGTTTATGAACAAATAGCACACATTTCTAACTGCCTATTGATATAGAAAATTCAAAGCACTACTTAAGAGAAATGACTGACTTTGTGATACTGCTTTAACATTGACTACAAAGGCTAAAATTTTAAAATAAGATTGTTGATATGAATTCTTATGCAAAGTGCATTTGATTTGTTGATACCCAACAAAGTCACAGAAGCATGGAATATGCTGAGTTGGAAGTGACCCCCAGGGATCACTGAGTTCAACCATTAGCTCTGCACAGGACCATCCCCATGAGTCACACCATGAGTATCATCCAGACACTTCTTGAACTCTGTCAGGTTTGGTGCTGTGACCACTTCCCTGGGGAGCCTGTTCCAGTGCCCAGCCACCCTCTGGGTGAAGAACCTCTTTCTAATATCCAACCTAAACCTCCCTGACACAACTTCAGGCCATTCACTTGGGTTCTGTCACTGGTTACCACAGAGCGACCAAGAGGTGGATCAGTGCCTGCCCCTCCTCTTTCCCTCACAAGGAAGCTGTAACTGCAATGAGGTCTCCTCTCAGTCTCCTCTTCTCCAGGCTGAACAGACCAAGTGCCCTCAGCTGCTCATCATACGGCTTCCCCTCAAGGCTCTTCACCATCTTTGTTGCCCTCCTTTGGACACTCTCCAATAGCTTAATATCTTTCTTATATTGTGGCATCCAAAACTACACACAATATTCAAGGTGAGGCTGCCCCAGTGCAGAGCAGAGCAGTACAATCCCCTCCCTCGACCGGCTGGTGATGCTTTGCCTGATGCCCCCCAGGACATGGTTGTCCCTCCTGGCTGCCAGGGCACTGCTGACTCACATTCAACTTACCATTGATCAGGAACCCCAAGTCCCTTTCTGTGGCACTGCTTTCCAGCATCTCATTCCCCAGTTGGCATGTATGTCCAGGTTGCCCCATCCCAGGTTCAGAATCCAGCACTTCCCCTTGTTGAACTTCATACAACTGGTGAATGTCCAGTCCTTTGGTTTGTCGAGGTCTCTCTGCAGGGCCTCCCTGCCTTTGAGGGAGTCAACAGCTCCTCCCAGTTTTGTATTGTCTGCAAACTTGCTTAGTATCCCTTCCAGTCCTGCAATAGAGCCTAAAATGGAGCCCTGTGGAACCCCACAGGTTGCCAGTCTTATATTACCCCATTGACCATAACCCTCTGTGATTGACCCATGAGCCAATTGCTCACCTACTGCATGATGTGTTTATCCATGGCACACCTTCTACAAAATAACTGTCTGCCCCAGCCTCACAAACAGGCATCAGGTGCTCCTGGCGATCTGTGACCTGGAGAGCTGCATCTGCCATCAGCAGGTCTGTCTGTCTGGAGGCCTCTGACACAGCTGGTACAGTGACTCCTGCAGCTACAGAGGACTGAGCTTTACAGAGAGTCAAAACTATAACTGAGGAAACTTTAACTAATGTGCTAATAAGACTGGCACTGAAAGGATCTTTGCTCTTCCTTATTGCTACAGTCTGTTTTCTGCCTCTACTGGCTGCCCCTGGATGGGCAGAGAGGAGCCCTTCCTGCTCGCTCTGCCTGCATGAACTGCCGTGCACTGCCCTGCCATGACCCTGTTTTCCTGCTCCTGTTCCCACATTCTGGGTCATTTGCTCTCCCTGGAGCCATTTAAAAGTCCCCTGATTGCTCTTGGCACAGGCCCCTGCTCACCTGCTTGGCTGCCATGGGTTTCTGGCTCCTCATGAGGTTGTTCCTTGGTGCTGCCTCACTGTCCTTCTAATGTTTGCATATGCTGAGTGTTGTTCTGGCAAAATCCATTTGGATTAGTATGTACCAATAGGTGAAACATTAACTGTCAATACAGAGTGGTATTGGGACAATCTTATACTTGAGACTCCTTCAGATGAGTAAACTTGATTCCTTCTGCCTTTTTACCCTACATGTGCAAGTTTGATCACTGAAGTCCCTTGACAGTGCAACCCAATTAGAGTTCTAAATAGAATTAGGAAGAACCTGCTTTCTATTCATCACAGACTTGAAAATGAAATAAATGATCCAAGAGTTACATGAATGTCTGTAGTTGCAATGGTACTGAATCAGTTCTGCCACTGACATAGTGACAGAGCTTCTTGAAAAGTTCTGCCACTGACATAGTGTCCAAAGCTTCTTGAAAAGTTTTTTTGGTGTCTCATGCTTATATACTGCCAGTACCACTGTTAGGCGAGGTTAAAGTTAGCCCAACACAAAATTGGTGGCTGATTTCTGAAGATACACTTTTAAGACAAGGCTATTTACTGATAAACTTTGCAAAAGGTTATAGAAGGAATTTCAGAAGAAAACGTGAAATAGTAAACAAGATCTCATGTACCAACTTCTAAGTCCCCAGTGTAGAAGTTTTGAAGAGTAGCTCTGCTTTAGGATTGTGCTTCAGATTCCCAAATACAAATGTGTTAGGCTGACATTTCATTTGAGATGACACTCATAGGGGTGGACCCATGATGTAATTCCTGTGTAGGCAGACAAGTGAACTGACCTCCTGATGTGGTTTAACCCCAACCAACATGCAAGTACCACACAGTCATTTTCTCACTTCACCTCCTCCTGGTCAAGAGCAGAATCAGAAAAACCTCATGGGTTGAGATAAGAACAGTCTAATAATTAAAAAAAAAACCCCAAACTAACAACATCAACACCAATAACAATAATAGTAAAGGGGAGAGAGAAATAAACCCTAAGAGAAACAAGTGAGGCACAATACAACTGTTCACCACCTGCTGATCAATGCTCATCCAATGCCCAAAAATCAGTTGGTCTCTTCCAGCCAAATCCCTCCAGTTTATGTACTGGACATGATGTTCTGTGGTATGGAATATCCCTTTGACCAGTCCAGGTCAGCTGTCCTGACCATGTTGTCCCCTGGCTTCTTGTGCACCTGCTTGCTGGCAGAGTATGAGACACTGAGCAGTCCTTGACTCAGGGTAAGCATTGCTCAGCAACAACCAAAGCATCAATGTGTCTTCAGCATTACTCTCATACTGAGAATATGAATCATACTGAGAATATGAATCCAAAACACAGCACTGTACCTGCTACTAAGAAGAAAATTAACACTATCCTACCTGAAACCAGGAGGGCATATCCTTGAGGGAGTTCATGTGCTCCCTGCAATGTATTTGGGACTTGTTCATAAAAAATACTGATATTTCCCCTTTTTTTTTCCTGCTCATCTTGGTTCAATAGCAATTACTCTTATGAAAGTACCCAAAGAGATCAAATTGGTGGAAATGTAGCGTTTTGAAGCTGTTTTTCTGAAATTAGTCTTTTAGGTCACAAATAGAACAGTCGTTTAGTACTTTCTCAGTGTAAAGGTACATCTCTTTCTTTTCTCCACTGTAAATGTCCAGTCACTCTATTAATTTTTATTCCTGGATTTTCTTGTAACATTTATCATGAGAGGACTAGTGTACCTTTGTTAATATTTATACCTATTTAATATAATTGTATTAGTACACTTGCCTTTTTTTTTTTTTTTAATTTCCTTGTAGTGATAGATATATCTCTGGAGAACTTGTGCTATACCTTCTAAGATGTAGGGTAGCCTCTAGAGAGGCATGCTTTTACTCGTTTGAATATCAGGTTTGTATCAGAATAATCACTTAGCTCTTCTAATTCCATCATGACTCAAAGAAAACAGTCCACGGTGGTTTTTGTTGATTTTTTTTTAACATATTACCAGCACATGTTATGATAGAGAGGAAAAAGGAATTGCAGTGAGACAAATGGCCTGAAACCTGGAAAGAGTTTTGACTAAGAGCCAAAAGAAAAAGCTATTACTTCACAGTGATGTCAACATTCAGGCTGATATTGATAAAACATATAGTGCTTGGGCTTTTTTTTGCATTTGTTATTTATTTGATTGATCTATTTCCAAGGATAATTTGATAGGATCTCAGATGAAATTCTCCATTTTTTCATTGTCTGGACTTAATACAAACTTTTAATAGAGCTCATGTATTAAACATAAATGAGACTTTATGCAGTAAAGTTGATTCAGAGATTACATTATGTCATAGCTTCAAAAAGGGATCCATCAATAAGATGTCAGTATTAAGCTGTGTGTTATTTGCTATACGGTCAGATTTAGATATCATCTGAAAGTAGTTGGAGTAATTTTAGACAGATGGTTTTGCTCTTTTGAAGGGCCTTTACAGTATGTAGTGATGTTATACTGTGCAGTGAAATCTGCAGGATGAATTTTTTTTCACCCAGTAATCTTCATAAAGGGCAGTGCTCGTGGCTGTACTTCTGAGTGGTGTCCTTTCCTGCTCCCCTTTGCTCTCAGAGAGTAATAATTTGTGCTATCCTTTCTGTGATTGCAGCCTTCTCTCTTTTCCTAGTGGACAGGTTTTGTGCAGAGAGGTCACCACAATCAGTCTCTGCTCTCCTGTTTGTAGAAGTGAATAAACCTTGCAGGTCCTGCAGGTCTTGCAGGTCTTTCTTGTCTGGCACTTATCCTGTGATGAAAGAAGGCAGATCTTGAGGCAAGCTTATCCTCTACCCTGAAGGCTGAACATCTCTGCTGGACCCAGGGATGGATTCTAAGGGGTCAGTTTTGTGATCTAACCCCAATGCCACTCTTTCACTAGGGTTTGTGAATCCCATCTCTGCTACCACCAACCCCCACTGAAGCCACATAGAAGACTTCACCTCTCAGAGGGGACCACTTCCAAGTAAACCTCTTTCTCTTAAAGCTACTGATTAAATTCCATACAAAAAGATCCCAAGTTGAACCAGGTTTTCTTCTTGGGGATACTGGCACTCTCTAGGCAACAACAAAGCAGCTCTGAATTGTGTAGTAGAGATGCCATGAGGTTTGATAGAGAAGTGTTCATGAAAGCAGAAAATCTTTGAGGGAGTGGACTTTGAGCTAACATAGTACTAGTCACATAGGAGTAACAAATCTGACCCACTCTGGACAAAGTTAGCAATGAAAAAAGCAAGGGTGTCTGTGGCTTACCCAGACCTATCCCTCCTACCTAGAAACCTTCACATGGTGCAAGGTCACTCACATTTAAACAGCTGCATTCATATTACCCATTCAATTTTGTTCCTTCCTTCCTCTAAGTTGTGTTGAATTAATTCCTGTCCTTAGATGCCAAAATCAGAATTTTGCATTTAAATGGATGGTGGCTTGACAGCTGGAACATGGGTATTGGCACTAGTTGCAGCCTGCCTACCTGTACCTGCAGCAGTTCAAGGCCTCCAGGCTGCTACTGAACTTGTTGTATAAACCCTGTCGCCAAAAGATTGCAGAGGGGGAGATTTTGTTGTCCCCTTTGCCATGTTTTTTGGAAATGTACCCAGAAAGGCTTAGAGAAAAAAAACCACCACAAACAACCAAGTAAAAGGGACTGAGTAATCTGTGTTGTAAAATCTAACACTCTCCTTGTCTGTTTGTTTTTTTTTATTTCCTTTCAGCAATATGACTAACCTCACTTCTTTGTGTACAGCAGCTGAATAAAGTGCACACTGCTATATTCAGAAGCACCCACTCATTCCTTACAGCTTTTATGACAAAGCTGTCCCTCCACATGTCCACGTTGGCCTCTGACCCTGCACATTTACTCAAGTAAACATGCCAGATGGCAGAAAAAAGTGTTAGGGTAAAGAAAAATTCTCTGGGGACCAGGAATCATGAAATCCTTCTTCACAACCCAAACTTAAAAACAACAATTTCAACCAATGCCTTAAAGCAAGTTCACAGATAGAATGAAAAAGAGATGGAGAAAAAAATAAGCAAAAAAAAATCCCCAAACCAACTCTCTCTTTACATATTTTGTTTTCTGTACCACCAGCTACTTTAGAAGTAAAAACAAATAAAAATATGAGCGATCATTAGGAAAGACAGACAGATGGACTGAGTTTTTAGGCAGAGAGGTGGAGGCGGACTTGCATTTGGAAATGAGCCTTAAAATCTGGAGCTTGAATATTGCAATGACCCCTGTAATATTTTCCACATCCCTCTCTCTCCACAGGGACACTGTTAAAAGTCAAGGAGTGAAGTCACTGCTGTTACTGATGAGCCTGTCACTCTCCCTTGCACAGAGGAAAAAGTTCAAATCAGGGAACAACAATGTAGGGCCATTTCCTACCAGTAGTGTTTGTGTCACTGTTGTAGGCATTGCAGAAAAGAACAATGTAGAGAACAGGAGGAGCATGGTTCGAGAAGAGGCACCACCTATCAGCCCATCTGACACAGCAGGAGGAGGCATGCACGTATTATGGTGTACCCTCCAGGCCCAGCTAGCAGACCTAGCACAAGATATTACTTCTATAAACAGAAAAGGCTTCCCCTTACGTCATTTAGTTGTCATCCCAGCAGCTTTGCTCTTATTGTGGTTTGGTGGACAAGGTGGAAATGTGTTCAATTTGTTAAGCTTTTGAATTTTATTCTGAAGGTTCATCTCCTCAGCTCACTTCTTGTTGGCAGCCTTAGGTTCAAATCACCATTTGGATGATCAGTGCTGAATTCAGGCTGGGACATGGTGCAATTCACTCTAGGTCCAAGTGACGATTTGGTTATCTAGCTGTAGAAACAGGTGCCTTAAAATAAGTCTTGCTGTGGCATCCTTTTCTGAAATATGATGGACAAAGGTCAGCACAATTCATGGTTTGAATGCAGCCTTTATAATTAGTTCTCCGAAAAAGTATTTTTCTTGCCAGCTTCAGAGAACTTGAAAGTAGCCATTGATTTTTCTTTTGCTTTGCAGGCAGAGAGACAGGAACAAGCAGAGAGGAACTGCCTTTCCAAGGCCAAACCACAAGCCTAACAGCACCTTTCCTGCTCTTCTCCCAAATGCCTTTGTTGTGTCCTGAAAAGCCCCAGGAAGGAAGGGCAATCTCGACCCGGATGCAGACTGCTCCCTGCATAGCTGGCCATAGGCTACTTCCCCTGGATCATCTTAGACCCTCCTGTTGCCCCCTTTTTTCCTAATGCTTTGTTCTGTAATTTTAAACTGACTTCTGCTAGCAGTCTTTGTTGCAGAGACAGCTATGAATAGGACAATACCAGAGGATCTTGTCCTACAGCTCATCTATCTACCTATTTGTAGTTCATCTTTCTTCCCTGAAACAATGTCTTTAAGATCTCTTGAGGATCTGTCCCACAAACATATTGTTTCAAAAAATAACTTCACTGGCAAGATCAATAAAAGGTCACCCACAGTAATGTCTTTAAATTTTCCATATGCAGTCAAAACACTCCATATGTTGGCATGTTCTCATTTAGCTCTGTTATAAGAACGTGAAGGTGCATTTGAAATGATGGCTTTATCTCTTCCCCATTTTCTGTACACTCCTGTCTTTCATAAGCCCCCCGACTTCTGTCAGCCTCTTTTCTTAATTGATTACATAATGCAGCCTTCCTGCTTCTGAGTTTTTAAGATGCACTTGAGGTATGTGTTCAAGTTTTCCTCAAAATTAAACAGATTACAAACTTGCCTTCTTGAAAATGAAAGCAGAGATTCTCATGGAATTACACAATGGCATGGGATGGATATTAAAAACAGCATCAGATATCATGGGACTTGAAATAGAAATGTAGCACTACCAATACTCTGGCACCTCGAACCTCATCTGAAAACTAGAGCAGCTAGTGGCATAGGCTGCTGGCATTAGTTGAGCTCTGACATTAGGGCCATGTCACAGCCCTGAATCCAAGGTGAGGGTGAGGGTTCATTAATCCCCTCATGATACATCAGCCATGCCTTTTCTGGAGACAGAAACTCATGTGAGTTGCTGCAGTCAGGCAACAGTGATGAACCCTCACAAACACTCACATTTGACTTGAGAGAAACTGGAGGGAATCTGGGGAAATGTCCTTTTGACGGTGTATGGAATAATGATGTTAAGGCAAAACTCTTCCAGGATAAATATGTTATTGTGAAGGATGAAAGTTCATGTCACATTGTTAATTTGTATCTCCCCCGTTTTCAATAGTGTTTTTAGTGCTGGATTTTTTATATTCTCATTGTAAGCAAATTAAGATGTACACAACCACACAACTTACTGTTTTATCTGATATGAAACTCCTCACTTACTCTTTGCTGAACCGTATTTCTAGATACTTGGCCACCAGTCAAAAGCTATAATTAGGAACTCATTGCTCCCTTAGCTACAGCAGGGCTAAGCATCAGTATACAGAGCACTCCAGTGCTTATTTCCTCTTCAAATGCAAGTTATTTGCTGATGTATCTCCATTTCCTTTTAGTTCTTGCAGAGACATGGAGAAGCTGAACTTGAAGGGGCTGGCCATTGATTCTGGGCAATTTTGTAGGTTTTCCTGAGTGGTGGAGGTTAGGTTGTGATGCTCTCTGTACAGGAGGTATCTTCAGGTGTCTGCTGCTCACATGTTTTCAGGGAATCTATGCTAGCAGGGCAGCATGTTGATCTGTGCCCAGAGATGTGCCCAACAAAGATGATGAAAAATCAGTTCTTCAGGCAAGAATTCTGGAACCATTGGAATGAACTTGTTCAGCAGAGCAGGAATTCTGAACTCTGTGAGATTCTGTAAGGTGTGTGAGTGGAGAGAGCTGAATAGCACTGAGGGGTAGAGTGCATGTGGTTAGTTAGATTTGAGGGAGGACAAAGGATGTTGTGTTTGATTGGTTGCGAGGATCAATAATGTGATTTTCTTAAAATATTGCAATAAAAATTAAAACTGCTATCTCAGCAATGATACTGTTATCCCTGGGCAAGAAACTACCATCCTCCTAGGAGAAGTGAATCTCATTAGAATATATGAAACCAAATACAGTTGGAAATAAAAATCCTGATAAAAATAGAACCATCATGGGTATTTTACAATATTGCAGAAAACACTAATCAAGTTAAAAAAAGGTATTTGGGAACTTGAATGTTTCCATAGTGGGAAAGGTGACCAAACTACTCAACCTTCCAATCCTCATATATAAAATTACTCATGAAATTCTTGTAATAAAATTAATAATTGATATGCCATAATAGTTTTGTATCTTAAAACATTTGCCTGAGATTGACACAGATGGCTGTGACTAGGGAATGCTTGGTGCAGCTAGAGCCCAATAGTTGTTGGCTAAAGAGAAACATCACTCCTGGGTATCCTAGCACTTCTAAGCAGCCAATCACAAATAAATCAGTTTTGTTCTGTACACAGAGCTATATTTGGAAAAAAATTATTTGCAGGATTTGTGGCTTCAGTTCAGTGACCATTTATGAAAAATTAATAGATACTTTACAGTCAACAGACATTTTAATAAAAAAAAGTTGCTTAGAAATAGAGCTGGTCAAATAATACCCCAAAATTACCTATCTGCATTTTTTTTTCCTCCTATCAGCGTTTGAATAAATTCTGGTTCTTAAAACTTGCAAAGTGGTATTTTAAATAATGGTATCCCACAGTCCTTCCAATGATCTGAAAGTTGTAGTAGAGATCTTGCAGGACTGGAAACTGCTGTTTGATCTGCATATATTGTTAGCGGGTGCTTTCTTTTTTGTGTAATGTTAATTTATCACAAAGTTAATGTCTTGAGCCTTTGACCTTCAAAGGCCCTAGATTGTCTTTTGATGTGTGATGGCTCAACACTCGCAGGGTTGTGGTACCTCTCTGAAACTGTTGGGTCAACAACTGTTGTATGTTTACAAATTGCTGTTTTATTCCTTGTCCTTTATATATAGCCATACTACAGAAACGAAGAGCACAGCTAAGGTCATTTTAATTCCTTGTTCTTATTGACCTCTTTGAAATAAGATAGGGAAGAGATGGGATTGTAGGGCTGTCCCTTTGTACACTGCCAACAATACAGGTTGCTGGCAGCAAGCAAGAATTGCACAGTGCACCTTTTGTGCACTGGTCGTGTCTGAAAAGAACTGATAAATTTTTTTGGTACATTTCCAACAGAGCATCTTCAGAACCAAATACTTGATCAGTACAGCTCTGCATGGTGCATTGCTTTTTCTACAGTGGCTGGAGGAAGACGAGAGAGGAAAGAGCAATATGCTTCAGTTTACTCATCACCAGGGAGATCAGGAGACTGTAAATTGTTAGGGAGGAAACAGGAGATGAAGATCTCACGTCATGGCACTATCCGAAGCTTAACTGTGTTCTCTGCTGGTTTTTATCTCTGCAAATGCCTGTAATCTGTGCTTTAAGTTTCTCATCTGACATATTTTTCATCCTAAGACCTGCACAAATCATGACATTTAAAGTAAAAAAAAGGCTGAAATCTGTTTTTATGCAGTCTGAGCCCTGGAGTCTTGGTGAAAGATGGACTTACTGCTTGTTTTTGGGTTGCCTTTCACAAACATGGAAGTCAGAGACTTAACTCAGTGAAATGAGATTCCTTATTCCTTTGCTTAATATAGTCTACAGATTAATTCCAGATATATGTGTAAACTCCATGTTCACTTCATATTTCTTTGTGTAGAAAGTCTTAAAGAACGCACAGACTTTAAGGAAAGCAGGGAATTTTTCCTTTGTGCTTAATGTATCAGGTTCTGACGCAAGCACTGGTGCTTCTAAGGCACTATGTAAGGCACTACAATTAAGTAGCGTTATTTAAATTGCTGTTATATCATAATAACAAGGAAAAAATTTTCTTCCTTAATCATGTTGCAGATCTTCTATGTAGACTAATAGTAGACAACAGAATGTACAAGGCAGTGGATACCCCATTTTGTCCCAGACAAATGGGTGTTTCCAAGAGCAGAGGATTTTCTCAGTTCATTCGCACTTTGGTTTTGGTTGGTTGTTTCTTTTTTTTGGTTGGTCTTTTTTTTCCTTTTTTTTTTTTTTTGTTTTGTTTGTTTGTTTTGTTTTGATTGGTTTTGTTTGGGTTTTTCTTTCTTTTTTTTTGTTTGTTTTCTTTTTGTTAACAATATTATTGACCTTACAGACTCAGAGGTAGACAGGATGATACCCAGTAGATCCTCAGATAAATGATACAGAACTCACAGTGAAAAACAATTGGACAGAAGGCTGTGGAGAGAAAAGAATAAATTTACTGAAAGACAGTTGTGTTAACCCCTAGAAGAGTTTTCAACAAAGTCAACAGTACTTCACAATTAACAACATTTAAGGAGCTGGCAAATCCAGTAGTATGAGAATAGACATTTTTTAATTGCCTATTTACTCTTCCCCTGAGGAACATGTATGGACAAATACAGATGAAGGCAATCTCAGCAAGTAGGATATGTCCAGGATTTTTTGTATTATACGATTTTTTGTATGGATGGTTTGAGGCATGGTCATTTCACCATCTCTATAAGAATGGTTATCAGCTCAGCCATTGCCACTCTTTTTGTGGTGACAGAGGATATAGATCCAGAGTATGTGTTTTGGCTTACAGCCTAAATTCATCAGAACTCCCTAAATGACCATTTGCTCTATGTCATCAAAGCACGTCATCCCTTTTTATTGGAAGAATTCCAGTGACATACCTGTCTAGAAGATATATCTGCTGCTGAAGCCTTCATGTGTATTTCATCACAGAATCAGAAAAGGACCTTTTGGAAAAGACCTTGAGAAGTGCTGTAGTTCATCTTTTTCAAGACAGGTCCAAGGCAGGTTTCTGGAATGTCACTGGTACAGCTTGCAGATCTCCCAGGCCACTTAGTCTTATGCTTGAGTATCTTTTATCACTAAAAGTTTTTCCTGATACTGAGCTTCAACCATGCATTGCAATCCAAGCCCATCACTTCTGGTCTCTATAAAAGAAGAGAGCAGAATTGTTTCCCTTCTTTTCTTACAACTTCTTTTTGCCTATTTTCATTGACATTCTCCTTTTTACTTCTATGAACTAGAGATTTCTACTTCCTTCAATATTTTTACCTACCTCATGTTTTCTAGAATGTTAGTTTTCTCTGGATCATTTCCATTTGATGGAATGGCATGTATTCTATGGATTCTGCTCTGCCTGAGTAGAGTGGAAGATTGCTTTACACGTATTGTTGCCAACTCTCCTCATCTTTCTATATATCTTCCTTTGATATTTGCCTTTTTTTTTTTTTTTTAAATAGCACTCCATTGTTGACCTGTTCTTCAACTTGCAATTTGCTATAACTTATGTATCTTCTTCAGCAGATCTGTTTAATCAGTTCTTCCCTATCTGTCAGCTTCAGGATTGATCATTTGTCCAGATATGAACTTCATATTAGTCTTATTCTGTCAGATCTGTTCTCCAATTTCTCATGATAATTTTGATTTCTAATTCTGCTTTGCTCAAAGTGTGTGTAGCCCTTCTGTGCTCTGTGAATTTAATAAGCACATTTTAATTAAGAAATTGAATAATATCAAGCATACACCTGCAGAAGATTCAATTTTCCTTCACATTTTATAATACACCACTGATAACTACATATCTCCAGTCTGTCTGAAAGTCTTACTCGGTCTCACAGTAGTTTCATATTAACCATGCTTCACTTGCTTGTTTCTAGAAAGATCTCATGTCTAGAGAGGTTCCTAGAAAGGACTTAGTGAAGTGTCGTGGTTCAAGACCAGATGGAAATTAAGCACCAAGCAGCTACACGCTCAACCACTCTCTCTTCACAACACCCCAGTGGAATGGGGAGGAGAATCAAAGTGAAACTTGTAGGTTGAGGTAAGAACAGTTTAATAATTGAAAATGAAGTAAAACACAGTAATAATGGTAAGGGATATTTATAATGATAATAAAAGGGGAAAGGAAAAAACCAAACAAGTGATGCACAGTACAATTTCTCCCTACCTGCTGACTGATGCCAGATCCCCCTCCTGAACCCAGATCGACCTCTCTTCTGGGTAACTTCCCCCCAGTTTATACAGTGGTTCTTGTCCTATGTACCGCTAAATAAGGTTTATAGTTTCACTAAACTAATATTTTCAATCAAACAAATTTCGTTTGCATTCAAACTTCTGAAGTACAAAGTGAAAACATAGCCATAGAAGGATCAAGGAAAAGCAGTTTCCTTGCCAAATTTAATCTATACTTACTTAGAAAGGATAGAATGGCTGTTTCTGTATAACATCATGGATGTTTAAATTTGTGCTAGCTGTTTATGAGCTGTGAGAAGCGTGGGCTTTGGTAGGATATGTGGAGTGCAAGTATAAAGTAG
This sequence comes from Manacus candei, assembly GCF_025592945.1. NCBI lineage: Eukaryota > Metazoa > Chordata > Aves > Passeriformes > Pipridae > Manacus > Manacus candei. The sequence continues at coordinate 3,438,077 of NW_026138122.1, read as the reverse complement.
CGGTCAGTACTCTCCCTCCAGTCAGCAACCTGGAAGACAGGATACTTATTAAATAATATGTGGAGAATTTGTGAGGGAGAAAGCAGCAGAGGGAGCAACATCAGCAGATGTGACAACACCACCACAACTTACAGACTTAGCAGACATCTTAGAAATTTTGAACGTTGTGATTTACCCAAAGTATGTGGAAAGAAGTGGATGCCTGTAACTCTCAGCTTCCCAATTTTTAATGTCCTAAGATTTTAGATGTATAGTCATAAAAGTTTCTAATGCAACCAAGAAAGAATTAAACCCCCACCCATAACTCACTGAATTAAATCCAACAGGCATTGAGTTGGTATCCTGGTTCCAGCCAGGACATGGTTAATTTTTGCAATAGCCAGGAGGGGATGGTCAGGACCCGGAGGTTATTCCATACCATCTCATGGAGGTTATTCCATACCACCTCATGTCATTGCCAATGGGGCAGGGGGAAGGTGTCCCTTCTGGCTGAGTAGGCATGACAGAGAGAGCAGTCGGGTGATCCCGGTTTGTGTGGTGACAGACTGTATGTGAACCCTTTGGCTCTCTTGTTTGCTCTGCTATTGATATTGTTGCTGTTACCATTCGTTTTCTTATCTCCTTACTGTTTCCAGTAAACGTTCTTAACCCAAAACCTTTACCTTTTGTACCTCCAATTCTCCTCTCCATTCCACCTCATGGGAGAGGGTGGTGGGTGAGCGAGTGTGCAGCAGTGTGGTTTGGAGTGTTTCAGTGGGAACACTAAGTTAGGGAATACCATTTCTAAACCATGACAGTTGGACTTGATCACCCTTATGGGTCAGTTCTGCCTCCAGGTATTCTATAACTATATCATAAAAAAATCCTAAAGTATATTTGATTATTAACAAAGCCCCTCTATTACCATAAGAAAACTTTAGTTTTCCAGGCAGAGAAATATGTTGTTGTGTTGGACCAAAGCAAGTAAATATGACTTTTGGTTTCTTACTACTTAGAAAATGCTTGTCTAATTTGCCCTGATATTAAAATATAAAAAGAAAATAATTCGTTTGGCAGGTCAAGCCTTGATGTTAGCCCAAATTCAATAAATGTGAGCAACTGACATCCCCTCCCATATATACATATATATATATGTATACACACACACATATATATATAAAATATTCAATCATGCATGTGTTTCTTATAGCAACACTGTATTTTAAGAATTTGTATTATTAACTTTGATTTGTTGTAACTTAACAGTTACATTTCTTCTGTTACTGTATCACACAAATTGAGAAATTAATTCTTCTCCCTCCCATCTTGTTCCCTCAAAATAAGAAACAGGAATTATAAGTTGCCTTCAGTTGGGGTAAGGGGGAAAGAAGAGCAGACAATTTAATAACCTTGGAAAACTAGAACATTCAAACATGAGTGGGAAGAAGGTGGGAAAGGACAAAGGGGAGTTGTTTGGCAGAAAAGGCATTTTCCTTTGTTATATTTTTTTTTCTAAAAATTCTTTTGGATTTGTCTATTCTTCTCTTCCTGAAGTTTTCGTGAGAAGCAACAAAATTCTTAATAAACTTAGTACAAGTTTTATTCATAATACAACTAAGTACAACTACAACAAAGGGCCAGAATCCTCACTCTTCACCACATCAATAAATGCAAAGCACAATTTTCAGGTAAAGTTATTTGTTTTCCTGTGAAACCTCTGGAGTGTATTGGGCAAATTCCGCCTAGTGGATTTTTATTTTCATGGGAGATTTGTCATGATTCCTTCTTTTATACAAATGCACTTTTAATTATAACATTTTATTTTTCTGCCTACTTAGGGGCAGCCTTCCCCCCCCACCTTTGTAGGGATGGAAGATACTGAAATAGTGAAATGTATTTTTTTCTAGGAATAAGCAATACAGCAATTGGAAATATAATTTATTTATATTTGTCTCTTTTCTCCAAAATGTCTGTGATTTCATAATATTCCTTTCTTTTGCCTTGTTTATACTGCTGTTTGCTCAGTTTCCATTGATTTCCACAAGCAATTTTCTTAATGGTAACTAAATGGCAAATTCTGTAAAAAAAGGGAATGACATGCTGCCTTATATTGTAGTGACAAGGATTATTTTGTGCCTCTTTCCAAGATGTTTTTGAAATCACAGTGTTATAAATTGATAAGAATTTATAGATGTTGTAGTAATATTCAATAATCTCTGGAGCATGATTACAGCAATGTGTATCAACTACTCAGTAACATAATTTTTCTGTCTATGCAAAGCCATTTACTTTTCCTTGCCTCTCTTTTTAATGTCCTTTTTTGGGCCAAGATCAATCAGAATCTCCTAGTTGTTGTTCTTTTTATTGTTTGTTTTTGGTTTGGGGGTTTGTTTGTTTGTTCTCCAGAAAACATGAACGGTGCTTTTAACCTGTTTCTTCCACTGAACTTGCTAGAAAATACATACCCAGACCACAAAAATTGGGATCCGTTTTGTCAGTGATCTGACCCTTTGACAGCAGTGTGGCTGAGAGGCAAATGGTCTGGGACTACTCTGTCACTTCTTGTCACAACCACAACATCATCAGCAGATGATGTGTGTTAGTTTTATAATTTGTGTAGGATGCACCTACCACCCCAGACTTTGTTATGCATATTACAGGAGCAGAGGGTTAATTTAATTAACTTGCCTGGGTCATATATAAAACTGGGTAAGTTTATTCTCAGTGACATCATTAAAATGTTTTAGTAATGACATAGAATTCATTTTTAGAGTAGTGTGAATTAATGAGGTTAACTACTGGAAAAATGTTGACTTAGTGTTTATTTAATTGGGTTATTTTTATGCAAAAAAAAAATTAATAAAAATATTAATAATGTTCAAGTGAATCTAAATCTTACACTGTCTTCTCTGTTCTTTTGCAGCCCAGCATTACATAATGCTATTGAATTATGCTATTTAAATAGCATAATTTGCTATTTGCAAAAAATCAAACTGCAACTTTAGAGTATTGTTCTCACTTGATTAGGAAAGGCTTTTACATTCTAAAGCAGATATTAGTAATGGAACAAAGGGAGTGGGCTGAATACACAGTAAATGCTAATATACAAGTCACCTTAAACAATTTCTCTTTATAGTCTGCAGGGATTGTCAAAGCAAGCACACAAGAAAAATGTGAAATAGTTGCCTTGCTGTGCTTTATGCAATGACATTTGACAATACTGCAAAATCAGACAATGTCCTTTCTAGCAATGTTACAAGAAGAGAAGCAGAGATGCAGAATTCAAATGGAAAACAACCAGTCTTCCAAATTCTGGTTTTTATGTTGATTATTTACATAAGATATTCTTGTAGCGTTCACCCTTCTGAGTCTGTAACTGTTTGTCTGGGGAAACAGATTATCCTACATATGCTTACTACAGAGCTATGACACCCTTTTCTGTAGCATATGGTGTTATGAGCTGCTATCATGGGTAGGATACTGGGCCTGAAGGGCAGGTCTTGTGTGAAATTGAAGTTTGTGTGAGGATGTGCACAAAATTAAGAGGTGATTTTTGGTATGACAAATATTACTGCAAATATTCCCCTGTAGAATCTTTCTTAGGTAAAGTGTAATAACAGTGTTTTCTCCTAATGACTTTGAATGTGCACACATATTTTATTTTTCCCCACAATGATAGCAACAATTTACTTTTACCTTTTGTCCTTGTGCCAGTTTTTACTGCGTTGCTCATTTAGTGCTGCTGAATGCCCAGTCTCTGACAATTGTTTCCATTGAATTTTATGCAGATTTAAAAAAAGGAAACATCTGCAGATCTGTTTTCTCATAAATTGATAGAAAATGCGTATCTGTCCGTATAATTAGAACATGTTACTAGAAGTTATAAAAGTTTTGCATTTAAAATTGGAGAAATACTTTGAAAATCTCTGTAATGTGTTTTTTGATTACCTGAGATTAGTCGGCACTTGCTTCTTGTACATAGCTGTAATATACCAGTATTTATTACTTAACTACTTTTCCATGGCAGACAGCAAAATAGCGGTCTTGAGAACATATCAATTTCAGTAAGTATTGAACTAGCATGCATAAAGTATTTTACATGCATGCATATGGGCACAAATATATATATATACACATTTTTCAGTTTGTATTTATATCTATATATATTTATATAGATATGTATACAGATATACAGAAATACATTAATCTTATACATTTTTCATGTTGTTGATGACTGCTGGTATCTCTAAGCGTCCTGATTTTGCAGAGAGATTTTCAGACCACTCAGCAGTTCTAGAGAGTTGATTGTACACTGTACATCAGATTACATGATTTAAGCTTGGGAATTTTGAAAACAGAGGTTCAGAACAATATATATACCAGTTTATTTATTTTCTTCTACCATTTATACATAAAGCTATCTTGTTTTTGAAGACAGTGTAGTTCTATTTTATATTTCTTCAGGCTTTCTCATCTGACTGAGACAACTTGAGGGACATCAGTTCAAGGCAGTCTCTGTATTGTATTGCATCAGACATTGCTTTCAAAAAATGTCAACCTACTATTCATTCTGAGTGAAAAGTGAAAATGCAAGCACTAATAGAATGCTCTTTGCAGGCTCAAAAAGACCTCTCCGATCATTCAGTTTGACCATTAATAGAGAACCACCATGTTCACAACTAAACCATGTCCCCATGTGCCAAATCCACACTCCTTTGGAAGATTTCCACCAATTGCTGATTTTCACCACTTCGCTGGGAAGCTTATTGCAATGCCTGACCATTCTTTCAGTGAAGAATTTTTTTCCTAAAACCCAACCTATAAGTCCTGTGTCGCAGTTTGAGGTCATTTCCTCTCATCCTGTCACTTACTTGGGAGGAGAGGCTGACCTCCAATTTGTTACAACCTCCTTTCAGGTAGTTGTAGAGAGGAATACGGTCCCCCCCAGTTCCCTTTTCTCCAGACTAAACACTCCCAGCTCCTCAACCATTTCTTATAAGACTTGCGCTCTAGACCCTTCACCAGCTTTGCTGACCTCTGGATGTGCTCCAGGACCTCAATGTCTTTCCTGTAGCGAAGGACCCAGAACTGGACCCAGAACTCAAAGTGTGGCCCCAGCAGTGCCAAGTACAGAGGGCCAATCCCTGTCCTGCTGGACACACCATTGCTGATACAAAACCAGGATGCCACTGGATTTTTGGCCACCTGGACACACTGCTGGCTCAGGTTCAGCTGCTGTCAACCAGCACCACCCGCTCCTTTTCTGATGGGTTGTTTTCAAGACACTCTTCCCCAAGCCTGTAGCACTGCCTGGGGTTGTTGTGACCCAAGTGCAGGACCCAACACTTCACCTTGTTGGACCTCATAGGACTGGGCTCAGCCCATTGATCCAGCCTGTCCAGATCCCTCTGCTGAGCCCTCCTACCTTCCAGCAGATCGACACTCCCACCCAGCTTGGTGATATCTGCAAAGTGACTGAGGGTGCACTTGATTCCCTCATCCACATCATCAGAGAAGATATTAAAAAGGGCTGGCCCCAATACTGAGTCCTGGGGAATACCACTAATGACAAGCTACCAACTGGATTTTAACTGCCTTCACCACCACTCTCTGGGCCCAGCCATCCAGCCGGTTCTTTTCCCAGCAAAGAGTGCACCTGACCAAGCCATAGACTGTCAGTGTCTCCAGGAGAATGCTGTGGGAAATGATGTCAAAGACTTTTCTGAAGTTCAGGTAGACAACGTGCCCAGCCTTTTCCTCATCCACCAAATGGGTCACCCTTGTCACAGAAGGAGATCTTGTTAGTCAAGCAGGACCTACCTTTCCTAAATCCATGCTGTGTGGGCCTGATGCTCTGGTTGTCCCCTGCCCCAGGTTGTGCTGTGTGATGGCACCCAAGATGATCTGCTCCATGACCTTCCCCAGTTCCACTGTCAGACTGACAGGCCCATGGTTCCCTGGATCCTCCTCTCGGCCTTTCTTTACATGAGCAGTCATATTTGGTAAGCTCCATTCAACTGGGACCTCCCCAGCGAGCTAAGGCTGCTGGTAAATGATGGGAAGTGGCTTAGTGAACATCTCGGCCAGCTCCTTCAGTACTCTTGGATGGATCCTTTCCAGTCCCATAGGTTTGTGGTGTCTCAGTTGCGTAGCAGTTCGCTAACCATTTTCTAGTTCATTATGGAGTCTTAATTTTGCTATTCATCTACTTCATCTGTTCCAGCTCAGGGGGTCTGGGTGGGTACGCTGAGGACAACTGGTTTTCCTATTAAAGACTGAGGAAAAGTAGGCATTTAAGTCCAACCCTTTCGTCATCCTTTGTCACCCTTTGTCACTGTGTTTCCCTCTGGATCCAACAAGGGATGGAAGATTTTCCTTGGCCCTCCTCTTGTTGCTGATGTATTTGTAAAACCGTTTTTCATTGTCTTTTACATTGGTAGCTAGATGAAGATCTAATTGGACTCTGACCCTTCTAATTTTGTCCCTGAAAATCCTCACCAAATCCTTGTAATCATTTTGATTTGCCTGCCCCTTCTTTCAGAGGTGATACACACTCTTATTTTCCTCAGGTTCCAGCCAAATCTCTCTCTTCATCTAGTCCAGCCTTCTTCCCTGCTGTCTCATCTTCCAGCACATGGGTACAGCCTGCTTCTGCACCTCTAAGCTTTCCTTCTTAAAACATGTTTAACATTCCTGGACTCTGTTGCTCTTCAGGACTGCCTCCCAAGGGACTCTCAACCAGTCTCCCAAACAGGCTAAAGTCTGTCATCTGACAGTCCAAGGTGATGGTTCTACTGATCCCTCTCTTTACTTCTCCAAGAGACAGAAACTCCATCATTTTGTGGTCATTGAGCCAAAGATGTCCTCCAAGCATCCCATCACTCACCAGTCTTTTTCAGATCATAAACAAAAAGGTCCAGCTGGCTCACTCACCAACACCTGCCAGGAAGTTGTCTTCCACACATTCCAGTAACTTTCTATACTGTTTCCCCTCCACTGTGATGTGTTTCCAGCAGACATATGACAAAGTTGAAGTCCCCCATGAGAACAAGAGCTACTGATTGTGAGACTTCTCCCACCTGTTTATAAAATATTTCTTCTTCTTCTTCATCCTGACTGGCTACTCTATAACAGAATCCCATGAAGATGTCTGCCTTGTTGACTGTCCCTTGATTCTTACCCATAAACACTCAACTCTAGCATTACCATCATTAATCTCTATAATACAGGACTACCCCACTGCCTCTCTTTCCCTTCTGAACAGCTTATAGTCATCTGTTGCAGCACTCCAGTTGTGTGACTCATCCCACCAAGACTCTATGATGTCAACTATATCATAGTTTTCCTGTTGCACCATGGTTTCCAGTTCCTTCTGGTTTTTACCCATGCTGCATGCATTAGTATAGATACACTTAACTGGGTTATCAATTCCACTGCCTTTTCAGTGGGAAAACATTGATTCCTGCATGACTGTTTCAGATGGTTCCATCATTAACCTTTGAATCCTTGCTGCCACATGGATCTCCAGCCCCTACTTCTAGTGAGATAGCAGACCGAAGGACCTCACTAACACACTGTCCCTCAAACACTGAAATGCCACTCCCTCTCTTATCTCCAATGGTCCTGATTTTACTATTTTCCTCCTTCAAATCTAAAGTTCTCTCAATGAACCCTGCTAACTCCTGAGGGATTCTTTTTCCTCTTTGAGGCAGGTGTACCCCATCTGTTGCCAGCAGACCTGGTGTTGTGTAAACCAGTCCATGATTAAAACCTCCCAAATTCTGCTGGTGGCTCCAAGCTCAGAGTTAGTATCAATCTGTGTAATTTTCTTGGTTCTACCTGTGCCATTCCCCGTAACTGGCAGGAAAGAGGATAACACACCTTGTGTTCCAGGTCCCTCAACTACTCATCCTTAGGAGTTGAGGTGCCTCTTGATAGTCCTCAGACTTCTTGCAGGAACTTCATCACTGCCCGTCTGAAAAAACAGTAATGGATAACAATTAGAGGGCTGTACCAGCCTGGAGTGTTTCTTGGTAACATCCTTTTCCTGGGCCCTAAGAAGACAGTCAACTTATGGGTTGGGTCCCATTGGAACATTGGGCTGGACTCTCTTTTCCCCTTCTTTTTTTCTTGACAGAAGTAGGAATAGACTGACTCACCCTAGGCAGCCCCTACAACCTGGATGTAACTTTGTCCATGTTGCTGTGTGCCAGGCCCTCCAGTTCCAGAGGCTCTTCTGTATCGTAGAAGGGCACCACAGAGGCTGGAAGGGGATACATGTGCTGCCCTGAGCTGAAATCTGATTAACTGGGTCTTTTTCGAAACCCTCTAACTGTCCCCTCACCCCCCTCCCCATCCCTTAAGTCCCCCCTTCTGTCTGGTAGGGGATCTTTCACTTCTTGTGATGCAACTGGCTGAGGCATTTGCCATGGGAGTGGTAGGGAGTGACTACATCAGTCAATGTACTCTGAGTCCCTGATAATTCTTAACCTTTCTATCTCCTCTCTTAGCTATGCCATCCTGCTGAACAGATCATCGACCTGGTTTCACCTCACACAGCTGGTGTTGGATTTCTCCACTGACATCCAGCACCAATGCCAAGCTCTGGAACTCCCTGCAGCCTGATGCCCACCCAGACAGCTGCATGTTTTTGTGGCAGCTTCATGTGTGTCCCCAGATGCCTTCTGGTGAGTGCAGAGGCAATATCATCCTGCCAAGTGAATACCATAGCTGAGCTCCTTCCAAAAGGGGGATGACCACTGACTTCCAAACAGCCCTACTAAGAATTCACCTCCACTAAGAAGCCATGGACTAGAAGAAATCAGAGACTGTCAACACAAGTTTAGCACCTTTTGTACTGTTCCACAGTTATTTGTGTTGCAGTCACTCTGATTCCCATTGTAGATCTCTCCTCTTTTTTTAGCAAGTGATGTTACCACAAGAAAGACTATTGATCAGCAGTGTATATGCAGGAGAGGCTTGTAACTCTTCAGTACTTTTCTTTCTCTTTAAAAGTCCAAGCACAGTCAAATGTGTCAATATAATCTAGCTGAAACATTGTGAATTGTTCTCTTTTTTCTGCAGCACTCAAAACACCATCAGAACTGAGGTGAGATGACATCAAAATATGTTTGAAAGCCTGGTGAATACCAGTCTTTTCAGATAAGGGGGTTCTTTAAAAAGAAGTTTCTATCAAAAATCCAATCTGAACCCTTCTTTTTGCTTTGAATTATACAGAAGACATCTTTGAAGAACATGACGTGCTTTACATCATTCAAAGGCAAAATACAAGAGAAAATTTTTCTTTTCATCTGAACCTATGGGAGATATTGTACATCTTCCGTGCATGTGACCTGGTACTGATAGGAGATGACACATAAATGGAGTGACATCATTCACAGCTGGTGATTAAATACTTCCTAGGGACTCACAAAATAGTTCTACAGAAAATGAAAGTGGAAACTAGGCAATAATTGGAGCCTTCATGCTACCCTATTCTGAGTTCATTTTTTTCCTGAACATGTTCCGCATCTTTTTACAGTAGATTAAATATTAACTGTGCTGTTTATTGGTACTTTGTATGATTTAAATGATTGATTTAAGTCTAAACAAGTGAAATCACGCTACTTGTCAGTAGAATATGCTCTTTTAGTGATCTTTCACTTAAGGACACTTTATATCGACACTTTGAAGACATTAACCTGGTACACCCACGTACTCTATTTTTATTATAACCTTGTTATCATAACTAGGTAACCTGGGTGAAGAGGAGGGCAAGGACAGTGACAGATATGGATATCAGAAGTCCTGACTCTTGGACACTGTCTCTAGCCATGAGATTCAGTCACTTACGGTTTTCTGTGGACAACAAATGTCTTGTCACACCCATGACCTGGAAACAGAATTAGTTGCAGGGTCCCTGTGAGATAATGGTACAATTTAAAGATAATAAAAAATAGATATCCTAATAGAGAGAAAACAGTTACAGCATCTTTACAAAATTTCACAGAATCTTAACAATTTTTTATTTTGAACTTTACAAAAAGACTGGCATTATTATTTAGTTTATTTTTAGTTGCAGATAGCTGTTATATGCAATGGAAGTGTGCAGAATAAAGTGGTAGAGGATTATTTTGCAATTAATGAAGGTTTCTCTATATTTAAAGTTTGTTATTTGAGGTATGATGAATTTCCACCTGAACACGTGCTTCCAATATAAAGTGTAATAAATTCTGTGTTCTTTGAGTATTAGCGGTTTACATTAATGTTTTCTGTGTTGTATTTTAAGTCAGAGATTTCCTGTTGGATTTCCCTTTCTTTTTATTTTGGTGTGTAATATGTTGAACTGTAAGTACAATACAGTGTCTGGTGCTGTCTATGCAGACTTGCTGAATATTTTTAGAGCACACATGTATGTAAAAAGTATTCTTTTTTCTCCAATTACAGCTCAGTTCTGAAGCTTTGAAGAAATTACTGTGTTGCTTAGAGAGTTAGTCACAATAATATCAAGAGAAAAATGAACACCCATCAGTATGGTTAGAGACACTCCATGAAGGAAAGGGATTTATTGACTTATTAAAAAAAATGTGATCCGTAAAGAAATTCAATATAAACTTTCTGTTACTCAGCTTAGGTCTCAGATCTCCCTTTGGAGGAGGAGGGAGAGGCAGAGCATAAAGCAGAAAAATCTTTACATGAATCCAAAAATGGGGAATGGCAGAGTGATTGTTTCCATGACCACCGCGCACCTCTCTGCAACCATTCTGCTAGAAGTCCTACATAAAAGTATTAAATACTTTGAGATTCTCTAGGCTTTATTTTGCACCTCTATGAAGCTTAATTCATTACAGCACTCCATTAACAGTTTCTGAATTTTTGGCTGCTTTGGTGGGCACATACCATTTTCTTTCTCATTTAGTTAACAGAAGATACAAGATGGCTTATACCTTCCTACCATAGGTCTATCTTCATACACAACAATTACAGATGAAAGTGTCTTTTCTAGTTATATGTCACTTTAAATATGCATGAAAATAAAAAAAACCCAAACTTTAAAGCTGTTATAATTCATTAATTATGGGGTTTGGAAATACCTGAGATGGGAACTCAGTTCTGTATGTATGTTTTGTAGGTAAATGGCATTTTATTTGTTTTTTGGGTTTTTTTTCGTAGTTAATTTTAATTGTTTTTATTATATTTTATTTTGCTTACATATTTAATTTTTAAAAATTTTTATTTGTCAGAAAACAAAACTTTACCTTTAGCATAACAATGAAACTCTGACATTTGGGGAGTATTTAGGCAGCAATCAGTTTTTTGGGGAGGAAAACTATGCTGTTCTTAGTAAAGTCAATAGAGTCTGCCAGTCAAGGAAGATTCTCAATAGCACAAGAGCAGCTTTAAAAGATCAAATTTGTTCCTCAGCACTTCTCTCCTACAGTGTGTTTAACATGGAAGCAGGACTTTAGGTTTCTACCTACAAAGTACTGAAGTATGTACATATCTTAAAGCTTATGAATACTTTCACTGGGTTAAATGGAGCCCTTCATATGCTTACTGTTGCGTGTCTGATTAAGTACACTGGGAATCCTAGCCTGAGCCAGGGTATATATCCTGGTGTTTTTCTAACTCAAACAGAGATTTATCCAGAAATGGTGTTAACATGTTTTTCTTTTCTTCTTTCGACAGCTGGTAAAATGTTGATTTAGTTTTCCTTTGAAAAATAATAATTTCATTTTTGAGGGAGTGACATTACAGAAGCTCAAAACTCCGCTTCATTTTCCCTTGCTTGTTTTGACTGTGCACATGAAATGAGCTATTTTTGTTATTTATTAAATTAATTTTTTAAAAAATTAACTGTTCTTGCCTTTCCCTCCTATTGGGTAAGTGTGTTCCCTGTGCTTCTGTGAGACCATGGCTCTCTTTCATGTATCAGGCACCAAGTAGTAAATTGGAAGCATTCTGCACTTCTGAGATAGAATGGTTTTAATTAAGAAATCTTTTGGAGATAATATTAAAGCTGACATTATCTTTCTATCCAGCAGAATGCACACAGGCCTCTCAGCGCCTTTTCCAAAATTATCCCCGTGCAATCCATGCTGCTAAGCTCCATGCTGATCTTTACAGATTCAAATCTGGGTCACTGTAATGCATAAACAGCATTTACTCTAAATTACATAGTTCCTGATCATGACAAATTTTCACACAAATTGTTGTGGTTATGTGTTATAATTTGCCAAACCTAAGAGAAGGTAAAAGCTACAATGTTAAGGGAACCAAAACACTACGTAATACTAGAGAAGTTGCCTTTGGTGTACTTTGTAGCCCCTTGAACACTGTGAAATATTTTGTTCTATTTGGTTGGTGTTTTTTTCAGTTAATACCGAAGGAAATGTGCGGGCATAAAATTGTACAAGATTTCTGGATATTAAGTGAAACTTAAATATGCTTAGATAGTGCCAGACATATCTGTAATGACAGATCCCTTTACAAGAAATGCTTTGTTCTTTCATTGTACTTTTGCAGAATTTTAAAAGCTGTTTCATTTTTTTTTTCAGGTAGTGCCAAGAGGTAGTTTATACAAAGGAAAACCCTAAAACTGCAAGTGCATACAGGACCAAACTTAGACCAATGAATGTGTGAGGGCAAGGTATCTGATTTTCAATCTTATGCAGCAGGAAATTACATAGTCATCTATGACTACACAGAACTCACAATGTATATGATAAATACCAGTAGAGTATATATTAAAGATATTAACAATGAGCAGGCTTTATACATTCTTGGTAAGTTTTTAGTAGGTAATAGAATTTTCCCCAGGATGAATTTAGACCAAACTATTTATTCTTTTGTACGATGTGTAATAATTTGTATTTCTTGGCAGACACTCATCTTTCCATTTAAACAGCTTCTTATAAATTTCTTTCCTTTGGAGAAGTAGCAGGGGAGATGATTTTTTTCATAGCTAATGTCAGCATCCATGATAGGACATTGTCCTTGTTTTGCATAGTGTTAACATAACTCAAATTTTGTTGACTTCCTGCTAACCAGATACTTACACAGCTCTACGTCCCTATTACATACCATTAAACTTTTCTAAGTACCTACCTAAAATGGTAACATCTTCCATAAACCCCCTCTTGTAATTTCTTCCTTTGAATGTCAGATTTTAAGTAATTTATATTAACAGATAAAAAATTGTTGAGTTCCTTCAACATACAACTTTTGTCTTAGGCAAGTGGTATATTCCTAATAAAGCCATAGCAGACACAAAGAATTCAAGAACCATCCACAGCAATCTTTATTCTAGTTTACAATTTCTCTGTAGTCCTCTCCTCTGAGCTCAGGAATGATAGATCCTTCTTTGGTAAGACTGTAATGTGTCCTTTCTGAAAACTATTGTTTGAGTGAATGGAAAATGCATGAAGTGAGAAGCATTTTTGCCAACAGAACATGATCCAGATTGTTAGATTTTCTATATGGATTGTAGATGTATGGATCATTCCCTCCATTTATGGACTAGGGAAAAAAAAAAACGAAAATGAGCTCAATTTCTCTACAGATTTAACTCTATGGCAATATTGACACAAAATACTATTATCATAATTGTGTTGAAAAATACAAACTGAAGATAATTTAGCATTTCCAATCTCCCCTTAGGGTCAGTGGTATCAGGCTACATTAATGCAATATTTATATAAATGACGGTGACATGTATTATAGGACAAGCTGTCAGGTAAAAAAAAAATAAAAAAGAGGATTTTTTAAAATAAAAAAATATTTCTGTAATGTGTGAGGTGATTGATTGGCTTGAGCTTATTATAGAGCAATAATAAGTAGTAGTTGGGAGAACCTTTCTAGTCCATATTTTACAATAGGTACAGCACCGATGATGCATTGAGAGTTCACACTACTTTACAGGAACACTGAAGTGTTTCAGTTATTGTGAGACTACACCAATTATGGCCCTTCTGTGGAAGGGAACTATAGTCTCAGAGATGGATCAAAGCTATGATTAACAGTGATATTTCTTGTCCAGTGAATAGAAAGAGTGTGTTTCAAAAAATATATGACGCAGTGTTCCTACAGTAGGAAAAATAGCAAACATGTACCCTGAAAGCTATTTTTAAAAATGGCAGTGTGAGATAAATAGGATGATGATTCAACACTTAATCATTTAGTGTAATTTTCCCACTCACTTCACTAAGTACTTTATTTATTTTGAGCCTACTCAGCTTTGCCAAAAAGTTGTTCTTCTTAATTTGTCTGTCATTAGTTTCAACTCACCATAAATTGTCTTTAAATTCACTTTAAACAGAATTGACTATATTTTAACGCATAAACATGGAATTGCTTATTGTATTCTATGTACACAAACTCAAGGCAAATGAAACAAGTATCAAAATCTTTGGCTAGTAAATGGGTTGTGGATTTTTTTCCAAGTCAATTTGGCACTAATTTTTAGACATTATTGACATGTAAATAATGCTGTGTATTGACAGAATGTAGGTGCTATCAGAAATTAAGGAAGAGAAAGTATTCTTTTTCTAGTGGCTTTTTTTTCTTCTTTCCAATGCTTGTTCCTCTTAGAGAATAGCTCCTGTTGCAACCAACAGAGCAAAGGCATATAGCAAGCTGACTTGGCATCATGAATGAATTCAGGGAAGCAGCTGACTGAGTAGACTTTAGCTATGGAGAGTTTTTAGATAGGATCCTCGCAATTAGCTTTTTATTAAACTGGTAAAGAACCTTGCATATGAAAACAAGTATGGGGATGTGGTTTTGGGGTCCATCGCCTTGCTTCTATTGCAAACGTTGAATTGTCCTTTCCGGTGGTTTGATTCAACCTGCTAGCACTATGTGGTTAGGAAAAAAGTAGCACATTAGCATAGGACAGAACAAATTATCAGAACTGCACTTCTGTCTACAGAATAAGTTTAGAAAATTTGTTTGTCACCTGTACTCCTTTGCTTGAAGATTTCTTGTTCCACCCTGGTCAGCTAAGAAAGCTTGCACATACATAAGTGATACTTCATGTTTCCATAAAAAATGCCTCTGTTTCCTCTTCATACCAAAGCCTAAACAAAAGGTGAGATGAACTAAGTTTTTTTGATTAAATTTCTCTGTTCACCATTCATTTTTAAGGTTTAACAAATGCCACCATTCATATTTCTCTGAAAATGTCCTGGCATAATGTAGACTTCACTGATGCACAGCCCTACTCATACACTGTGAATTAAGCCCAATACCTTATTTTAAGTCCTTAAACTACTGAGAATGTTTTCGTGATTCTTATTTTCGGCTTGTCAGAAAGTTGGACCAAATCACTGCTAAAATAATGTTGGCACTGAAAATATTATCTGCTGTTTTGGTTGTCATAGTATCTTCCAAAAAAAATGAAACAAACATAACAAAAACAACCCACAAAAACACAAAACCAAAATTGGAATGGGATTAAGGAAATTCCTGCTACAGGCTTGTACTGTGATCTTAAGGAAAACCTTTTAGCTCTACCTTGACTTCCTTATCATGACGGTAGAACTGCCTAAGAAAATGGTCCAGGCAGGCTAAATTTGCCAGATTTTTCTATAACACCCAAGAGTGTTTTGCTGTCATCATCTGGGAAGTTCTATAACAGAGATTCACTATAAGGATATTTATTAAATGTTCATCAGCTCAACTGTCTCCTCTGCAAATAAGCAAACTTTTTGAAAACTCGTTGATTTTTAAAAAAATGAACTAGTTGCTGTTACAGTAGTGCAGTTTTCAGTGAACTGTACCTTCCCAATCCATGTTAAAGAGAGAATTATTCATGGCCAGTTACCTATAAGTAAGTGACATGTAAGCAGAAACATCACAGTAACACCAATAATAAAAACCAGCAACAGTTGATGTAAAACTTCTAAATTTTTTCTGTGTGAACTTTCACCTCTCAATTTTAATTTCTTTATTTTCAGCATTTCTTCAGTCTAGAAAAGTTAGCCCACAAGGCAAGTGATATCAGCAAATATTTCACATTTCAAACAAAATCTCTGTGTTGACCTGCTTTCCCACATTTCATTCTTTCTGCAATGTAGTAAAAGCTGAATTAAGTGTCAGAGGTCTTGCATTCTTATCATTCCCCTGCCACAGGTGAGTTATTTTGCTGATGTTCCTTAGCTGTTACAGCCAGCTACTGTTGTTGAACTGACTGTGAAGGTGTGGAAAGCAAGGCCCTTGGGAATTGTGTGATGCAACAGCACAACTAATTTAGAATTTATACTGTTGTGCTGCCACTTATCCGTATCTATTTGTCCATAAAAAGTTATGTAGGAAAGGCAATGCTGGAAATAAACAGAGGTACAAGAACAGTTGCAATCCCAGCTAGGTGTGTGGGTAGCCATTAGTGCCAGCTCAGTCATCTAGTCAGAAAAATCCAATGGCCTTTGTTGATGGATCCACTATGTAACAGCAGGAAACCTGGCCTTAGAGGACCTTAGTTGTGTCTTTTATTCTCCCTGTTGCATATGCACATGATGAGATAGTTATTGTGAAGAACCCTTGTAGCAGGTGTGTTATCGTGAAAGTCCCTGCCAGTTTGCTAAAGAAAATCTCAGCATTTCTCTTTTTTACAAAGTGCTGCAAAGAGAGGAGAACAGCAGAATTTAATTTGAGGTAGTCACAGTATAATGAGGGGGCTACATATTTACCTGAGAATGTTCCAGGAGAGATGTTATCTTTTAAAGCCTGGCTGGTCCCTTACAGAATTTGGCAGCTGATCACAGAGATCTCAGTGAAGCCAGGAGTAGTTGTATTCCAGCAGCATTTCTTCTGGGTACAGGCCAATTTCACCACCAGCTGTTCATCCTTGAAACACTACACTGTGTGTCTGGGACAACACACATGGGCCTTTAGAATGGAGGAATGCATGACACGTTAGTGACGTTCTGTCTTGATGACTTGCAGGTCTCCACTTCTGAAAGTTGTTGCACTGATCACATATCAGTGGAGGCTCTGTGTATATCACATGTATTACAAAAAGACGATTTGAATAAATTATTTTAGAAGATTTTAAAATTGGAAAATTGGTTTCTTATACATATAGATGTATACATGGGCACTCATACCTATGTTTTTCTTTCCAAATACCACAGACACAAGAAGTTAAAACCATACTCAGTGACTCATAGTAGATTTATTTAATTTTTCTGGCTAGAAATAGTAAGAAGAAATTTCTTTTTTACTCTCTAGCTGGTTTAGAATTAGGATGGCATATATCGGAAACTGTTTAGGGCTTTGAATACTAAAGAAAGTCCCAGAAGATAGATTAGTGGGTAAAGGGCAGGTAAGGCAGTCAGAGGTGACAAATCACTTTATCACATGGTTCTGTAATTTATCACATGATTGTGCAATTTATCACATGGCTCTCACCTCTATGAAAGAGCTATAAGTATCTGCATATATAAGGCTGTGGGAATATTCTGCCTGCATAAGAGGAATTCTTCACCTCTGATGTTTTCTCCCATTTCTGTAAGATATAACTTCAAAGAAGAGCTTTAATTGTGCTAGCTGTAAGTGAATGTAAACTTAGTATTGATCTAACAAACAGAAAAATCCTTATCCCTGGAGAGTGAAACTAGTTGATTTTTTTTTCCTTTTACCATCTGATATCTATGGACCCATTGATAATGAACCATTTACAAAATAGTTGTCTGAGAGTCCCAACAGGCGAGCTCATTCTCTGAAGATCAGTGCTTTATCTTTTGAAGATAAAGCCACAAAATAGAAATGAAGACAAAACCCCAAATTTAATTGCTCCATAAATGCCACAAAAAAACCCCAGCAACATAAATGTTCGGCGCAGAAATGTATTTCACCATTTCTTCCATAATCCAATCATGCAAAGGTTAATGTTAAGTATGAGACATGAGACATGTACCTCTGTAAGCAAATTTTCCATTATTCTAGTTGATGGGAAAAAGAGAAACGCAGTTGTTACATAAAAAGTGAACAAAGAAAGCACTGTCTGTGATTAAGTCTATATACTGTGTTTTCATCAGCTAATTGAATGTGACGGAGCAGTATTTTAAGTGGCAAAGGAGACTGATGGGGAAAAAAACCCTTCCAAAGATATTTTAAATTAAACAGAAATGGCTTAGAATCAAGAAAAAATGTCATAAAATTCTTGGAACTGAAATGTGGTAATAAGATTTTAACCTCAAGCAGACAAGGTTGTATAGGCTCTTAGAAATTCCTAGCCTGAGATGGACACATTGTCCTGTGCCCTTTTGCATTTCTATAATTTATGTTTTCTAGATACTTAAAAAAAAAGAAAAAAAGATAAATATTCTCCTAAGGTTCTCCTTCTCAAAGGTTGTGCATCAGGAAATCCAAGTTATCGGGCACTGATATGTGTGGCTTTGACAATTGCCATTACTTATTTATAAAAATATGCAGTTTCAGTATTTCTTAAAAGAAAATGGCTAAGCTATTGACCTCATTAGTATCTCAACATACTATAATGGTATAACTATTATATTAATATTTATATTTATATAATGGCTACAGTGTGATGTTCATTATATTTATTCTCATGAGACTTACTGTAGAGGTCAGCTACAGGGAATGTGTTTTTGAAATTTGTTTCAGAAATTCAGTGCCTAAAGACTCTCAGGAAATAGCAATATTTTATTTACTGTATATTTTTGGTAGAAAACAACCAGTAAAAACATCCTGAAATGACTAAAGAGTGGGTGCATGGGGATTTCAGAAGTGAAATTGTACTACACAGTATTATGTCTAAGAGTAAAGGATGAATGCAGTTACTTATTCTTTAATACTTATTATTATCATTTAATATGGCGCATGAAAGCCTACTAAATACAACTGTACATTAAATGTGCTATTGTTAGCAAATAAATTTTAAATGAAAGTATTTGAAATACGTAGCACAATACTTTCCCTGTGTCGAAATAACAAGAATTAGGAGAGAAATAAAGAAATGCTTTTATAAGGGCAATGTAAGTGACTAGGGCAGTGGGAAGTAGCAAATTTACTTAGTGGTTCATGTATTTAGAAGTGCAGTAATGTCATTAGTCTTTAAAAATAGCAAGCATTTCCCCTGCATATCTAAGTATCCTAAGAGAAATATCAACACTCCCATTTAATCATACAGTTTTTCCTTCACCCATATAGGTATCACACCAAAATTTTTAATTGTGTGGAGGTACAACTGAATGCTAAAAAAGTAGTGGTCTTTGCTATCTGTACAGAGTTACATTAATTCTTGATTTCTCCAGCACAAATACGATATTGCAAAATAGAAAGTGCAAAAAAATAGGGCTTTTAAAAATGTCTGATAATTAGATTTGAAAAATAATGGTATAATAAGCCATTTATAGGTGATACGAACGTTGTTCTTCAAGTAATATGCCAAAATAAATAGCAAATTAGACACAGGCACACTAAATATCTAGATTAGAAATTAATATAGGCTGCAAAAGAATTGCCAATCATGAATTAGGCTGAAAAAAGTGTTACAAACACTGCAAAGAACTCAGAAATTTCATGGAAGAATTTAGTTAAGTGGTTTGAAATCACTGAAGAAAATTAATGCCTCACCTGTGTCTATAAAATTTTAGGAAATGTAATTTTTTTAAGCACGAGCAATTGCTTTTTCTATGTTGTTCATGATTCTGAAAGAATGAGTCTGTAGCTCATCATTTCTCCCCAAGTCTTTACCCACTGTGCAAAAGCACATTGTAATCCCCACATGACTTTTAGTCTGAATTTAATCAGAAGTAGCACTTCCTGCTATTGACAGCCAACTAGTGAAGTAACACCAAGGTCCTTGCAAATGTACCTGAGATCTTGGCAGATATTGCTAGAAAATGAGCTCCAAATTGACCCCCAAATGTAGAAATACAGCTGCTAAGGTCAAGAGTGTGCAACAGCCCTTCAGTTCCTGCAGGCAGGTTTTGTCTTTTCAAACTTGGAAAAGATTCAGAATAAGAAAGGGTGTTACACTATTCTGTACTGTTACCAGAGCATTCTCCACATGTCTGCAGTTCCTGGCACTTTTTACTTTAAAATAGATACCATATTACACTTGGTTCCTCATTTGAAAAGAAAAAAAAAGGGAACAGATGCAGGGCTGCCACAGTCTCAGGTTTGTAGAAATGAAACTTGTGCAATTAAGACACCAGCTAGTGATTCTTTTCCATTTCTAAAAGGCTTAAGCAGGTCATTCACTGAACCAGTGTTTCTCTACTAATCTGAGGAAAGTGTAACACCTTCCTTTAAATCTAATGCAGCTCAGTAGAACCAGCAATAAGCAACTATCTAATGTGCATCTGAGATGAGAACTTCTCCCATAAGTGTGTTTGATAGGGCACATAAAAAACCACCTAGCTTCATTAATTGGCTCTGGATGGGGCAATTTACAGCTTACATGGAGCCAGTTTTTTCTCATGAAAAAGCTGATTAAATTACTGCTCATTAACAAGAATATCTTTGTTACTGAAAGTTTCTCTTAAGCATGGGTAAGACTCCCTGTGACCTACTTCTAATGCTTTTAGAGTTCTCAGATTTCTCATTTTTATTTGAGTACCTACCTTACATAGGCTGCAGGATAAGACAGTCTCACAGTCTAATTTTAGATTGGAAGATGTAGGTTTTCTTCAGTGAGAAATAAATTCAAAAATAACTTTTTAGATCATAAGATGCTGGCAATTTTATGGAAATAGCTCACATTTCCATTCTAGCAGTTGAGAGAAGGGAAAAGAAATCTTGAACAGAACTGTGTTCTGATTCTTTGTATTCAGATGAATACATATTTTCTCTGTCTCTGGCCCCGAAGGAGTTCCTTCTCAGGAACTTTTCCATTTCTTGTATTGCCAAAAGCAGTACTTTTCTGGAAGATTCTGTAGAATTGAATGGAATTAAAAAGAAAGGTTGCAGAGAAATCTAATGAGTTTTAAAGCAATTTCTGTGAAATGCTAAATAATTTAATACAGAATTAGTTTTAATTTAATTTTTTTGCTGCCTATGAAATCCTTAAGTAGGAATATACTTTTCTGTTTAAATACCAGACATTGGCTGAAAAATTCTGAAAAAGAGACAGAAGTATATATTAATTTCTGTTGGCTTTTATATACCTCAGGGAGACATGAACTTTATGTAAGTTATTGATATATATTATTTAGAGATTGCTAAAGTATTGCATCACCATGAAACTTTGTTTTTCTGAGGATTTCTAGGTGAATATTACCTTTTCCTGGCGTTAGTAGAAATGGGTTCTATTCAGTGACTGGGCAATGTTATGGCTGTGCCTACAAACCCCAATGATCTCATTGTGTAATAAAAGATGTGATCCAAATACAAGACATCTTACTGACATCTTTCTTTGGTCCTCCTTGAGTTATTTTACACATAAACATCAAATGCATAAACTGAGCCTCCACCACGATAATGAGGCATATCCAGACAATAATTCAGAGGTGTATATTTAAATTGATTGTCTTACTTCGAGGCATATTCTTCCTTCGGATTTCACAATTTGGGTTTTTAACTTGATGCTTGTGTATATCTAAATGAATACAGAATGTACAAATTAAAACGAACTTAGAGATGTGCTTCAGCATGATGGAAGCAGTAGTTCTGGTCAAGGTACTGAACTGGTCCTGGTGTGAGGTACTGGTCAAGGAAAGACATTTCCACAAAATTTGTTATAATCTAAAAAAAATTAATTAAAAGTGTCATTATTTTATGAACACTTATTTTGAAACCAAGATTTAATCTATAATTGTACTTCTAAACTGTGGCAATATTACAAAAGAAAACTTCTGTTTTGTCAGTAATGTTCCTAAATGGCACATGAACTGTCAAGTCCCATAAAAGAAAACAAGATTGTGCATCTGCTCAAAATCTTGTACATGCACGTGTCTTGCTGACTTTGTGCCTTGACTCATGTTGTTTTACAAAAATATATAACTTTTGGCCATTTCAGGGATCAGAAAATAGATGGTTTTTTTGTGGTAACAGAGGTGTTGTCAGGACTACATGGTAATACTTTTGAAGATCAAGAAATAAAATAAAATAGCTTGCTTAGTGAAAATATGCTGATCTCTATGAATTCAAATGTAATTGTTATAAGGGAAAACTTGATTTCCCTATGTCAAGGTTTTAATATATTAATTAATGGCATTGAAAGCTAAAATGATTTAATTTTGTTTGTTTTCTTGTATGCTCTCCACTAACAGGAGCTGTTTTCTTTTGGTTTTTTACCCTCTACAAGCTGGATTTCTCAATGGTATTACACTTTCAAGCAACACCAAGGCCAGAAAATATCTCATTGCAATTTCCTTCTTTTACCACAAGCAAGATTTTGCTTCATGACAGTAGTAACAGAGACATTAAGAAGTCAAGCTTATAAGGGACAACAGGAAGGAATGAAGTAAATGACAATTCTTTTATATTTCTGTGTCTCATTATTGTTTTCATTATCTTTGAACTTTTACCTGGTGGCATGTCCTTGGTTACTTTAGTCACAATTACTTGTTAGAAATTTATTATTACCAAATTGTCCACAGAGAAAAAATACGTCTGCCTTCAGATAGTGATGCTTTTTCTTTATGTTTAACTAACAAATTAGCTGTGATTTGTTAGGCTCATGAGTCTGGAAACCTATGTAGGGAGTAATGTAAACTTGGATAATTAAGCCTAACGTGGAGCCATGCTGGTGACAGTGACAGCTGCATATGGACTGCCTACCTGATAACCTGAACTTAAAGGACAGAGCTGCAAGGCAGAAAAGAAATTGACATTCATACTTTCTGCTCGTAGGGTGAGAAAGGCAATATGTTGTCTATACCTAGTTATGCAGATGTTCAAAACACAAATTTTCAGCAGTCTTGGTCTCAGATTCCCATGCCCATATCCTTGACCTCCTTAGGACTTAGGACTCACTGGGTACAGAGCAAAATAAGCAATTAATCTTCCTTGTGGATTAAGAAAAATCTAAGAATCAGAGAAGGTAATAATGCATGATGGAACGGAAAACAGTTGGATGTAGAGAATTAAAGCTTCAGTTTGTTTTGAGAGGTTAACACAAGAGCGACACACATGGTGATCTACAATTTTTTCAGCGTCTGGTACTTATGTTCAGGATAATCCCCAAGACAGTGAAATGGCCAAATGAGCCTTTCAAAAGTTACAGTACTACCCAGTGGACAGAAACACTGTTAAGCTAGACATAGGAACTGACTTTTTTTTTTTTGACAGTCACTGTGTGTGACCTGGCACCTTGATGAATTGAGAAGAGTGGTTGCACTTGTCTGCTTTCTCAGAAAACTCTCTGCTATGTTACAGCCACATCCAATATTTTTGGAACTTCTCGGTAGCTGTGAGGAGGGTAAAGCTCAGAGTGTATGTGAATGAAATAGCTGTATACACATATGTAACTCTGTGTATATAGTATCACATGTATTGGTTTAAGAGGATTTGTCACATTCTTTTACCACAGTTTCTACAAGAAGATTAGCACTCATATGAAAACGTTGAGAACACAGCTTGGATCACAATTGCTACCACTGTTGAGATCATGGGAACAACCTCCCTCCCCCAGAAACATAAAACCCCAAACAAAACCAAAGCCGAAAAAGCTAGCTAAATTTTCTAAGTGACATTTGAGTTTTATGAGCTGGTAGCAGGAGAATGCAAGAGGGAAAATAAAATCCTTCACAAAGGAATTCACAAAAGCAAGCTATATATGGAAATCAGTAAACATACAAATGCTATGGTGCTATTTTTTGTGACTCTTTGTAGAGTAGAAATGCACTTTGAGGTAAGTCAACCATTACCATCTATGTTTAATTACTTCTTTTATAAAGGATTTCTGGTACATGAAGTGACTATAATACACAGTGCAAAAACATTGTTGGCCTTGTTGTTACAGAAAAAGGTGGTGACAGTAAGTTAGAGGTTTTCCACCTTATATTCTGTAAAAAAATACAGATTGAGTGTGACATTTTTTACTGTTACAGCGTATTGACACACGCCCTAATATTGATATTATGCTATAACTATATAGTGGTAAAGAGATATTTTGTAAGGATATATGTCATGGCAGTTTCAAAATTACAAAAGCTATGTTGACAGAAATATTTTTATATAAATTTTATATAAATTGATATTTTATATCAATTTACTGGGTTGTTGCAGAACTTTTACTTTTTAAACTGTGTCAGAAAAATGAAAACATAAAACTTCCTACATTCTGACATTTTGCTTTAGCAGTATTCATTAAGAGAAACAGTGACATTTATTTTTAGTAAGATTATAACATTATATCATTCTTAGTTTCCTGTAGAAGAACTGAGTTAATTAAAGACATCCTTATTAGGGAAGTCCATATAATGACTTCAAAGTTTTCAGCTCAAAAATTTGCTTACTGTCTTCTTTATGGCTGATTTTTTGACCATCCAGACACAGACAAACAAAATCGCAGCTTCAAATCTGATTAATGAAATTAAGATTAATGACCAAGGCAGATAAGATTTACTCATACTGATGATCTAATGCTGTTTATAGTTTGGTTTAAGGTCAACCTACACGTCTTTGGCTTTTTAGCTTCTCTAGTGAGGTAGTCAATGTTTCAAAAAAAGGTAGGGCGTAAAATTAACTTTTTTACAGAACAGATTTTGCTTGTACTTTTAGAAATATAACTTCTGAAAGTGGAAATCTCAGAACTTTAATGTTCCTCAAAAAATACTATTTCCTAGACAACCATCTTCCTTTCTGAAAATAATTTCTGAAAATCTGAAAATTTTTTTCTAATCTTCATTCAAAACCTGGAAAGTTATGCAATGAGAGAACTTACTTATGTTTTTGATTACAAAGCAGTCCTATAGATTGTCTGTCACTAATATAAAGTTTTGTAAATATGGACTAATTTTACTTTAGAAAAGAAATGTAGAGCTGAGCTACAAAACATATCACTGTAGAATTGCATGAAACTCCCTGCTCTGATTGGAAATAATAAGATCATTGCATACAACATTTTTCTTATTATATATTTCTTGTTTTGATACCACGTTCAGCTATATGTTGTAGGAAACTTGTGGTTACTTTAGAGTTTTTTCTGATTTCTCTAGAATTGAAACATGACAACCTTCAAATAATTTTTTCCCCATACAAAGAATTTCTCTTTTCCTAAAGTATGCCTGGATTTACCTCAAAATTTCTTGTGAAAATTCAAATAAACATGGTCAGCGTGATTTCAGTTTTTGTGACTGGGGGTAGTATTTCTTTATTTTAGGAGCAAATTCAAGTCTGTAACAATAAACTCTTTTAATCTACTTCATTTCATTGGTCGTGTGCAGGGAGAGAAATGCCATGCTGAAAGATATAGAAAAGATTAATTACCACAGTCATATGATATGTCAATGGCATAGAGAGAAATAAGAAAATTAGGTCATAGAGAGAAGTGCATAGCACTCCTCCAAGTCTTTTGCTTCACTCTCAGACACATTATTCACCTTGAAAAGTGCTTGAGTTTGAAGTACTTTCTTGAATTTTTATTACATTAACAATAATTAAAAAAAAGGAAGTAATTTTCGTATGGCTTGCAGAGAGATTTTCAAGAGTATGCTGTGTTTATGTGTTCCAGGATAAAACTGTTTAGTGAGAGTTAAATGATACATATATGTATCTTCTTCCACTTCCAAACAAAATAAGTTAGGGTCAATGAATAGAGGAAATCTGCTCCCTTGAAACATTTAAAATGAGACTGCGAGTAGAAAACAAAAAGAGTATTCAGAAAACGTTTTACAAAGGAAGAGTGATGCTCCAGCATTTACTGTTTTACAAAAATGAACTGACGAGGAACAACTAAGAGAAATGGATCAAGGACATATGCTAGAATGAACTTTCAAAAACTAACAGTTTTAAACTTCATCCTAGAATGATACAAAATTGTTGCTGAGGACAGTTTTGATGATGGTTCCAATGAACAGTTCTTGCAATTCTTGGAGGTTCTGACTGGATGTAAAGTGGATGTTTGTAATGTAAATGAATTTTTCATGGTTAAGGAGAGTATCTTGGCATAAACACTCAGGTCTACCTCAACCACGCTGCTTAGGCGTCTGGAATGAGTAATTCATTTCTGCTTGGCAAGAAGGTTATGCTGTGTGTCTTAGGGCTTAGGGAAAACTTTTAGCTAAATGATGGTCAAAATAGTGTCTTCTTTTTTTGTAGGGTTTATGTAGGCCAACCCTGATGAGACTAACATTACAGTAGATGGGTTAACTGGAAAAAGGAAAAATGGGCACATTTAAGTTATTAATCAAATTATCAAGATTAAGTGCAGAGACAAAACAATCATTTATATTTAAGCCAGTCCTCTTCAGATTGACAAATAGTCATCTTCAGGAGAGTGAGAAAAAGAGACTTTAAGGCCTGAGGGAACCATTAAGTAACTACTTAAGGGCAAGAAATGGAGATGAGATGTTAGCTACGGAAGAAATAGGAAGAAATGGGTAACTATTAGGACTCTTTTCTCTTTCAAATAAGTTTGCCAATTGAAAATATTTGCCATGTTACCGATTTGTAAAAATAAAAAATGCTGGTAAAATTTTCAATCAGTTTACCCAAGATGGTTAGATAGCCAAGGCCTTGTGTTTTTTTCTCCTGTTATAAATAAATGATGGAAATATGCTTGTTTTATTAGTTTGTTTATTTTCATACAGTATTTTACTGCATATATTTTTGCTTTAGGTCAATGGAAAATGTCAAATTTAATTGCCACTGATTCAGTTAGAAGATCATCTGGCATTCTCTGGGATATCTAATAGAATGACTAGGAGACCTGCTCTGCAAAGACCTCTGAATTTGTATCCTTGCTGAATCCTTATATTTAAAGATGGTAAAAATATTCATCTTTGAGTTAAATGGTACATTTTGAGAAAACTGATTGAAATACTTTGTGCATCTTTGAACACAAACTCTTCTAGATTTTCCTAGAAATTATTAAGTTTTTCTTTATTAATCCTTTATTGAATTTCAAGACCACTTTTTAAAAGGTCATACATAAAGGGGAACAGCTAAAATTAACATTTGAAAAGACATATAGTCAGATGTTGTGACTAACTGATTGGGGTAGATTTACAGAGTATATGAGTAGTTGGGACAGTGACTTCTGTTAAAAGTGAATGATGTGATTTGTGAAGCATATTTTCTGCCTGGTGCATAGAAATTTATATACAGAGCTCCCTTCACAAAAAAATAAAGGGACTTGTCTTTCTAAAACTCTGTACATGCTTCTGAAACTCAACCAGATTTTGCTGGCAAATTTGATGATCTGATCTCTGAAAAAAAAAATAAGGTCTAATGTGTTTTTGCAGTTGGATTTTCCTTCTGTTCCTATTGTAGCCATCAGGTAGTACTCACAGTTACAGTTAAACGACCTATTTGCAATAAAAATATACATTCTTTGCTCTTTTTATTTTTCTTCACATTATCTACAAATGAAGACCTGCTTTTTGCAGAGGTCCATTTGGAATTATATTTTGGATTTTGTAACCTTGCCCACTTCATCTATGTTATTTTCAAGATTAATCTGATCTCAAAACAAGGTTTCATAGTAGGTATACTCAGAAGATGTCGTGTCAGGAAGTACCAATGGGTTGTAGATCAAGAGCTCAGAGAAAGAGCATAGCATTAAGATTGTGAAACTTGGTAAGGAAGAAATAAATCAAAGAATCATAAAATCATTTAGGTTGAAAAAGACCTCCAAGATCACTGAGTCCAACCTTTGACTGATCACCACCTTGTCAACTAGACCATAGCTAAATGTCCCTAAATGTCGCTTCCTGAATGCCTCCAGGAATGAAGTAATCCACCAGTCTCCCGGGTCCCCTGTTCCAGTGCTTGACAACTCTTTCTGTGAAGAAATTCTTCCTGATGTCCAACCTGAACCTCCCCTCGTGCAACTTGAAGCTATGTCTTCTTCCTTCACTAGTTGCCTGGGAGAAGAGACTGCCCCCCACCTGGCTACAACCACCTTTCAGGTAGTTGTAGAGAGTGATGAGGTCTCCAAAGAACCTCTTTTTCTCCAGGATAAACAACCCCAGCTCCCTCAGCAGCATCTGATATGAGTTACTCTCTAGACCCTTCACTAGCTCAGTTGCTCTTCTCTGGAATTGCTCCAGAACCTCAATGCCTTTCTTGAACTGAGGGGCCCAAAACTGAACAAAGGATTCTAGGTGTGGCCTCAGCAGTGCCAAGTACAGGAATACAATCCCTGCCCTGGTCCTGCTAGACACACCATTTCTGATACAAGCCAGGATGCCACTGGTTTTCTTGCCCACCTGGGCACACTGCTGGCTGTCAATCAGCACCCCCAGTCCATTTCTGCTGGGCAGCTTTCCAGCCACTCTTCCTCAAGGCTGTTGTGCTGCCTGGGGCTGTTGTGACCCACATGCAGGACCCAGCACTTGGTCTTGTTGAACTATTTAACAATCAGCTCCTTAAGTACCTTATCAGTCTCGGAGGTGTTTTTAACAACTTTTGGTGAAGTTCTGTAAATCTATTGGGCTACCAAAGCAGCATTTCAGGTCTTTGCTTCCATCTTGTCTTTATGTCATTGCTGTCCTCCTTCTGCAGTCACCAGTATTCATTCAGGACTATTTTACCATACTGCCTCACAGATGGACACAGAGCATTGCCAACCAGTTGTCAGACCTCTTCTGGGTACTCTCCAGTAGCCTCTGGTGAAAGACCCAGCAACTGCAGAAATACAAATGTGATGTAAAAATTGCGCGTTATTTCTCACTCAGCCTCTTCCTAATGGATCTATTGACACGACATTACACAAAGTTCTGCACTAAAGCAAAAATTTAATTTCTTTTCAACACATGAATGGAAGAAGACTATTAACTACTGGTTTTGAGCCATTTCCTAACTACTGGGAGTAAATGGTACTCCAGAGAATTCTCTGGAACTGAAAATATTTGAAGTGAAATCCATCCCCCTTCAGCTATTTGCAGAGATGCAGTCACTGAAATTCTATACCCAGCATCTCTCTAATTTCTTTTTAACCATGTCTAAAGCCTCCTGTCTGTCTGCTGACGGCCATTTGACAAAGGAAGCAGAGAAGCAGCATTTGTAATATCTGCTTAATGTAACCAGAGGCAAATCTTATGATTTGTAATATGCATTATAAATCATAGAAGGAAAATGTGAAGCCAGGCTGCAGATTAAACAGGCAGATGATGTAACTAATCAAACTGTGATTCTTGTGATGTTTACTTGAGCATCATGTTCAGCTCTGAATCAGAAATCCCAATCAATAAATATCATAGAATGAACAGGATTCATCTGCATGCCTATAATTAGGTTAAATTATAGGGCAGTGTTCTCTTTGTAAGGTTGTTGTGAGATCTAATAACTGGACAGCTTTAACTATACGTAATCTGTCAGGGGAGAACTGTGAATTGGCCTGAATTGCAGAACATCATGATTTATAGTTTGAAATGTGACCTGTTAAACACTCATAATTTGCTTTCCTGATATTACTGGTTTGATCCATTGCACTTGTTCCTTATCTTTTATTCCACAGTCTTTATTGCTTTCTTTTAGATTTCCTTACTCTGAGTAGCAAATGGGTGGGATGGACTTTATCTCATTTGAGTGCATGTCATCTCTCTTCACCTCGAGTGTAAATCACATCATTATGCTTAGGAGCTTGCTGGTATCCAGCTGAATAATTATGAGCACTAATGTCATTGACAAGAGTTGCATGCCGAGAGAAAACACTGTGATATTTGTAAAAACATAGTGAATGGGGTTTTGAGGTTTTGGCCATACACCAAGATATGCAGCTTTTGAACTTCTGAAGTCCTACCACTGACCTTTGTGAAGATTGGATCAGAGGGAAACTGACCAAGGACCTCTATATTTTACTCAGTTATTAGATTATTAGTGTCAGTAAACAAGAAGATGCACTGCCCTGTTAAGGACACAGGTACCCATGACCAATTTGCCCTGCCTGTTGTGTCAAGGGGATGCAGATGGTCTCTGACACAATCTGTAGGGTAAAACTGGCTTCTGGAAGCCCAGGTAGTTGTGCTCTGCCAGAATAAAGGCTTGATGTCTCTACTCTTGGAGACGACCTGTGTGTATCACTGAAACCTTCCAGATCAGGATTTATTTTCCAAGCAAGAAGGTGCTTATGTGTCTATGTTGGCATTTATTGATAGCAGCTTCCTGACTGATGAATCCTGCATACTTTGTCCTACATTTCAAGGAGAGAAAACTCCTTGTTTTAAATTTTGAAAAATCACAGACAAAGGAAAGACATTGAGAGGAAAGAAAATTAATCTTTTATGAAATCTGAAAACCAGTGAGGAAGTGTGTGGAAGAGACATCTACTTCTTCATAAATGAGGAAAGAAAAATATTATCTTCCAGAAGAACATCCCTGATGGAAAGGCAAGTCACAGTTTTCTGGAGGAGACAGAGGAGGAGAGAAGAAAAAGGGCAAGGCCAAGGAAGAACAAAGTTAGTATGTCACATTTCAATGAAGTTCTTTGCATGGCTCTTTTTCTTTCTTCCAGAAAGTCTTTTGTGAACCTAGCTTTTGCTTGTTCAGTCTGTCACTCTTCATGGCAGCCAAAGTACAAAAGGCAACGATAGTCTTTAGCAGGCAGTACCCTTTTAGCATGGATTTCTGCCAATAGCAGTCAACAGAAGGGCTTCTCTGAGCTACTTAGCTGGTAAACAGCACTTTTACATAACCTTTAGTCAGTTGATGATACATTAATATTCGACAGCTGAATTAATGAACTTTACCAGGCTTCTTAAACAATAACGGTTGTGAGAACTGTGTGCTTTATGGAGGAAGGGCTTAGCTCAGTCAAACAGAATTGAGTGGAGCTGCATTCTTGTTTGCTTGAGTATCACAGAGGCACCAAAATGTGCATGTTAGAATTTCACACAGAGAGTATATATAGCATGTGTCTATTTCTCTAACAACAATAA
Source organism: Manacus candei (assembly GCF_025592945.1). Lineage (NCBI taxonomy): Eukaryota > Metazoa > Chordata > Aves > Passeriformes > Pipridae > Manacus > Manacus candei. Next base: position 3,407,085 of record NW_026138122.1, on the reverse strand, counting down.
GAAAAATTATGTTAGTCTGTGCATTCACCACATTCAGGTAGGATTACATCAACCTCACTGTAAATTGATCTTTTGACTTCCTCAACTGATAATGAATCTGTCAAAACTCTGCCTCAAGAGTATAAAAAAATGAATAAAATTGCTTGGCAAATTTCCCACCTTCTGAGAGCACTGTACTAGTTTCTACTTTGCATCTGAAGTCTTTTGAATGCTTCACTTCTTACATACCCCGATCTTGCAGGGATGGCACCTTCACAGCACTGCAACCTCTTGATTCCTCACTTGTACCTTTCTGCTCAATAGGTAATTTGAAAGAAGCTACTGAGAGCTTCCAAAACCCTGCTGTGTAGGCTTACATGTCTGCCTTTATGCACTGGTGTGGTTTTAATTGCCTTGATTGGTAAAGCTGGAAATTACTGAGGACTAGAACAGGTATTCCTTAATTTTAGAAACCAGTGGGTGGACTTGCGTGTTTTAGGGGTAGGTTCAGGAAACTTTATTGTAAATTATAATGCAAAAACACACGAGGGAAAAACATTGTGGGTGAGAAAGAGGGAGGTAGAATTTCACCACAAAACAGTCATGATATGGTATTGTTATGTTGGAAGATTAAAAGCAAATATTGCTTTTAAAATGTTCCCGTTTTAATGTAACTTAGGTATCCTGAATATACATGGATTTATATGTCTCCATGACTGACAGGGACTTCTACAGACGTCACCTTTCATTACTATTTGAGAACAGGGAGCTTTTGGCAACCATGGGGAGAATGACAAGTTTGTGGGTTTAATCTTTTATAGTTTTGATTTTGTCACAATTGAGAGACTGGTTTGAGTGAGTTGAGCATTTTTCTGGGATGTTTATTTTAGCATTCATAAAATCTTATTCCGTGTTTGTTATTATGGGCACTGAATTCTCATACATACAAAATCAAGCCTATCTGAGGCAATGATAATGTAAACAAGGTGGGCCCAAAATACTTGTGACAGGATCAATTTGAAGGTAATGAATGATGATTTAGTATCCAGAATGTCCATTCAGCCTTTGGTTCATGAAGACAAGACTGTCTTTTAATTCTGTTGGTGGTACAGTGTAACCAGTTGTCATGGTTTGAGATAGCCCCAAAATCCAATTCCCTAGCTCCATTCCCACTCCCACATCTCAACCTAATGTGAGATGGGTTTTTCCAGACAAAACACACCAGACTCAAAGTGGGGGAAAGGGAATATATTACAATGACTGTACAAATAAATACCATATCACATTATACACATGATCACAACTATCTCTACCACGACATATAGTATTTACAGTGGACCAGATCTCTCCTCCCCTCCAAATAAAAGTCCAGGAGGGAAAGAAGGACAGATCCCTTCCAGTCTCTGAACAGCAGCATCTTCTGAGGCAGCAGTCTGTCTTCTTCACATTGATGCAGCAGCTGATTGCTGGCTTTCTGCCAGCATCCACGAGGGAGGTATTCAAGCCTCTCTCGGCCCCATCGCCTCACAACCAAGGGGTCTTCCGTGGGCTTCGTAACCCCAGACAAGGTCGTATCACCACGTCATATCACGAAGACAGGGGGGGGGTCTTCGTGACGGTCTGGTATCTCCAGGAGACTCAGCTCCTTGCAGGGCCTCTGTGCCCTGTCTCTCAGGCTGCCACCGTGGCAGCAGTGCAAGGGGGGAGCCAAGGTCAACTCCCCCTGCATTCCATCTCGGAGCTATCTAGCTCCTTTCTGCAGTGCATGTCGCACTCCAAGGCTCTTTCAAGTAAGAGTCCATCCTCTTCCTCCTTCCAGGAGGTCTCAAAGGAGTTTGGGGGGGCTGGTACAGTCTTACCCCCAGAACTCTGTCTCTCAGGCTGCTGGCTCTCTTTTTCTCAGCTCTCCTTCCAGGAGTCCTTTCTCTGGTCCTGCATGTTGCTTCTGCTGCTCCTTCAGTTCAGGTCCTTATCTCCTGGCTCTCTGCCACCGTTTCTCTGGTCAGTGCCGGCTGCTGCTCTGTGCCCATGGAGAAAACATCTCCCGGCATAACTACAGGCACCTAGCCCAGCTTTATGCTGTTCCAGGTCCCCGCAACCCCTGCTGGGGGCTGGGGGGCCCCAGAGGGCCCAAGGGGCTCAGAGCCCCTTCCTCGTGGCTCTACAACATGGCCACCTCTCCACAACCAAAACTACAACTCATCTCTTCCAGTGAGCTTGTGATATGTTTACATTTTTGCAGGAGCGCCCATTGGGCAGAACTTCAAAACTTGAAGGGGTTTCCACCCCTTGGGGTCTACCACTTTTCTTAGCCTCTGGGGGAACACAAAATTCAAACCACGACACCAGTCTATCCAAATCCTGTTTTGCTACCCACAGGAGCCCTGAAAAGTGCCTCACATCACAACATTGCATCATGTTACCCTTCCTGCTATAACTGAATAAGTTCAAGACAATACAGCATGTCTAGGAAGCAAATGATATCCAAATACAAGACTGCCTCGTGCAAGTCAAATGAGGTGGGCAACCTCATTTGGTCCCATTGTGAGTGGAACCAAATGTTCTTTTGGTACTGACACAGAGTTTACCTGTTTTCTGCACAACACAGCTGTATGAGGATCAAGGTGTTCAATAACTCAAAGAGTTGCTCAGTCTGGAATTCAGCAGTGGTTTCAGATCATCTCTTGCATTTAGATTACTGCATTATTTTAGCAGCAAGGTCGACTGGTTGGCCATCTGAGACTGAGTAGTAGATTGTGACCTTCTCTTTCTTAAAATTAAATTACCTTAAATGTGCATTTTTTTTAGCCAGTGCCCTGAGTTCATCCAGAAGTGGAAGCTGGTGCTAAATGCATTACTCAATTTCTTTAGTGTACTTCCAGGATAGCAACCCATTTGCTCTGTTCTCTCGTCTATTGGCAGATACCTGGGCAGAGTTTCAGATACTAGTTGGAGACACAGATCACTTAAATGACGTTGAATTACACAAAAATCACTACTGGCAGGACATTATGCATGGTGGCATCTTTGTTCTGATATTTAGTTGAACCTCTTTTAAAAATTATTCTGAAATTCCTAAAGGTTAGGGTTGTCTTTTGAGACTGTGTATCTGCTGAGGCTTGAAGGTGTTGTACAGCCTAAGTGGGATATTATAAAACTTGTGGTTTGAATTCATGTGTTTAAACAAATTTTGGTGGCCATGTTTAGCTGCTGTTACTATTAAAATTCTTAGCTGTGAGTTGTTATTTTAAATAATTATATCTGTTCTAAACTTTTAATGTAATACTGAATGATTAAGTGGAAATAAATAGTATACATATAGTATATCAGCATCAAAGAAACAGATTTGTCAGTACTGTGTATTGATAAAAGTTGTATAGAGCTTGATTTCATAATCAGTGAGCACTCCTTATGGTTCCTATTAAACCAAATTGTAACTGTGTGTTGAAGGACCACTATATTCATCAGCATTTACAGACACACAGAGTATCTATATATGTATGTAATGGAAGGCCTTACACTTCATTGAATAGACACAAATGGGATAGAAAGAAAACTGTGTTGCTCAGTTCTGTATGGGTGTTGAGATATCTAAATTTTATATCAGGTTTTTATGTCTCTAATGAACCAGTGCAACCCTCTGAACCAAATTCTAGATTCTGGTAAAGATTACAATAAAATATATGTATATATCTGTTCTTCACCCTTCTGCTTCAGCTTCTTTCCCCTTTTATACAACACCTGGATAATGAAAACAAAGCTGATGGTGTTTTACACATTTATTTAAGAGGGCAGCAGAAAAAAAGTAGCCTCTTCGTCATTATGGACAGCTAATATTCCCATTATGACTATCATAGAGTTTAAGGCTGTGGTTTACTGATAAGCATGGTCATGAAAAGATTTTATTCTTTGTGACCTCTGAATCATGAGAGATGAACTTGCTGAACTGCTGTAACGATTTGCAATGTATTTCTTTTATGGTGTTTCAATAGAGGGAAACTTGTTGCTTACTTGTTTGCCTATTCGGAGGGAAAGGATTTTGTTCCTTCCTAATAATTTTGTGGTCCAATAGTTAAAGATCACCATAGTTCTAAAGTACCTAGTTAGCCAGGTATCTACTTCTCTGTATCCCCCTTGAAGAAAAAGCCATAAAACACAATTCCTGTAAAGTAGAGCTGAGCCCTTGTGTTCATTTATTAACCTTCCTTTGGGAAGGCTGAGAAAGATGGCAGTTCCAGTTTAAATACTATGTGTGGGGAAGGTAAGATCAATGTTGTCTGTGCATCTAATTGTCTTTGTTTATTGTTTTTGACAGCAGTGAGATATTAAACTGTTGTAACTTTGCAAAATGTGGGGCTCAAAAGAGTAGAATGTGCAGTAATTAGCCAGTCACTTTGATATCTCTGACATGACTTAGTATTTCTTACTGTTTTTCTTATTGTACTAACCTAATTCAGTGACTTTTAATCTGAAATACACTTTATTTTCAGCAAGGAAAACTAGGATATGCATTTCCACCTGGGGACAGGAGAGTATTAGGAACACCTGTAGAGCCCTACTCCTCTCTTATGTGGCCAGGATGTGAAAATGCCCTTGCACCTCTGATTTTGACCAGCTGTGGTGGTATTGCCAGCACTTAGCCAGGACAACTGGAAACATGCTCTTATCTTCAGTCTCCTTGGGAGTTTTGTAAGTATCTTAAAGAGCAGGGATAGATGAAGGCTATGGTACTTTGGATTTGCTTTTTCATAACAAGAAATGTACTGAATAACTGAGAAAATAGAGCAAATAAAAAATTCTAAACTAAAAGAAAACACAATGTCTGTGTTCAGCATCTCTTCTATGTAACTTGCAATGATTCTGACAAAACAGTGGTACTTTGGAGAGAGACTTTTTAACAAAGTAAATTCTTACTTGAAATTACTCAACTGTGAACTCTAGTATGCTCTTTCATATATAGTTCTCTCTTTTAAAATAAATGGACTCTTATGTTATCTGTATGTATACTGTCTGTTTTATTTTCATGTATGTGGTAGATGATCATATATGTATATATATGTATATATATATACACAGAAGAAAAAAATCCCAGAACTCAGGGTTTTACAGTTTCTTCCCTCTCCTCTTCTTCCCGCGTAACTGTTTGTAGTTTAACTTATGTTGCAGTCTTCTGAAGCAAGGACTGTGTTTGTGCTTTTTTTTTTTTTCTGGCTCATCACTGATAAAGAATAATAGCCATATTTTAAATAACATCCTGATTTTTTTTCCTAAAGGTATAGTACTGTTAGCCAAATTTTCCTTCACAAATTGTAGTAAATAATATTGATTTATTCTTCTGTAATTACCCTCCTTTAAATATTCACCTCTCTTCTATAAATAAGCTTATAAAGTGTGTTCTACTATATTTAATTTTTTTGATGTGAAGAACTAATAACCATATATGGACAATTTTAAAAGAAAATTACGTTTGCTGTGTAAACCATTTATGTTATTCTAGCTCTATTTCTTTCAAATCCCTAAGATTTTGATAGCTGATTGAAGTCTCTAGAGAATTTTCTTTAAGTAGGTAATTTGGATTTCACTCTGTCCCACACTGTTTTTTTTAAAGGAAAGGAAAATAGGCAGGGAGTATTCCCACCAAATATCTGTTGTTATCTTCTCTCTATTCTCTATCAAAAATTGGGGAATGTATTTTATTTCCTATGATTTCTCTCTTTCTTGATTTATTTATTTATTTTTTAAAACCCAGAAAGGAAAAGCAACATTCTTAAAGGGAAAATGACTCACATGGCACATCTGATTGTGAGAGATTATTTTAGTCATAGCTAATTCTGTCTCAGAACAGAAGTATGTCTTTCTTGGATTCCTTCAAATTCTGTATTTTTATGTTTTCTATGAAAATTTAGAGTAAGTTAAATTGGCATGTATCTGGTTATGCAATATTATATATAAGCTATCAGAAAAGAACTGTAAGGTTAAATTATTCAGTTTTTTAATTTGGTGTCATGTTTTAAGCCCAGCTGAAATAAAGCACAATGCACCTGCTTGTTCAATCCCCCCTAGAAATTAACTCTACACTAGCTAAAATCAGGACAGTTGGAAAAATGAAGATTGAGTTTTCTAGCAGAAACATTTCTGCCCCTGCATCACCCACTGTGGTTCCTTCCTGTACACTGTGATTTAATTTTAATTAAATTAATGCTTTTTTTTTCATTAGAAACTCTAGATTCATTCAGCAGCAAAATGTAAATACCAGAATATGCGTGAGACCTTAAATTTACTGACAAAATCAGCAGAAATGGAGTAATTTTACTAGGTGGAATTGATAATTTTGAGGTGCTGTTATCTTACAGGTTATGTAAAACATAAAAATCATAGCACACATTGTAGATATTCACCTGTCCTCACCCTGAAAACAAGAGAAATTTCAGGGTGAGTAGAGGTGGGCAGAAACTGAAAGGAACCTCAGGAGAGATTGAGACAAGTTTTTCTGTTCCTGGTACCTTGAATTATGTCTGAATTTTGGCAGGTATTCCCATGAAAAATAAAGGAGAAAACACACATCACTATATTAAGACTCAGAATAACTTTAAGGCAGAGCTGCTAACACCAACATTTGACAGTGCATCCTTTTATACTGTCCTTACTAAGAGTCTGCTAAGGAAAATTTAAAAAGATCAGCAGCTAACATCTCTGACTATTTATACTTCACTGAGCATATCAATAATTTCTAGTCCTCTCAGATATAACTTAACCCTCTAGCTTAATTCCCAGGTTACATCATCACTCTCCCAAGCTGATTCTTTGAGTTATTTCACAAAAGAGTGCACCAAGAAATGTCTCATGACAGGACCACTGCTAAAATCACGGTCAGCTGCAATTCTAGCACTGTTGAGCATTTCATCTGCTTGCTGAAATAATTTATAAACATGAAGACTGAAGTAATGTCCACCTTTTGAAAGAGGAGCAAGGAAGGAAAGTGTGAATTATTTTCATGGAAAACACAACAGCAGAAAACTGTGCTGAAAGGCAGCCTTGTAAGAGGAGGGGAAATTTATAGCAAAATGAAAATTCACTGTATTCTTGTAAATCGCCATAAAATTTTTCTTGAACTTTTTGCTCTGTTAATTGTGAAGAACTCTGGAAGAGGAAGTATGAAGGCTCTTGAGCCCATGATCCTTGCAGGCTGTTTGTCACACTGCTGAATCTTCTCTGCAACAGAGATATCCTCCTTGTCATCTTTTGCCCTTCAAACACCTGAGTTTTAAACCGCTCACTCTAAATTTAAAAAAGGGATGTATGTATATAAACCATGTATGGAGTAGACAGTGAGTGAAAGACATGTACATTGGGATTTCCAGACCACGAGGCATTTCAAAAAAAACCCCAAAACAACAAAACCCTTCTAGGGGTGTTATAACCTTCCAAAATTAGGGAACTAAATTGTTACACCACTTTATCCACAGTGGCATTATTGGGTGCTGTAACATTTCTTTGGCACTGCAAACAACAATTTGACTTGAATTAATGTGAATCCTTTAAAATTCTGGCCTGATTTAAGTTAAAATTAAATTGAAATACTGAACATACAGTGTGACACAAGAGCCTAATTTTAATTATATTAACAAGTTAATCTGAAAAGGAAAGAGTTTATTTTCAGAGAACAAGTCTCTCAGATTCCAAATTGAAATATATTTAATACAGTATAGTCCTATAGAGAAAAAGCTATCCTGTTGCAGCAAATATCTTCAGCACTGTGATAATTCATTAAAATGTGTTTCTTCCACAATGTGAGTATTTATCTGAGTCAGTCCCTCCAGGAGACCATGATTTTGAAGCAATGTGTTGTATTAGTACTTTGAAAGCCTTTTTTATCCCCTGGTATTTATCCCCAAATATACTGAATAACTCATACAACTTAGGTTTTTTAAAAATTGCTGGATTGTTGTGAAAACAAATGTACCTTGTGAGAGGTCACATTTGCTTCTGGAAAAAATAATTTTTAAGCTGCTCTCTAATTGGAACAGACCTTTCACTTCATGCATTTGGGGATGGAATAATGTACAAACTGCTTACATAATGTTTTTCTAGCCTCTAAAAATGAACCTCTCTAAAGTAGTGGATACGTAAAGACGGTTGTTACACTTCCTAATCAAATTACTTGGAACTAAGTTGCATGAGACTCTTGAATACCAAATATATTTCTTTCTCTCCCTCCTTTTGTTATACTCTTCAATGTCTTCCACTTCCTTGAAAGTTTGGTAGAATTTATAACCCAGTCTTGGAAATTAGAAGTTTAAACAAATGTAAAAATATTTGAAAAAGCTCATCTAAAATTGCTATGAGTTCTGTGAAAATGTCAACCACTTTACCTTCAAAATGATATGGGGGCATTTAGTTCAAGTACCATAACTCAACTGGATAGACAATTTCAATCTCCTCTACGATCCCATGAAGAGAGATATATATCTTAAAGTTTTGCAGTTGAAAGGCAAAGCCATAAAATGATAAGGACTTGTAACCTGTGCAAACTCCTAGTAGTCCATGCAATGGATGGTAACCATGCAGTTTCTGCACCCGGATTCACTTATCTTCAGAGAAAAATCCTAAATATTTTAGATGGGACCAAAGCTAATGGCAGTCAGTGATGAAGGTAATTCACAGGTTCATTGAAGTTTTCTGTACTTGAAGTTAAAATGTGAACTTGCACTCTTATAAAACCTGTGTCTTTCCATACATTGATGATAAGAAGAATATAATATTTCCTATGATTACCTTCCAGTTTGTGAAAGGAAGAATACAACCTCTCAAGAAAACTCAATATATGCCTGCAAGTATTGCAGAATTGATAGCTCTTCTGTCATGATAAAAGATATAGTAGAAGTACAAAATTAAGTTATTCTCAACACTACTCTTTATTTATTACCTAGAAGACTATATTAAGAAATAACAAATTAAAATTGGTTATTAAAAATGACTTCAAAATAGAGATTTAATTTTTGGTGCCAAAATACAAAATGGTTCCCTCTATTGTGGTTTACCATGGCTCTGCTTTCTTGTAAAAGGTCATAATTATTCTGATTTAAATCAACCAAAACAAAATCTTCTAATTTTTTGGTTTATGTTCTTTTAATCCATCTTCAAGATGATTAGATGTATTTATGTAGGTCACTACACATCCATTCATACCTATGGAATAGGACATTACTCTGCCTTTCACAACAGTAAATAAGCACAAGGCCAGTAATTCCTGTTTTAAGGGGTTTGAGGGGATCTTGCTCCCACTTGGTCTTTGCTTTGAGTTTTTGGGATAATCTGTCTCATACATCACAGGTTATGTTTTTAGTTTCACCAAATATTATATATAACATATGATATAATACCTCTCTTACTTCCACGTGGTTTTTTTTATCCTAGTACACCTTTAGCTCCATTTTTAGTTTATTTTCCTTTCACCTTGAAAATCTTTCTCTCATTCTAGCATTACTTTTTCCAGCAATATTTACATTGTCTGATGTTTTATTCCTTCACCTTCCCGCAAGGAATCCACAGACTTCCTTGCCAACTTCTTAGGTTTTATGTGTTTGTAAGATCATTTATTATTTATCATTTCACCCTGTGCTTTATTTTTCATTCATTTTCATCACAGCATTGTCGATCCTGATAATTTATTCCTTTATTCTAAGCTTTTATATAACCTCTTTGAAGCACTGATTCTGCTTGTTGCTCTTTCATTTACTTTTTCTCTCTGTTTATCCAGTTACTTACAATGGTCACTTATTTTTTGAAGTTTGCCAAGTTGCTTCTAATCTGTACTTGTTATGACATAAAAAATCCCAACTGTTTTTAGAAAATGCATAAGCATTTCTTACCAAAAAAACCCCCAACAAATGTAAAACTAAGGAGATAACCTCGATGTCAGCAAAACACATCAGGGATACTATAAAGGAAAACTCACGCGAAAGATCATTCAGTGAGCTTGAGGACGTTTGTAGCTGCCACAAAAATAATAGCATTTTATAAGAACTGTTTAATATAGCTGTGTTGCCTTGAATTCTTGGAACCTAGTTGAAGGAAAGTAATGGGTTTCTGGTAAGAGTGGACAAGAGAATGACTGAAAAGAAGTATTGATATTTCAAAGAACCATGTCTTGTACCCTCTCAAGAATCTGTCACAATATTTGATATTCTCTAAGCAATTTTTTCTTACAGTTGATTTGGTGTAGTAAAATTTCAGTGTTTATACCAGATTCTTATATTAATTTAGATTGAAAATACTTTTAAGATTTCCTACTGTATGTAGTTGTGTATGAAAAAGCTTTCTAAAATTTTTCTCTTTCTCCGTAATATATACATATTTTGATCAAATATATGTATGTTGCTGTTCTTACTTTTGGAACCAAATTTATGGGATTGCTCTATATTGGACTTCTGGTTCCTCCCCATAATGAATGCACCATCTGGCATGGGTAAGGCTTTTGGCTCACTTAATGTCCTGCAGGTGGTGAGGTGATCATGGTAATTTGCTAGAACTGCCGGGAAAATGTACACATCACTGATGTTACATTGCAGTTGACTCCCAATGGTAACTTTATAGTCTCAAATAAAGCTGAGTGACTTCAGTCAGTTTAAACAAAAACCTGCAAGGAATTTTTGCAAAACGTAAGTTGAATGAGCAGGGGACTAGATGGGTAACATTTTGCATCACATGCAAGGTAAAAGTGCATGCTTCTTTAAGAAAAAGGCAACTGTAAGGACAGCTGGCAAACCTCTCTGAATGTTACAGAAGTGGGAAAAGTGATGTTTTTTCTCAGTGTTTGAGACTGATTTGGGCAGTTCTTAGGGAAATAATTATTTCAACATTTGATACTGTATTTCTCTATTTTGTATATGCTTGGAGAGCAAAATAATCACAGAATCAGAGAATGGGTCAGGTTGGAAGGAACCTCAGAAAGTCATCTGGTCCAATCTCCTTGCTCAAGGAGGGTCATCCTAGAGCACATTGCATCCAGATGATTCTTGAAAATCTCAAGTAAGGGAGACTCCACAACCTCTCTGGGCAATCTGTTCTGGTGCCCAGTCACCTGCACAGTGAAGAGGTTCTTACTCGTGTTCAGATAGAACTTCCTGTGCATCAGTTTCTGACTTGTGCTCTTGTCCTATTGCTTGACTCTACCAGGAATAGCCTGGTTCCCTCCTCTTGGCACTCTCCCTTCAGATACTTAGAGACATTGATGAGGTCCCCTCTCAGTCATCTCTTCTGAAGGTGGAACAGGGTCAGCTCCCTCAGCCTTTCCTTGTAAGAGATGCTTCCCTTCCCTAATCATCTTTGTTGCCCTCTACTGGACCTGCTCCAGATGCTCCAAGTGTGTCTCTTGTAGTGAGAAGCCCTGGACACAATACCCTACATGTGGCCTCACTGGGCCTGAAGGGTAGGATCACCTCCCTTGACTTGCTGTCAGTGCTCTTCCTAATGCACCCCGGGATATCATTGGCCTGCTTGGCCACATAGAATAGACACTGCTGGTTCATGGACACCTTGTTGTCCTCCAGGACCCCCAGGTATTTCTCTACAGAGCTGCTTTCCAGCAGGTCAGCCCTCAGGCTGTGCTGGTGCCTGGGGTTATTCTTCCCCAGGTGCAGGAATCTCATTTGTTGTTGAAGGCAAATTCAACATCAGACCATTCTCCTCTGCTCACCTCTCCCACTTGTTGAGGTCCTTCTGAAGGGCTACACAGCCCTCTGGGGTATTGGCCATTCCTCCCAGCTTTGTCTCATCACCAAATTTGCTGAGGAGGCATCTACCCCTTCATCCGTGTCATTGATGAGTAGTATTGAACCCAGTATTGAACCTTGATGGGCACCACTAGTGACAGCCTCCAAATAGACCCTGTGTCACTCATTACAACCCTCTGGGATCTGCCATTCAGCCAGTTCTCAATCCACCTCACTGTTCACTCATCCAGTCCACACTTTCTGAGTTTGCCTTCAAGGATATTGTGAGAGAGAGCACCGAATGTCCTGCTGAAGTCGAGGTAGAGAATATCCACTGCTCCCTCCTTATCTCTCCAGGTAGTTGTTTCGTCGTAGAAGATAATCATGTTAGTCAACTGACTTACCTTTAGTGAACCCATGCTGGCTACTCCTGATCACCTTATTGTCATCCATGTAGATAGAGATGGCCTCTGGAACGAGGCTCTCTGTCACCTTTCCAGGGATTGAGGTGAAGCTGACTGGCTGGTAGTTCTCTGTGTCCTCCTTTTTGCGCTTTTTGAAGACTGGGGTGATGTTTGCTTTCTTCCAGTCCTCAGGGACTTCTCCTGGTCACCATGATCTTTGAAAGATGTGAGAGGTCTTGCTATGGTATTCTCCAGCTCCCTCAGCACTTGTGGATGCATCCCATCAGGGCTCATGGACTTGAGAATGTCAGGTTTACCTAGGTGTTCTCTAATTGAATCTTCCCTGAGCAAGGGAAAGTCTTTCTTCCAAGACTCCTTTACCCTGGTCTGCTGGGTCAGAGATTCCTGAGTTCTTGTCAGTGAAGACCAATGCAAAAAGGGCATTCAGTAACTCTGCTTTCTCTGCGTCCCCTTTTACCAGGGTCCCCTAATAATTTAGAGAATATGTAAAATATCTCTGGAAGAACCAGAAAGTGCAAATAGAAGGACTGTTTGCTTTTAGTTAATTCTTTTGAAGGTTAGGTAACTCATCCCTATGACAATGCTGAACTAGCTGCACTGTTTACATTCATTTTTGCACTGAGAGAGGAAATGTCTGAGAAATCTCAGATGCAACATTGCTTAGTAGATATAACAACCTTCATTTTTTCATCTGTTGAATTTTAACTCAATAACATATTGCTGCTGTATGAATATAAAACCACATGTATACACATACACACATTTTTCTTCTTGGCTGTGTAGTTGTTGAAAGTGTGGAAAGCATGCCTTTGTAAATACCATATCTAATTTTAACGGTGCAGTTTCCCGGGTCTTTTCTATTCGTGGATGTTACATACACAGTTCCATGCACAGTTACCCATTGGCCAAACATATGTATATTATATAATTTTCGAAGACTATTACAAAATATTCCAGTAACAAACCTCTGAAAATATACCAATATAGAACACTGTGTTGGTTTTATCAGAGGAAATAGAAGTGGATTTTATTTTTTCCACTTTCTATATTTTAAAAATGGCCCTATATTTTACTATATTTAAGTTCCATCACATATAGTAAAGCATGTAGGTATACTTTCTGTTCTCTTCGGTATGATGTGTGACTATCAAGCTGTCATGATTGCTTAGAGTAGACAGAGTTGGTACCAGTTTGCTGTGTTTCTATGTGTGAATCACTGCAGTCATACCGAAATAACTTTTGTCAATAGGTATGTCACAGTGTCCCAAGTGGTCACAATGAATATAGCAGTTCATGACCAAAAATATTGCCTGGCTGTAGATTTAGTACCAGAAGCTGCAAACAGTTTCTATTTATATAAAATCTTTTAAAGATATATTTCAGTCTTCTTCATCCCTCCAGTTTCTTGTCTCCTCCATAGTTAGAACCTCATCCATATGTGTGTCTATAAAAAACATCTGCAGAACAAACCTAAAGAGGTTATTTGATTTATGTTCACTTTGCAAGCACTTTTCTCTCAGGCAAAAGATCTGTTGATTTCAGAAGTCTGAGTGGATGCTATAGGATTGAGGCTGCATTTTGAAAAAAATATTCCAAAGTTTTCACTCTCTTCTGTATGATAGAATTATGTCTTTAGTAGATAGGAAAAAAATGCTGAGTATTGAAACACTTGCCCAAATTGGTGGTTCACTGAAAAAGAAAGCAGTCAGTGCAGTGACAACTAATCTTTGAATTTAGTGTATAAAACTTGTCGAATGAACAAGGTAGAACTGACTTACTCCAGCACTGAACAAAATAGTGAATATATATCTGGCTTCAGAGAGAGTTAATTCTACCATAGCACATGAAAATGGTGAGCCCTAAAATACTGTGCCAATGTATCTGTTCCTGGTTTCACTGAAGAACCTTAAAAATGAGAGACAGAGAAGCTTCAGTTGACTGGGTGGAACTAGTCTACCTGTCGGAAATAACTGATATTTCCTATTCTTATCCCTCACCCCACACATATTTGAACTTAAAAATTAAAGCCTGACTATATTCTGAAATTTTATTGCCAAAGACTAAAATTGCATTGTCATGGCTGGGCTTAAATTTTCTCTCTCCTTATCCACAATGAAGACTTCTACTAAATATTCTTACGAAAAATATATTTTGCATTGAGGAAGTTTTATGAGATTAATGAAAATCATCTGTGAGTTAAAGCATCTTGTTTTCAATAACTGCCACTCTTCTTCTGTAAATGCTTTGTTTTATTTTTTTTTCATTTTGCAAAGTATTCTACAACTGTTTCATTTAATTTTGTCAATAGAATGTAATTTTGCTCTGATAATTCTGTCGACAAAAAGGCAACAGAATATAATCTTTTTGTCCACCAAAGTAAACTGCAGATTCTTTTTGCATGTGTGTATCAAATAGGGAGTATTTACTAACTGAAAACATGATATCTTCTCCATTCTAAACAAACTTTTATTGAATATGGAGAATTTAATACCGAAGTTATATTCCATAAAGCACCTTTGACTTTTGACCAGATAGGATCGCTGCTGAGACATCCTTAACTCTCTCTGTCTGTAACTGGCTGTGGGATTTGGGGTCACTCATTCAAGAAAGCCTTTTTTTTTTTTTTTTCCCCATACATGTGTTTTCTGGGAGTAAGAAGCTGGATGGGCTGATAACATTTTTACCTATAACCTTATGTTTTATTGCTATGTTCATTCCTTTCTGGATGTATGAGGGGTAAGGTACAGACATCAAAAACCTGGACTTGTGGAGGAAGTATCTGCCATCATAACTATTTTTTTTAAATGTGGTTTTATACTTGATCGCATTTTTGGAGTGTCTCTCTGTTGGCAGTTAAATTCTTTCATTATTGCTCTGTGATAGCACTACATTGCTTGTGAATGTGTGTACTCGAGCAACCACGAGAAAATTCATGCCAAACTGTTACTACCTAGTTTTATGTCAAGTTATGACACTGCTGTACTGAAGAGGTGACCCTCTCTGGTTATGTGGGAAGATTTTTTCATCTCTTACACTCTAATTCAATGGTGGGAACAAAACTGGTATGCAACTATTTGTGAAGAGAACTGGAACTGAAGATGTTGTGTGACTTGTGCTTGGAGTTCAGGTCATCCAAGTTTTCTTTCTGAATTTTCCAATATGACTTCATGAACTTAAACAGCTCTCTTTAGTACATGTCCTGTTCACAATGTACTGTGAAACACCTGGAGATCTATGGAGCAACATTTTTATCACATGTTGTCATCACGACACAGGATGGTAGGATTTTGTCAGCGTGGCATATGAATTGAGTTGTTAATATGAGTATCAATCTAGGGAAGAATTGATAAAACATGTTTGATTTTGGTTTGTTTGTTGTTTTTTTTTCACAGTATACACGAGAGTACTCATCGACAGTTCTGTATGTTTTTCCTCAATAGGCAGAAAGAACAGTGTAAGGTAAAACAAGCAGATGTTCTTCCCAAGAATGCCAGGGCAGTGGAAGGATTAAGAAAAGGGTTTTTTCAGATACAAGGACCACTTTTTTACGCTGCAGCTTATCAGACCTTCAGGGGCAAAAGACAAAGGCCCTCTTCCTCTAAGACTTTTTGTGTCTTCTGTCTCTCCTCCTCAGTTCTCTCTGGCCCAAAGAGGCCCAGTACATGTCTGCAAACACATTATCTCCCTGCATACCAGAGAGCAAGGCTGAGAACTTCTCTTGCTATGTGGGGTCGGGGGGAAAGCATCGGAACTGCCCTTGAGAAAGAGAAAGACCTAGGCAGAAAGCGTTCCTAGCAAAACGAGTTCTAGTTTTCCGTTACAAATTCTTCTGGAAATGTATCTATTCCTACAAACAAGTACCATGAATGTCATTATACTAGGAGAATTGATAGTTTGTTGTAAAGTGAATGACTACAGTGATAGTTAAGTGTTTGTGTGCAATGGCTACACATCATTAGGAAAAAATAACTTCCTTTAAAGTGGAGAAAAAGATTTTATTCTATATTGTTCTCCTCTTTTCCAATTGTCTTCTTAGGTAATACTTTTATTTTTGGCCCTATGTATTTTTTAAAATGCATTTTCCCATTCTGTATGTAAGTTTGATACATAAAATTTCGTTTCATGTGCCAATCATCAAGGGTATATCTCCTATTTAGTTCAGTTGTTTCCCCTAATAAAGAAGTGATTAGAAAAAGCAGAATGAAATTGTGCTGTAACAAAAAAAGGCCCTTGACATTCTCAACACTGAAGGAAAAAAGCAGCTCACAAATTCTTCATTGGACAACTGTTCATGTGTTGCCAAGATGTCTGTGCTGTCAGTACTTTTGCCCGAGCACTCAGGCTTTTAGGATAATGATGCTCTTTTAATAAGGTTATAATAGTAATTTTCTAATATAGATAACAGCTAGAAGTTTTTACAAAATTGAAAACATATTTTACCTCCATGAATTCTTGAAATTTTTGATATGAAATTGACATTGGCAGAACCCTAAGTTATTTAGGGTTTTATTCTTTGTTTGTTTAAATTCCTGTTTTCTTCTAAGTTATCATTATTTTATATATTTATACACCTCAACATCTCAAGCCGTGTACCTCCCCGCCTATGAAAAGGGAAACAGTCATATCCCTTCGCTCTTCTTCTGTGTTTGTACTACTGATACTTCACAATTTCCAAACACTAATTCCTTTCTCTCTTGCTCTATATTTTTCCCTTTTCTGTTGTGCAGAGTATGAGAAGGAGGCTGGTTTTTTGGCATAAAGCTTTTACCTAGGTATATGCAAAAGCAGTGGTTTTATTCCACAACGTGACCCCCTATAAGGCCATAAAATTTCACTGGTATATTTGTGTTTGTGTCACACATCTGGAGTGGGAGGTGTGGGGGGCATGCCCTCTACTGAAATGACATCCAACTCTAAAAGCATAAGCTATACATTAAATATTCAGGGCATCTGTCCAAATCAAAGACTGCCGTTTTGATAAAACTGTACATACAGCAAATATTCCTTGTCACATAACACTTACAAAAATATTATGACAGTGTTGAAAACATTTTGACAAGCAAGAAAGTTATTTAAAATAGCAGAGACAAGCCGATTAAAGAAAAAAAGGAAGGCGGTCATCTTGACAAGCTGTGGAAAGGACTGTGGTCTTCTTGCCTTGCTTTTGTTAACAGTGAAGTGAGCGAGTTGCAGAGATGTTTAGATGCATTTCCTCTAGTGAAACGTCAGCCCACTGGTGAAAGGACCAGAAATTAAATTTGGAATTAAAAGAGGTGAAAAGAGGAGAGGGATTTTGCCTTGAAGTGCTGACTAGGAAGAGGGTATGAACTGGGGTGTCTGATTCCTGTCAGCAAGGCTAGCTTTTGGATTCACCTGCAGGGAAGAGATTGAAGGAAAATGTTAACATCACATGTGATTGGCTTCTAGAAAATTAATTCCTATTTCCTTTCTCTAACATTTACAAGAAATTAAGTATAAGTTTTAGTAATAATCTGAGGACAAATTTTGTTTGTTTTTCATTTCTACCTTGTAATCTTGTTTCTGATAATCTAATTACAAATCTTGTCCTTTTATTTGCTAGAACAAGCTTGCACAGTTTCCATTTTTTAAGTCTGACATTAAGTTTTCCCTGTACTTGTTACCTCCAAATTGAAAAGGTCATGTGTGCAGGCAACCCCTGGTGGGAAACACCATGAGGTCCTGAAATGGAGATAAATTCAGGAAACTGGAGTATTTTCTCTACAAGAGTCAGTTGACAGCTTTCTTTTTTTGCCTTTTTTTTGTTTGTTTGTTTGTTTGTTTTTCTTTTCTTTTTTTTTTTTTCTTTTCTTGGGAAAGGGTGCTAAGAAGTGTCCCTTGTGCTTAAGTTATACATTTCTATGTACCTCTCAGTCTTAAAAATCAGTGCATACAAAACTGTAGGAATTCCCAGCTCAGATATTTACTGGTGATGCTGTGATTCAAGAGGCTGCTGTCTGGAATTTGCATTCTGTTTTAGATACTTCATTAAAAGATGTTAAATTTGCTTTAAGAAAACATCACCATGATGTATCTGGAGATATTTTTCTGTGTCAGCCAAAACAAAAGTTCATGTTTTCTTTTGTGATGAGTATTTCACCCTATCAGGAACAGATGAGTAAGCAGAGCAGAAGAAATAAAGCCTTCTTAATCAGGGGAATTTAATACTCCTCATATAGCTCATTGAGGACATTTTTCTTTTTCACCCAGTCACAGTACTGCTATTCTGTCTTCTCTCCAGCTCTCATGCCCTTCTTCTGTCCCCTGCTTCTAGCTGTAGATGTATTAATTCATGTCATTCTGTGCAGTGTAACATGTAAAGCAAAACTGACACTTTACAGAGACGTTTCAAAAGTTTTATTTTTATAGGATATTCCTTTTATAGGAATATGAGCATGAACTGTAATTTAATATGTTTGTACATACCTACATACATAGTAAAATAATTTCAACCTGTAATTATAAATGAATCTTTTAAAATGAAAACTCCGGTACCACCTTAAATGCAGTGTTACTCTCTTGCCATAAGACTATAATATTCAGAGAGTTAATGATATAGTTGAAGTGGATGTTGACAGTTACTAGTTGTGGAAACTGCTTTATGTATTCGATCCTCTCCTGACTGAGTCTGATAAATGTTCCTCCTAAAACTGAAAGCTACATTTGGCATCGTACCAGATATTCTCTTTTCCCCCTTCACTTGCAGTTCTGGTGAAGAGTGTCTCATTTCCATTTCTAGTTTAATTGTACTTTAGCTCATTGTGACAGTATCTGTACTTGACAGGTTTGTCACAGTATTTGTCCTATTTCTATCTCTTGCTAGATTCCTTTTCTTTTTCAGGTTCTCTTTCTTTAGAAAAGTCTTTAGTCACCATATTTATGTTACCAGAACAAAATGACTTGAACTAAAATTTGTCTCATTCATCAGCATTAGTCTTATTTAGAATCCATTTATTTTCAGAGCGGTTTCACAGCAGAAGGTCTGTAGATATTTACCAGTATATCAATCCCTGTCTTACTATTTTACCTCTTAGTTTAGTTGGGATTTTGGATTGTTTAGGTTGCCTTTGCAATGGAGTTTAAAAAGAGGAAAAAAAATGACAAGCACCCACCCTCTCCAAAGTAAACACCATATTTCATTTTTTTATTACATACTTACCAGCAAAGAGACCAACAGTACTATTTAAACATGTGAAACACTGAATAACCAGAATTAGACTTATTGAGCAGTAGTGGCTTTTTTCTCCTCTCCTGAAACTAGAAATACTCTGTCAGCTATTTATTACATCTATGTTTGGTTTCTTATCTGTTTTTGTTTTATCTCATTTTGAGGACACATTTTAGATGAATATAAATATTTGGATTTTATTTCTCTTTGATCTTTTATCTCCCAGTGCCCTCCTCTGGACCCACTCCAGGAGCTCCGTGTCTCTCTTGTGCCAAGGAGCCCAGAACTGGACACAGCACCGCAGATGCAGCCTCACTAAGGCTGAATAGAGGGGCAGGATCACCTCCCTTGACCTGCTGGCAATGATCTCCCTAATGCACCCCTGGATACCATTGGCCTGCATTGCCACAAGGACACACTGCTGCTTCATGGACACCTTGTTGTCCACCAGGATGCCCAGGTCCTTCTCCACAGAGCTGCTTTCCAGCATGTTGGCCCCCAGCCTGTGCTGGTGCCTGGGGTTATTCTTCTGCACATGCAGGAATCTCATTTGCCTTTGCTGAATTTCAAACAGTTCTTCTCTGCCCATCTCTCCAAGCTGTTGATGCCCTTCCAAAGGGCTGCACAGCCCTCTGCACTCCTCTCAGCTGCATGTTATCAGTGAACTTGCTGAGGAGGCATCTGCCCCTTCATCCATGTCAGTGATGGATAATTGAGCAGCACTGGGTCCAGTATTGAACCTTGGTGGGTACTACTAGTGCCAGGCCTTCGGCTAGACCCTGTGCCACATTAAGACCTTCTAGGATCTGCTCTTCCGGTTGTTCTGAACTTCTGTCAGTTCAATACTGAGCTCTGGAGCAATGTGATCTATTGCTTGTGTGAAGCCAGTGTGGTTTTTCATTAATACTCAGCCTTCTCTTCATTTATAATAGAATACTATTTAGGTAGGCACTTATTTGCTTATTTATTAGAGGATGTTTTAAAACACTGCCTAAAAGTAATGTTGCAAGGATGAAACACCACCTTTCCACTCCAACTTAAAAGATATTTATTTACAGGAGATTAGACAAAATGCATTACTGCATGTCAAATGTGTATAGACTACTGTCTAGAAAAAGGAAATAAAACATCTGCTTTTGGTGTAGTGCTGCAAGACATCCACCAGATAAAAGACTAAGAATAAAACATGTCAATAGAAAATATATTATTTCTAATTATTGATGTTATGGATGGCTGTTACTGGGCTGAATCAACTCCAGCATGATTGGATTGTTGAGGTGAAAAACATAATAAGGACATGGACAATGTGTTGTGTTAGTGGCGTATATAGGGGCTACCACTCTCTTCAAACTACTTTTCTCCATGCCCATAGGGAAATATTCCCAAACACTGAATAGGGGACTGTTTCTTGGACCTCTGAATATTAAAAGCTCTTGTAATTTTGACCAGGTTATTACACTTGGGTGTTTTGTGTAGGTTTCATTGTTTTGATATTTTTTTCTTAGCATCTCTGTGGCTCTTAAATGAATACTACCAGAAAAAAAAACACTCAGAGGAACATTAGAAACACAATGGATCAGATCTTGAAATGAGGTAATTTCATGCTACCAGAATAGGCTAGCTATTAGAACTAATTACCAATTGAGATTTGCCTCTGACTGCTAAATAAGCTTAATTCTACCATATCAGTGATAGTGTAAGAAGTCATCCTCTATCCATGAGTTTTTTCTTCCCTCTCAAGAGCCACAATCACATTAGCAGGACTAACTAGATCGAGAAAGGAGGTTTGGTAGTAAAGATGAGTGGACAACCTCTTCTATTTTTTAAAAATGTAGCCGTAGACTATGACTCTGCATTTCTGATGTATTGTAGCACTGAACTCTTGCCACTGTTAACTCCTTATCTGCTAGGAAAAGGGTACTTTTAAAATGCTGTTAGCTCAAAAGATGTGCACAAACTTTAATACCTAGTATTAAATAGGGATTAATATTTGCAATTACACTAACTGCCTATGTGTGGCTTAGGTTTACAAGAAAAGCAGCTAGTGTAGTTTTGAATGTTAACCCCTTCAGGATCAGAAGCATCATCTCATGATTTCAGTATCTTGTGCCTCAGAATTTAGGAGCCTTTGAAAATATGAACTCTAAAATTAAACAACCAGAAGACAAGCAAAAATGTAAGTAGCATAATTTCTAGCTTTTATTCTAGTAATATAACACATTAAACAAAGAACATTTGAAATGCAGGTACCTCTGCAGTCACAGTCTGAAGAGAATGACAAATTTATGGTCCTCGGGATCAAATTGAGAGAGATATTACAGGTTAGGTGTTAACAGGCACACTGGATTATGCTGAATGTGTTCTCTTCTTTAGCTTCTAAAGGCCTTGGTTTTCCTAGTCAGATTCTAATTTTGTCAGATCTTTAGAGAGATATAAACTAAGCAAGTTCTTGACCTTACTCAGAACAATTTCCCAAGCCACAGGGAATTCCCTGAGAAAAGGAGTTTATTCTGAAGGTTATTTGTGATTGGCTTAAATCAACACTTCAATTTTAAATACGTACCTGATGAAACACAAGATGTAGAGGAAGTATTTTTATCCCTTGCCTGTAAAATATATGTGGTTATTTTACTGTAGTATTACTCTTTCTCAGATGACAAATTACCCACTAGAATATTTTCTGAAAGTCAAAATAAAAGCAGTCTGAATACAGCTAGATTTGTTTGCTTTTACTTGGGAAAAAAAAAAAGATTTTTTTAAGTACTAAAATTAAATCTTTTGACACATTTCTGATTGTTAAAATTAAATTCTTTGGAAAAAAAAACTTAACTATGGTATCACACAATGCATCTATCATGCTTCATCAGTTATCTTTGGTTTTCATTTCTGCTATTGCACTTCAAAAAGTAATAAACAGAGAGAATGCTTTAATAAAACTATAAAAAAAATTATGGGTTATATTTTTAAACTACCTGCATGTATATATTTAAGAAATTCTAATAAGGACGAATTTGAAGACTACCCTAGAATAGAAAAGGCTTTATATGTACATATAATACGTGGTAGTAGTTACCAAAAGGATGTATTCCTTGACAGTCCAGGCGGTTTCATTGGTCACAGTATCACTCTCTTAGTGGCAAAGCGTATATTTGTGATCATTGTGCTGGTATCCTGTGAACAGCCACTATCATCCTGTGAACAGCCACTATCATCCTGTCAATAAGAAATGTTAAAACTAAAAACAATGTCTGAAAATACTAGCCCTATCTCTTTGACTTCATGAGTTTTACAAAGATTTCCTGCTATCTAGTAAATACACAAACAGCTGAGTTCCGAGTTTAATCTGTCACTTGAAGCGTTTTGCAGGCTTTCCTTCTAAGTTAAACATCATTTGGGATCTAAGCACCAGTCAAAGAGGGCGAAGGATATGTGAGCAGGCATAATGCCAATGGAAGACAGGGGCATGAGCTGAGGCTGCCAAAAGACCACTACATGGTCAATGAGCACGAAGCATTGCTAGTGAAGACCGAAGTCCCAACTGCCAATAATCAGTTTGGTGCCCAGTTCTGGTTTCTGACACTATGCAGACAGTCCAAACCCCTTGTATAACCATGTATCTAGATTTGTAAAATGTTGTGTGAGCTCACATTTATTTTCAGTGCTTTTTTATGCATCTCTGTTCTTCATAACAGGGATATATCGTTAACAATAAGTCAACTTTGCTTAGGAATACAGGTTATTACTATAATAATTATTATTTATTAAATATTTTTATGATTATTTATTATTTTTTTTGTTCCTCTTAAGGCTAATCAATATAAGAAAAGAGAAAGAATGAAAGTTTACCCTAGATCTACCTATTTGTCACAGCATGACAACCAGCTCGTGTGTATGTCACTGACATGTGTACAACCCTGTGATACTGTGGTACATAGATATTTGGGATAAATATTGGTGAGTTAATCTGGAAGCAAAAAATCATTAAACTGTGTTTTCCTTAAGAATATATATTTTGACCCTTCAAAAAAAATAATATTCCCAATCTCCTTGCTCTTTTTTAATTTTACTGCAGAAGATCTATCAATGCTTCAGGGGACTAATAGTATAGAGGGGAGTAGTCATTTTATGGTTTTCTTACTACCCTAAAATTAATCCACTTCTCATCCATCAATCAATGGTCATAATTTCAGACTGGTTGTTCCTATTGTAATGGAAAGAATCTCATTTAAGTTGATTGATAAGCTCAGAAATTTTGATAAAATATGATATGCTTTTATTAATCTTTTGACTGTCTGGTATTTTCTCTCCATTCACTCACCCTCTCCTTCCCTCAGCTCCCCTTGATATACAATGCATTGTAATATGACTGTAGCTGAGAGTTGTTTTTTCAGTTCTGTAGTAATTTCTTTTTAATAATTTTAATTTTTTTTTATGGTGTGTTTGATAATTTTTCCTCTGTGTTTTATGTGCTGTCATTTTGCTGCATTTTGGCTTAACCATGCAAAAAACATATTCATTACTGCAGTGAATTAGAACACTGATTTACCTGCACTAGTGGTGTCTCCTTGGCAGTGCCAGAAATACAGAAGATTGTGTGAGAAACACCTCTTCCTGCAACATCCTTTGAAACATGAGGATTGTACTTTTTGTAACAAAATAACCTTTATGCATTTTCATTTTTTTCATAGTATTTTTTTGTGTTTTCATAGTATGTGAAGATGTTTAATCATTTATGTTTACCTCTTGAGCCTTTGGTCTCAATAATACTTTAAGAGAATTAAAAAGCTACAGCATTGCTGTATTCAAAATTAAGACATTGCCTTTAAACTAATTTTTTCATTTTCTTTTTTTTCCCCCTTGATATTAGAACACAAGAGGTAGTAAATATAATCATCTGATTAGCTTCTTTTTACCAAATGCTTGTTTTTGCCCTCAGAGAGACAATAAGTAATTTTTGTATTTCCAGAAGTTTTTCTGCTTCTGTTGCCAAGAGCTATTAAGTCCACAGATAGTGGGGTATTCAGCTATTTTTTTTTAGAAGTAGGCTCCATCTACCACCTCTTTGCCTCTGTTCCTCCACACATCTCTAGTTCTACCCCTGAGAGGTACTGCATGTAGTTCTGTGCACTGTTTACTGCTTGCTCTGCTGTCTGGGAAAGTGTCTAGAGGGGTGTCACCTGTTCTGCCTTGAGCTTCAGGAATAGCAAACACATTATTTTCCCAGTCACACACATAACTCAGTGCTCAGCTCCACGGCATATTCAGTGCCTCGTTTGTGCTGCTGCGTGAGTGTGTGTGCATGTCAAATGAGGAATGAGAGTTCAACATAGAGATCAGGTTCTTTGCAATTGAATTCCTCTTGCTGAAATGAATTTTATTGTCAGGGAAGTTTGAGCCGTTGGCCCAGATGAAATAATATCAATGAATTATATAGTGAGATTGTAATTTCTTACCCAGTTCATAAATATATAATTCATTCGTTTCTTAGAATTTCAACTTTCAGTTGGGGTCAAGGAGAAATGAAGTTTCATTTATGTGACATACCTCACCAAATTCAAGAGGTTGAATGGAGGGAGGTATAAAAACATGGTGGTAAATGGTGTCTTTTAACTTGCAGGTGATTTGGACATCTTAGATCTTTTAAATCTTATGACTTTTTGTTATTATCTGCTAATTTCTGTGTATCTTCTGAATATTTTTCCCACTCTCCAGATAGCAAGCTCTGTTCTGAAAAACTGTTAACCCTCGATACCAGTATAATTTTTACAAGGGACAGATTTTTGAAACTAATTCTCTAAAATAGGTTTTTACTGGAAGTTAAAACAATGCATTTGAAACTCTACCCCTAAAAACCTTACACTGACTGCTAAAACAATTTTCTTTTTTTGGATTTGACAGGTAATCTGAACCTAAAATTTTCTTTCACTTTTGTGGCTTTGATTCTAATTTCAGATAACTGCCCTTTTAGCCTGCTGCTCTCTTTTGTTGAAAGCATAGCACAATCTCTGAAACTTCTTGTGGACTAAAGAGATAATTAGTCAACGATCTACTAGTGCAATCAGAATTGATATTAAATAACACACCATGCCGCAAAGGAGAAAATTCGAAACTATGAAAAAAGGTAGAATTCCATGGAAGGAAGTAAAACTTTCCTTGCTCTTCTACAAGTGCATAATTTGCTCCAATATTTTCAGTGAAGCACACTTTAGACAATGCTATTAACTGTTGGATGACCCCTGTAAGCCAGAGGACCATCTGCCTCATTATAAAGTCTCTGACTACAGCCCTTCTTGTGTTCCTTTATTTTTATCTGTAACCAAGGTTATGCTCTATATGTATCCAGCATTTCTATTATTCAGCAGGATTGATTCTAATTGGCATATACTCATGTTTTTGAATGTAGTAATATAGACATTACTTATTTTCCTCTGTCTTTGAGTACTCTTGGAGGAAAGGTTGCTCATGTGGTATAAGAGGTCTTCTGAGGATTCTCTGTTCTACAGAACTGTCTTTGATTTTGCTCAAGGGATGATTCCTGTATTAGGGCATTGGATAGGTCCTATTTTTGATTTAAAGTTTTTGCCCTGGAATTGGTTTTAGAAGAGCTAAGGAAGGAGTCCAAAGTCTTTATTTTTGTCCTTCTCCTGTTGGGAATATTTTGTCATTGTTGCATCAGGTCCACTTTCAGGCAATAGAGCAAAGGAAATTTCTAGCAAGCAACCGACAGGGAAAAATTATAAAGGGTCACTGTGTGGTTTGGAACAGTCCCCTCTCTGTGCTGCAGGGATGTTAAAATTAATTAACCTTTATTTCAATATGAAAGCAAAGGGGAGATTGATAGTAATTCTTCCCAGGGGACAAGAAGAAAGATCTTTCCTCACAAACTTCTCTTTCCCCCTGCACTAAAATCCAAAGGGGATAGAAATGAACTCTGCCTCCAACAGCAGTTCAGTTCTTGGTGGAAGTGGAGGATAGGTGAAGAAGGATAAGAGAAATTGAAGGCTATAGCTGCAAGACAGGTAGGAAAGAGGATGTAGAAAGACAGGTTTGTGATCCTCATCTCTTAGTTTAAAAAAGTGTGATGGGAGGAACACTAGTGGTCAAAATGCAGAATTAATAAAGGAAAATGTGAGGGAAAAAATGAAGGAAGACAATTATTTTGAGGAGAAAAAGAATTATCTGAAGTTAAGTGCTTTTGCCGTGTAATGTATAAGAGGGGAATTGTGTAAACTCAAGGATGGTGATACACAATTAATAGCTTTTTATAATTCAAAGTGAAGCTGTGTTTATCTGAAATGTCACATATAACACTTGAAAGTAAAATATTTTTTCTGCTTTGGCTAGAATGGGTACTTCTGAGACGTGTCCACAGATACTAAGTTGCTGACAATTTTCATGTTTACTTAGAGACACTATATATATATCTGAGATTTTCTTAAATCTTCAAGTTCTGTCTGATAGTTAGCCTTGAAGGTTTTAGCTGATAGTTTTACCTCCCTCATTTTTCAGATCTTATTCCCATTACCTACTATTGAAGCTTAGGTGATTTTGAATTCCTGACTGACTTTTTCAAGGCCTTGCTTCCAGTTTGTCTTGTGTAACTTTTCCAAATACTCGTCATTCTGTTTATGATGCTTGTGGTGGAAACAGTGGGTCCTTTAGTTTTGACGTGAGTGCACTGATTTCCTTATCATCCATGTGCACTAAATCCAGGCAAAAATGTTTTAGAAATAGGCATTTGATTTATTACTTTCAAGTCCTTGTAAATACTACCTCTGATTTTTCTAGTAGATACACACATAGAAAGGTCAGGAATATAAAAATTCATATATTCATCTGTACTAAAATACTAGGGTCACTAAGCATGGACACTATTATTACATCAAATGTTCAGAAGTCTAAAGCAAATCAGTTAAAGTTTGTATAGATCCTTGTGTCTGAGATATCCATAATTCCGTTCTTGTTCTTTTTGTTTACTTCTTAGGTGATTGTTTTAAACTTTGCTTTCTCTGAATCAAATAATTACAAAGGCTGGAAGGACACCCTTTAGATGACCTTGCCCAACACCCTCCTGCCCTTTGCTCACCTCCTCCAAATCAAGGAGAATGAGTTAGAGTTGAGGGCTGTGTTCAACTGGATTTTGAATAGCTTCAAAGATGGAGATTCCATACCCTCTATGGATAGCCTTGTCCAGTGCTTGACCAACATCACAGTAAAAAAGATTTGTCTTATGTTTAAATGTAACTTCCTGTATTTCAATGTATGTTTGTTGCATCTTGTCGTGTCGTTGGACACCCTATTGACTGCACCCTACTGACCCTTCTTTACTCCTCCCATTATTTACACACATGGATAACATTCCCCTGAGTCTTTTCTTCTCCAGGCAGAGGAATCCCAGTTCTGTCAATCTGTCCTTGCATGAGAGGTACTCCAGTCCCTTCACCGTCTTTGCAGCCCTTCGTTGGAGCAGCTCCAGTGAGTTCATATCTGCCCTGCACTGGGAAGCCCAGAACAAGACACAGCACTTCAGGTGTGTCTCACCACGGCTGATCAGATGGGAGGGATTTCTTCCTTTGACCTTGTGACAATATCCCCCCTAGAAGCTTCCATTGCTCTCCATGGAAAGGGACCCACACTAGAGCAGTTAGAGATGAACTGCAGCCCAGGGGAAGGTCTCGCACTGGAGAAGCTTGTGGAGGACTGTCTTTCCTGGGACAGATCCAATGATGGAGCAGAGGAAGAGTGTGAGAAGCAAGTGGGAAAGACAACACGTTCTTATCTTGAACACATGAGCCTTTTGTTATATTTTCTCTCCCCTGCTGAGCTGAGGAGAGGAGTGACAGTATGCCTTTGGTGGGCACCTGGTGGCCAGCCTGTGTCAATTCACTGCAGCATTACTGACTGACAATTCTTACTGAACATCTGTAGTAAAAAATTGAGACCACTGTTGGGGTAAATCACTAAGGAAGAAAGGAGAAACCCATATTATTCCTGTGCAACCTCACACAATTTAGTGGCAACAGACACACTAAAGTCCAAAAGAGTTGCATGAGATGACCCTGAGATTAGCTCAGTTGCTTAGAGCACAATACCAGGGTTGTGGGTTTGAACCCTGTAGGAGCCATTCACTTATGAGTTGGACTCAATGATCCTTGTGGCTACCTTACAACACAGAATAATCTGTGATAGGTTGAACGAAGTGGCCTCCGTATGCCCATAACAACGTTTGGCAGAATGATTTTTAAAGGAAAGTGAATAGCAGACAATGAAGATTAGTGGTAATTGTGTATTTATTTTTTCAAAAAGTAGTTATCATTAGAGAAGCTAGAGATACATAGATAGTATAGCAATTATTTATTAGTGGTGGGACATCTTGGACAGGGCATTGATGGCACTTCTCAGAGGACTGCATGCAGCTGGCAGAGGGAGGGGCAAGACAGCTAGATTGTTGGAGAACATAAAAAAATGTCATTGTGCTATCACCTGGAGACTGCTAACCATGCTGTGTTTGGATTTTTGGATGTATCGATGTAGATTTTACCAGTATGGTTTATAGGTTAGCATAAAAAGATTATGCTTGAGCAGGAGGATAGGAGATGTTATGGACACCAGTCAAAGATCTTGGAAGTAGAGGTACTAACTTTTGTGTAAGATGGGATGTTCATAATAATGTTGATTATCCAAGCTGTGGTATTGGGTGTGTAGGTGTGCTGACTTTGGTGCTGAGGTGCACAGGCAGCCAGAATAATTCCTATAAATATGTTTAGGCTTAGTTTAAATGCACATGGTTTTATATGAGTCTTTTAAAAGTAAGATTTGTATTAAATGTAAATGTAAATAAGGCAGAATTTGAATTAAAGTAGTATCTAAGGCAGAATTTAAATAAAAAGCAGTATATTTGCAAAATATTTGAGTTATAAAGGACATAAGAGTTCTTGGAAAGAATGAGGCAGAGGAAGATAGAAGGTTTGTAAAGAAAATAATTAGCCATGAATTATAAAATAAGTTATCATTTATAAAATACGTTCTTTTGTAATATTTTACTTGTCTTCTGAATATTTTACAGCTCGTAGGCTTATTTTCCAGTTGCTGCGCTTCACACAGATGCATGTCTCTTGTGTTCACTGGTCATAATTCCACACATAAATAATACTGTAAATTAGATTGTTTAAAAGAGAGAACCTTCTTTCCCATGAAATTATTGGTACTAGATAGAACAGGAATTTCAGTTATTTAATCTTTCTGTTTTCATATTCAAAGAGTGTGCTGATTCTTTTGAGTGCATTGGTCTCAGATAATATAGAGATATTTATTGATAAGAGGGTCATGAGGCACCTCATTTCACTGGTTTCTGGGATGTTGAAACCTTGCTGAGAAATACCTTAGAAGTATGTAATAAATCCAAGATTTCTGAGCTACATTAGTTTTCAAGATGAGATCTCTTCATTTCAGGGTGGTGTTTTTTTTTTTTTTTTTTTTTGGTTTTTTTTTTTTTTTGGTTTTCTTTAATTTGCCATTTTAAATGAACTGTATTATAGTACAAAAATAGAACTATGATGCAGTTACCAAAATAATGAAGTGTTGGTTTCCTGCTCCCAGAAAAATCCAAGCAATTTCACACTGACAACACTGTGAGAGTCCATGTGGTTTATATGCAGGGGTGGAAACTTTCCTTTTTTTCATGTGTTATCAGTGAAAAGACTACATATGATAATTTTATTTTTCTAATCAAACATGCTCATCTCCCAGAAGAAGAGATGGTGTTGCTCACTCTTTACGATGATGATTGCCTTTTCAAGAAGCAGGGAGGGAATGAAGCACCTGAGGAATGCATGTGTCCTGCCAGGAGCACAGCAGTAAAAATGTCTTCCATTTGGGATAAGATGTACTGACAGCACAGTAGAAATAGCTGAAATTACCCATGCATTTGGAATTTTCATTCTGACCTGGATCACTGAACAACTTGCATGTGTCCTGTAATTTCAATAAATCTTCCTTTTTCTGCAGAGTAGAAAAAGGAATGATGTTGCATAGCTATTAACTGTAATTTTTTTCCACAAAGAGCAATTGCACTGTTTAAAAAAGAGAAAGCTAATAAATACTTCAAGTAATTTATTGTGCATTTTATTTTAAAAAAACCCAAACAAAATAGGAAGAAGAAAAAAGTGAGGTAGATGAGACTGGAAATGAATCAGTGATTTGCTGGCTTTAACTTTCTGCCTTTGTTGCAACTTAGCCAGGAACTGAACTAACGAGCTGGCAGTGGAACTGTGGTGAGCAGCCAACGAGTCCTGAAGAATGCATCAAAAGAAGGGAAGATTAGTAAGTGTCAAAGGCCACCATTACATATTTAAAGACTAAAAGTTCCACCAGAAAATTTTACGGTGATAAACAACAGGATGGGTGCATCCATTTGTGCTTGCAAAAAATGCATTAAAGAACTCAAGCTTCTGGAGAAACATCAGTCCTACATAACAAAAAGCTTTTGTAACCATTTCTGATTCTTATCTGTGTTGCTGATTTCCATCAATTTTCTGTGTTTCTTTAAACTTGTTAGAAGATGAAAAAAACCCCATCAGATCTGATGATGCTTCTTGTCTGTTTAGATTTGATGATTTCAGTGGTTTACAATGTTTTTGAAAAGTGTTCCAGTCCACAGTCTGGCTTAGTTCCTGGAGAGTTCCTGCAACATTCATTTTCTTTGACGTGAAACTATAAAGATGTTCCAGACCTTGTCTTGTCTTTTAAGCTATACAAATTATGGGCTGATAGACCAGCAAGCTCTTGTAGTAGGAAAGAGTATCCTTCTAACTCTTAATGTTAAAAGTATAGGGCTCCTTTGTCCAGCCTTGAGAATTACAGACCATCTATTAATTTATTAAATGGATAAAGGATGAGAATTAATGGTGTCTGCAGCTCATGGAAGGGTACATGTGGAAAAACAGGGGGAATAACCTTGCCACAGCAGCTTGGTGCATGGTTACAGAGCTGCAAACTGTTGGCCCTTAGCTAGGGCAATAAGGTATCTCTGGTGCTGTGCAATGTAACTGTATAATCCCTGAGGATGTAAATGAGTTGTTAAGTTTTGGTCATCTTGTTTAAGGAAAATCATGTGTAAACTAGAGTATAGCATTGATCTAGAAAGCTGACGAAGAAAAATGACAGACAGATGTGAAGGCCTGGAAGCCTGGGGAAAAAAATGAGGTGACAAAAGAAATATTAAAGCAAACCTCCATATTTTGTTTTATTTTGGTTTGGGTTTGGTTGGTTGGTTGGTTTGGGGTTTTTTGTCATGTGTGTGACAAATAAGGCTACAGAAAAAAGTACCAGATTTCTGACCCAAAGGAGTTTCAAGTTTTTGGTACTTGTGTGGCATACATTAATACCACACATTGCTACTTCTGTGGTGGGAAAACTGTGTGACACTAAAAGGAGGAAAGGAAAGAAATGAAAGGCTTACAAGAAAAATATAAAATAGGTAAAGGTAAGGTTGTATTTCAAGTAGAATGGTGAAATCTGAGGATTCAATTTAAATTAAGATAGTACATGCTTTCTAGGGACATATTGTAGAGACTGTCTTTTGCTTTTTATAAGACTTTAGGACAGAGAGTGTCTTCATTTTTTTTTCTTTAAGAAGTATATCCAGATAATGTTATCAAATATTCACAGAGAATGAAAAGGGAGACAAAATCACACGCCTTGTTTTTAGATATGCTACCTACCTACCAGCCCACGTGGAATAGTTACTGTATGTGAAGTGTGACTTGCTACTGGCAGAGACCTTGTGTGTCCTGGTGGACCTTTCACTTAAGTCAGAGTCTTTTTTGTTCCATTATGGCAACTCAGTGACTTAATTTCAAGTACGTATAATCAGAAAAGAATGTTTTAACCTTTCACACAGTGGTTATTTTATAGCAATTGTGAAAACAGAATTAACATCTGAAACAAATACAAACCTGTGATAACTGGGGATCATTGCTTATTTGGAAGGTTGTTCCTTTCACTGGGCTACATGCCAGTCAAGTGAAGTATTCAGCACTTAATTTTTTTCAGTATGACCAACATGAGACTTTTGATTTTGCTTTATGTTGTTCCATTTTTGGTTGTATCATAAGAATTTGGGCGTTAACATGAACTATTCTAATAAATAGACTGTGGATCTCTGGAAGTATTCAGCAGATTGCAGAGCTGAGACACATTACAAGTATTGTTTTACTTTAGCAGTTTGCTATTGATTAAAAAAAATAATAAATTCCTGTGGGTTTTTATAGGCTGGCTGGAATACAACAAGATGGCTAAACTGAAAACTTTAGGAGAAAAATCATAAATACATTCCACAGAAGGTGTGCACATTTTGTTTTTTCTTTTTTATTTGTTTTGATCTGCAGGCTTATCTGCTTATGAAGGATACAGCCTAGATTGATGGGACATAAAATATACTCCCACTAGGGAACCCATGAAAATGCATTATTTCCCCTCTGTATTTATATTTATTCCCTCATTAAAATGCCTAAAGTTATCTTCACATGGTATCTTCTTATTTCTCATTGTTCTAGTTGGATTTTCTTTGATGGTTGCACCTCATGACTTATTTTATATGTTTTTGGGTTTCCATTTCACAACAAAATGTTAATTTTGTGTTACTCAGTATGTGAAGTCCCTGGAGTACAAAAGAGACAAACAGGTTCTGACTTCATCTTCTGCTCCTATTGTTGAAAGATGGTCTTCATACCTTATTTTTAGAACAAGAGCAGGATTAGAGTTTTTCACAAGGAGTACAGAGAAACAAGAGGCAAAAATCGACTTCTGGTTTCTCTGCTTTCACGTCATTATCTCAGAGAGTGGTTGAGTGTATAGTTCTAATTATACAAAACAGTGGCAGTCACCTGTCTTTTGATCACCTTTCATTATTGCAGGACAATGTAGTTTGTCTTTCAACTCTCTTTTTATCCCCTGGATAGGTGTCTGATGCAGTGAGCATGTCTGCTTATCATAGTTTAAAAAATCAGTATATTTTCCCATACTTCTTAAAGAGTGTTTATCAATTATCCAAACCTGATAAAAATCAGCAAACTACACATGAGCAATTTCTCGTTTTTGTCCTTTTTTTTTTTTTGTCAGTATAAGGAAGACTTTAAATATTATTCTTACATAGTAGGCACTGCCTTGTACATATAGCTAAAGGTCATATGTCTGTTAAAGATATGTCTATCTAGCAAGAAAATAATAATAAAAAAGCTTTCTCAACTACTGAACCATTTTTATCTCTTCTTACATGCTAAGTAGTCTTCTGACCTTTTTCTCTTTACTAAAGAATTTGTTGCAGTCACTAGTTATAATCATTGTGGATTAGATTCCTGCTTTTTGTATTTAAAGTTTCCATGCATGCACAAATTTAACTTCAGAGAACTAATTTCATTTCTTGCTTACACTGATAACTTTATGCTTGTTAGCTGTACTGCAGTGTGCATCATCCAGAGAATAGATAACTCAAGAGCTGTAAAACCACTGTCATCCTCCTTGAAGCACAGGAAAATAATTGATACAAGCTACTGAGTCAGAGTTACTTGGAAGATATACAACTATCGATTCACACAAGCAGCCATTACTTATCTATATCCCTGCTATCAGGGTCATTGCTTCACAAGGAAAATTAGCATAGCATATGTGTATAGAGTAACCTGGACATAAAATTCTAAGAATACTTTTATTTTACTTCGAAATATGCAAACCATGTTAGCAGAGTCCATAGAACACACGATTTTCCTGTTCACGTCATATGTTCCCTGGTTCAGAAGAGAACACAAAAAGCTTTAGAGGTGGAAAGATGTAAAAGAATCTTTGAGAATTCATAGTTATCTTATTTACCCTCCAGGGAATACATTTAAAAAAACCACAAATTAGGATTTGGAGATTTCTTAACATCTGTTTGAAAAGTATCTTTTGTTGTTGATGATGACATCTCCATGGTATCTCACTTTTATAGGCTTACATTTTATGTCGTAAAATTCTGAAGTAGACAAAGACACAGCCAGAGAATCCAACAAATGAACACATGAGTCAGAAGAAATTAGCACACAGAAAGAGAGCACAATATGAAATAGGAAAATATTGGACTAAATGGAAGACAGAGAACCCATTTACTTGTGGATAATTAAAGAAAAAGCAAAAATTACTCTTCCATTTTGTGCTACTTGTAGATTTCCTCAAACTAGGTGTTTGATATAGCCTTATTATAATGTATTTTGGTTGAAAAAAAAAAAAGGAAGAGAACCAACAGAAACCCTTTTATATATAATCAACATGAACACATGAAGACAAATGAAGATAAACTTATATCAGACGAGATTTTCAGAAATATTGAAAGTAAAACACAGTTAAACCAAAGGAAGGGAGAAACATCATATGGTGTTCATAAAAATCCTGTGGAATAATTATGTTTGCATGCTGCAATAACATTGAGGTAGTTAAAATGCAACATAAACAATGACAATGAAAGCTTATCAAGTTTCAGCTTATCTGCCAATCCTTGCTACTGTTAATGAAATATTTCTGAAATGTCTTTTCTTTTCCTTCTCCCCAGAAGACATCATATTTGCCTTGATGTTCTTTGGTAATTTCTAAAGGGAGCAAGGCTGGGTTAATTCAGCTTTGTTTAGTAAACAGTAGAGGCTGGATTCTGTGGGAAGAGATGCTTCCATTTCTCAACCATATCAAAGTATATCTCCTCTCATCTTGCTCCAGTTCTTGAAATAGTATCTTCATGAGTCATCATTCATCCTTTCTACCTTTGTTTGTCTACTGAAATGCCAAAGACCATGAGTATCTACTTGGAATTCAGAGCCAAATGTTACTTCTATCATGTGAAACTGCATAGTAACATTACACATCTTTCACGTGTGAATTACACACATGAATTATGATTTCACCAGTGCAGCTGAAGAAATAGCTGTTCATGCTAATATGACTGTATAACAGTAGATCAATAAGCAGACAATATCCGTGAAGTTGCCAAAGTTTTTGGAAAGTCCAATTCAGAAATTAAAATTAAAAAAGTCTAGCTTCTGTTACTAGGTCTGTGTATTCATTTTCTACCTTAATAAGGAAGTAAGATGCTCCCTGATAAAAGGGCTACTAATACATAGTACTCTAACTCCACCTAGAATATCATATCTGGCACCAAGAATGAAGAAATACTTGCCCTGACCAAAGCAGTTCTAAACAAAATGCTATTAAATTATCAGTTGTGATCTTCTCAGAGAAAAACTGCCTGGAACTAAATTGTCATAACTCTGGACTTTGTACAGCCTTGCTGAGATATCCTACCCTGATTCTTGGAGCTACAGGCACTTCACAATTCATCTCAAAGCACTGAAATATGATGTTCTTGTTCGGTTGGTTAGTCATAAGCATGCATTGCCCTTCTTCTGTGATCTAGTTTTTGACGAAGTGTGGAAATGATTTGGAGGGAGAAAAAACCCCAACCTACATTTCTCGATGAAGAGCAAGTGGGGGATGCATTTAGGGAGGAACAATCTCTCAGTTTTGGTTGTAGAGATTAATTATAATCTTGAATGCTCTACATGAACTGTAGTTTTAGAAGACAAACATGAGGACACAATCTGAATGGCATGCTGTGATGGATAAAAATCAGCACTTGCAGAGAGTATCACTACTAATGCTAAAGGAATATTTTTTTTAAAATATAGTATGGTCTTCAGTATCAGAATAGAGAAGTGTGAAAACTTCACTCAGCTAATTTGCTCTAGATTTTTCTGCAGAAATACTACAGTATTTTCACACCCTCACCTGTTTGCTCTGATTATACAGTCAGAAAGAATGTTTCAACTTTGAAAAGTGCTAAAACTCACAGATCTTTGTAGAGTGCATCTCTCTTTTTAGAGGAAATTATGATCTGTCATATAAAACATAATATTTTTACAGGAGGTTCAGATAATTACATTACCTCTTATGGTAGATTTACCTTTTGAACTACCATTTTTAAACTTGGTGTAATTTTGTATTTAATTTAAATGACATGTTTCTCTCAGACCAGGTGGAAATGTTGGAAACATCAACCTGTTTTTTGAGAGACACAGGGAAAATGCTGTCATTTATTCCTTAAAAAAAAAAAAATCATTTTGGTAAGAAATACTTTTCCCTGTCTGGAAAGGGGCTTGAAAGTTTTCAAGGATATTGAATTGGCCGGATGGTGGAGAGATGTTTTGGGGTTTTTATAGTTTTCTTCCCCCTGAAAAATCTTTTAAATCTATGATTTAGCCGATAAACAAACCCCACAGTTTTCACATGATTCACAAGACTTTAATTTTAGAGGGTAGCATTTAACTTTGTTATGTGAAAGACGATTTGTTCTGTACATATTCCATCTTGGGGCTTTTAGGTTTGAGGAAAACTTTTGATTTAGACGTTACGCTTGCTTTGCTCTCACAGGAGATAGCAAAATCCAGAAAGGCAAATAAATGATGAGCCCTTGGAAAGAGCTGAGCAAGAGCAGATATGGAGCTGAAAGCCTCAGTGACAAGGAAGCACTGGAAGTACCATATAGCACAGAATGAAAGTGAAAAGAGAATTGAGAGAGAGAGAGGGAGCTGAGCTGGGGATAGTAACTCACACAAAAGACTTCAGATGACAGAGGAAAGATGTATAATTGTTACCTTGAATCCCCAAGGACTGAAGAATAGAATCTGCTAGCGAGCACCCTGTCAAATAGCTGTTATCCCTATTATGCAGATAAGACTTAATGACTTCCAAATTTGAAAGAAAATAAATATATTTGGTATTGGTAGGGAGAGAAAATGTATGTTTTGACTCCTACATTTACACATTTGCATATATTTCCTGTACCTGCCCCGTGTAGATGTTCAAGTTTTCATTTGTCCTTTCTGAGGCCAAACTCAAGCTGTGGTTAAAGGTCCTGAATTTTATTGATTAAAAAAAGTTAGGTATTGTGGATATTCGATTTCAATTTTCACTATCATAGAAAGACAAGACATATAAATGCAATTTCAACCTATAAAGTATATAAGAAGTAAATATTGTAAAATTGGGAAATGACATTCACTGATGCTCAGACGAGACCTTCAGAGCTTAATAGATGTCACTCTAACTGAATTGCAAATTGCTGATTCTTTTTCTCCTGAATTATGTACACTTGATTATAGAAATCCAGTGTTTGCTTTTCATGAGGTGGATTGAAAGGAGCAGCTTACGTACTGATGCAGAAGGAAATTCCAGCTACAACTGGGTATATGAAAAAAAGCGTATGAGTAGTCCTAGCCCATCTCAAAAGGTCCCTTCTAAGTACAACTACTTTGTCATTCTGTAACACCAAAAACACCTAAAAAACACCCTTACGTATATACGTATAAAAACGTGTATATATGTATAGAATACCTGCCTGCTGCTTAATCTTTTGATTATAATCAAATTCAAGATTAGTACCTTCCTGGTTTTTGAATTAATAGCTTAGCTGCCTAACATTTGTGAGAAAGGAGGTTGAAGCATGGGTTAATTAGGACCGACTACTCAGTTTTCAGATGTATGTGTATGTCAGTCATGAATAAAGGTGAATATTGGGTTTGATATTCTCCTGATTTAATTTATCAGCACTGTTGACTTTTTTTTTCCTTCTTTATTTCATAGTGTCTTCCCAGCAGAATTTGTGTTTTGTGGACAGTACCTTCAGCCTGCTGTGTCGTTATGGCTAATCACTGTCTTTGTATAATTACTTCATGGTTTATTTTCACCTTGGTTCTCATTTTTTCATAGACTAGTTTCAGCACTGACTTAGTGACGGTGGTCACACCCATTGCTAGTGGTTGCCAGAAGGCATGCTTCAATGTAGCTTTTCCAGTTTATCCCTTTTGTTATATTAGTAAATTATTCCTAAAATGCTGTAAGATGTCTATACAAAAAGAGATTGAGAATTCTGTGATTTTCTCATTACTGAATTACTCTGTGCTTCAGAACTTGAAATCTTTGTCCTATTTTCATACTGCAGATTTTCAGAAAGAATTGAGTGTCCACACTGTGAGGTACAAAGCCTCAAGTGGACTTCTTCATTAGGAGCTCAATGACCATTGCATGCTTAGCTAAAAAGATTATGTGATTTTGATGATAAAATGTTGAGGGAGAAGTTGGACATTTTTACCACTCAGTATGAACTTTGTCATATGAAATAAAACTAAATAAGCCATCTTTCTGTTCATATTTGATCTGAAATAGGTCAGCCCTTGTGTTGCAAAGTGCTACTACACACAATACAAACTTTGTCAGTTTGATCTCCCTATATTTTTTTGAATTGCCTGTTTTATCATTAGAGAAGAATGGAAACGTGGTTTATTTTTCCCACTTTTTAGGTACATGGGACATTAATAATAAGTAAGTAATATGGTTGCATATTATTTTTATGCATGGTTGCATATTATTTTAGTATATGTGGGATTTAGAATTGTATATTAGAATCCTAAATAATAATCAAAAGATAAACTCTGTGAAGGAAACTAGAATGAAAATTTTATAGGGTGTGGGACTGGGCAAAATGCTTACCACAGACTTCTCAGAAAAAACTTTTTCTTATCTATCTACAGATTGAGAATTCGTTCTTTGCTACAATTTACATTCTTAAATCTATAAATGTTTTATGACCTCGCTCTACGAGCACTCACAGGCATTCACAGCCAGAAGGAGGTAATGCAAAATTGATCTGTGTAATAAAACTGCTGAGCCAAGCAGACATCTCAGAATTACAGTGATTGTGCTTTGGTGATTCAGCTGTCCTTCATGGAAATATCATTTGCGAAAAATCTATCTGTTAAATGTGAATTTCCAACACACTATTATAACTTTTGTGTTTTTCAGTGCCTTGCATCTGAGTAATCAAGATGGGATCTTATGAAGAAACTCTTTCTATAATGATGTTTTCCAGTTTCAAATTAGGCTCAAAGCAACATCATTACCAAGTAGTGGGTTAGATATAATGTCATGGTGACATTTCAAATTTTTGTAAACTCTTCCACTTCCAAGCACCAGATTAGCATTAATGAGACAGAAATATATAGCAGCTAAAAACTATTCTAACAAAGTTGAGCCTGATTATGTTGGTTTTGAACTTGACCTCATTTCTTTAAATAGAAAATGAACCAGATCAGCTTTATAGCATATCTTGTTTAAGATTTCAAAAAAGAAATTCCTGGAGTTTGCACTAGTAAACCCATGATTGCTCATGTATCTAATTTGTGTATCTTCTAAATGTTGAGTATTAAGGAACTTATACAACAAATTGCATTTGGTACCCTATAAGATTCCAATAACTAATGCTAGATACAATATTAATACATGTACAATATGTAAAAACATGTATTTGTATGTATAAAGATACATATATATACCTATAATGGTATGTATAATATTTTTATGTAGCCTTTAAGAGTAACTTTAACCAAAAAGAAAAAACAAACCCTGTAATGCAAGATTAAATTTGTTACAGCAATGAATTTTACTATTTCAGTGTAACAGTAATGTTTGTGCACTGGGAACTTTAAAAAATTCCAAGGTTTACATTTAAGATTCTAAATTCAGGTTTTGGATGGTATTTTTTCTGTAATTGTTGGTTTTGTTTTTGTTTAGTTTTGTTTGTTTGTTTTTGTTTAGTTTTGTTTGATAATTTTTTGTTTGCTTTTTAATTTAAATCATTGTCCTAGTTAGGACAGCTGAGATCAGTTCATCATGGTGGGTGTAACCCAAAACTGTATTCTATAGCCTTCCATGTCATTTCCCAGAAACTAGACTATTGTTGTCAATAGACTATTCGCACCCTCTGCCCATAGAGCCTGACTCCTCAGGCTATAAACTAGGTGTTAAGAGGCCTGTGAGATAGAAGGATGTTTCTGTCCTCAGACCCTTTGTGGAACTCCCCGCCCTGAGGGGAGCACTGAACATTCCTGCCTGAACTGGAGGATATATAATCTTGGAGTTTTGGAACATTTTTCAACCCACTCGTGGGATCCAGAGGACGGCTGCATCTCATCGCTCTCAACCAGACTTAGACCACCACTGGACTGCGATCACCAGTTCTGGCCAGACTGCAGCAGCTCTCCCACCAACAGGTTCTTCCCCTCTCCCTTTACTTTGGACTCAAACAGGGCCCAAGGAACACCACTTTGTTCAGGCCCCAGGGTACTGGGTTATACATTTGGGTTTCTGTGGGTTGAGACCAATTGTTTGTTTGTATTATTGTACTTACTGTATTATTTTAATAAATTGTTATTCTGATTTATAATCTCTCCTTTGAGTTGAGTTCATTCCCCCTGCTGGTTAACTTTTAAACCAGCACAATCATATATATGCAGATTAAATTTATTTCCTAAAAAAAAAGGGAGGTGGTCTTTGTGCAGCATTTGGTGCTATCTTGTGAATCTTCTCTCAGTCACATAAATCTTGTTGTAGAGAAACCAGAATGATGGGTGAAACGCTGACAAAACCACAGACTGCAGAAAAATTCTTAGTAAGATATTGAAGGTTTATGATCTTGTTATTTATGAGGATTTCACTGCGGTGTCAAACCACAATTTTATGAAAAGGTTACTAAAATGGCTAAAATTCCAGTCCCTGAAAGGCAGTAATATCAATTAAATTTTAAACTTTATTTTTACAGGATGGAGTCTTTGTGACAAACAATCCTAAAAAGTTGTCTTGTGGTTTATTTTTATGGAAACAAAATGAATCTACTTTTGAAAGGTGTGTTGAGAACATTAGGCAAATGTGACGCCTCTTCATATCATTGTGTTTTCAAGCAAGCTTTTACTTGAGTAGTGTCTGGATTGAGAGATCATAGACCTCAACTGCTCGAAATTACCATTCTTGTTTTTATTATTTGATTGGTCACCTCTTTGTCCTTTAACCTGACTGTGCAGACCAAATGAAGTCGAAATGAAATGGTTTGGTTTCCAAAAGAGAAATCAGAGTCACTCAACAATCCCAAGTCAGAGGATGAACAAGAAAACTGCTAAGTAGTGGTAACCATGGATGTACGTCAGAAATGAGGTACAAAGTGTCAATCTCATAACATGAGTCAGCAATGAATGGGTCACTTTTCATGTTTACTTTGGTGCTTGTTCATGTTATCCACTGTAATACTGCATGTTACTAAACACTAGATCCAAGAGAGTGCTTTAGTCATACAGTTTTTGATATTTCTGTATTTAAAATGAAGTGGTAAGTTTCTTTATGTACAGCACTGATTATAAGCTGAGAAGAGGAGAAAAATACACAGATAGAAGTTCAAAAGATAAAGCTTTTTAATGGCCTTGGATGAAAAAGGAAACAAAATGCATTATGTTTCTAGATCTTCTATATAACACATGTGAACTTTTAAAATCTCATTTGAGTTTTAGTATATTTCTCTGCCAATCACACAGATGTATTACCTTGTCCAAACTAATTTTAGAAGATTGTCACCTGTATGCTTTTTACATGTAAGATTTCGCGGAAAAACCACTCGCTATTTCTCTCATTAATCCTTTTTCAGAAAATACTTAGGACTCAAGTGAGCTCCTGAAAAACAGGTTTATCTGCAAGGTCTATCTGTTTCTTATGCTTCTGATTTTTTTTTTTTTTTTTACAGAAATAAATGAAGGTTTTCTTCATGAGAAAACCTTAAAATGGAAGTAGACTGTGCTGTACAATAATATTTTGTTCACATGTGTAATTACTGAAGAAGGTTTTGATTCTTGAGGGATAACATTTAAGAGTTCAATATAAGCACATATTTCTAAATAGATGGTGCTGTTACATTTTGATACACATGGTAGAGAGCTTTGAAATATGGTACTCAAGTTCTGTTCCCTTCCATATGATTTTCTCATTATTCCTGGGAAGTGTAGAAACTCTTACACTTTGAGAAGGCTAAGACTTACTGCAGATTTGAAACTGTTACATGCATGAGTTTATTTTTAAATTATTGCTATTTGTCCTGTCTTGAGGGCCTGTCTCCTTCTAGAAAAAATAATGTGTATTGAACCATTTCCTGACCTTTGACCACTTTGACCTGAAGATTATATGTGTGGTTTGTTTTTCACCCATCTGCTAGTCCTTGGCAGGGTCATTTTAAAGTATGGCAGAAGCTGAGAGGGCATTTCTGGAAAGAGTGCACTACCTTGTCACGCAGTAGATTGACGAGAACAACTATTTTTCTTACCAGTACAGCTTCTGATTTCAGAGAATAAGGTTGTTTGGTACCATGTAAGATATCAAACATCAAATGTCAAAGTTAGGGCTCATGAATGAGTTTTTTTACACGTTTGCATACAGGTGCTCTTGTACAGCCTTCAAGCGGTCTCTCAATAACAGTCAAAACTTTTGAAAGGTAGCTGGTGCTAGAAAATACCTATAGACTTCCAATGAAATCTCGAGGAATGCTGCAGCTTTTGGGTTAAGATTCAGTACCAAACCACACAGTATTAACTTGTAAGATGGTAATTAAATAGAGTTTTCAGTCAAAGCAAGCTCATTTTTTTTTCTCCTTTGTGACAATAACATAATGTTCTTTTTAACTAATCATAAATTCAAGAAAAGAAGCTAAGTATCTCAGGTTAATTTACCACTTAATTTCAAAGTATTTTTTTCCTGCATCCTTCTGTTTATACAGCTTGTATGAGGTAAAAGTGCCTTTTTTTTTCCTGTACGCATTATATAATGAACATATTTCAGCAGAGAAGGAATCATTTGACATGTAAATGTTGCTTTGTGGAAAACAAATTACCGGTACTATATTAATTTTTTTGTACTATGATGGCTTCTTAATGCAAAATAATATGCAGATACTAATACAAATTTTAAAAATTTCATCCAAGGAAATCTCAACCTGGTGAATAACTGTGGATTGAGGCCTGAATATGTTAAGAGTTTTAGTTTGCTATTTAAGAAAAAAAAAAGGAAAATTTCTTAGCTTTTTGTAAATACCGTGTTGACTGAAAGAGGAAAGAACAGGATGGCTGATTTAAAGTATTTGTAAGAACCAACAGTTCTAGTTTCAGTCTCAAAAACTGTGGAACACAAAGGAATGTGTGGATTTACTATTTAGCTATGATAAATATAAAAAAAGGAGAGAATAAGTATTTCCTTTAGAAAATATGCTTGCTTTGAATGTGGTGACTGATGACAGAAACATTTAGCTGCGCTATTTCCAAGGAGTTTGACAAAAAGTCAACCCTATTTTATATTCAATTTGTTTAGATTTAATGTATCATCTCTGTCCTTCATTATTGTTTTTCAGAGAATTTTCTGTACTTGAAAAAATTAAAGACATTTTTATTGTTAAGCATAGGACTTTTCTCTCTGTGAGACTTCCTCCAGTGTCCTGTTTCCCCAGGTTATAAATAAGACAAGTAATTCAGGACATACTGAGGAAATTTTCTGAAATTTCAGTTCTCAAGCTTTATAGCTAGCTTATCAGGACTGAAATGAAACAAAGACCATCAGATTGGATCTGGAATCTTTCCTTGTTGGAATAACTATCATAACGAAAAAAGAATAACTTCTATTAAAACTGAAGCAACTGACTCTAAATTTCCTTCATACCTTTCCACTGTATTCTTAAGTAAATTAACAATTCCTTGAAAAGTTATTGTCATTTTTATATTAATTTTTGTATGTTTCCCCCTCAGTAATATATTTTTAATAAATTCCGTAAAACTATACAATTTAAAAAACCCAACTAAGATCACTGATTTCCAATACTGTATGTAAGGATCAATAGTTTATTAAGTAGTATAAAGCTAAAAGCATAATTAAGATGCCTCTCACAAAAAGACAAGTAAGATGTAGGGATGCAAGCCCTTCCAATATTGAATACAAACATTAACTGAACAGAGAGTTTATTCTCCATGTTCAGCTGTGGAGTTTTTTTCATTTATGCCAAGCAGTCAAAATTCTTTATCACCCATGTCCGTAGAAAGTGTTTTCTCTTGTAAATGAAAGCATTAGAAACCAGTATGAGAAACACACGCATTTTCTCTGAAGGCAGCTCATCAGAATACCTGAAGAAAAAATATTTACTTTTTCTATTAACTATACGGGGTTTTGGTCTCTAAATTAGGCACCCAAATTAGACACATAAAGCTAATGAAAATACATTTATTATTTGACTAAACCAAATTAATTTTATTTTATAAATATCCAAATGTAGGCCCATTCCAATCTATTAAAAATTACTTTAGGGAGCTTATCTTTTACCTGTTTGTAGATCAGGGTATTTTAAAATAAAGGAAAAAAAATCACATTATCAGAAAAATAAATTGTGCCTATTAATTTAATAAGACCTTCTTTATTAACAAGTATTCTAATATTTCATTTTTATTTTCTGAAATTATCTGGGGAATTAAACTCCCCCTGGGACTTTCCCTTGTCCCTACAGTTTATAAGTTCTGATGCTATCATACTTAAAAAATCTGGGTCCCTATGTCAACTAGAATGCTTTAAAAAGGCTAATCTAGTACATTTTCCTACACAAATGATGACGATGAAGTGTTATGGAATGATTGTAATAAATGATAAAGGAAATCAATTATTTCGAGGGTGAAATCATAAAGCTTTAACATATCAGTCTTGAAAATAATGATCAGGTTGATCTTTAATAAATTTTGTAGATGTCCTTGG
Organism: Manacus candei; assembly: GCF_025592945.1. Taxonomy (NCBI): domain Eukaryota; kingdom Metazoa; phylum Chordata; class Aves; order Passeriformes; family Pipridae; genus Manacus; species Manacus candei. Next base: position 3,362,104 of record NW_026138122.1, on the reverse strand, counting down.
CTGTGTTGAATTCATTTCTCAGCTTATAAATGTGAGGGGCCAACTGTGTAACCGCTGTGTAGAGGTGTAAGAAATAATTTTAAGCCTATTTAGGGTTGTATTAAAAAACTTTCTGATTTGGTATTTTTGGGTTTTTTAAGTTCTTTTTTCTTGATGGCTCCTTTATGATAGGCTGTTAATTTTCTTGAGTTCTTTGTGCTTTAAAACATGCCATTCATGGAGCATAGAAAATTTCTAGTAAGGCCTGATAATTTATTTCATGCTTTCTGGCAATGGAGCTTCTAATTTTTTTCCTTATGACTGAAAGAATGAAGACTTTTAATTATGTTTGCATAATTACTAATGGTAAAATCACTGTAGAAGAGCTGAAGGATGACCAGCTGAAGGAGTGTGTGGTGTGGGAATTATTAGCGCTTCTTTATGAAGGAGACGAGTACCCTCTGTAAATGACATTCCTTTCACTGCATGTATTTTTATATTAGCCAATGTAACCAAATTTCTCTGGAAAGCTCTATGGTTTTCTGGGACGGGCTGGTTGATAACATGACCAGTAAAAAGATTCTGAAACAGTAGAATTTGAGAAGGTATTTTACTGTGTCCTTACTAGTTTTTTTGTCTTGGTTTGGTTTGGTTTTTTTTGTTTCCCTTCTCCTCTATTGCCACTTTAGTACAACGTTTGAGAAGCAAATGAAATGAAGAACTTTCATGGAAGGCCAAAATTATGTTCTTGAATAGCATGATTCGTAGCTTCTTAGTGTTCCGAGGATGTCATTGGCAGAACTAGGCTAAAGAAATATTTATTTCTCATAGAGGAAGCTACAGTTGTTGGCAAAATAGAATGCCCCAGAAAATTAAAATCAGATCTCTGATTCAGAGGAAGCTGTTGACATCCATCTGTGTTGAAATAACTGAAGAGGTGATGAACCTAAGTAGTGGTGTGTCTGTCTGGGATGGAATTATTTTTGTTCTCAGCATCCTGTACGGTCCTGTGTTTTGGATGTGACTAAACCCATGAAGGTAACACATCAGTGTCTTGGCTATGATGAACAGTGCTTGCATATCATTGAGGATTTATCTTTTTGCCACTCTTCCCCACACCAAGTAGGTTTTTTGTACTGTAGCTGTCTGGAGACTGGTTGTACATTGGTCTGCTGGTGGAAGGTGGTGAGTATTTGCAACTGAATCACTTTCTTCTTTTGTTCTCTTATTTAACTGTTTTTCGCTTTACTAATGAGTTTTCTCACTTTTGTTCTTCATGCTACTTCCACAGTCCCACTGGTGTGGAAAGTGAACCAGTAACTGTGGTGTGGCCTGTGTTGGTCGGGGCCAACCCCTCACAATGTATAAGGATCTCATTAACTTGGCTTGTAGCTGAACACAATCATTCATGGTGATTATCCATCTCCTCCTTCCCCTAATCCCTTATGTTTCCTTTTCACACTTTTGTTTGTTCTGTGTATTTGTTTAGAGGCAGTACGAGGAAACGAATCAGGAACTATTCCTCATTTGAAAATCTCATGACTGTCTCTAGTTATATTTGTGTTCATTTGAAATATTATTGACTCTCATTTGAGATTTTTTAACTGAGACACATGAATATTTGGGGAACTGGTGGAAGAAATACATTCAAATAGAAGTCACTTGGCCCACATATACTGGCAATATCAAGTCATATGTTTCTCAATAGCACAGTCTGACTTTGACTTAATCTTGACTTGAAAGAAGAAGTGCTCGTAGAAATAGATCTCTGACTGTGCCTAAGAGTGAGCTGTCTTCTGGGTCACTTCTTTGTTGTATTTTTTACTGGAAAATTCAGAGCTGTTAAAGCAATTTAGGATACAAGTTTCTTAAGACTCTCAGAATCCTTTGATTCTTCCTCTGTCCTATGGTTTTTCCTGCATGCTGTTTCTTTCTCCAGTGTTTGGATCAGAGTAGAGGCAAAAATAGCAACTCACATGTTCATGTGAGCTAGTTTGTGGACTGCAAAATGTCCACAAAATGTTTGTTGAATTCATTTAGTCCTTAACTTTGGATTCTATCTGTTCTGGTGGTCATTCAGGACAGGAGAGGTGGTGTGTGCATGGAGCTCCTGGGTACCAAAGCCAGCTCAAGTCAGGTCACCATTTTGCTGCAACTGCTTCTTCTAAGGCTTCTGCTCCACTGATCTGAGTGGTTCCTGTAACACACAACTCAGATCATGGTTTGTAACAATTTAAAGGCACATCCATCACAATCTCCAACCCCGTCCTTCTGGACCAGGTTATCAGTTTTAACATGGCAATGAATTCCTCCCCTTGTTCCCAGCCTGGCTACAGCAAGGGGTTCCTGCTGTAGTCCACCATAAGTGTAGTCCACACCATAGTCCCCCAGGGGCTGCAGAGGGACAGCCTGCTTCACCATGGTCTTCACCACGGGCTGCAAGGGAATCTTTACTTACTCAGCTCTAGCCTGGGGTACCACCTACAGGAGGCAGTCCACCTTGAACTTCTGCAATGTGGGTCCTTTCTGCAGACTGCGCTCCCCGCCCAGCAGCATCGGGGAGAGAACTGGAAGGGTAAAAGCTAGAAAACTCATGGGTTGAGGTAAAGGCAGTTTAATGGGGACACCAAAAGCTGTACATAAAAGAAAAGAAAAACAAAGAATTAATTCACTGCTTCACTGTAAAGACAGTTTAATGGGGACACCAAAAGCTCTACATATAAGAAAAGAAAAACAAAGAATTAATTCACTGCTTCCCATGGGCAGGCAGGTGTTCTGCCATCTCCAGGAGAGCAGGACCCCATCACTTGTAAGGCTTACTTGGAAAGACAAAACATCATAACTCCAAACATCCCCCCTTCCTCCTTCTTCCCCCCATTTCATATACTGAGCATGATGTCATATGGTCTGGAATATCCCTTTGGTCAGTTTGGGTCACGTGTCCTGGCTGTGTCTCCTCCCAACCTCCCATGCACCCCTAACTTCCTTACCTTTCATGGCAATATGAAAAGCAGAAAAGACCTTGGCTCTGTGCAAGCACTGCTCAGCAATAACAAAAACTGCTGTATATTATCAACCCCATGTTCAGCACAAATCCAAAACACAGGCCCATAAAGACATATAAGAGATGTCTGTCTGTGCATTTGTTTTCTTGTTGGATTTGGGGATATGCAAAGTATACATTGTATAAATGTATGCTTTTAAATGTCAACTACATACGTTCTTTTCAGAGAAATATATCATGACTATTACTATTTTAATCAACTACCAAAAGAGTAGATATCAGCCATTCTTTACGTAACCATTACTTACTCAGCACTGAGCTATTTGGATTTGAACCAAGAGCAGAAGTCATACCCTTCTGTAACTATAGCTATTTGATTAATGATCATGACATTTTTTAAAATTTATACATTTTAGAAGATGGAAAAAATACTTTTAGGATTTGCCCTTTACAATATTAAAGAATTAAAAATTAATCTGACTGAGAATCACACAACTGCACTGAGGAATTTTGAGTTATCATTTCACCTAGTAAAGGGCAATAGTTCTCCCTGACCTGTTCCTCTCCTATACTGAGAAACTAGATTTAATATTTTGATAATGCCCTGAAATGAAAAGTTAAATCTTGTCAAGAATCTCCAAATATAGTTGTTTGGGTAAATTTGGAGAAAAACACATTAATGTTTAAATGGGTAACAAAAATGGATTTGCCTCTCACTAAAAATGTCTATACTTCTTAAAGAACAGTTTACCAAAGCTTGCATAGTAGCATTTTTTCAGTTTTCAGGGATGCCTATTACACAAAGCCACACCTTAGCTGAAGGCCCACCATCTCAGGATCAGACTCAAGACTTAACATTCAGCCCTGAAACAGTTCTTCTTTGCTACATTCTAAATATTGTGAGTCCTTTCTCTCCTTTTGACTGATGTCTAGTGCAGTGATTTCCCATATGAATTGCAACTTCAAGAGAAAGAGAGAACAAGATGATTTTCCTCAGATTAATTTCTCATATTGACCCTAACAGACTAGAGAATTTAGGGGTCATTGAGTTCTTCTGTCTGAAAAGGTGAATGCAGAAACATAATTATTCTTTCCTAGTTTGTCACTTTCTCATTAATTTTTTGAAGGAAAATCTTACTAATTTGTTTGTGCTTTTATCTGTGCAAACTGCTGAGTAAGGTAAACGAGACAAAGAAAAATAAAAGAACTTCTCCCGCAGCTCAGAAAGTACATTCCTACCTGTATATACATAGTTGTGTTGTGTACTGGTGTAGGTGGAAAAAGTAAAGAAGTATTAAGAATAATAATTCCTAGAGAAAGAAGGTTACTTTTTTAAATTCATCACAGCATTGTTTTCTAAAAACAGAAAGGCCTTAATTTTTCCTTCCACTATTTGTGTATATATTGCTAACTATATAAACACATGTAACTATGTACTATACTTGGAAAATAAGTATATTTCAACTTAGTTTCTGGCTGCGTCATGGGAAGTTTTGACAAAAATTCAAGAAGAAACCTAAAATAATTACTTCTACTTTATAGCTGTTCCTAAAACTCACAGTGAAAACTCAATAGTATTTCAAATAGTATTTTCCAGTTCTTAAACTTGATTCAGCCTGCCCTTATTTGTTTTGTTATTAATATATAGAGGATAAGTTTCCATAAGTAAATCACAGAATCATAGAATTTTTTGAGTTGGAAGGGATCCACAAGGGTCATTGAGTCCTCCACAGGACAATCCCCAAGGGTCACACCATATTCCCCGAGAGTGTTGTCCAAACTCTTCTTGAACTCTGTCAGGTTTGGTGCTATGACCACTTCCCTGGGGAGCCTGTTCCAGCGCCCAGCCACCCTCTGGATGAAGAACCTGTTTCTAATATCCAACCTAAACCTCCCCTGACACAACTTCAGGCCATTCTCTTGGGTCCTGTCACTGGTCACCACAGAGAAAAGATCAGTGCCTGCACTTCCTCTTACCCTCATGAGGAAGTTGTAGCTGCAGTGAACTCTCCCCTCAGTCTCCTCCAGGCTGAACAGACCAAATGCCCTCAGCCACTCACCATACGGCTTCCCCTCAAGGCCCTTCACCATCTTTGTTGCCCTCCTTTGAATGCTCTCTAATAGCTTAATATTAAATGTTTTGCATGATGCTTCTGTACAGGTAGAGCTAATTTTCAAGAATGCGGTGATTACTTAATATTGTAAAGAAGAATTTACTACTAAAGCCATTAAAAATAATTTAAAAACATTCCATCTGTTTTGATCTTTTATTTTTGAAGGTAACATAGCTGCAAGTAAGAAGGAATTTCAATTTAATTTCAAGGGACAATAATTACATCCTGAGGTTCCAATCCAAATGTGTTAACACATTGTTACTCTTACTGCTTACTAGCCCTACTGCCTAAAGGAAAGATCCAACAAGGAGTAAATACAGTAGTTGAACGTTTGAGATTTCTCCTGACAGAGAAACATAATACAATCTCTTTATAAAGAAAAACTATCCCATCCAAAATATCTCTTCTGAATAGAGCATTTAGCATTTTATAATGAGCTGACCTTCATTATCTGCTGTTGATCTGCCGTTAGACAGTGTTATCAGATTAAATTAAACAGGTTATCAGATGAGGCAGTTTAAAATAGGCAAGATATAGAAAGTAGTGTGGAAAAACCAGAATGTCTAATTTAGTTTTCTGCATCTTAGTTCTTTATAGTAGAAGAGCTTTTTACTGTGATGCCTGCTCGGCTGGTACTAGAAAATCTCTGAAGCAGTTAATTAGGGGTGAGATAAGAAAGAGTTTATTATGCCAAGGCAAAGATGTTACACGGTGCACACAGGCCATGTCTGAGATGTTACATTTTATAATACCATCCACCCAATCCCAAATGTGTCCACCCTGTGGCCTTTACTCTGGACTGCCCTGGGTCCACCCCCTGGGGTTTGGGGCTGGGGGCTTTTTGGGACCCTCTCTTCATCTCTCTTCATCTTCTTCGGGGCACAGAGGGTACATATTCACCCAGTTCTTGACTTCATTTTGTCATTCAGGCTCTGATATGCTGTTCTGCAAACAATCTAGGCCTTACCTTGACAAGAGACTAAACATAGCCACTGAATTCAGGGGCAGGAGTGATACGGGGTACATAGAATGGGGTAAGAGGGTTAAGGAATGTGTAAACTAAGGGTGCTGCAGGGAAAAAAGGGACAAGGGAGTGAGGGTTGCTGCTTTTAAAATCTACTTATAAAGAAAAATAAAAAAACATTAGGGGCTTAAAGCATCAATTGTCACAATGTTTGTTGCATTTTTGACTATTTTTACATCTTTTATTTTGGGTGTGATTGCTGAATGAGAAAGTATAGTGGTTCACTCAGCTCACAGTTACATTATTTAGTATGCTTATGTTCAGACAGACAGATGATCTCAACTGGAATAATTCATTTTTGTTCAGGACCTAATTTTTAGAATCTTTAATTAAAGGTTTTAAAAACCCTTTATATATGTTAATTTACTCCAATAACTACTCATACAACGGAAGTTTTGTAATGACACAAATGGTTTTGTACGTCATGCACTAAGCTGACCTTTTCCCCACAGGGGAGGTGGAAATCCAAGATCATGCAGTATCAGATTTTGTATGAAGTGTAGGAGCCATTTCCCATCTCTGTTTATACGCCTACAGCTGAATAAAACAGACTTGCAACCAAATGTAAATTTATACGCAGAAACAGTGTCTCTCCTTCACCTTCACCTTCTACTTTTGAGATTGTCCAGATCAGCAAATCCCAGCACCATAATTTAGAGGTATTAGGATTGCTGGCAACCTCCATGTATCCTGGCTGCAAATCAAAAAAATTTTTGAAAGAGGAATAGATAACTAAAATCTTGCTGATCTGTATATATTTAAGGCTTTCTGAATCAAGTTGGATTATTCCTCTGTCTAGTTTGTGTTAAGGAATACAGATACTTCTGGGGTCTTTGATAGAGATTTCTAATTAATATTGCCCAGCTTACTATTTGATATTCTTAGATATGTCACAATAGAAGTGTAAGAAATCTTTCAATAGTTCACAGCTCTGTTTCTTATGCAGGTGTGCTTATTCCTGAATGGAAGATTGAAAAGAAAAGTGTAGGGAAGAGACAGGTGGGAATAACCCTTGTTATTCTCTCGCTCTCACTGTCACTCTTTTAGACAGGTTGCACCACTTGCTTAATTAGTTTAATAAGGTCTCATAAAAAAAAGTGGGGTTTGTTTCTTTATTTGTTTTTTGACCATGTTCCTTTGAAGATGATAGTAAATATTGATACTACTACTTCATCTGCAGTCATACTTGTAACCTTCTGTTTCTGCTCATCTGCTGACACTGCCATATGTATAATACAATACTGAGGAAATGTGTTTCAGAAAGTGGGCTCTTGACTCTGGGAGACTTGAAGAGCTATTAAGATTTTCCAGGGCAGGGCTACTTCTGAATGAAATTAGTGCCAAACATTAAGTCAGTCTTCACAGAAAGAAGCCAGTAACCTTTTTATGTGTGAGGGGAAAATAAAACCCCAAACCAAAAAGCTTTGTCTTTATTTGTTTCTTTTACATAGAAGCAGAATGCACTTTAGTAAAAGACAACATAATTAATGCTACTTTGAAAAGTTCGGTGGTAAGAGCGTTCATATACCAGGTCCCTTTTGTCTAAAGACCTGTGCCTGAAGGTGCAACTATTTGGATTTGTTCATTTGGACTTTATTTTCTCCATCCAGGACACAGCAATAAAAATCTATGAAGACATTGGACAGTGTTTGCAGATTTGCATTCTGTTGCCTTTTCCCCCCTTTTTTTTCTTTTTCCACCTGCAATCTTTTGTTTCTTTGGTTTCATCATCAGGGAAATAGAAACATAATGAGGTTGCAAGTTTTTATCGAGTTTAAAAGCTACTTGGGGAAAAACAATTTTAGAAAATACTTTGTTTACCACAATAGAGATTCCATCCCACCTGCCAGCCACTCTCCATGCTTCTGCATGCCTGTGGATTGATGCATTCATCATGCAAACCTGTTAAGCACTAGAAAAAAAGAGAATGTATTTATGATTACCTGCTGTCGTTACATAAAATATTCAACTGTATTACTCAAGAGCAAGTAGGTATCTTAAGGGAAAAAAAAGTCAGTCTCTTTTAGAAATGTCCAGCCACAACTCATGTTCTGATCCTGCTGTATCACAGCAGGATCCCTCTAAGTGTTTGCTCTGAGCTGATGCAAAATGGAGAGTACAGGTCTGATACCTTTTGCAAAAGTGGTACCTTAAAACCCACCAATCCCACATGTTTTCCCTTCTGAGGCTGAGGAGTGCCAGCAGGACTCTGTGTGCACCAGTGTGTTTATATCTGTGTGTTTTACTGGGAAACATTTCCCCTTCTCGCTGCAACTCAAGAGACTTTGTTTTCAGATGTGTTCCTTTTCAAGTTTGATGGACAGAAGGCTTTAGGAAAGGATTGGAATCTTATTTTGGGGGGAGGATTTAAATCTTATCCAGACTAATGTTTCAATCCCTTTTCAGAATTTGATGGCTCTGAGGCAAACTACCACTAGGTAGGTGTCCCTGCAGCTAATGCCAATGTACAGCCCTCGTTTATTGCAGATTCTCAAGTTCAGAATAGTAGTGAGAAGACCACAAGGAGGATATGGAATGATACAACTTGGGCAATGTCAGTGTCTGTGTGCTATAAAAACAACCTCCAAACCTATCAGGGTTAACACAGAGCTAGAGTGATACAGATACAGACTTAAATTGATGAGGTGCACATGTAAATTGATAAAGGGGGTTCGATGCATCATACTATTGAGATTTATCTAAATTCAATATTGTTAAACATTCCTAAAGATCAGATGAATTATACATAAAGTATATGGATTATTTGTCTCAGGCAAACAATGGTGACATTTCTGTCTGTCACTTAGCATGACAAGGTTAGCATGTTTTATTCAAAAGTTTTAAGCAGCAAATGATTTGTATGAATTACTTTTTCATTGGACTGCTAGGGAAGGTAGAAAGTAACACAGCTATTCTATGATGAAGTCAGATTTTACATTAAAAAAATAAATGTCAAAACATGATTATTTGTAACATCTTTAAAATTCGTACTGGAGTTCTTTTGTCATTCGGAGACCAAAAAAAACCCACAAACATTTAAAAACAGTGAAGGGAAAGAAAACAAACCAGCAGCCTCCACCCCATAAGACTGAATGATAAGCAGGAAGGTAAAATAAAAAGAGGTCTTGGTAACAGAGACCACAGTTTCATATAAATTGGAAGAATTATCTGCTGGAAGATAAAATTGAAACCTGTAATATGAAAAGAATTATTTGCATTATGAGAAATTGGAAAATGAGGAAAAAAATCCTCCTCCCTTAATGATACCTTGGGGCCTTATGAAATATAGGACTTTGGGGTTCAAATTCTGCTCTATGAATTCAGAAGTCTGTTTGATTTATGGAGCAGTCTTTGGATTATCTTTCCTTAATATCACCTGTTAAACCTTATTCCAACTGGAAAATAAAATTAACCATTTGGTGACCCAGAGAACAGTAAAACAGGAATAACTTTCTACATGTGTGGTTGTGGAACTCTGCAGAGAACTGGGACGATTTGGTTCAATATCTGCTCAGGATGGCAGAAGGGGGTGCTGAGTTTCCCATCTCCCAAATGAATGTTTCACTGTGTAGCATTCTGAACAGTGAGATGAAAATAAAATCTGATACAACAAATATCAGCTTCCTTGGCTTCCAGGTTTACTATCAAGTTTTCAGCATTTCTAACAGGAGTCAAACAGGGCAGGTGAAACTGCATGATGGCTACAAGTCCATTTTGTAATTTCAGAAAGGATATTTGCTGGCCTCTATAGGGTATCTGAAAGATCTTTATTGTTCTAACACTTTTCACGCCATTTCTGGTTTCTGCATGCTACATTCAGAATTACTCAAGTCTACAAGCATCGTGGCATTCCAGGTACTGTGAGCATTTTACAAGAAGCACACACAGTCCAGCAGTGATAGAGATGACAACCTGCTGATGGAGTACTTGTAACCTTTATGGCAGTCCAGAGAATAGAAAGAGAATTAAGTAATAAGTCATATCATGTAATTCAGAATTTACTTGTCTAGTATCTTGCCTCTGACAGTGATCAGTTCCAGATTTATTAGTGGAGAGCACAGAGACTTTCTCCTTCATTAATTTCAGATCTGGTTACTTACCTTACTGGACAGATAAATCATTATTTGTTTGTTTGTTTGTTTTCTTTGTTACCTCAATGACTTTCTGTTGCAGAAAAGTTCAAATCAGAACTGCATTCTGTGGGAAAATAGTTATTTTTTTATAATTTGTGAATATTGTGTTTTTCATTTGTTTGAAATTTTGAAATTGATAATCAACTGTATTTATGAACAAGAGTTGCAGGTGTACTTTGTCAGTTTTTGCACTGAAAATAATTGTGTGCTGTATTCATGAAGGACACCAGTTCCAGACTGAGGCAAATCAAACATTATTCATAGCAGGGGTCTATTATAGATCAGTAGCAACGAATTTTTCACCTTTATCACATTTATTTTTTCGTAGTGATCTTCAAAGGTGGACATGTAAAAAGCAAGTAAGTACACATACTTGAGAGGTGGATTGAGAAGAAGAGGCCAGGAAATTGTAGTGTGGAAAGGAATAGATAGGTGGATATGAATGAAGGAGAGAGGGAAGCCCATTGCCATAGCAGTAGCCCTGTACCATTGACAATGTCAGAAATCACATTTAAACTCAACTACCATCTGACATGTTCCACTTTGGATTTGTTGGCCATCATCAAATATTGATCTGTGGTACACAGTAGCTATTAGTCACAGAAACATAGGTTTTTGTTTTTTTCTAATTAATATGAGAATTATAAAACTAATGATGTCTATAAGGTAGAGACGAGGACTTCTTCAGCCATGTTTCACCTCCCTCTCCACAAATTATAGTTTCCTCTTCTTTAGCCTCTAGTTCTTAATATGTTACTGTGTTTGTTGTTATAATTTGGGATATATCATAGCTAAGAATTCAATAATGTTTCACAGAATCATGGAATCAATTAGGATGGAAAAGACCTCTGAGATCATTGAATTCAATCTAAGATCAAACACTACCATGTCAATTAGATCATGGCACTGAATGCCATGTCTGGTGTTTCCTTAAACCTCCAGGGATGGTGACATCACTGCTACCCTGGGCAGTTATTCCAATAACTAATTACCCAATTACTAATTACTAATCTAAGGTTAATGCATATTCTCATTGTGTGTTGAATAAGGTAAATAAAACAAGAAAGAACACTTTTGAATTCCAAATGCTTTTGAATTAAGAAACATGAATTTTATTTCACAGATTATTTATTTAAACTGTCTGTGGAACAAATTCACAGCTCATAAAATTGCAATTTAGTGGTTTACCAGCTGGTTACCTTTAAATTTATCATTCAACTGTCATGAGATTTTTTCCACTGTTTCAAACTTAATATCAGTTTTCCTCCAATGAACAAAACTCATTTTGCTACATGTATTTTAATTCCCCTTGTTTGCTCTGAAAGCAAGTGGTAAAAGCACAAAAGGAGAAATGTTTTTTAAACTTATACTGGTTGTCATTTGTGGGTCTCAGCTGCAACTTTTCAGAAATCAAAAGTGGAATTCTTTGGAAAATATTGTCTTGTATATTTTGAATATAAAATAGTTTTATGTTTCACCCTGTTGAAATTTAGCTTATTTCTTCATTTATTCCTGAAGTATGCCAAATTTCAAAATTTATATTTGGCTCATTTTATATGTCTCCATTTACCTGATTCTGTAAGTTAATTTAACAAAATTTCGTGTTTCCAGCTAGATAGAATATTAAATGGGCATACTTTTCAAAAACTGCTAGGGACTTGTTCTTTGAACACCGACAATTTGATGTCCCTCCCCACTCAGTAACACTGTATGTATCTATATTCTATTGTGTACTTGTTCTCAAACCTATCAATATCTTATTTTCACTGGAAATAAAGCTGATAAAATGCATCCCTGATTAAAAAAGTAGTAAGAAGGAAAGAATTGAGCAGTTTATCAGTGTAGATTTGCCACATGATGTTTGGATATATCCAAATACAGGATGGAGAATTTGGAATGAATTTCACTCAACTTTCCTTGTGAACTTGCAGCCTAATCTATGGCCAAATTCTCCATGCCTTAATCCAGAGAGTGGATTTACTGAGATCCTTTTGTGTCTCAGCCTAGTACATAACTAAATAATTTGTTTTCCAGAACGGTAAGATGTTTGCCTCATGTGTTTATAACTTGTTTAGCTATTTTTATAACTTTTTGTTTATGATAGAAAAGGTATAGTGAACCCACCTGACTATTAATTGAATGGATCAGGCTTCTTGTTATATTATGCACCCACAGCTAATGACTGTAATTGATTAGAACCTCATCAGGATTCAAAAGATTAAGTAATACAAATTGTTTTACAGTTCCTTAATAGAGCCTGCTTAATGAGACAATCAGGACATTTCAGGGCTTACTCTCTCTTTGGAGTTACACAAAAACAGTGACTATGACTGAGACCCAGTGTTACTAATATTGACTCTTACGCTCACGGGAAATAACTGCCATCTGCATATGTAAAAATTGCTGTTCTGTTTATCTATTATTAAAAACTAAAACAAACAAACAAACAAAACACCCCTCAAAACCCAAACTCAAACCACACAAAAAGACCCAAACAGCTTGCTGTTCCCCATCTGTTGCTCCCGTATCTTTCCACTTCTACTTCCATTTTCTCTCTGTCCTGCACAACTCCTGAGAACTAGAGAGAGTGGTACTATGATACCATATGCACTGGGGAAATTCTTAGGAGATAGAACAGTTCACAGAGAGGACCTGGAAAAGTGTCTTAATATTTGCAACCCACTCTAGAACAGCCAGGTACTTAATTAAATAGAATAACCATATGTATAACTTCATGTACAACGGGGTCAGCATAAAGAGATCTTGTGGATGGGTCTCTCCCAAGAAGAACATCACACTGCCAGGCTGTTGTCTGTGTTGTATCAGAGGTGTTCTTCTGGGAAAGGTAGTCACGCTTGCTAACCAGCAGCACAGATAGCCATTCACCTTTCATGGGAATTAAGTTCTTCTGAAATTCATAGGCATATAATTCATCTCAGTTTATTTTGTGCGCTATAGACCACGAAAAATTGCTAAATATTTGGGGCAACATTCGGAACTCATTAAACCAGTCAGAAAATAATACTGAATCCTTGCACTTGGCCAATAGTTGCGAGGACAAGCTTTGCCTTTCACTGGGATCAGGATCAGCAGGAGTAAGAAGCTGGCAGAACCCTCATGCACTTGGGGCAGGAGCACTGCACAGCCACATCCTAGACAGGAAGAGCCCCAGCAAAGATGCTGATGGGACTGGAGAAGGCTCTGGGGAGAAGGTCCTACATTCTGTTCAACAGCAAGCTGAGCAGGGACAGAGGAGCTGAAGATAAGGGAAAGATTTCCTCCCCCGATAATGGTGAGTCAGTGGAGCCAATGCCCAGGGATGTCTCCCTCCTTGGAAGGTTTCCAGTTCCCATTGGATAAAACCCTCAGCAACCTGAAGCCAACGAGCAGGGCATCGGACTGAAGACCTGATGTGTTCCCTGATGATCTGAAATGCTCTAGAATCAACCCTATGATCTTCTGATTAATTTAAAATTATGGATTATTATTTAATTACAGGTGAAGACTTTTCCTCTGTAAGTGAGTCAAAATTTGTGTTACTTCGTGTAGTGAAGAATCATTTAATGAAAAGAACTTGAAAATTCTATTACAATTACAAGTTAGGATCTCCTTGTTTTCTGCTACATTTAATGAGAGAATCACAGAATCATTTAGGTTGGAATAGACTTCCAAGGTCATCGAGTCGAAACCTTGACCAATCACCACCATGTCAACTAGACTATAGCACATGCCGTATACAGTTTTTTCTAGAACACCTCTGGGGTTGGTGACTCCACCACTTCCCTGGTACTCTGTTCCTATGCTTCACAATCCATTCAGTGAAGAAATTCTTCCTGATGTGATGCAGCCTGTGGCCATTTCCTCTGGTCCTGTTAATTGCTTGGGAGAAGAATCTGACCTTTACCTTGATGCAACCTCCTTTGAGGTAGTTGTAGAGAGTGATAAGGTTTCCCCTGAGCCTCATCTTCTCCAGGTTAAACAACCTCAGCTCCCTCAGCCTCTCCTCATATGACTTGTGTCCAGACAATTCATCAGCTCCTTTTCCCTTCTCTAGACTCACTGTAGCACCTCAATGTCTTTCTTGCGGTGAGTGACCCAGAACGGAACACATGACTTGAGATGGGGCCTCACTACTCCGTCTACCCAGTTCAGAGGGTCCTTCTGTACATACCAGTTCTAATACAGGCCAGGATGCCATCAACCTTCTTGGCCACCTGGGCACACTACTGACTCGTGCTCACTTGCTGTTGACCATCATCCCCAGGTCCTTTTCTACTGGGCCACTTTCCAGCCACTCTTCTCCCAGCCTGTGGTGCTACACAGAGTGGTTGGGATCCAAGGGCAGGACCCAGCATTTCACCTTATTGAAGCCTCATATTGTTGGCCTTGGCCCACTGATCCAGCCTGTCCAGATCCCTCCGCAGAGCCCTCCTACCTTCCAGCAGATCAAAACCCCCAGCCCAAGTTATTGCTATCCATGAACTTACTGAGGGTGCACTTGACCCCTTCATCCAGATCTTTAATAAAGATATTGAATAGGACTGGCCTCAGTACTGATAATTTTGTGGCCACTGTGCCCAAGATGGACTCTGTTGACCACACATCTCCCAGAAGCCCTTTTCTGTTTGTAAGCAGCAGGTCTAGGAGGGCAGTGCCCCTGATAGGCTCACTTATCAGCTGTATGAGGAGATTATGTTCCACACACTCCAGGAACCTCCTAGACTGCCTCCTCAGCACTGTGTTGAGTTTCCAGCAGATATCTCCCACACTAAAGTCTCCCACAAGAGGAAGGGCTGATGGCTGTGAAATGACAGCCAGCTGCTTATAGAATACTTCATCTGCCTCTTCATCCTGGTTGGGTGGTCTGTAACAGACTCTAAATAGGATGTCTGCTCTGTTAGCCTTCCCTCTGATCCTTACCCATAAACACTCAATTTTATCCTCGCTGTCCTTAAGGTCTAGTCAAAACACTCCCTAATGTAGAGAGGCACTCCACTGGCCTCTCCTTCCACATCTGTCCCTTCTGAAGAGCTTATAATCATCATTGCATCATCCAGTCATGGGAGTCATTCCATCTCATTTCCACCTCACTGCTGCATAGTGCTTTCCAGCTCTTCCTGTTTGTTATCCATAACGTGTGCATCGACGTAGATGCATTTTCAGCTGGGCTGTCGGTTGCACTCCTAGCTCAGGCATGCAGCTCCCAGGCTAATCTCTTGAGAGCCCCATCTTATCCCCTTCCCCCTTCAAACCTAGTTTGAAGCCCTCTCAATCAGCCCACAGCCAAACCACAGGCTAGAATCCTTTTCCCCGTTTCAAACAGGCAAACACTATTTGTCTCCAGCAGGCCTGGTGCCATATAAACAGTTCCATGATCAAAAAAGCCAAAATTCCACCAATGGCACCAGTCTTTAAGCTACATGTTGATCAGCTAGGTTCTCCTGTTCCTTTTAGAATTTATCCCTTCTACTGAAGGGATTGAAGAAAACACCACCTGTGCTCCTGTCCCTTCAATCAGTCGTCCCAGTGCCCTGAAGTCCTTTTTGATTGTTCTAGGATTTCTCTTATCAACCTCATTGCTGCCCACCTGGGCAACCAGAAGCGGGTAATAATCAGAGGGTTGAATTAGTCCAGGGAATCTTCTAGTAATACTTCTTACTTGGACTCCATGGAGGAACTCACCTAAAAGTGATTTCTTCTTGTCCTTTACATTCTGAAGTATTTAGAAAAGTTTTTACAAGGTACAGAGACAAAAATTGCTTCTGAAATCTGCATTGCAATGAGGAGATCTTTGTTTTTCTGATTTTTTTGTTATGAAATGGCACATTTGTGGATTTAAGAGCTACATTTGCTTTGCAAGAATACTATTGAGACTCTTGTAGTCAAGGAAGGGAGGTTTAAAAATGCTTCAGCGTATCAGATCATTTGCTATAGATATACCAGAGGGCTGATTTTTCAACCCATCTTTTTTTCTTTCTCTGTTCTCTTCTCTGCAGATATTTGCATATCTATTTTTTTGATAAACAACAGAGATGAACTTACGCAGGCTAGGTAGTGTCTGTGATTAATTTACTAACCACATAAATAATAATTTTCCATCCTCTGTGTGTACACTAAATTTTTCACTGTCATTTGTGCATTTTTATATTGATTTTTTTTAATTACAGCAGACAAGTTATTTATCCCTGGTGTAAATTTGTTAGAGAAAACTGGATCCTGGTCCATCTGCAGTGTGAGCCTCCTGTTTCCCTTTCTTTCATCAGTTCAGCTGGGGAGATTAGATTTAAAGGGCCCCATTATTCACTGTTTATACACCCTGTTCACTAAGTTAGTATAGGTACACAAGGAAATTGGAGTAGATTGAAAATTAGGAATAAGCTTTTTCCGAGGTGACTTTAAAATGTACATAGAGCAAATCCTACTTATATTTAGTCGTACTGGCTTATGTTTGATATTGCTTTGTTATTTGCAATCTTTTTAGAATAAGGTGTAGTAACAGAATTGCTTTTAGCATCACCTTTTACCTGAACGTTACATAGAGTAATTTACCTGATCAAATCCTCGTATTTGTCTGTAGCAAGCAGCCTTAGTTCATACCATAGCATTACAAGGATTGTTGGGCATGTCATCATCTAAAAATTTAATCTATGAAGTGACTAAATTAACTGGTGACTGACTGACCAGTTAATCTATGAACTGGTCAGTTGAAACACTTTTGCTTTTCCTGTCTTTCTTGTATTCATTAGAGACAGGACAACTTGAAGGTTTTGGTGTAAAACTAACTTGTATGACTGTTTTACATGGGTTTCGTTGTTCATAAAACAGGTGTTCAGTAATTAAGTGTATGAAATAGCTATTAAGTAAATGTATCTTAATTTAATGTTAAATGAAGTATAAAGGTATGTATCTATCCACCTACGCTAGTTTTCACTGAGGCTATGTGGACACTAAGTGTCTCTCTATTGTTCTCAGTTTCTAAAATTTTTCTTCACGGGTATTTAGAGCCATTCTCTAAGGATATCAGACTCTTGTTGTGATGGACTGAATTGTAGTTAATGTCTTAAAAATTGTCAAAATCATAGAAAGATCTTTTGTCAAACTTCAAAGAAGCAACTGCCCATCTGTGATCACCAAAGCAACCCCCTCCCAGTGACCCCTGACTTGAATTTGGATTGTGATGGGAACTTCAGATAAGACTATAATGGTCTCAAGTCTGAGGAGAAGTAAACAAGGCTCAGGAAAGAGGAATGTAAGTAACTGTGTTAAAAAACATGAATCATTGCTGCTTTTTCACTCCACTCAATTCCGGGGAGCTGCCACTGTGATGGACTAAAGTTGTTCTTTCCAGGATTCATAATTTTGCTCTTCCCCCACAGTACTATTGACTCTGGCATATGATCTCGTTTGCACCTTAACTCAGGTAGAGGCATTTCTAATAATTTTAATAACTGGATCATAACACTTGCCTAGCTGACCATAAGTATTATAGCATGTAGAAATTATCTAAAAATGCGATAATGCAATAAATATATGACTACATTTTGACAGTGTTACTTTTACTGACAGTAAATCAGACTCTATTGAAGGCTATTCAGGGGTCTCTTTGTTAAAGACAAAAGAAAATGCCTTAATGTGTTTTCTGAGAAACCTCAATGTAGAAAGCAGTCTTGCTTGAAAAAAGGGCTTGAGTCACATAAGAGAAGGGTGTTTTCCTGGAAAATAAGGTTAGTATGTCTTTAGACAAAATGAAGGCAACAAAAAAATATGTGTTGCATTCATGAAGAATTTTCGCTGTTTGTACTGTGGTAAGGAAGAACCATGAAGTAAAGCAACTCAACTGCCCTTAGTGGTGTGGAAGGAGCTGAGGACTCAAGAGACTTCTCACAGCCTCTGGTGCTTATCTACCCGAAAAACCTCCAGATCCCTCAGGCTGATGAGACAGCCATAACCTAAACAGTGTCTTCAATCTCCTGAGCTATCATTAGCTGAGATCATAGAAGAAAAGTTTTCTAAAGCATCTTTGCACTATGAATTCTGGTTCTTTGCAAAACCTCATTTGCAGGTATTTTGCATAAAGTACATCATAACCTCTGAGATTGGACAGAAATAAGTTAGTATACAGGGGCTGGGGGAACTAGTGCATATTCTAAGAAACTGAAAGTTTGCTGTTGATGGTAGTAAGTTGAAAAATAAGAAAAACAAAAAAAACTTCAGAGTATTTCTGCTGGTGTTGCTGGACTTGGTGAAAATTAAGTTTTAGTACTCAACCGTGCTGAAATCTGTGGATCTTTATGAGAAGGAACATCAAAGTGATTGGAAGAGATTCAAAACCTGGAGAGACTTATATGGAGCCTGAAGGAGCTAACAATTCACGGACTTTCTTGTTATTTCCCAGTTTTATACCATGTTTAATGTACCCCCACATATATTCCTGTGTTAATCCCCTTGGTTTGTATTGTTCAGGGCTTGTCTGGACTTGCCCTCATGTTTTGCTGCCAAAAGTTTTTTACCACCCCGTCCTCCCCTGGTTTCCCGCTCATCCCGCGCTGACTGGCTGATGAGTGCTGCAGTGCGGAGTGAGCTCCCATTAGTCCCCTTCCCTCAGATACTCCCAGGTTCCTCCCACCTTTCCCTCATTACCCAACCCTGTATTCCCCTGAGATGTGAATCCCATGCTCTGCCCCAGTTACAAGACCTCCCCTTACCCTAATCCTATATAAGTCCTTGTTCCCCTCAATAAACTGGCCATTGCACCCTGACCTTCTACCATGTCAGAACCCTCTGTGCAGTGTCGTGTTCCTTTTCCTTTCTCCCCTTCTCATCTTTACACAAGGCTTTACGTGTATGTCATTCAGTATGGTTATGAAATGCCTATATTCAGGGGATTCTTTGGCGTTTGCGCGCACTGGTCATGCCAATAACCTTGAAATACTAAAGCCAGAATCACTGTTGTGTTCTGAATGCTAAGTGCAAAATTGTTCTTGTTTTGCAGCCTTAAAGAATGTGCAAGGAAGTTATCTAGAAAGACTATAGGCTGCAGAGGAAAGTGGCAAAGCTGAAAACGCAGTACTGATGATCTTGGGGAATATTCACAGTATATAATAGGATATGCAATTTGCATACGTACATATTCGTATACAAAACCTGATGTTGCTGATGCTTCCAAAGGTCATTTGCCTTTCCTTTGGATAGGTTGGAACTACCAGGAATACAGAAAGCAATGTGACAAACAGCGTAAGGAGGAAAAGTAACAAGTAACATTTTTGTTAGAGCATCTATATTCTTTTTTTTACAGTCTGAAAGCATTTCTTGCAAAGGATGCTGCACTTAGGGTAACACAGATCAGAAAAGAGAAATATGAAACACTGTGACTGGAACCTTGATAGAGAGCATGAGAGAAATGTGCATGAGAAAGCATATCATGAGCATGGATGATGCAGGAATGACCTGTCCATCTGTGAAGATAAAGGAGCTGACAGATCTCCACTACTAAATGGGACAGAAATAGGGAAATGAGGGAAACGAGGTATTGTGATTGCTTTTCCTTCCTTTTTTTCATTTCCAGAAACTTCTTAAGACTGAGAGTTTTACTGATGAATCTAGTAGGACTTACTCTTCAGAAATATCTTTTTATTTGGACTCAAGACTTTTACAGTGTTCTTTACTTTGTATACAAATGATGTATCGATTGAGAAGGTTAGGGAAAATCACAAAATGCCACTGGGAAGATTTTATCTTCTTTGGATTTTCATCTCAATTATGAAAAGGCAAAAAAAACCCCCAAAAAACAAGGGCCTGAAAAAGATATAGAAAACCATTAGAATTTTAGATCGTTTGTATTTATCTGAGTTACCAAACTTAGGCCATTATTCATTTCACATTCTAGGTCCTAAGAGCACAATTTGGAGCTTCTGATCTAAGAGGAACCAAAGCATTAATCTCTTTATTGTGCTATACCTATGCTATTTATATCCACATATGGAATTATAAAGGTCCTTATCAAGTTCTTTCAACAAATATGTGGACATATGTGCCTTTTATTTTGAAGATTTAGAGAACTTCAGACAAAAGGAAAGGCTTTGCACAGTACTTGTATACAGACACTCTCTGGAGCAAAAGCTTCATGACATATCCTTTTAAAAGCCTACATAGATTATCCTCTTCTTCAACCACAAGTACTTTAAATGGATGAAAGACAATTATCCAGGAAACATAGTATTAATTTTCTGCATCCACACGGGAAACTTGATTTAAATCATATGCTCTATGGGCTCTGCTCAGTTCAGAATCCTAGCTCCAACTCTGATAGTCTCATATCCTAACTTGCCTTTTAAGTGTCAGGATTTTGAACAGGATAGTATACTAAAGGCTGTAGTCATGTTGACAGCTTGGGTAAATTGGTTGGCAGATTGTGCAGTGCATACTGAGAAATGGTCCAGTTTACTAATCTGTATCTTACACACATGGTTCATTGTCGTGGTTTAGTAATGGTACTCCCCAGTTTAGTGTTCTCATTGAAACACCCCAGTCCACTTGCTGCTCGCTCTCTCCCCCCTTCACCATCCCTCCCCCTGCAGCAGGATGGAGAAGAGAATTGGAGGCATAAGCGGTAAAGATCACGGGTTAAGATCAGAAAAATTTACTGGAAACAGCAATGAAATTAGAAAATGAACAATAACAGTAACAATACTAATAACAAAAGTGTACAGGAGATGAGCAATTCACAGGAGTGCTCACCACTATATCACATGGAACCCCTGACAACACACAACCCTGTCCAGGCTACCTGATCTGGAAGGGATCTCCTTCTTCTGCCTCCAGCAATGACCTGACGTGGTATAGAATAACCTCCAGGTCCTAGCCCTGCCCCTCCTGGCTACTGCAAAAATTAACCCTATCCTAGCTAGAACCAGGACATTCACTAATTCCTTCATATTGCCAATTCCATTCCTTACTCTTTTCTGTACCTTCTGTACACCAGCTCCACACAGTTGTCATGAATACTTTTATCTTCTGGGGAAAGAGGGATCGATGAGCATCAGTCTATTGCTATTTATGACTTATGACAAAATTTGAGAGGAAATAGGGTAGAAAACTGTTCTTGTACTTTGGCTGTGTAAAGTCTGCCTGAGAATAAATATTGGGTTGTTCTTATATGTTAGACCCCTTGTGGCAAAGACGACGGCAGAATTTTAAAGGCCATTTCCAAACTACTGCACATACCCAAGTCCTGTTCTGCAAGGTGCTCAATGTCCTTAGCTTTGTTCAGTAAACCCAAGATTTATGGAGAACACTACGAAAAGGAGAGGTGAATTTTGTAATGGTAACTTATGACTGAGCGATACTTTCATTATCCTTGTTATAAACTTGATGCCTTCAGTAAGGTAGGAGAGACTCAATACAAATAAAAATGTTAATACACATGGAAGCTGATATTTCCAAGTTTATCTAGCTATTAAAGCATCTGAAGGCAGTCAAACAAACTGTGCCATACAGAAAACAACCAGACAAACACAATTACTCCCATTAGGCAAATTGAGATCCTTCATGTCTAGATTATTACTTTTACAAGGTATATTTTAAAACAAAACAAAGGCATAAAAATAAGGAGGATATTCTCTGAATTTCCTAGCATTTGTTTCCTTGTACAGTATATGTTTTATCATTTTTATCTCTAAAATTTTACTACTTGAGTTTATTGTAGGTATGCACAAAACGAGAACAGATATTGGAACAGAAGGATTGCATTAGCTGAACAGTGCACAAGTGTGCAGAGCAGAAGGTGGAGGATATGTTTCTGAACTATTCTTTACTAAACCACTCGCAGTTGCATTGATTCTATGTTTAAAAGCTCTGTTCAATTTGTCCAGCACTATGAGGGGTAATGAGCATGAGAAGCTCTGTTTTGTATCATTTGACATTGCAGAGATTTGTTCCCTAGTCACACCATAAATGAAACAAACTAGAAGGTAGAGAAGGTTGAAGAAAGCCTAAAGAGAAATGTCTAACTTCTTTCATTTATTGCACGTGGCATGGCCAACAAACAGGAGGAACTGGAAGCCACCATGCTGCTAGAGAACTATGACCCACTTGCTATTAGTGAAACTTAGTTGGAAGATTCCCATAACTGGAATGTGGCTATTGATGGCTACAGGCTATTCTGGATGGACAGGAGAGGAAGGAAGAGAGGAGGAATTGCCCTCTATGTCAAGAGTTGGAGTGATTGTGAAGAATTGTCTTTGAAGAGCAGCCCTGAGCACGTTGACAGCTTATGAGCAAGAATTAGAGACTAAGACAACAAATGGAACCTTGTGCTTGGTGTCCCTACAGGCCCTTAGTCAAGAGGAGCCTATTGAAGAGGCCTTGTTGTTCCAGCTACAAGAGACATTGGGCTCACAGCTCTTGTCCTGCTGGGGGACTTCAACCACACCAAAATTTGCTGGAAATGCAGCACAGCGAGCTATAGGCAATCCAGGAGACTCATGGAATGCATAGAGGATAACTTAAACCAGGTAATAACCCTACCAGAGGAGGTGACATGATGGACCTGATGGTCACCCATGCAAGTGAATTAATTGGTGACATCAAGATCCAAGGCAGTCTGGGCTGCAGTTGTCATGTACTGGTGAAGTTTGCAGCCCTGAAGGATCAGATGAAGAATAAAGTTAGACCCTGAATTTTAGGAAAGTACACTTTCAGCTCTTCAACTAGTTAGTCAATAGGACCCTCTGGAAAATTACCCTCAAGGACAATAAAGCAGAACAGATCCGGAATGTCTGTAAGGATGCTTTCCATGGAGCATATGAGATCACGATCCCTAGGTGCAAGAAATCAGTGAATGACGGCAAGAAACTGACATAGCTGAGTCAATAACTGCCCATTAAACTGAAGACCAAGAAGGAAATAGACAGGCAGTGGAAGCAGAGACAAGTATTTGGGAAAAAGTATAGGAAGACTGTCCAATCAGGTAGAAATGGGGTCAGCAAGACCAGGGTGCAGATGGATCTGAACTTACCAAGGGATGCAAAGAATAACAAGAAGTGGTATGTCAGGTATGTGAGCCAGAAAATGAAGGTAAAGAAAGTTTGCCCACCCGATAAGCAAGGCTGGTAAACTGGTAACTACGGACAAGGCGAAGGCTGAAGTACTCCACAAACTTTTTGCCTCAGTTTTCATTGTCAATTTCTTTTTCCTCGTATCTCAAATGGAGTTTTAACAAGGCCAAGTGCAAGGTGCTGCATCTGTGTCGGGGCAACCCCTGATATCAATATAGGTTGGGGGATGAACAGATTTAGAGCAGCCCTGCTGAGAAGGACTTGCAGGAGCTGGTCGATGAGAAGCTGGACATGAGCTGGCAATGTGCACTTGCAGCCCAGAAAGCCAATCCTATCCTTGGCTGCATAAAAAGAAGCATGTCCAGTGGGTCAAGGGAGCAATTCTGTCCCTCTACTCCACTCTGAAGAGGCCCCACCTGCAGTGCTGCTTTCAGATCTGGGGTTCTCAGTACAGGGAAGGTCTAGGGGAGGGCTGCAAAAATGATCAGAGGGATGGAGCACTTCTCTTATGAGGAAAGGTTGAGAGATTTGGGATTGTGTAGCATGGAGAAGAGAAGGCTCTGGGGAGACCTTATTGTAACTTTTCAATACTTAGAAGGGGCTTATAAGATGAGGATAGACTTTCTAGCAGGAGCTGTTGAGACAGGACAGGGAGCAATAGTTTTAAGTTAAAAGAGGGTAAGCTTAGATTAGATAGGAGGAAAAAGCTTTTTACAGTGAGGATGGTGAGGCACTGGAACAGATTTTCCAGACAGGTGATGAATGCCTCATCCTTAGAAACATTCAAGATCAGGTCAGACAGGGCTTTGAGCAACCTGATGTAGTTGAAGACGTCCCTGCCCTTGGCTAGGGGATTGAACTGGATGACATCTAAAAGTCTCTTCTAACACAAACCATTCTATGACTCTGTGAATCATGTATGACCCATGTGTTTGTCCATTTAGATGATGAATAGAGATTTTGGATTTTCTATCTGTGTGCAAAGGCATGCAAAAATATGTTCATATATTTTTGTTAGCATTCTGAACAACAACCTTTCATCTCCAGGCCTTTTCTCACACTTTTTCTTCTTGACTGACTCCTCTAATGCTTTTGAGAGAACATAGTTCTATTCTGTTTATTGAAGATCTCAATTACAAACCACTTTACTCCATCTAACACCACTGCAGTAGCTATTCCATTGAAAGAGAAATTTGTTGGGACAGTCTTTTCAGACGTGAATGTAAATAGATGGATACTAGCTGAAGTCTTGCACCACCGATGTTACAGATGGGACACTTTACTTTGTTGAGCTGAATGAAGCACCTCTCATCTAAAGAAAAAAAAAACAAAAAAACCCGAAACCAAACAAGGTGGAGCTCCTAGGCATAGCCAAGGGTGCAGAGCTTTCAGCACAGAACACCATTTCCTTTTAACTCCTTCCAATACTCTTTTGTCAGTTATTTAATTAAGATACACTAACTCTTCACTATGTCTATTTAGATTTCTAATAACTTTGTCCCATAGTTATGTTTGCTACAGCTGTTAAAGCATGTAAAGCTGCTGCAAAAACTCAATAATGTACAATGGATTTTGAAATTTCAGAACTGGTTTTCATTGTGGGGTATAAAATGCAACAGCTTCTATGTTCTGGAGAAGGATGTGAAGAGAAAGGTAACAAACTGGAAAACACAAGATGTCCTCAAACATGTTTAATTAACGCACTTAAGATTGATGCAAAACAAACTATATACAGCAGTGATGTTTGTAATTGTAAATTACTTGTGTTTCAGGTGTAATCTTAAATATTGGCTGACGACAGCTCTAGAATTTTTCTCAATCTCTTGCAGAAATGTTACAACTAAAGAATAACTTAAAACCTTTTTGGTTTTTTAAATTGAATAGAATTTTCAGTTGGATAACTTCACAAGAGGTATTTTCTTAGCTGTAAGAATATGTATTGTGGGTTTCACTTTCAAGAGTTTTTTTTCTTAGTCATCTATTTAGCAGGCAATCCCACAACCATGGGTGTCAATAAGCTAAAGTTCTCAACACATGTCTTTGTCCCACAGTTTGCTTTTAAGATCTACCTTCAGGCTCTCAGGGCACTGTGGATCCTGTGGGCTCCTCAGGGATGTGGCAACTGTCTCACCAGCCCCAGCTGGGGGACAGGACAGGCTGATGGGCAGCTAGGACATCTCTAGCCCTGTGCATTGGAGTGGCTCCCTGGGAAGGAAACTGGATCTATGTGAGAAAAGTGTGGCTTGGAAAGTCTTAGGTCATCTGGAAAACTAGTCCTGCATATCAAAGTAGCCATACTTATGTTTCGTTATAGTAGATTTTATTCTCTAGGATAAGAAATAACCAAAAAAACCTCTAACAAACAACCCACCAAAAAAAAACTTGTTGAGAAAAATCGAGAAGTGTGGATGTAAACCAAGTGGATCAGTTGCCAATTAAAGACAAAAATAAAAAGACTCTAAGAAGGGAAAGTTTACATGAGATCCTTCCAAGCAAAATAATTTATACAGTGATCTCTACAAAGCATAACACTAATGAAACCTCCATCATGTAATTCTTTGTAAGTAAAAAAAATAAAATTCCCATTATCCCATCAGTATAAATCTACACAGAGTATGTTATTTCCTTACAACAGGAATACATAAGCTGATCAGATTCAAAATATGCACTTTTATTCTTACATGGGTATCATGTAAGGTCATGCTACCAACTGGACCCTTTGATGAGTGGATGACTCATTTTTTACTTAGCCATTGGCAGTTGCTGGCAGTTCCCCAGTTCAGTGTGATGTATGCCTTTTTATTTTGTAGGTTCAGTGCCTAGCACACTGGGATTCATGATAGTTTTAAAGGTCCTATGATTTCATAATCATAAGAGGTCCTACGATTTTTCACCAGTAACTTAAAGAAAACT
Organism: Manacus candei; assembly: GCF_025592945.1. Classification (NCBI taxonomy): domain Eukaryota; kingdom Metazoa; phylum Chordata; class Aves; order Passeriformes; family Pipridae; genus Manacus; species Manacus candei. The sequence continues at coordinate 3,335,882 of NW_026138122.1, read as the reverse complement.
AGAGAGTGACAGTAAATGATTCGTTTGAGGAGCTGAGAGGTAAAACATGGGGACAGCAGCAGTTGAAGAAAGACAAAATGACAGAATATTATATAGCCAAAGCAATGTTTTATACAGTTGTTTAAGCATTTGGACAAAGGCTTATAGTGGCTACTACTTGGCTTTTCACCTAAGTTCGCTTGTGTCCTCGTGAGTGAAACAATTACTTAAATCCTCTGAAAGTTAATACATCCATTTGGAAGGCACAGATTACCTCCATGTGTGCCCATGTATGTGACCTCTATGTGACCTTAATAGAACTGTTTTTGCAATAATTCCTGGTATTCAGAAAGTAAATGGGGAAGCAAAGTGACAGTGCCTTATATTAATGTTAAATTTCAAAAAGCCATTTAGTGCTTCTTGCATTTCTTTATAATATTATTTTCAACACTATAATTTCTGTTGTCAAGCCTGAAGGAATGTTTGCAGTATTCCTGCTGTGGAGTGGGGACTGCCTGTTTTTCACACTTAGTGAAAAGATGGGAACACAGGGAACTTGCTTCGAGAGCCATAGTATTGCAGAGACTCTACATCTGGTGGTAGGCTTTAGTAGTTTATTTTTCATGTATCTAGAAATATTAAAAAACTCTTTGAGAACTAAGGAAATAATAAAAATGAATTATTTTGCTGAAGTGTTACCAAAGGCTTATTTCAATCAGCATTTATTTTCAAGAATTGTTTACAGTGTATCAAGTTCCATAAACTTGAATAGTTGTCATATGCAGTCCATGACAACCATCTGCTTAGAATGACATGTTTTTTTTTTTTTTTCTTATTTAGTCTCACTTAAATTAAAATATTTACAGGAACACTTCCTATGGTGTATACAAGTTAATGGAAGAGCTGCTGTTATATCAGCTGTTTTTGGGTTAAAGTTGCAATTTTACACACCTAATCTTGAACTAAAGATATTTTTTTACAAAAATACAAGCATAAAATAAAAAATAAATGAATATTTTAACTGCTCAAATATTTTAGATTCCTAGAAAAATACCCTATATTTTACTTCAAGTGATCAAAATGTAACATGTAACTTGAAAGAAAATAGAATATAGTTAATGACTTTTGCTTTCATTCTCAGAGTGGGGGTTCTTTTTTGTTTGTTTATTTTCAATTAGGTAACAATTTTCTTTGCTGGTAAGATATGGATGCTCTGGTAGATTTCAGCAGAATAACTTTTGGAACTCAGGAGATTAGTGGTGGCTCCTTCTGCTCTAGCATAGGGAATTGCTAAGGACATGCAAACCTTTCATCTCTAAATTATTGGTTTAATCCTACAGTGAGACAAAAATGACAAAAAACATTACAGATGACTTCTGTACCATGGCAGAAAGACCTGCTTTCAGTTCAATTCCCAACATTCAGGTGTCCCTGTCATAAAACATCACCCCGATTTACTGTAATTGTGGCTTTGCTTGGGGTTTTTGTTGTTTGTTTGATTTTGTTTTTTGTTTTGTTTGGTTTTTAATGGAAGAAGACATACAGCAGATGAATAGATAGTGAGATAAGTGTCATACCACGTTTCTTATTACCCACTCTAACGAAGCAGAGAACCCTTATGTTCACCAGCAATGCATTGCTCAGAGGTAGAGGGTTGTCTCCATGTCTCACCGCTCTTGCTACTCTGTAGACAAGCAGTGTGCTTTTGGCACCTACATTGATTCTGAAGGGGTGGATCCACAGAGAGTGTGAACATTTGAGATGTATCAGTTCATATGAACTGAGAAGCTATTAAACCTTACCTACACCCATAACAGCTTCAACTCGCAGGTGCATCACTTTGTACCTGTAGTCCCTCGGTGAAAGCTGAGCTGGTGTTTGCACAGCTGCGCTGGGGATACCCCAGTAGGATGGATATCTCAGTCAGTCTAGAGTGAGGACATCATATACTTTTGAGTGGCCCACAGAAATCTATATAATGTTTTCTATTTCTCATCCTTATTTTAAAACAATAGCATTTATGATACTTTTTTTATTTATGGGTATTTATTTATCATGTTGTGCCAATAAAGTGTTTTGTCTCAGCTTTAGAATTCTTTCTTTTTTAGTTATTAAAAACTCATCTGTGATTAATCTTTATAAGATTAAAGACATTGCAGTAAGTAGTACACAAAGAAGAAAAAAAAAGTGTTGGTATAAGTAAGTATGGGTTAGGAACACATGTTGGGTAACCTTCCCATGTGATGTTTCTGAATTCATAATATTACTGTATCAAACTGTCACTAAAAGTGACTGTTTCACTTTTGTATAGTAAGTTCTCCTGCTCAGGACCTTCCTGTTTTGTAAATTAGTATGTCAACTATGACACAAACGATGTTCAATTTTTTTAACAGTAGTGTCTATCATTAAAAGCAATGCATTTGAATTTGCTTATGTATTGATCAGCATGTTTGAAGACTAAATGATTAAGCACACAAATAGCTACAGACAAACCTTGTTCACTGCTTTGATAACTGAGTGGGCACAGACTGAGCAGTCTTTAGGTCTTGAGGACTAACATCACACAGCTTAGGACAGAGCTCTGTATTGGTTTGTGCATGTGCAAGTTGCATTTATATTTACACAGTTCAAGATTTGGAGGTTTTTTTTATAATTAATATGTGATAAGAATCCCTGGTATGGCCTGGGGGAAAGTCAGATCCAGAGTCAGCCCAGAAGCAAGAGACAGAGCCAGTGACAGAACTGGAAGTAAGGACATAACCTGTGTCCAAGTCTCTCTGAGGAGACCAGGACATGGCATGGGTTCCAGTCCCATGGTTAGGGGTGTGAGATTTCCCAAGGGGGACTTGGCAGGGCACGGCAAGACCCAGAGATGCTCTCACCATGTTAGTTCTGTTTAATTCTTTTAAAGATACCAGAATTAGAAAACAATCCCTTGAATGTGTTAAAGCATCAAATGACTCTCTCATCCAGGAGAAATAAAATCAAATGAAATTTTCACTGACTTTATTTGCTTTGGAAGAAGAAAAGTCACCAAAACAAAAGTTAGTATATAACAAAAGGAATAGGAAAATTTATCCATTAAAAAGAGGCAAGAAAAATACTAATGATTAAATTGTTCTCTATAATAAATTAATACTAAAATGATATTGGCTAATATCACTTTTCTCAATACCAAAAAAATGTCTTTTCTTTTTAAGGAAACATTACAACTGAGACCCAAGAAATAATATCTATAATAACATGAAGGTTACTATTGGTTTTTTTGGGGGTTTTTTTTGTTTGTTTGTTTTTTTTAGGCATATGATTTCTTTTACACATTTGGCAAACCCCACTCTCAAATCTCCATAGTGTCACCTCTCTGTCTTTTTTTACAGACTTACATTATGCTTTACTGCAGTTAGTTCTAGAGCATGATTACTTTCTTGGTAACGGTAGAGAACCATATATGTCAATGTTAAGCACATTTTCTTTCCACAAAAGAGTACAAAAGCATCCAGCAGGAAGACAGTTTGGAACAAAACATGTTTTCCAAAGATTCTGTGCATGTAGACTGACTAATCCCTGTTATTTTCCCAAGTCCATGATTTAATTACTTGGTGTGATGAGTTGAGGAATTTAGGTACATTTTGTGCAAAAATTAGTTATTTCCTGATGACAACAGGCTTTTATTACCCATTTCTTATATTTAAACTAAAATACTCCACAAGTAACAAGAACTTGAAATCTTAGAATACTTAATAAAACATATACACAATTCTGTGTGACCAGTCTGTAAATATCCCTCTTTCAGTCCGAAGCAGTAAGAATTTCAATTTGTGTTCAGAAGGAGAAAAATAGAGTACAATTCTAAAGTATTTCTGAATTGTGGAGGGTAACAAGATAAAGACCACAAACCCATAAGTGTTGAAGCACCTCGTTGCTTATGAGTGACACAAGCTCTCTGTCTGAAGGAGGAATCCAGGAGCAGGTATTCAAGCCCATATTTGACTTTAAGTGTTATTTCTAGGGATAGGAAGTCATTCACCTGCACAGAGGGACATCTGTCATGAAAGTTGGTACTTTGTACCAGTAAGAGCAACAGAAAGAGCCTCAGTAGACACATCATTTAACTGGAAAGTGCTTACTGTTTATAGGCAGTGGCCACTACAGAGAGATTATAAAAGCTGAAAAAAACAAATATTCTTTGCCAAATGTTGGCCCAAATGGTCATTGTCATTGGCAGAGGATAAAATTCCAAAGGCAATTTCTTTCCATTCTTGCTGCTTACCAAATCTTTTTAAATCTCAAAAGCTTTTTTGGATGTCAGGTCAGAACAAAGCTGTTTTATCAGTGTTAGCTACACCTCTCAGGAAATATTACACCTTTTCTAGTATTTTTCATGTTTTCGAGTAATTTTTTAATGTATGTTTTTTTGCTTCTACCCTGTTTCCAAATTGGCTTCAGCTAATCCCTTGTACTGAATGTACAGTCTGGACATGCATCATTCACGCAGCTAAAATATGAAATACAAAAGCAATTTTGCTGCTTTCTCACTTTACATTCAGCCCAAGCTATGCATAATACATAATTAAAGAAATAGAAATTCAGAGAATTTGCCAAAACATAAATTCAGTTCTGCTCTTCAAAGTGCAAAGACATTAACTCAATTTCATGGAGGTTTTTGATTGTGTCAAATATTAAATTACCGCTGTGTTCCCCACCAGCATTTTAGTTTAGAGTTGAATGGAGAATTTATAAAATAGGCTGAATCAGGACTACGGAGTCATTACAATTCAGGTTTGAATGGTACATCATATTAATGAGCTATCTGTAAAGATGTGAGTATTTGTTTATGGTATGTTTCTGTTAGAGAACATAGAAAATACTTTTAGTGTAGAGAATATTTCTACATGCTTGCTTTTGATTCCAAGACTGGTCTTTTTAGAGACACATTGATTTCAAGCAGGCATTCCTTTCTCAAGGTTAGGTCAACATCACAGACCATGTGATGTAAATTATTGCCTTTATTATAAGATTGGAGGTGGTAGAGTTTTAAACTTATTTCATAGCTGATGAGAACAGACTTGGCTGAAAACATTAAATTTATATTTAAGACTTTGTAAAATCACCCCAGAATATTTCATATTTCTAATCTTGTAGCTATTCATCACCTGAATGATAGAAGTCCACAAGGATCTCAGCAAGGGCCACTGGATGCTCCCAGTCAGAGTTTTAAAAAGGAAACCAGAGTACATCCTTTAATACTATCTGTCTACTATTTAGTCTATTAAAATTTAAATGCAGGCCTACAATATGTAGCAAGTGCTTAGACTCCATGTTTTGTGAGACCCTCATCACCAAGAAGACCAGAAGAACCAGACCAATGGGACTCTGTCGGGTTACACAGAGCGGTAATACATTTTCTATTTTAATCTCTCTCTGTCACTTTCTTCCTTACCCCACTCCTTTTTCCTATTTCTTTCTATCTCTCTTTGTCTGTCTCACATTTATCATTAAATAAAACCTGTACTATTGACTTTGGCATCTGGTCTCATTTATGCTTTATTCAGGCAGAGGTATTTCTAATAGTTTTAATACTGGATCATAACAGTTGCAGATACACTACCCCTTACAAACCTGTCTTTATTTTTCATCCTTTTTCAGGACTGTGTCCTTTCCTATGCTTGATGTGATGTATATATTGACAGATAACATATCTGGTTAGCTATGTTGTTTTCTTTAAAAATGCTTCATTTCAACCTATTGGTTTATTTGGACATCACAAGAAACAAATTTTCTAGTTAATAATTTATTCTGATGGTACAGACAAACAGATATTCCTGGATTTTTGTACTTTGCCAAGTATCAGTGAACACATTCTTCTTCCTAAAAAATGTTAGTAGCTGGAATGAACTCGAGAGGCTTAGTGACTGGCAACACTTATTAGACTGACTACTTTTATTGCTGTAGCTAGAATGGGCATTTTTTTTTGGTTAGCCAGGAAGGCTGTGGAAGAAAGAATATCTTTCTTCCTGATTATTAATGATTGATAAATCAGAAGAGAAGGATGTATCAGAGACCTCATGTTCACTTGCAGATTCAGGTGAATTTAATAATCATTAATATACAATAGCTCTAAATTTTAAATTATATTGCTTCTACAAAGTTTTCAGTGGTTAGGCAGCATTTCCATAAACTGCAAAACCATTTCTCTGCCTTTCATCAGGACACCTGTTGGAAAGGCTTGGTAAGGCCTGCTGATAGCTTTGGTAAACCTGGAAGCAGATGTAATCAAAAAATCCTTTCCTCTTTTTGCCAGTAATGTAGCTGTGATTTGGTCCATAATGTTTTGTTACATGTTTCAGATATGCACTTTTCCACTGCATGCATTTAGTTATAAGGAAATCCTTATCATCATTGAAAGATGTTAGGAAGGGAACCATCATGGAGATGCAATTCAAATACAACTCAATGTGTTGAAAGCATAATGTAAGTCCTTATTTAATGTTTGCAGAAAATGACAAATTCTTACTTCCACATTTACCATAATCCTAGATACTACCCATCAGATGTTTAAAAAGGAAACCAGTGTACATCCTTTAATAATATCTGTCTACTATTTAGTCTATTAAAATTTAAATGCAGGCCTACGATAAGTAGCAAATGCTTGGATTTTTTTTTAGATGTAAACATGGAAACAGACATTTGTGTAAAAAGCATAGAAGCAACAAAAAAACCTCTGCCATAAAAACAAAAGCAAGAGCCTAAGCTTAACATATGTATGATGACCAAACCAATACCTTAGAACACTTTCACGTTATTTTCTTACCTCTACTTACTCTTCTGACAGTAGATTTAAGTAGATTTTCAACACAAACTGATTTTGCTAAAGTTAAACATAGTTCTAGGGGAACACATTTGACTTCTGCTTGTCTTCCAGTTGTGTTTTTTGAAGCCAATGAACTCAAAACTATTGTGTATTCCTTATTTCACAAGAGGCTGAATCCACACATTGAACTGAATTGTGTTCATATAGCAATTAGTGTCCCATGGTCTGAAATACATACAATCTGAAACATGGAAAAAGAAAACCTATGTGATGAAAATACATGCAAGCAGGATCTTTACTTCAAAGAGTTAGGTGTTAGCTGACACTTATGGGCAGATTATGTGTGAAATGCTTCACCAGTGTTGTTAAATTGATTTATTGTGCTAAAAAAGTATGTAACTTACAGGAACTTATGGATGTAACTTACAGAAACTGAGACTTTGCCAGCAGACTATATTCTGCATTCTACTGACTGAAAAAACTTAGAGCAGAAAATATATTCTAAATTGTTGATATAAGGTGAATTGATACTAAAACTTTTGCCAGACAACCTGCCAGTCCTATCTTTTGCCTTACAGTATTTTAATTAACAAAGGCATGTCCCCATTTTACTGCGCTGACCTGAACTAGCTTTTATGATCAAAATTATAAACTTCTCAACCTGTAAATTGCTTCCAGGTAACAACTTCGTTATCACATTTAATAGCTCCGTGACTGCTATGTCAGGGACCAAGATTCAGTTTTGTTTCACCTGCCTGCCCTTCTTGATGAAAATTACAAATTACCATAGGTGTGATAGACACAGCTCAAAATAGACAGTGTAAGGGGCTTTTGCCATTTTCCTTACCATCTCTTGGATAATACTGGGATGCTTCAATAGCACACCACTGACAGTCAGATGCTGTAATGAACACTGGACACACAGGGCTGCTTCTGCATGAGGGGTGCCCCTGTCACAGAAGTTGAACCACTATCTTCTTCCTTTTGCAGGAACTGTTTTGCAGGACCAAGGAATAAGCTGGTTGTACAAAGGCACAGAAGGAGGTTATCTCATCAGATTATCAGAAATGATAAAAAGCTTATCATCAAAACCTGAGAAGGGAAAAACGTGAATATCCCTGAGAGAAAGAACAGTGATAGCAAAGGCTACATGCTTCTATGTAACAACATTTCACCAGATCAGAAATGGACACTAATGACAGGTGGACACAGGGGATAAAGCCCAAAACGCAGCATGAATCTAACCAGGACATATCACACCTGTCTCTGACAGGTACCTGAGGCATTTGTTTCTTTTGCACTCTGGCTGAACTTAAAAATATCATTGTGCCCATCAGGTTTGACTGTATTATTTCCAAGCTCATGTAGACACTGATGTGATCCTTCATAACCTTATGTAAACAGCAGTAATGTATCTTGGAAAAAAAAGCATAATAAATATCTCATTTATTGAGGATTGTTTTAACCAAAGGATTTTTAAAATTTATTTTCTATTATATAATTGTTGCCTTTATGTCAGAATGGGAAACCATGCATGTGCCATTGCCTAGGAAACTGAGGTAACTCACTTATTGAAGTATCCTTTTCACTATATTTTTTACAGTTTTGTTTTTCTGTTTTATTTGAATCGTCAGGTGAATTTTGGTGCAGTGCACCATTTCTCTAAGAGTTTGTACACAAGCAGAAGGGAGTAGGGAGAACTAAATACTATATCTTAAAACAGATATTGCTTCTCTATGATACAATATAATTCTATTATAATAATACTGCTTAATATTGTAAATCAAACTTATCTCTTGCTGAGTCATTACTGACAAATAGAAGTAGGATTTTTTTTTATTTTTTCACAAGATGGGAGTATTTGTACATTGGTTTTATTTCTTTCTTGTTGCTGAATACTGAGAACCAAGTATGACTTCAAAAAAATAGTACACATCATTTATCATTTATCTATTGCATACTTTGTCTAACTTGTTTTGCTGATGGATGATTTGTCTATCTTCATTTGATTGTTTTTTTAAAAATTGTTTTCCCCCAATTTAGTATGCATTACTGTTCAGTGCTGCTCTTTTTCTTGATCTATTTTTAGCAGTTTATGATGATTAAAAAATTAGAAACTGTTTAAGTTTATGTCTCCCCATTTATCCATAGATCAAACCTCTGTGAGGAAATCTTTCACCAACCAAAGACATGCTTTTTTGATTTGACACATAAGTTATCTTATAGGTGATAAGTCAGCTCCTGCTTTCTGCTAGCTTCTGATGAGGATTGGTGGAATTTGTTGTTAAATTTTACTGTCTTTTTACAGACTTTAAACTGTACTTGCATACTGGGAAAATGAAGGGACAAGCATAAAATCAGTTCTGTGTTTAAGGTGTTCTTATCTGTAGCAGGTATGGTCTTTGTTACATATAAAATAATCATATCAAGAAGAAAAGTAGAAGGGTAATGAAAATAGATGGAGCTATGTATGCTGACAGAATACTGCATTTGCTAGAGAAAAAATATGGTAAGGATGGGAGACAGATGCTTTGGGGAAAACAACTACTATTTACACTTGAATGCTCACTAAAGTCACAAGAAAATGTGAATTTTTAGACTTATCTTCCACAAAATACACAGCATGATCACTAAAACAACTGTGCTGTAAAAATAAATAACAATTTGCGTGATATGCCTGATATGATATTCATGCCTGATATTATTTATATAGATGCATTAGTAATGCTATGTTTAACCTGACTGTTCCCAGTCTTCATCTATTAGAAGCAGAAGCACAGTGACTTCATGGATAAACACGGAGGAAGGGGATTTTCTGTTGTCTATGTAAGGGTCATATATCTAATATAATTTTCACTGGTTAGGTTAGCACAGCATCCAGGTTTTGACCTTTAACTCTGGCAGTTCTACCTAGCTAGGCATAGGCTGAGGAGACTGAGATAGCCAGTTATGGGATGTTTCTCTGTATGGCAGTTTCAAACCCCAGCAGTGTTCGCCCCAAGTGTCACATCCATTTGATTCATAAATTTAAAATCTATGCTAGTGCCTGGAGCATAGCTGGGATGCTTTTAACAAATCTATGTAGATATAAATAAGTATGACTGTACCAATGTTACTTAAGCTTCAACCTGGAACTTTTAATGATTATGTCTTCATTAAGCGACATCCACAAAGAAGTGGCAGAAAGGAGGCATCAGCATACTGGGATCAAGGTGGATATAAATTTTTCTTCTGTTGTTGGGACCTGCTTTTTTTCTAGACTTTCATTTTGCTCTTTCTCTCTGCTTTTACTTTTTAAATCTCAGTGTGCTCACTTAGAGAAAACACACTGAAGCAAACAGAAGAGACGTGGTTTCTTGTTGAGCTGCTTCTTGTCAGACCTCTTTCTGAACTAAGATTCAGTGAGGGGTTCTGAAAAGTTTATACGTGTGGTGAGTTGACCTTGACTGGATGCCTGTTGCCCACTGAGCTGCTCTAGCATTCCTTGTCTCCCCTCCCCCACCATGCCACCCTCCCCACCACTCCCCCCAGCTAAATAATTATCTGGAAATCTGTAAGTATTTGCTCATCTTCTCTTTCATAGAGCATGTTGAGAAATTATTTCTTTTCCTATGATGCCTTTTCTTTATACTAAAGGTCTTGACTTTTTCTTAAATATTTGTCTATTCTATTTGAACAACTGAAGCCAACACCAAAACCAATTACTTTTACAATATTCTGTTCTGTAGAAAATGGAAAGAAGTAGAGGGCACCACCACCGTTCTTAAAATATCAGAAAAGCCATTTTGTCACAGGAAGAATACCATCTGGAACTTACACAGACACAAGAATAAGTTCATGCCGATAAACTGTTAAAAAAACCCAACTGGGAAATGTTATGTGAGTAAGTTATTTGTTTATGACATCTAATTTTTAACTTAGCCTGCAGATATAGATGGATTCCAGCTTTCAGACCCTGAAGCAAATAGCCCTTCAGGTCAGACAGATGAATATTTTGTCCTTTTACCACTGATACTACCAAAATTATTAAGGAAATTTTCTTTGAATGAAATTAGCTGTGGCAGGAGCAAACAGTCCTGACTTATCCCTTCTCATAAAGAGAACCTTATTTTTTCACTTTTCTGAAGGTTAAGTGAGGAAGCATTTTACACATTATACATCAATCAAAATCAAGTCACATTCCCAAAACCTAAAAATGCTGTGGCTGGCAATGGATCAGCACCATAGCCTGCACAGCAGCTAGTGGAACATTAGTAACCCGTTGAAGAAATTCAGATGACATACCCCTGCCAAAAAACAACAAGGCAGGTCACTTCCCCAGATATATGTGGAACACAGATCAAGTGAAATTATTCCATGAGGATTTCTTTCCCATTTCATGAGAGTCCCCCTTCAGCTGATGCAACTGCTGCAGAGCAGTAGTTTCTTTGTATTCTGGTTTATTATTGCTTGTCTGAATCCCAGAGGAATGCTATAGAGTCATAGGTTTTGCAAAATGAAGTGAAACATGTCAGAAACCACAACCGAGACAAAAACAAAATGAAAAATCAAGTCAACCTCTTCATAGGGAAGCTGTCTACTTGTAAATATTTGTTAGAAATGGAGCCCATGTAAGCCTCTGTTGATGTGCCTGAATGAAACTCTTCCTCTGGGTGGACTTTTAATTCTGTAGCCAGTGTGTTAGCAATATGAAACAGAAAATGTCACAAAATACCAAGTCTGACAAATGTCACTGAGGAAAGAAAAGAACAGGAAAAAGGAAAGACTAAAGGAAAAAGAAAAAGAAAAAAAAAGAAGAAAAAAAAGAAATGTAACAGAAAAGGGAAAAATATGGTGAGCCCACACCAATGGCAAATTAAATAAACATGCTTCACTGGTAGTGAACACTGGTTTCTTGGGGAACATGATTTTATACATTTTGTATCCTATTAATTTTCATGGCATTGATGGAGAAATATTGAAACTGTGAGAGTGCTGAAGACAAATTAACTCATCAATTACATGTATAGGACAGTAGAGACAGTTTATTTCACCATTTCAAATTTCAATAAAACTGTAATTGCTAACTTTTTGAATCTTCAAGGAAATCTGCATTCATTACCACTTAATTTGAAGTCAGGTACTGGTGTATACTTAATTTTTCTGCTGTCTAATGCAGAGGAATAGAAGGCAGCTTAGAATAAAGCAGTCTGTCTTTTCAGTGCTCATAGCAGTTTTTTCTCTGCACTCGTCAAAGCTGAATTTTTTTCCTATGACAATAAAGAAACTGGTTTAGCTAAAATTTGCTCAAGGACCTTTGTGTCTCTGTCCTTCTTTTATTGTCCTTGTATCTGTGTATCTCTTTCCCTTGAACACATATGAGATCGCAATACCTCAGGCATAGATACTGCCATCAATACAGTGAATAATACCTCATTTTGAGAGCAGTGTCACAGAAACTTCTCATGAATTATCATGTACCAGTCAGTCTAGAATGTTATAGGGAGGTGCTGGCATCAACATGTTTCTTGCGTCCCTTTCTAATGTAAAGGAAGCACCAAATCCTTTATTACTTTGCTTCTTAAAATACAGGCTGAGGGAATGAGAACACATTAGAAAAAAGTTTTGTGGTTTGACCTGTTTCAGGGGAAAAAATTTTCTCTTTCAAATTCTTTAGGAGTTTATTCATTTGTTTGTTTGTTTTTCTGTGGGTTTTTTTGTGGTTTTCTTTTTGTTTTGGTTTTGTTTGTTTGGGGGGGGTTGTTTTGGTTTTGGTTTTAGGTTTTTTTGAGGGCACATATGATGACAACCTGTTCCTACTTATGACCTAAGATCTCCACAGTATATGGACCACCCACAAGTGACCTTTTGGAATGATTAGATCACGAATGGCAGCAAACCAAATCAGTCAGTATTTCACATTTGGAATCTGTTTGATTCATGTGTAGTAGTGTGCTAGACAGAAAGCAAACCTGAGGCCAAAATCTGTCTTTCACAACGTTAACTCTAAAATGAATACAATAGGAAGTTTAAAAAGTTGTGTATATACAAAAGACATCTCTGCCACAGAATAGGAATTGGTTGTCTAATAAATAGAAGAATGTGATGGTCTGCAGAGGCACTTTTTGATACTTTCAGGTACTTGGATGAGGGACTAAAGAGTTTATGTAATAAGTATGCTACAGAAAAAAAATTTGGATAACACCTGCAATGGAGGAAGGGTTTAAAATTCAAAATCACCTCCAAAAATTAGAGATTTGGTGTGGGGAATTTAAGGACAAAATTTAATGAGAAAAATATGAAGGATAATGATTTAATGAGATAAATTTGTGTGGTAAAAACAAACTGCAGTTCACACATTGCAGTGTGCTCTCACAGCCCAGAAAAGAAGCCATGTCCTGGGCTGCATCAAAAGCAATGTGGCCAGCAGGGTGAGGGCCCCTCTGCTCTGCTCTCATGAGACCCCACCTGGAGTACTGCATCCAGTTCTGGCTCCTCCAACATCAGAAGGACGTGGAACTGTTGGAAGAAGTCCAGAGGAGGGACATAAAATTGATAAGAAGACTGGAGCAACTCCCCTATGAAGGCAAGCTGTTCAGGCTGGAGAACAGAAGGTTGTGTGGAGTCCTCATAGCACTTTCCAGTATCTGAAGGGAACCTACAGGGAAGCTGGAGAGGGACTTTTCATCAGGAACTGTAGGGACAGGAAAAGGAATAATGAATATAAATGGAAAGAAAGGAAATTTAGGTTAGATAATCCAAAAAACTTTTTACTATGATGGTGGTGAGACACTGGAACAGGTTGCCCAGGGAGGCTGTGGATGCCCCAACCCTGGCAGTGTTCAGGGCCAGGTTGGATAAGGCCTTGAGCAACCTGGTCTAGTGGGAGATGTCCCTGCATCTGGCAGGGGGATTAGGACTAGATGATCTTTAAAGTCCATTTCAACCCCTTAACATATTGTGATTCTATGATATTCAGGAGAATATTAACTGTTGAGAGAGCAAACCTAAGAAGACCCAAGGCTTTTCAAATTATGCTTAGAAAGAAGTTAGACATGAATGATCAAGGTTGTAAGAGAAGATACTAGGTTGTGTACTAGGATGCAAAGTAAACAGAGCTTGGTAAAAATATTAAATAATTGTTCCTTTTATAAACTTATTTACCATTAGTAAGGCCTCAGGTGTATTGATATGGATTTCTTTTGGGGGGGGAGCTTTGGGTGGTTTTGATTTTTTGGTCTTTGGGGGTTTTGTTTGTTTGTTTTGTTTGCTTTGTTTTTTTTTCTTTATTTATTTTGGGCAGCATGAAATGCTGTACAACATTTTGAGGAATATGTGAATAATTAAAAAGGTACAAAATGAATCAGTTCTGAGAGGAAGTTGACCTTGGGACTATTTAAACCCAAAGATAATAAACAAGTATGCGGGGCAAAAAAAAAGTCAGATGTGCCAAGGGTGTTGCAAAGATCAGAAAGAAGATAGTGTCTTAAACTGTAGGACAAAAAAATTAATATAAGAACTTTTATTTCAATTTGGATAGGTAACAAAAAAATTCAATGAATTACTTAAAGGACTGAGGAGTCTGTGTAATGAAAAAAATTGTATAAATGATACTATATTTTTAACAACAAAAAGAATACATGATTCCTTGGGTTGTTTCCAGTCCTATTTTTCCATAATTTTAATTTTAGTTACCAGAACAGGAAGCTTTTCTTTTTTAATTCAGTATGACTTTCTAACTTCACATTTTGCAGACATACTGTAAACCTTTAAAAGATACCAGCTGTGAAAGCATCAATCCTAAGAATGGTATTTTCCCTCTAAAGTAGCTTTGGTGGATGGTAAAGTTGGTTTAATTTATTGTTCCCTTATTGCTAGTACTTGTAATAGTTCACACTGTGTTAATTTATTCTTTCATTTAGAGCTTAAACATCAAATGGACATTTTTATAAATAACTGTACTGTGAATGTAGGGTGGATAATGAAATGTCACTGAGCTGTGGATCATGATTTGAAAATATTTTAAATCTTTAACTCAATAAACCCCATGGCCCTGAAAACTTAGTGTAGCAGCTTTGATATGGTCACTGTTAAAATATACCAATACTATTTTGCTCTTTTTAAAAGTTTAGGAGAAAAAATGTAGAAATAAGGAGGTAAGAAATGAAAGCATTGATGAAATTGATGAAATATTATGATTTTATTTCAAGACTTTGTATTAAATTATTATTGACCTCATATCTCTGTGTCAGTAACGTGCAAGCTGGTGTCAGTTTCTATTGAAGTTTATGGATATCCTCTGGCTAGGTTTTCTGTGGTTTTGTTGGTTTTGTGTTTGTTTTGTTTTGGGTTTAGTTTGGTTGGTTTCGTTTGGGGGCTTATTTGTTTTCGTTTGGGTTTTGTTTGCCTGATTTTGTTTGTTTGTTTGTTTGTTTGTTTGTTTTTCTGAAGGATAGAGATGATAAAAAAATAGAGGTTAGTGGAATTTGCCTTTGGGTATAAGGACAAAATAGGCATAAGCGAAGTGCATTTTAGCTCCATTCCTTTGCCAAGAAGCAGATGCAGGACATAAAAAAAAGAGCTCAAAATCCCAAGCCCTGCCAGTTCACACTACCTTCTTAATTTGTTTCAAGTACAAAATAGATGACTGTAAAATCTGTCTGCAAAACCAGCTATTGAGATCTGACTTTTGGAAGAAAAGCCACTTTCTTGTAAAAGAAACAAAGTCTTTCTCTCCTGACATCACCGTGAAAAGCACTGAGTCTCTGCATGCTGTCAGTGGTACCTCTGAGGTTGTTCATCCCTCATACATGAGATTATTTTGACTGGTTGTGATGTCAAATGCTCTGATGCTAGAAGAGATACATGATCTTTACAAGAAATTGGATTAGTTTAAAATCAATCATGGGTACCATCCAGAAACTTCATTAAAGTTTAGAGCTTCTTCTTTTGGCAGAACCATTTGTTCCTGTCTAGAGGAAAACAATGAATATACAATACAATGAAGAAAAACAAACAAAAAAATTAATTAGGTACAAAACATTATACCTTCACTTAAGCTCAAGAACTGAGAAAGCACAGGATGTGAAAAAAGTTTGCTAATGTAATCAATGTTGCATTATTGTTTAAAGAAATGTGATACACAAAATTAATAAAACCAGAATTACAAAGTCAGGCGTTCTATTTACTTATTAATTTAATCACACAGAAGCATGTCTTGCATGTAAAAATCTGGTTAGAAATGACTGTTTTATGGTCTGTTTTTCTGAATTTGCGTAAGGCAACCCTGCTTTCCCCTATATCCAAAGCCAGGGAAGAAGAACTAAAATGTTTATGCTGATGGTTTTATTCTTACATCTGTTTTAGACAGTAAAGTCACAAACGGATAACTTAGCTGGTTAGCTGGTTAAAGTGATTTGCCATGAAGTGATTTTTCATGTTCTGCACAATCTTTACAACTTTCATCTTCTGCCTCAGATTTCATGTAATTCTTGTGTGTAGTTTTCAGAAAGTTTCCCTGAAACTGATGTAGGCAGTCTTTGCCCCTTTGTCTCTTTGCCTCCCTTTAGCAAAAAAACCCCCAAAACTGAAGAGTAATAGTGAAAAGTAATGAAGCAGGTATGAAATCTCATTTGTTATTACAGGTGGATCACACGGGCTTATAAACTTGTTCCTTTCTCTACAGAGTTTACCCCAATAATACCCACCTGTTTGTCCCCTTACTCACTGTACTTCTTTACCTTAGCATACTTCAGCTCTTACCCATTTCTTTATTCACTAGAACTGGGTCAGGTACTGCAGTCCACCCACTTTGACAAAGAAGTCCTGTTTGTATTGCAGTATTGTGAAGGGAGTACATGTAATTTTGCATCACAGAAGCCTTTTGTCAGGAACTTTTTCGTTTTGCTTTATAAAAATATAAAAGAGTCAGGATAAGATAAAAAGAAGAAGAACAAGCAGCTGAGAAGCCATTTTTCTTCCTTAATATTAGACATCTATATCCCTGATGTAAAGACATGAAGTGGCAGAAAAGTCTTTGAAATAAGAACAATCTGACTGGGGATTTGGTAAAAGACCTGTGTAGCAATCAAGTGAGACTCTGATATGTGAAGAATAAGCTGCACAGTCTCAGCAGTGATAGACTCAGCAGACACAGAGGTGACTTAGTGCACCAAAAGGTTATGCTTGAGAAGCACATGTCATAAAAGATATTTGGAACAATCTACTTTGTTAAAATAGAGAGCAAGTAGGGGATGCAGGCTATTCTTCTCATGTTGTCTAGCCCTCACACTTTTTCTTGTAAGTTGTGCTCGAAGAAAGGACTTTCCCTAACGAACCTTCTGCCTCTACACCTGCAAGGACTAATATGTTTTTGCTGTTATAGCTGTCCTGGCTTGTTTGGTTAGCTGTACAGCATTAATGTGAATCAGTCTTATCAGGTTCTAAGAATACTTTCAAGTATAATGCGTTGAAGTCCTTCTCACGGTGGATTAAATTTTTGTTTGTTTGTTTTTATGTTGAAGTTTTTAAAAAAACATACATGCAAATGTTCTTCCTTTCATTCAATACTTGACTAAAATCACAATAAAAAATCAGTGTTCTTTTTTCAATCAACAATAATGATTTTTGAAAAATCTTTGTACTTCCTTTTCTTTCAATTAATATTTCTAAATTATTTATTTATTCTGTTCTCATTTTTCAATCAGGCTATAAACTTTTTGGACCCCTCAATGTGGTGATCTTTCTATAGTACTTTGTGATTATGTTTGAGAAATTTTATTCTGATTTAGAATAATTCTTCATAAATAAGTTATGGTGAACAATTAATAATCCTGGCAAAAGTTGAGATGAGAAATTTGTGTGCTACTGAGATTGTTTCATAATTCTTGGTGCATTACTTGACACCACTGCCATCAGTGTTGTTCTTACATTATGAAGCATACTATTTCACTTCTAGGATTTTATTTTGCCTTTTTATGTTGTATTCTCAAAGCTTTTACAAAATTGTCTGCCATTTGGTATCATTTGTCATTGATCCTTTAGGGATGGTGTAGGTGAATCATTTTTCAGAATCTCACTCAGAAAACTCACTTTTTTCTGAGAGATGCTCACGGGCAATCAGCTGAGTCAGCGTGTAACACTCATATTGGTAATTACTATATATTTTAAAATATTTAGCAGCTAATTGAAGTATTGTAGAGTTTTTGCTGCCACGTGAATGCATATATTTTGAAATCTAGGTGTAGATAGCAATATAATCATGATAATAAAAGTAAATGCAGAGGAAGTTTATGGTTCAGTTTATGCAGCAAAAGCATCATATTTCTGAGTTGGCATAACAGTACACACTACTCAGACTTTCCCCATGTAATTTAAGCTTTGTGTCTAGGTATCAGGCTGTGGTCCACGGAAGGCTGGCTTTAAGCACTGGCAAAGTAGGCAGGATGCAAACTGCCTGCCAAGCTCATTCCACAAGAGATGGAGGCTGACGACTGGAGCAGTGCCTGTTTTCCCAGCCACCAATTCTTCTTTCCGCATATAAAGCCCTCTTTTTTAACTCCAGCAGAAAAACCTGTGGGCATCAGTCTCTCTCTCACTTGTATTTCTCTTCCTCAACCCTTTCCTCTTGCTCCAGGACTCCCTTTGGCTCCTTCTTCTCCCTCTCACTCTTTCTGCGAAACAAATGAAATAGAAGTGAGCATTAGTGTACGAAGGGACTGGATACAAGAGGAGGAAACAGGGAGATCCCTATCCCTCTACTCCTCAGACTTCAAACAAACTCACTGACCCCTTCGATCTCAGCTAGTAGAAAGCTGAACCTTTCTGCTTTTCCCATGCTGTGTGATTCTCAGATGTAATAGCACCAGTACCACAAAATGGAATATTACTGACACTGTGCACTTTGAAACCAAAAGGATTTATTTTTTAAGCAATTCAGTCTTCATTGGATCATGTTACTAGTAATTTGTAGAGTAGATTCCTTGATCTGTACATTAATTTGGGTATAATTTTTACTTTGCACATTGTAAGGGGACTTTCCTTGGCTTTACTCCATTTTGATTACACTTTAGTTCTAGACTATTATCTTCCTCTTCCTTGCTGTAGTTTCTCAAGTTCCCTGAAGTACTATTATATTTTGCTTTATAAAGCATTATTTAGCCTTTCTAAAGCTTAATACCTGTTGAACCCAAAGAAGTTCAGGGAAAAGCAGTAATGATCAGAGACATTAAATACTTTTCAAAAGAGGGACAAGTGGGTAGGCTAAGGCTCTGATCTGGAGAAGAAACAGTTGAGGAGAATAACACAGAAATCTACAAAGACCTTGGAGAATGTGGATGGGTGTCTCCCATCTGGTATGGGAGCAGAGGGAAACAAATGAAACCAGGTGCAGAAAAATTGAAAAACAATCGTTTCATATGCAGTGAATTACTAATTTGTGGAAGTTTTTTCTTAGGATGTGTTGAACAAGAGGTATTTGAGTTTTGTTTAACTTGAGATAAGCTAAGGAAATCCACTGGCAGTAACTAAATACAGAGAAACCATATCACAGAACCTTAGCCTACCTGCAGTGTAGGGTGGGAGCCACAATTTCAGCTATAAGGACAATTTATTAGTATTTGAGCCAGTCAGGACATCTTTATGTTTTTGTGGCAAGCGACAATATTAGATAAGCAGCAGTAGCTACCCAGAATTTTCAGTTCTTTTAGTTCCCTAATTCCAGCAAAATTGATACATTTAACTGAACATACACTTCAAAGGATCTTTAGCTCAACTGTCGAAAAAAACTTAATTCTCCAGCCAACACCTGCAGCAGATATTAAACTGATGCTGTCATAGAAAATTCTTGGTCATTATTAAACTTGGTCATTAATTCAGCTGTTTCAAGTTGTGTGAAGTATGGAGAAAGATTTGATCATATTTCTTTGTTGCAGCTTGTGCTTAGAGTACAGCTGGATCTTCAAAAGTCAACCAGTATTAATTGTTGGCATGCAGGAATAAGTAGGACATATCTTGCTCTCCATTAAATATCCTGTTTATTTAGTTCAAATTTCATTGCAAGCTTGAACACAAGGCAAGACTAATAACAGCCAAATGTTCCGAATAAATCCTGTGTCAAACTAGGTGTACTACTTCTATGCAAGATGATTTTGAGTAAAAGAATAAAATGTTTGTCATTATTCATTCAAGAAATGGATTAGCAATTAAACTGCAGTGTTGAAGATGAGCTAATTAAAAGCAAACTCTGCAGGGTAAACAACAACAAAACTGTCTTAAACTCTTTTTAAAATTATGGTGAAAATAAATCTATGTATAAATTATTATCGATTTATTTATGGTTCTTTAGATCCCGAAGAACTTACTTATGGTAGTCTAGAAGCTTTTCATAATCTTAATCCTACTACAATTATTTGCAAAAGTTACATGTGCAACTTTATTGCACTGCAAACAGAACTGTGGATTTACTTCTGGTTCATAAAGTTCCTTCAAGTTTTAAGTTTTCTAGATTCATGACCCAAATAAATTTTACCAAAAGTAATTTGTTTACCTTTAAAGCAGCTGCAGTTGAAATTATTGGAAGGAACTGTGAGAACCATTCTTTCTCTATAAAACAGTATTTTTTTTGCAACAATCTGTAGTTATACAAGTAAATTAAACATTCAGCACCAATATAGGAATAACTCAAGAACTTCCCATCTGGATACAAGGGTTAACTGAAAGAATACACATCTTTCCGTTGATTTTAAAAGAGATCCTGGCTGAAACTCAGGCACACAACTGCAGCATGATCTGCTCTTCATTAAGAAATTAGAGACTATTTTATTTTTTGTAGGCATGGTAATGTTTGAGATGTTGTCCAAAGATTATGTGGAACAGGGCATGATGTAACTTTTGATAGTATCTCTGTACAACTTTTAGGATTTTCTTGTTAACAATTTGTTTCTGCTAGATCTGTTTGACTCAAATAAATGCAAGACTGGAAAGGCACCTTCAGACTCCAGAGTCTTACAGTTTCAAAATGCCTATTTTGGACAGCAAGCATAACTCTCATCTGAACAGGTGCTGAATGCCCGCGTGAGGAACAGTCTTTGTTTGTGTGTGAATTTCAGCAATTCACTTAAGTAGGTAAGGTTGCTGATTGCTCTTGTCTAATATCCAAGCTGAAAATGTGACATTGCAAGATTTCTCACACTGATGCAAATAAACATGGCAAATAGAATGGAAACATTCAGGTAATTGTAGAAAAAAAAGACATTAAATACTAAGTGTTTGGTTCCTGAGTCACTCATCTGCCCCCTAAGAATTTTAAATAACTTTATCTATCTGGCCAGTGGAAAGGCGTGAACTGAAGTGCAGATCTTCTGCTTTGAAAAGATTAATTACTAAATTGAAATTCAGCAATTCTAGGACTGCTGCCTGGACAAATGTCAAAGTCATACTGCAAATCAAAGTAATTCTGGAGCACTGTTTTTAAGAGGTCCCAAATTGCTTGTAAAGGAAAAATTTTTTAATGGAAAATAAGATGTGACCAAAGATATTACCTATTACTGCCCCTACCTGTGTTCTGTGCATGGAGATTTTTAAATTAAAATGCAAAATAATTGCAACATCTGAGTTTTCCCACAGTGATAACTTTGTGGGTAAATGGTAACCTTTTGACAAATATTTCAGTTTATTTGGTTCTATTTTGCTTTGTTTTATCTATTTGACTTGTGCCCTTCCACTACTTTGAGATACAAGTCCTGCAAACAAATAAATAAACAATAGGCCCTTTCACAGTTATAGAGTAGAAATGTTTAATAAATTTTTTGAAAAAATACCAAGACAAGCAAAAAGAAAAATATATTTTCTTGGGGGAAAAAAAGAGTGTGATAAAAGAGCAACAGAATATGAGAAAATAAAATGACTGGAAAATAAACTTAGGAAGAGACTTCTAAAAATACTTTCAGAAAAAACCCACCTGTTTTCCTTTTTTGTGTTGTTAAGATTTTAAAGACAATTTTACATATGGGTTCTGTGGAGTAAATGAGGAATTTTTGTACTGAATTACTCTCATAACTCTAATAATTGAATCTTAGAAAGGAAAAGTGAATACTCCTTTGGTAGACCTGCTTGACCTCATCTGAAGTGTGTTGTTTCACCAGCTGTAGGTAAGTGTAGATGTTTTCTTTGAATCTACTTTCTTTCCTGGAGGGAAAAGAGAAAAATCTATTGGATGGGTACAGATCAACAACACTAGTGTAATCCCAATTTATATAACTGAAAAAAAAATTCTTTTGTAACTGGAATTACAGCCATCTTCAGTTTTTTTTCTGAGATAACACAGGTACCTATAGTGAAAGTAAATCAAGAAAACATTTCAAAGCAAGTTCCCTCTGCATTTCACATTATTGACCTAATTTAGTTCTGGTTATGTTGAGAAAAAATAAATGATTTTTGGTTGGGCTTTTTTTTTTTTTTCTTTTTTTGGTCAGCTCAACAAGACAGCTTGTCATGTTGATATGAAACTTTTTACACAGAATTGATGCACGGAAGACCCTGTCTCCTAAAACAAAATTTTTGCTTCCTGCAGTGCCTGAACCAGCCTGCACCTTCTGTCTCTCAACTACGTGGGCAGCTCCCGGACTGGACATTCAGTGAAAAGCTGTATTTCAGAAAGTCATTATAAAAAATAACCCAAATAGGATCGAATAGGAATCAGATGTGGCTGTGCTACCCTTTATTGAAGAGCAGCCATCTGCACCCTGGTGTACTATCCTGTCCAGCATCACAGTCTGGCCTAGTGAGCTCTGGTGGAGAGTAGTTTGTCACATGTAAATGAGAGGCCTTTCATTTCTCAAGCTGCTGTACAACACCCTCTTCTGCTGAGCGCAAACATAGGGAGCCAGTTAGCACTGAGTTAATTACAGAAGAGCTTTGGCTCTTATTTTAGTGAGACAAAGCTCTGCCACTGCTTCGATGCACTTCTTCCCCTGCACTTTAGTGTTGCAAGTTCATGTCCCAGCTGGGGACTCCATCCCTTGGTGAGACTGTTTTCTGGAACATAATGTTCTTGGTGCTAAAAGCAATTATTACAAAGAGGGAAATTCAATCAGGAAGGCAAAAACCATAAGGCAAAGCACCATGTAGTGCCTGTTCACTGATTCATAACTAAGAATAGTAATTAAATAGTAGGTTGGTTTAGTCTCTGCCTTTCCCAGCAGATTGCCTCTAAGGCAGCTGTGTGGTGTCTTGTGGGCTGAATTAAAGAGGGGGCGAAATGTGACAATAAAAATAATAATAACAAAAATGTCACAGATGGTTTGTATTTTAAAAAATGTCAGTTCTTTCTCTCAGGTTGCATATTTTTCAATTGCTTTTATGTTAAGATCATTTAAGTTCTATACATCCAAGAAACCACAGAAAATACTAAATTTAGTATTTTAAAAATGTATTTAGACAAAGTTGTATAATGGAAAACTAAGAGTCATGCGTAGGAACCTAATCGATTTTATTTTTTACTACTACTTATTTTTCATAGGATGCTAAGTCTCTGATGCTTTTGAACATCAGACATAAATTTGAACACTTTCAGGATTGAGACTGCAGACACTTTCTCTTTGTGCATAGTGTATTATTGCAGTGGAAATAGCTTCTGAGAGAGAAATATATATGGGTGAGCATCTATCTATCTCTCTATCTCTCTATCTCTCTATCTCTCTATCTATTTATCTATCTGTCTTTGTATATCATGTGATGGCTCTGTTTTAATAGACTGGCTTGCAAAAATGGGCCAAATCCAGTGCTGGTCAGGAAAGGAGTGGTCTATGTAGTTCCAAACTGGCTGTGTTGTGCTCATGAGTCCTTTTTGACATTTGTGGTGAAAAATTATGGAAGAAGATCTACGTGACCATGTGTTAGAGTGTCTTGTTTTAAAATTCGAATGTAGGTTCTGTAAAGTCTCTCTAATGTAAATTGAAAAACTCCACCAGCTAACCAGATCATGGAGACAAGAAAGCATGATGCTTTCACAGAATGAACTGTGTTTCCTGTCTGTCCCCAGAAAACCACAGAAAACTGTCTGACTATTTTGTGCCTGTAAAAATTCTTGCTTTCAGTGCTCAGGGCAAGCCAAGAGAAAAATAAAACAACCAAAAGAAAGAGAATCATTCACACCAATTAGGAACTATTTGTCTATAATCCTCTTATCTGTTCAACGACCTAATGCTATGGAGTCTTCTTCCCACTGCCATATGGACTTACACAGCACCTGTAGTGCCAATAGCAGTGAAGCAACTTAATCCTCAAATCCTTGATGATAGACCAGACCTCAGAATAAAAACTGTTACTCTTCACAGTGACAGAGTCAAGGCAGCTTCACTGAGTACAGAAATGAATCAAAGAAACAGCTGTTGGAAAGACACATGTTTTTAGTAGCTCCAAGGATAACATTGATCAGAAACTACAGGCATGAGAAAATTCACAAGTGTAAAATCAAGCAATTTTGAAGGTTTCTAAAGGCAACCATTTGCACTCTGTCCCTGACTACTGTTCGCATTCATTCTTATGCTTAATTTAAGAGCTCCTACTCTTTTGACTTAAAAAAAAATTACTGAAAATCAGACATGATCACTAAAATTTGTTTAGACATTTTGATCTCGTTCCAATGCAATTTCTTCTGGAAGGTGTGAGAGCTCTAAAGTTGATAAATCTGTAGAAAAGGATTTTATGCAAAATCAGGCTTTATTAATGTACAATACATCAAGTGACCCATTCGGCATCAAAGAGTGGGCAAAAGAGAGGTGGTGATAGAGAAAGCCAGAGGTATGAAATTCTAATCCTACCCTTCAGGATTTTTTCTTTTTCTTTTTTTTTCTTTTCTCTTTTTGGTTATTTTTCTCTTTCTCTTTCTCATGAGCTTTTAGCCAGCATTTGTTTTATCTCCTACAGGAGAAAAAGAAGTTGGATGCAAATAAGAGAGTAATTGCATTAGACTTTTTAATGTCTACTAATTAGTTGATGAATAATGAACATATCAAGCTATTGCTTGATTTCCTTTTCCTTCCTCTCCATTTTGTACTCTGTCTGTAACAGTGAAATCACATTAGTGAGTGACACGTGTACTTCTTGCAGGCTCCAGTGATTGTATTTTGATACAAGGTGAAGATGTATCTCATTATTAGAGAGAGTAATATAACATTTCAGGGAAAAGCAATGCAGACTTGCCTGTCTACATCTCTATTTAAGCTGAACAGGAAGAAAACTGGGTATCTATGTCAGAAGTTGTGAGAGCTAATTAGGAATTGCTAAAAGGAGAAAGAAGGGAATAGGAAAGACTTCAGAATAGCAAGTTCAACCCTGAGCTATTGTTGTATAATCTCTTTTTGTACACTCTTACAGTTTTTTCACTTTCCCATTGTTCCTTCTCCTGTACAGCATCGCACTGTCTTCTCAAAATGAGTCACATGGTGAAAGAGATTTTGTAGAGACTAATACTTAAAAATGAGAGATTTTTAATTCTGATTTACCACAACCATTCTATCTATATTTGTAACTAGACCAGCACTGTTGTTTAGTGTATTCTGTTGCTCTCAATTCCAGGGGTTGTTTGACAGTGATCTCTTTTTTAATATTTCAAGGTTCAATAAATGAAACTGTTCAAAGACCCTTTTCTAGACAGGCTTCTCCCTGGTTGTCTTTGTAGTCCATCTGCATTCTCTTTTTTTTTTTTTTTGGGGGGGGGGATGGGTAACCAAAAATGAAGTTTTTCTTTTGTTTTGTACAATGGCACTTACTACTTTTTAAACCTTCCTGAAGAAAATAATTGTTTTTATCTGTGGATGTGTGATGGACTGAAGTGTTGGTAATGTCTTAATCATTGTCAAAGTCATAGAAAGACTTTCTGCCAAACTACAAGGAAGCAGCTGCCTGTCTTTGACCACTGAAACCTGACTGGAATTTGGGCTGTGACTGGGAACTTGAGATAAGACTATTGTCTAATCATCTCAGGTCTGAGGAGAAGTAAACAAGGCTCAGGAAAGAAGAATGTATCTGTGTTAAGAATCAGCCCTAGCTGGGTCAGGGAGTGGTGCAGGGTTTTGGGTGTGTGCCCATGAAATCTTGCCTCACCAAACTGAAGTAAACCCCTCCCCACAGCTGCCCCTACTCCTGCTCTGGGAAGACCATGTACACACAGGACATTCACATGAGAGGCAGCTGAGGAGGGGTCATAAACTGTCAAAGACCCCAAAAGCGCCCCCCAGTTGATTCCTGAGACCTTCTGCCACCAGAGGACTGCACATGATCCAAGTGAGCTAACAAATCCAGAGTCTGTCACAAGAGCCTGCAAAACTTCACCCCCACCCCAAGGGGAGATTCCTGGCATCTCCTGAATGTATATTAATCAATTGGACTCTATTTTGTGGGACCCTCACCACCAAGAAGACCAGAAGAACCAGACTGACAGGACACTGCCAGGTTATATGGAGTGGTAGTACTTTTTCTATTTTAATCTCTGTCACTTTCTTTCTCCCTCCCACCTGCTTTCCCCTCTTTCTATTTCTCTTTCGCTGCCTCACATTTGCCATTAAATAAACCCCATACT
The DNA here is from genome assembly GCF_025592945.1 of Manacus candei. Classification (NCBI taxonomy): domain Eukaryota; kingdom Metazoa; phylum Chordata; class Aves; order Passeriformes; family Pipridae; genus Manacus; species Manacus candei. Next base: position 3,309,531 of record NW_026138122.1, on the reverse strand, counting down.
ATTGACTTTGGCATACGGTCTCTTTTGTATCTTAACTCGGGCAGAGGCATTCCTAATAATTTTTAAACCAGATCATAACAGGGTGTTCTTCACTAGTAGCACATGTTCAGCCTTTGTTTGTGAAAACAATTCTTTCATTTCCAAGCCATGACCACTCAGTTCACTGCTTGTTCCCATCCCTAGTCAGAAAGAAAGAAAGAATGTACATTTTTGTACCTATTCCAAGTCTTCATCCCACATTTCTATTCCCCATCTCTGCACTTAAGCTTGTTTCTTTATCTGCAGTCTTCCAGTCTGCCTTTCTTTCCTTAGTGAACCCTGATCCTTCCCTACATTTACAGTGCCTCCCAGATTAACAATTCTTTTTGGTTTGGACCTGCATTTTATGTGAAAGTCATTAGTGGAATTATTATTAATGAAAATAAGATGACTGTCACAGCAAACCACTAAATAACTTTACTACTGACATGGCTCATGGATTTTTATATCATTAGCATCATATTTTGATATTGAATTTGACCTGTTTTTTTCTTACATACAGACACTATATGTGTGCAATGTTCTAGACACAGCGTGCAGTCCTTAGCTTGATTTATTTGGGAATATTAATTATCAAGCCAAACACTCGAACACAGAAAAGTCAACGATGAAAGTCATCTAAGGGATTAGGCAAATAAAAGCAGTAGTTTCACAAATATGTGTCTTTTGGAGACATGGCAAGGAAAAGCATTGTGGTAAAGTGATTCAGTTGGAGATGTCCCTATTCATTGCAGGGTGGTTGGACTACTTGAGCTTTAGAGGTCTCTTCCAGCCCAAACCATTCCATGGTTCTATTAGATTTAGTAGATACTAAGTGTTAGTAGATAGAGATGTAAAGGAAAAAACTTAGGGGTAAAGCGGAACAAAGACTGCAATTTTTTATTATAAAAGAAAGAATATGTTACTGGCTTGAGTTTCAGGAGAGCACTGAAGAGGGTTCTGTTCTTGGTGTGCTAGGTTCGCTTTCTGGATGATCATGGCCACCATGTCTGTTTCCCTATATTGGAATTGAAGATAACATTTTTCCAAATTTATAGATAAATATACTAAAGCATTTTAGAAAAGATGTGACTTATTTTGAACTTCTAGTTGTGAAAATACAACTTAAAAAATTTCTTTAAAATTAAAGAAACAAAAGTCCCCCCCCCCCTAAAATATTCAAATCTAATCTCACTATTAGTCCTGCTGTTTTTTGTGCAACAAGTCCATTTGATAGGATCACTGGTAAAGACAGGGTCTTTCAGTCAACAGCCACATAAGAATGCCTTTCATTAATAAATTACTACTGTAAGCTATTTAAAAATGGAAGTTTTTATATTTTGTTTTGAACAATCATATTCTATTTCATTAGCTCACTCAAAGGTCTAAATGAAAATCCTGATAGAGGAGCTGAAAAGTGTTTCCATGGCCCACAGGTTACTGATGCTCATGGTGGCTGTACAATGTCCGTCAACAGAATTAGCCATAGTTCTGCAACAACAAAAACATGCTGACAGTGCAAAGGTCATATCCAGAAAATCACTGTGATATGGCACACTGCAAAATTTCTTCCTTTTTTAGGGAATATGGGGTACACTCTGTGATATCTTTCCTTTACTCAGGTTAAAAATCAACCTCATGATCATGAAAGCTTTTAGTCGTCATTGCTCTGAGTCACAAAGCAGGAACATAATAGATCCGGTGAAGAGGAGGAAACAAACACAATAACAGGTTTCTTAAATCCTGCTAATTCTAGAACTTTGAATACTATTGGATGAATCAAGTTGCATGCCGAGTTTGTTTTGTGCTTTAAAGCGTACAGGATATTCTTTTACTAACCATGGCATTTCCACAGGAATGTTATATGTTCACACACTGTAGTTCAATCCAAGTTCAGATTTGTGGTATACAGGAGTTTTCAGAATTGTATTTGCTTGTCTTTAGAAACGTAAGGAATGCACCAAGAATTATTAGAAGACAGTGACTTGTCAGGCGATTGCCTGCCTGGAGCTGGTTTTGTCCCTTTTTGTTTGTTCTGAATTTCTGCTGTACATTTCAAGAATTAGATCATCAAAGTGAAACATAATTTCTGTCAGTACAAGCAGTCTACTATTTCTACACTTGGGAATTTTAACTGCTTTCAATCAAATTTACTCAACTGCTGCCAGCAGATCTCTTACCCTGCAGAAATAATTTGGTTCCCTTTAATGCTTACCTTGCCCTCTAATGGGGAAATTATCTCTTTTCTATTAGCATTTCGCTGATTGTTCCTTATCATATGTCTTGGTGGGTAAGTGTGTAAATTTTTAAGGTATTTTCCAAGGGCACTATGCTGTTTCTGCATATTAACTTTCCTTTGGCATTGGACCAATATGTAGGATGCAAAATGATTGCTTCAGAGTTTTATATGTTACAAACAAACACACATACATGCATGCAAGAGAATGAGATTCAGATCATTGCTTGATCTGAATTCCTCTCTAAGATTTATTCAATGATCTTCTCTCAAGACCTGCTTCAATGAATTGGTATTTTGTGTTTAAAGACAAAATGTGGGATTTTTGTGAACTCATTTTCTGGTAGTTGTGTAGGATTTTGATAACGGCCATAATAAACCAACTATTACTTCACTTGGACACAATTTCTCCTTTATTAAACTCTACTGATTACCAGTTAGAGAAAAGTAAGTAGTATTTCATTTTACTCTCCTAGTGCTTCATATGAACTTTTAAAATTTTTATTTTTTCTGTTTTAAACTACAATTTTTACTGCAATAACAACAACCTTGGTATAGATCTTTTATGTGATGGGTCATGGAAATACAAAATTAACGAAATTCCATTCCCCAAAATTTAATTAAAACATAGCTTGCATATCTGTATAGATATTTACTTAGATCTGAATAGATTCTCATGAAAGCCTTTAACTTGGTAGAAAACTAGTTATTTTCAGCATTTTTAGAGCATATCGCTGCACTCACTTTTCACTATTGAAACTCTATTTTTATCAAATAGGAAACTTTACATCTTGTCTTAATAAAAAATCAGCTTTTGAATTCTCAAGTGTCCTCATGTTCCCTGTTTTCTTTGCAAGCAAAGTTTTTTCTTCTCCAGAGAAACAGATTTTAGAGCATTTCATTAGACTGCAGCACTTCGCTTCTGCCACTGTATGGTGCTGCGCCTGGCAGTAAATGCAAGGCAGACCTCTGCGTGTAGTTTGAAAAGCGTCATCGTAAATAAAGACTGGTCTCCCTAATATACAGCATGGGGAGAAGGAGAGGGAGCTGTTTCCCAAGATACAAGAACGTGCTTCATCTCCACTTCTCTATGCCAGAGACGGAGTGACTGCAGGGAGCAATTCCGCAGCCAGCGCTGGAGCCGGTTCCTTCCCTCCTCTCTGCTTCTCCACACACTGACATACTGTGTGTGAAAAAGTAGTGCTAGATGGCCTCTGAATCATTGTAAGGTCATCTTGGTAGCGTTTTACAGCCACTTTAAAAAGATGTAAGTGACCAGACACAACAACAGTTGCCATCAGAGCAGATGCTGAATCATCCCTGGGTTTGCAACTCCATGAAGGTTCAGTAGGAAGCTGAAATACCAGTCTCTTTTGCTAAATTTCACTTTTCCCCCATCTGGTTATCCTGCAGGATGGTAATAACAGGAGTAGTAATCCAGCACCATCAGCGAAAACTTCCAAAGCCAAACTCCACGTGAAGTATGACAGAGAGTTTTAGTTTTTGTCAGTGATAGCAAGTTTCATGCAATGGATGCAGGACACTAGCAAAGATGTTATTTCTTCTGTGGAAATAATAACATTATTTTTATATTTCTCCTTATAGAAATAGAGACACAATACAAGCTTGTAGAGTTGCTGCAAATGCAAAGCATAAAGAGAAAACACCTCATACACCTAATAATAATAATAATAATAATAATAATAATAATAATACATAAAACAGTAGAAAGTGTTAAGAAAGGTATTAAAATTCATATTTTCCTAATTAACCTTTTTTAAGTAGCATATGATATTAAGATAGGAGAAAAAAAAAGGCTGTGAAAATCCAAGAAAGTGTTGGTATTTTAACAGTAAATCGTAATATGTTTTATTTATGTATAGAAGCAGTTATAGATCTGGTAAACAATTTTTCCCAAATTTACACCTTTGTGAAGACATTATTACTTAACTAAATAAATGTGACATATGTATCTAAGTTAATTTAGTATTTTTTTTAATTTTATAGGAATCATAAACATGAGGGTGATGGTTTTATTGTTATTCTTGGTGCCTAAATTTTTCATCTTTCTACATAATTTAATTTGCATCTTGTGTTTGTTTGTTTTTTGTAGAAAAATTATATCCTGATAAAATGAAAGTTATTTTAAAATAGAAAAAAGAAGAAAGGTGGATCTTATTTAGTTTCATGTAATCAAAATTTTGTATTTAAAAATATATGTTAGCCTAGGAAGCCCAGTAGCAACATATAATGCTTTCCTGTATTTAAGGATATATGACTTTATGTGTTTTCATTGTTTTTTTTTTCAATATTTACTTATGAATATGAATTAGGTATATGCATATGAGTGTTTAATACTTTTATATTTTTGCCTGCTTTTTTATCACATGGAATCTATTTATTCTTTATAGTTGCACTCTTGTAAAAGTTGATTAACTTCAGAGTTCCACAATGTCATTCTAGGCGAGGGGATGAGGTGTTGTGGGGAAATGACATTCTTATAGCCTATTTTAAAGAAATTGCAAAATTCACCTAAGGATTTTTTTTTCATTCAACAAAAATGCTTTTGCAGGACAACAGATGTCAACACCTGTATTTGCAGAGCATATTGCAAACCAAAAGTATCACCTCTGGTTTGAATGCCTACAGTTTAAAGACGAATTGAGGAAAATCTAGGATCAAAGATTTCTGGTTATCTAGGTGTGAAAAATGTAAAAATGATAAAAAAATGTTCATGTAATACTATATTAAAAATTAATATAATTTTTTTTTTTTTGCTAAAGTTCTCTATCTTTATTTGGCTGGGTTATATGAATTTCAACCACTGATTTAAAACCACATTTAATCTTTGAATGAAAACTTCTATCTAAACTAGAAATACAATCTAAAGCTGGAAAGGTTCTAAAAAAAGGAATAATAAAAAAGATAAACTAATATTATAACTTCAAATAATTGTAACTCCTTTTAATATTGAAGATGTAAGAAAATCTTTAGATTTTTAAATAATAATTTAATTGTAGGTCCCCTCATTATTCTCACAATTTAGTCTTTAAATGTTAACTCTTTCTTCTTTTATGTTTTTGTGCTTTATTAATTATTTATTAATTAACCTCTTGGAACTGTTTAAATGTGTAAATCCAGAAATAATAATTATTTCTGTCTCAAATCCATGATTTCAAATCCCAAGCTACATATTTGTGTAAAAAAATGTGTTGGGCCAGTGATTAATTAGTAAAATTATGCTATTGATATCTATTAAGTAAATTTTTATTTGTATCTGGTGTCTTAATTTATTACTTTATGTTAAAATAAATTAGTTTATACCTATCATAAAGGTATCCATACTGGTGGTAGTAGAAGATGCTGAATGGCCTACTCTCTAGTTGATCAGAGCTATGTCATCTTGGACAAATCCAGAAGTCTATGGAAGGATTAAATTAATCTGTTCATGGAATAACAGCACAATATAGGGCTCTTTTGTTCTCTTTACATTTATAAAATGGGACTTGAGGTGAGTAGGAATGAAAATAATAAAAATGGTTGCTACAAATACTTCAGTTTTACTGATATATGAGATCAATCATACAAATGACTTTTTCCTTAATTCTGTTCTTTTTCTTTACCTATTCAGGGGCTTTGTTCTTATCACTGAAAAGAAAGGACCAAAATTTAGTTTGCTGTAGAGCTGGATTTGATTCTTTGTGTCAGACATCTTTCTCCTTCTTGAAAACAGGATATAGCAATATAGAAGATGAAGCTTTGGGTGAATCTGTATTTTGCAATCTAACCATAGATTGCAGTTAAATAATAAGGTAAAGGAGTGCAGATAAGGAACGTGAGGACTTTGGAACCCTGTCAGTGAGGATTAACTAGCTTTGCAATTAGATGAACTCGTTGTGAGGAGTATGCATTGTAGGACCTTAAAAAGTATAATGAAAGGATATAAATGAAACAAAATAAAATTAAGCAATGTGTCAAGCAAAAATGAGACTTGGTATTGTTATTTTCTGCTAGTTACATATTTTGTTTTCAGTAGCAACAGTGATCCAGGTAACTTTTAGGTGAAACACAAGCCTGGCCCAGTAGGTGTGAGATTAGATATACATTACTCCATTATCTTTGTCTACTGTTCTGCATCAAGGGGACTGTGGGAATGAGGCTCATAAGGGAGAGAGAATAAATAAAGGATATCTCCTTTTGGTTTTGGAGCAGTGCTTTTACCATTAGGAAAAATCAATAAGTGGACAGACTGCATTAAGAAGGGATTATTGTTTTTTCCCCGTAATGTATCTAATGCATATCATTACCTAAGTAATCACATTATTATCTGTCTCTGCCTTCCTACTTGCTTGGCCAGACATATACCCAAAACTATTTATAATGGTGCAGTGGGTATTTTCCCCTTCTTCTTCAAAATTTTTGCAAATTGTATTTCTTTCCAATTCCCTTATTAGCTGTTTGAGCTGCTCAGTACCTCTGAATTCAAAATGGGTGTTTTCCCCCTTCTCCATTTCTGTCTTGATCACATTTATCTAAATCAAACCTATCATTACCTTGAAATCTGACTTTTTATTTCATATTCTGTTATGATGCCACCTGAACTTACATATAGTATAAGATACGATATCATATAATAGCAGAGAGAGAAAGAGAGAGAATATGTCCTTCATTCTAGTAGATTCCGAATATATTAAACACACCACAGTAAATCAGGTTAGCAAGCAATGCTCTAATGCCCAGAGAATTCAAAGTGAAGGAAACTTTTAGAAATGTGCAATAAGGACTGAGCAAATAGGAAAAAAACCATTAAGGTGGTCACAGGAAATTGATAACAGGGATTAAAGAAGAGAAGAAAACAAGAAAGAGAGAACTCTTAGAAGCGCAAGAAGCAATTAGAGCTTGGGGATGGCTTAGTGATGAAATCAATCCAGGAGCATTTACATCAAATGAGAAATGAGGATATACTCTTGGTATTAATTCAAAGTCTTGGTCTGTGGTCTCCAGCCAATTGAAAGACATTTTTAGAATCAGATTTGTTCCAAAATTCAGGAAGTACATTGATTTTCTTTCCTGAATTAGTTGTTAACAGTTGCAAACTCAATCCATGTAGTCAGAAATATGAATCACTGCTAATAATTGCTGCATTGTTTAACAGAGATCTGAATTTTGGCGAACAAACTGCCATAGGTTCAACTGGAATTGCTTTTCTGGTCAGTATTATTTGACCATTAAACATGGTGGGGGTTTTAACTTTGAAAGCCGCAAACAAATGAGTCTTGGAAACCTGTATTGAAAAGCCTTTTTGCCAGATTTGTGAGACCGTTCAGTATACAAATGGGTCTTAAAAGAAACTCTTCTTTCTGTGACAAGTTCATTTGAAATCTTCAGAAGACATTGTTGGTTGGACTAATTTCTGACAACGCAGATGTCACTAATACAGTGTTGTATTAGACTGATGTATGATGATACCATAAAATTCTCAGCTGATATAACTAGCATGACTACACTAACTTCCACAAGCACAGACTGAAATACAGCTTCAGATAGTCAGAGTCAAAACTGATACAGTAAAACCATAAAGCAGTCCTGAAAAGTCATTAGTGCTATATACTACAGCACTGGTACATGGAGCTACTAGACCAGGTAGAGATGGATTAATTTTACTTATAAATACCTGACTTTATTCTTTGAAAAACATACCTGATAATAGCTAATATTCTGCATATCTGAAATATAAAAATGATTTTATCAATAAATTGCAGAGGAATCCTGTTTAAATAACTGAAAAAAAATTGAACCCCAAAACCAGGAATGGAAAGAAGATAGGATTTGGTAAAGCAGTATTTTGTACATAAATATCCCAATGTCAAACTGATTTAACTTGACTAGAAAACATGAAGAACAAGTGCAAAGGACCTTGGTTTAGACACAGAGATAAAAAAAGATAATGATGAAATTTTAATGTGATTCTTGTCAGGGGGGTTTTCCTGCTAATGACAAAATAAATATTCGTTGCGTCTTTGTCCAGTCAGGTAGATTTCAGAAGACTGGTTTCCTGTTTTGCTTTCCTTGAATTTTCACCACTTCAGAAATTTAATTTTTTACTTTACCTCAGTTACCAATAAAATCTGAATCAAGTCTCACACAAATCCCTAAGTTTGCCTCTTTTGCACTAATTTATATGCACTAATTTATATGCTATTTCCACATAAAAAGTGTAAGTTAGCCAAAAAATGTGGAGTAGTGAAACAAATTAGTAATATGATCTGCTGGAAAGTGCATAGGATAGAGCTAGATTCTAATTTCTTCTATTTTGACTCTGAGAGTGTCAACATTGCCTTTTTTGTAATGTGACTCAGCTCTACCATGTGAGGTCTCTATATATCAAAAGGATGCTATAATGCTTGAGAGATGCTAAATCATTAGCTGTGCAATAAACTTTCAATATATGAAAAATTATGGACTGAATTTTGAGTTGAAATTGGAAACCTACAAGTTAACAAAGAACCAGAGATTACAAAATATCTTGGATATTACTAAAAGTGGGTATCTTGCTGGAAATAATTCTGCATCTAGCATTCATCTGGGACTGCTGATATGGGCTCCATCAGAATTTATGTTTTCTACTGTGTTTTACTTATATGCACAGGTAAATATTTAAAATGTTTAGCACTGACACTGTTTAACAGAAAAAAAACCATCTATTGAGAACTTTGAAGAAGTTCAGAGAAAACACAATGAATACTTCTGAGCATGACAGAACAGGAAAAATTTAGTGATGATTGAAACGTGATATGTTCCCTTAATCACACAGCCCATTAAATAATAAATTATAGTTGTTGAAATACTGCACCAGTGAGCACGTATAAAAGTATAGACAAAGGAGTACACATATGGATGACACCTGAATGGCTTCTGAATAAAATCACTTTTTAAACTACTCTACACCATAGTCAGTGTCTTACTGAAAATGAGCTGTAAGATATCTCTTGCTTTAAGCGTGGAAATTAAGGTTTGGGACTTTTTGTCCAATGCCTTTACCTCCCTGAAAAAAAACAGGAAAGGAATGTGTGATGAGGAACCTAAATACATCTGAATAAAATATTGTACAGAAATTAACTTTTTTCACAGTCAATATTACAGCAATAACTAAAACCAGAACAAACCAAGTAGGTGTATATGATTACAGGATTTCACTTATAATTAGTGAAAGAAACAGTGGTTATATGTGTATATAATATTGGGATGAATAAAAATTAGATTTCAGTATGTACCAAGCCACTACAGAGGGGAAGACAAACCAGTCCCACAGGGGGATCCAACACCCTCCTCCCTCCAAAAGACAAATCAACCTGACTTTAAAAGTGGGACCAAAGAGGTAGCAATACAGTGACAGAAGATCCAAGACAGTGTCTGGAGCCAATCAAGCATCCCTGGAGAGAGCCCAAGCTACTGTAGAAATCTTGTGTGTGTTTCAACCTACGTAGGAAAGGAAAAGGATGTGAAACTTGGGAAGTTCTCAGAGAGAGGCTGCATTTTGGATAAAAAAATAAGACCTTTTGTTCTTCACAAGAGACATAAGAGGGTGTAGGACACCACCACATCAAGCAGCCAGATGTTGATGTTTTCTGTTCTTTCAGATCAATTTTTTTTCCCCATTAATTTTTCCTTTCTAACCAGGTTGCCTTTCTGACTACTCGTACCTCATTTGCATTCCAAGGTTTAATCACTACCTAGGACAGAATTATTAGAAGTTAGTTTCCTTACTTGTCTTTCTGATGTGGCAGTCCTGTTTGTTTATAGTTCTTGTCTTCCACTCTTGAAAGATGTCTCTCTGCTGGAAGGATGAAGGGATGTTTTTTGAGCTAAAATTTCATTATTAAAGCTCTGTTTATATGAGCTTCATAAAAGAGTTTGGTGAAATAAACAGTTGAAGAAAAGTACAAAGATCAGTGTTTACAGAGCCATAGTGCTGTCTACTCTCTTATATAGCTCTGAATCATGGGTCATCTACTGCCACCACCTGCGTCTCCTAGAACGCTTCCATCAGCACTGTCTCCGCACAAACCTAAACTGGTCAGATTATGTGACCAATACATCTGTTCTAGAACAAGCAGCAATCACAAGTATTGAGGCCATGTTACTGAGAACACAGCTGCGCTGGGCAGGACACGTCTCCAAGATAAAGGACCACCACCTCCCTAAGATCCTGCTTTATGGTGAACTTGCCACCGGCTGCCGCATGAGAGGAGCCCTGAAGAGAAGATACAAGGACTCCCTGAAACAACATCTCAACCTTGGCCATATTGATCATCATAACTGGTCTACTCTGGCCTCAAATCGGGAGGCCTGGAGACACACCATCTATAACGCTGCTGATGCCTTTGAGAACGCACACAGGATCACCCTTGAGGAGAAGAGACAACGCAGAAAGAATCGTGTCCTGCTGAATAAATATACCATCTAAGGAGTCTTTCTGCTGTGCCCTTTGCAACTGGTTGTGCCTGTCTCGTATTGGCCTCTTTAGCCACCAGCACGCTTGTGACAAACGTGGGTAGAGCCCTTCACAAATCTTTATTCGTGAAGCCCAGCCATGATGATGATGATAATATATATTCAAATAACCTTGAAAGAATTCATCTTCTTAATATACAAATTAAGAAGATGCCTTTCATTTTGATCATGTATATCTGGTCTGACTGAGATGGTGTTCCTTTCCCCACAGCAGTCCTCACAGTGCTGTGTTTGTGTTGGTAGCTAGAGAGGTGTTGATAACAAGCAGGAGCTTTCACTGCTGCTGAGCAGATCTGGCACAGCATCAGTGCTGTTTTCCCAAGATTTCCCCCCCTTCAGTAGGCTGGGGGTGGGCAAGATCCTGGGAGGGGTTACAACTAGGTCAGCTAACCCAAATTAACCAAAGGGATATTCCAGACCCTATGCTGTCAGCTCAGAAATGAAAGCTAAGAAGAGGACGAGGAAAGGGGGCATTTGTTACTCACAGTGTTTGACTTCTGGAGCAACTGCTACATGTGCTGAAGCCCTGCTATCTGGGAAGTGGCCAGATACCACTTGCTGATGGGAAGCAGAGAGTAAAATAATTGTTTTTCCTATTCTGTGAAGAGGAAATCTGTCCTGGTCTCATCAGCTGAGAAGAAATAATATTCTATTTTGTCCTGTGTTGTAGAAAATAACACATTTCACAGCAAACAATTTTCTTTGTTTCTGACTCCTTTAACTATGCTTTTTTCATTTACAGGGTTTTTTTTAAGCATTCTTCTGCAAGATGCTTATTTATAGTCAGAATGCTGCAAGGAAATCAAAATTCTGTAAATTATTCTTAAAATAACATCAAAATCAACAAAAAAAAGTCTGTGTAGCTGTTGATCACATGCCTTAACTTATTTGAAAAGAAGGTAATATTTTAGTTTGTACAAGTAAATACTGCTATTAAACAATTAATGATAGAAGCACCTATGACTGGTAATTATTTTTTGTTTAAATAAAGACAGATTTCTTTACCAAGAACAAAATTTTGCTATTGACTTCACCAAAGCTTTTCAATGAAGTATAATATAATGCCAGCTACAATTAAGAACTAGGAGACCCAGACTGATTTGTCATAATAATTCTAACTTAGAGGTGATTAAAAAAAAATGTTTGTCTTATTAACTTATAAAGAAAAATCTCTCCAACAAAAAGAATAATATTTTCTTCACTAGAAATAATATTCTTTGGTAATGAGAAGTGTTCTTGGAAAATGAGTATTTAATATGTAACCAATTAGTAAAAAAATTAAGTCAATTACCAAGCACAATTTCTGTGTTAAATGTTAATTAAATTCAGAGGTATTTTAATAGGATTAATATGGAAAAAACAAATTAAGAAAAAAGTCAATTTAACTCAGTTTAATCTATTAATCAAGAACAGTGCTTAGGTTTTATACACATATTTATAGTAATACTTACAGTAATGGTTAATTTAACATTCATATACAAAGGGTTTGAAAATTTAGTTGAGCTTGTTGTTTGCGTAGTTGAACATAAGTGAAACATATACTTTAATGAAAATATTAAAAATAAAATATCTACTCCTTTGATCCCAACAAAAGTGGTGAATTAAGACTGTCCCTGTACTGATGTACACATTATGGCACTGTTTGAACAAATATGCATCTTAAAATACTCAGTAGCACAGAACTAAAGTTCTTCAAGGTACAGAAAATAGGAAACATAAAAATATGGCAGCAGGGAACTGAGTTCTCTTCTCTTTTCTTTATCTCCTTAGTAGTCAAGGGATTTTGATTTATCATCCAATATTATGAGACACTAATTAAGAAGGATACCTGAAAATCTTATTTAGTTAAATTAGCATCTGAAAGAACACAGACGTTGAAAGAAACAGGATGTGCAAACTAGTGGTGAGCTTACATGATTACAAAGGCATTCAGCATGTCTAGAAGAAACACTGCAGGACTATGAAAAGGGTTTCAACAGATGAAAATGTGAATCAATGGAAAAGTTTTCTGGGACTCACCCCAAATTTCCCCACAGGACAGGTATGATTTGCCAGATGTAGTCTTCATTTGAATAAATATTTAAATGCAAACTTTCACGATGAGGAAGTGAGTCTTGGCAGAAGTGAGTGATGTGAAAAGATTATGTAAAGTGCTGACCAAACCAAGAAGGGACTCAGTCCTTGCATCCTTTACTTCCATCATGAATAAGTCATTGTGAATAAGGGGCAAATTCCACTATGTACTCCATGAAAAAGATATTTCTATAAAGTTAAGGTAGATCCTGACATCAATGAATTTGCTTTTCTTCTAGGGAGGGTGGGAAAAGCATGTTGATTATCCCACAACACCCTTGAACTTGCATGTTTTTCTCTTGCACCTCTGCAACTTCCCACCATCTGGTCCACCTTGTTGCTACATCTAGTCAGTTTATTTGAGCTCTTCCATGAAGCTGATGCCTTTGGTTTTGTGTAGGAAGGTCTGTGATGATGCACAGACTATAAAGAGGGACAAGCACAGCAAAAGTAGACTCACACTATGCTTTGTCCTCTTGCAGAGGGGTTTATACACAACACGCCTTCCCCAATACCCTCACTAGGCAAACACACTCTGTTACATGTACCTACATGTACATGTAAATTAAAGAGAAGTAATTTAGGAGATCTGCTTGATGAAGACCCTGCATTGGCCACAGCACACTGAGCCTTTTGTGATTGTCTGCAGCTACCAAAACATCTTTGAAGCTTCAACCTACTTGAAGTTAACAGTGAGATGAAGAGTGTATATGAGTATAGACTGGGTCATACTCTTAAGACAATCACACAGTCACAGCATCAAAAAATCACATGATCAGTTAGACTGGAAAAGATCTCTGAAATCATCGAGTCCAAACTATGACCTAACACCATCGTATCAACTAGATCATGGCACTAAGTGCCATGTCCAGTCATTCTCTAGATACTTTCAAGGACCGTGACTCCCTCATATTTCTGGGCATCAATTCCACTGTCTAATCACCCTTCCTGTGAGGAAAGTCTTCCTAATGTCCAGACTGAACCTCCCCTGGCCCAGCTTGGGGCTATATCCTCTTGTCCTGTGACTAGTTCCCTGGAAGAAGAGACTGAACCCGACCTGGATACAACCTCCTTTCAGGTAGTTGTAGAGTATGATAAGGCCACCCCTGAGCCTGCGTTTCTCCAGGCTGAACAACCGCAGCTCCCTCAGTTGCTCAGCTTCATTGCCCTTCTCTGGACTCACTGCAGAACCTCAGTGTCCTTCCTGAATTGAGGGGCCCAGAACTGGACACTGCACTTGAGGAGTGGTCTCACCAGTGCTGACTACAGAGGAACAATCACTTTCCAGGTCCTACTGGGCATATAATTTCTGATACAAGCCAGGATGTCGTTGGCCTTCTTGGCCACCTGGGCACACTGCTGGCTCATGTTCTGCTGCTGCCAACCAGCACCCCTGGGTCCTTTTCCACTGGGCAGCTTTCCAGCCAATCTTGCCCTGGCCTGTAGTGATGCCGGGAGTTATTGTGGCCAAGGTGTAGAACCCGGCACTCGCTCTTGTTCAATCTCATACTGTTATCTCACCCATCTATCAAGCCTGTCCAGGTCCCTCTGCAGAGACTTCCTACCCTCCAGCAGATTGACACTCCTACTCACCATAAAAGGAGATCAGGTTGGTCAGGCAGGATCTGCCTCTCCTAATCCCATGCTGGCTGGGCCTGATCCTCTGCTTGTCCTGTATATGCCATGTGATCACACTCAAGATAATCTGCTCCATGACCTGGCCAGGCACCAATGTCAGGTTGACAGGCTTGTTTCCCAAATCCTCCAGTAAGACTGGTCTACCTCCAGTCATCTGGAACCTCCTGGATCAGACAGAACTGATGATAAATGATGAAAAGCAACTTAGCCAGCTCCCTCATTGCCCCAGGAAGAATTCCACCCAGTCCCATAGACTTGTGAGCTTCTAAGTGGCCCAGCAGGTCACTAACTACCTCCTTCTGGGTTTTGGGGAGTTTATGCTTCTCCCTGTCCCTGTCTACTGACTCAGGAGGCCAGTTATCCTGAGGATAAATGGTCTTACTGTTGAAGACTGAGGCTAAGAAAGTAGTGAGTACCTCAGCCTTTTCCTTGTCTTTGGTGACTATAATTCCTCCCTCATCCAATAGAGAATGGAGATTTTCCTTGGGCCTCCTTTTGTTATTAATATATTCATAAAAAATACTTTTTATTATCTTTATAAAAGGGTCAGATTAATCTGTAACCTCTTTTTCTTCTCTAATTTTCTTTCTGCATAACTTAACAACATCTTTAAACACTTCCTGAGTTACTCCCCAAAAGAGACACTAAAAGTTATTTTTTCATTCCTCACAGGTTATACCGCTAGGATTTATAGCATGTACTGTGTCTGCTGGTGTTTACTTAGTGCAGTAGCATCTAGTCATCTAGCTGCATTTCCCTTGAGTATGATCTTCTATGCTTTCTTAGGCAAAAAGAAGTGCCCATCTGCTGCTGTCTGTTCAATAGAATAGAAAGAAGCATATGGGCTCACTCCCTGCTGTGGCTGAATAAAAAGTATCCATCTCTAGGACTGTTGTTCCAATATCTTTTATAAATATTAAATTTAAACATAGACATGTTTTAATACAACTTTCTCAGCTGTTTGTGTTTCTTACTTTGCATTATATTGGTGGATGTTTTGCATTAAATATTCCTCTCCCTATTCTTTACTTTGGTTGTTCATCCATGTCAGAACCACAAGTGATGTACACAGAGAAGATTACAGCATTCCCCAAAGAGTTGTCCTTTCCACAGCATGTATATTTCAACAAAGCATACACAACCAGGGATGTTTTGCAGCAAGTGCTGAAAATATAGCTACAAATATCTGGGCAAACAAAAAACTAGCAAGATAGTTCTGTCTGTTTGTTTGAACTTCTTTTGGAATTTAGGGAGCTGCCTTAGAGTTAAATACTCCAGTAATATGTTATAACCTATTGGGTAGAGGCAGCTATCAATCTCTGGATATGCCTACAAGATTGACTTTTTATGAAAAGTCTCATCAGAGGTGGTGTCTTCTCAAGAGATGATAGGGAGTTACACTCAAGAATAGTGCATGACGAGTAGTCTAGGAATGTCTTGACATCTAAGCATCCCACTTCAGACACCTGGGGTTTTTCTGCCCTATTTTGTTGCATTCAAATGCAGTATGTAGGTCAAATTGTAAGAAATATGTATTTATTAGGCATTTTGAAGATCTGTATTATGTGATGAGATTTAACAATGTGTGATTTAATAGTATATGTTTATTGATTGACTTGTTGACTTCCAACATTTTGGAATTTCCTGCTCCTTTAAGAGATGTTTTTTAAAAAGTGACCAGGATTCATGGACAACAGTACCTTCAAAAGTAGATTGTCAGAGGACCTTACTAACTAACTCTTTCATCAGCCTGAAGACTGCTCTCCCTATAGGCAAGGTTGAAGTTTTTCTCCTATGACCAACAACTTGAAATTAAACTTTTTTCATGGTCACTGTGACCATGACAGACGCCAATCTCTATTTTGCTCACAAGTTCCTTCTCTGTTTATAAGCAGCTAATCTAGGAGGGCACCTTTCTTAGTTGGCTCCCTCAGTACCTGCAGTTACACTTAAATGATACTCCCACTTGATGACTGGGAAGTTAAAAACCTCCATAAGGATAAGAGCAGCTGGTATAGAAATATCCTTTCATTCCTTGTGGAATAATTTTTCAGTGTCATCATCCTTGCAGGGTAGTAGATATTACACTCCCACAACCACATTTGCTGTATTTGCTTTCCCCCTCATCCTTACTCAGAGGTTCTCAACTGTGTCATCACCAAGTGTAAATGCCACACAATCCAATCCCTCCCTTATATACAATGACACCCTCTAACCTTTTCTGCTCTGCTTGATGTCTAAAAATGCAGTAACTGTCCACCACAGCATACCAGTCTCAGGACTCCTCCCACTAGGTTTTGCTTATGTCAAGATGTCGTAGCTTTGGGACTGGGCCAAACCTTCTATTTTCTCTTGTTTATTCCTTCTACTGTGTGCATTAATATAAAAACATTTTAAATGTGCTCCAGTGTACTTGGCATCTCCTGGAGCAGATGGAAAGACCTGGCTAATACACCATCCCCCCAAACATTGATGTGCCGCCCCCAGGCTTATCTCTAGCTGTCCTGGCTTTATTCCTTTCTCTCTTCAAGTCTAGTTTAAAGTTATTTCTATGAACCCTGGAAACTCTTGCACAGAGATCTTTTGTGAAAGAGGGGTTAACATGTCTGATGTCTTGTAGGTCTTTAAGGGTCCCTCCCAATGCAAACCGTTCTCTAGTTCTGTGATTCTATGGTTGATTCTGTTATTTTATAATTTGAAAGGTGAAACATGATTTAAAGTTTCCAAAAGAAAAATTATGGCTCAATTTGAAACTGTTCCCCGCAACTGTACAGCACAGCTTGCTCTGCTCCTCCTTTTGCTTCTACCAGTTCATTAGCGTTTTTGACGTGGCCATCAACATACATGTGGAAAAGAAGTAGATTTTAATAGATCTGTTGAACGATTTTTGACAACACCTGGGGCAAATATTCTACTTCTCCTTTGGTTTCTACATGGGGTGGTGAAATCATGGCTTCAGCTTCAAATGAGCTTCTTAGCAATACCAAGGTCAGGAGGTAACTAACAATCTTTGTAATAAGAGCTCTGTAAGGTTATCTAATAAAAGCAGTATTAGGTTAGTGCGCTCTTCACATGTATCTCAGTTTTTAACAAGGGAAGTGCAAACATCTGTGGATTTTTACTGTTCACATAGAACTCAAGGGGCAGAGGCTTATAATTCAGTCATTATAGTACTCAACTTTAAGCTAGCTACGGAGAAGTTGGTGTATGCTTCTAGTACAGAGCGTGCTTTAACAGTATCAGAAAGGCTAATTTAGGATGGCATTTATAAGGATGCAAAGGGCAGCTAGCCCTGTCTGGTGGGATAAATAATTAATGAAAATAGGAATCTACTTAGATATAAAAGGCTTCCCGCTGAATGTGGAACAAGACAATAAGACTGGGAACAGCTCTAAAGTGGAAGAGGGTGTACCCCTGGGAAGGACTGAAAGGCACTTCTGCCTGATTTGAAGGAGGATGAAGTTATTTTCTTTTGTTGTTCTTTTAAAAATATAACAAAAGTATAGAAAATTCCTTTGTTTAATAGAAAATACAAGGATGACATAAGATTTTGCTCCTGATTCTCTGTGGCCTATCAGATCCTCAAAAGAAGGAACTACAGTTTTTAATGAAAAAAATTGTGGAAAGATCTCACAGACTTGTATGACTTTGTATGTAAACATTAATTTAATGTATGTATAGAAATATAATCCAGTTAATTTAAGCACTGGAGCATTTGATATCTGAGCTTAACATCCTAAATTAGTCTTTTGAATCATTACTTTAAGGACATAGAATATAAAAATTTTCTAAGCAAGAGGCAAGCTATGCGAGCACTTAAGTTCAAGGCTTAAGACGTAAAGTATTTGAGAAGGTGAATTATCAGGTACCACGTATACTAATTTCAAGAACATACTAGGGAGCAGATTTTGTGACTTTGCATATTTAATATAGAATGGAAACATCTATGCAGTTGGGAAGCAGGACACCCTAATACTTAAAATGCAAATCATAAGCCAGACTAGTCCCATTTTTGTATTGTGTTCTGGAAGCGTCACACTTCTTTGTTTCATGTTCTCAGTTTTTTATGTTCATCCTTAGGTGGTAGAGATCTTATAATTAAGCTCCTTGACTGTAATCTTTTATAGTTATGTCTTCTTTATATTGACTTCTAGATATGAAAAACATTGTGGTTTTTTCCTCTTGGTCAAGCAACATCATCTTATTCCCTCAAATTCCTCCTCATGTCTCACACCTTTTCATCTGCAGTGCAATTAAAATTCCTGGTTTAGGCCTCCTTGTTTGATATATGATGTCAAAAAGAAACTTAGACTATTTAAACTCAAACAAGGTCTCACTTCTTTCTTTTCTTCCTTTTTATAAACCTTTTGTTTGGCCTTATTGTGATGGTCTGCTCTGTGCTCCTCATTCTGATCACAGCCTCCCTCAATTTCCATGGAAACCTGTGACTTTTAAAAGGTTTGAGCACTTTTAAGAATTAGAATCCTGAAAAATTTCATTGCATAGTGCAAATTTTATTGATCCTATCTGAAATTTTTACATTTTTTAATCATATATTTTACAATTAAGTTACTGCATTGAAACTGAGGGGTACACGAGCTTTGTATGCAGCTTGCATTTTTGTTCCCTGTGGAATCTGCCACAGAGCCCACTGTGACTCAGATTTCAACTTGTGCCTTCTGGTTTCCTGGCTTTTCTTGTCTTCAATACTTCACTACTTCTCCATTTCTTAGAATATACTTTTGCATGGCATGACTAATTAGCTGTGCCCTAGATTCAAGGCTCTTGTTTCCTGCTTTAGTGATCAGCATGACGTGGGCAGTTTTTCTTCTGTCTGGTTCAAATTGGTAAGTAAGGGTTATATTGCTTTCTTTCTTTTAGTACATGGTTACCTGTCGGTACAATCAGTAATGTAGTCCAACACAACAGTGAAAACTTCCTAACATGATTTTTTTTTGACAGATCTTTACAGTAATTGTACTGTGTTTGGTGAGGGTGGAGTTAATTTTCTCCATAGTATCTAGTATGGGGCTGTATTTTGGATTTGTGCTGGAAATAGTGTTGATAACAGAGGGATGTTTTCATTACTGCTGAGTAGTTCTTACACAGTTTTAAGGCCTTTTCTACCTCTCACACCACCCCACTATTGAGGGGGATGGGGGTGCACAAGAAACTGGGTAGGGACACAACCAGGAAAGTTGTCCCCAGCTGACTGAAGGCATATTCCATGCCATATGACATCATGCTCAGCATACAAACTAGGGGGAAGAAGGAGGAAGCAGGGGAAAAGTGATCGCAATTTGTCTTCCCAAGTAACCACAACGTGTGATGGAGGCCTTCATTCCTGGAGATGGCTGAACATCTGCCTGCCTATGGGAAGTGGGGAATGAATTCTTTGTTTTGGTGTTTGCAGCTTGTGCTTTCCCTATTAAACTGTCTTTGTCTCAACCTAAGTGTTTTCTCATTTTTATCCTTTCAGTACTGGGTACTCAGTTGACTACCGAAGTTAAATCAAGAGACATGGGGAACAATTTTTCTTTTTTTTTTTTTTTTATTTGAGAACTAAGTCTGTACTCCTTTTTGAAATATCTAAGTACTCTCAGGTAAGCAAAATGGTACAAAATACATATTGTTGAGACAATTCCACAGCATATTTTCACTAACAGCCCACTATAATGATGTTGTTGAGGTATAGTCTCACTTATGAGACTATATCATATAATTTATCTTCTTCCTTTACCTCCATCCTCTCTCCAAAAAAAAAAAAAAAGGAAAAAAAAGAGCAGGCAATCTTTATTATCTTATATTTCTGATGTTATGAGCAACTTAGGGACATGCAAATAAAAATACAAAAAAACAAGCATGTCTTCAACAAACCATACATGGTACAGCTATATTTTCAGTGGGGAGCTTTAATTGTTCCTTTTTAATTTCTGCATTTTTTTTTACAGAGAAGCTCTCGCTGTAATTGAAAATTGAAAAAAAAATCAATACAACTTTAATATACGTTACACTGGGGCCTTATATTCATGATTTATTTTACTTAGATTTTTTAGAAACTTGTTTTCTCTGGTATTCTTCATCCACTCACATTCTCTGGTTAGATATTTTTGAATTCTACTCATCATACAGTCAGAATTTGAAGGTGGTTCTCAGAGAACTTTTTCCCCTCTATCTAGCTGTGGGAAAGGACAATGCAATTAATAACAGATGGCATGAAATGACCATGTCCTTGAGAGAATGCCTTATTGGCACCTCCTGCTAATTGTATCACATATAATGCAAGTAAAAGCATAATAAATCTGAACTGGGAGACATTTTATGCAAGAGCTCTTCTCCGTTTCCAGACGGTAAATTGCTCAGCTCTTGAAATATCTATAACCTTGTGATACCCAGCTTGCATTAGCTTAATTGCCTTTTTTCTTTTCTTCCTCTCTTTCCTTCCTTGCTCTCCCTCTCTTTTTCAGTTCCCTGGGTCTGTAAAAGCAATTCTGTTTTGTTAGTCTACCTGCTTTAGTGCTTTAAGGAAAGGATCTATATTTACTGTCTTGGACAGAATTTTGTTGGGCTTGTTCTGCAGAATTATTGATAAATTGTACTTTTTAGAGAGCTTTAAAGCACTTTACTTGATATAAGAACATAACTAAATGCTGAAGGAGTTTAATAGAAACCTAGAAGAGCTTTCTCATTAACTGTGAAACGGAGTGAGCTTCAGATGGATCAACAGATATACCCTATTCTATTTCTGAATATAATAACCTGCCAAAAAACCCCACAATCCTGATGCACAAGAATTTTTATTTCTCACAACAATAAATGAGGAATTTTTTTTGTGGGAAAAAACAAGCGAAAATTGGCAAAGTCTCAAATCCTCGTGCCTTATCATTATGTGGGGATGAAAGAGCACTGCTTTGGCAGAGTTTGCCTATGTAGGCAGTAGGGGATGGGGAGACTGCTTTTTGTAAAAGTTCTGCTAGGTTTTTTTTGTTTTACTTCTACTTGTATCAGTAATTTCAATCCTGGCATTGGCCCAGGATGAAGTAACATGTAGAATAAGAGTAGCATGTAGATGCATCTACTTGAAGGAGATGCCACTTAAGGCAGAGAATGATGCTACAGATGCCCACAGGGAATAGCATCTGCAGTTGCAAATGCCCCATCAGTGTTAAATTGACTTTAAGGTATGACCATAGCTTTCCTAGCGTCTCTGTGGATAAGGTAATTTGACAATTAGTCCTTGTGGAATATTTTATTAAGATGGTACAAAATTTTCAAGTGATTATTCAAACTCCACTTGGTCTGGTATCCAAGGTACAAAGGTGCTTTATAATCCATTCCCCAAGAGCCTCTCGTGCCCTTTGAGTGTCTCTTGTTCCATGTCGTGTGCTGTGGAACTACCTGGGGAAAGGAGGTCTTCCCTGCATAAGAGTAAGACGTAGCACATCAATGTAATCCACAGAGGAAGATACACACTAGATTGGGAACAAGAACTTCCAAATCTAAATCCTATTCCTCCTACTGACTTTCTCAATTATTATAGGCAATTTACTCTATATTTTTGTTCCTTCTCCCTATTATAGTCTATTTTAAACTGTAACCTTGTGAATGGTGCATATCCTGAGGACTCCTCGGTGATATTGGACTACATGTAATATTAGTGGCATAAAGAGCTACCTTGGCGAGTACTATAAAACCCATGTGTCAATGTCAGGATTGCTTTAGGAAAACAATCGAATTACAAAAGGTATTCTTTTGAAAGACTTTGAAATCTGAGCTAAAAGTTATCCTTACTGTTTTGGTTCTTTGTGCGCAGCACCTTCAAGTGTCACCCAAAATATCTTCGATTTGGGGTTTTTTTTGGCAAGTTCATATGAGACTTTCTCACTGCGGTTAGAAGAGTGATTAGATGAGTCCTGAGGACAATCTGTCTTACTGTTGAAAACTGAGGCAAAGAAGGTGTTAAATACCTCAGTCTTTTCCTCATCTTTGATGACTGTGTTCCCCCCATATCCAACAAAGAATGGATGCTTTCCTTGCTCTTCCTTTTGCTATTGATGTCTTTGTAGAAGCACTTCTTGTTATCCCTAAAAGAATTGGCTAGATTGAGTTAAAAGTTGTGCCTTTGTCTCTCTAATTTTCTTTCTACATGACCTAACTATATTCCTAAACTCTTCCTGAGTAGCCAGTCCTTTTTTCCCTAGTCGATAAGCTCTCTTTTTTCCCCTAATTTCCTCTAAAATCTCCCTGTCCAGCCAGGCTGGCTGTCTTCCCTACCAGCTTGCCTTTCAGCACACTGGGACAGCCTGCTCCTGTGTGTTCAAGACTTGCTTCTTGAAGCATGTCCATCGCTCCCGGACCCCTTTGTTTTCAAGAGCTGTTTCCCAAGGTACCTCCTGAACGAATCTTCTGAGTAGGCCAAAATCTGCCCTGCGGAAGTCCAGGGTAGAAGCTTTCTTGACGGCTCTCCTTGCATCCCTGAATATTGAAAACTCCATTATTTCATAATCACTGTGCCCCAAACGACCTCCGACCACCACATCTCCCACCAGCCCCTCTCTGTTTGTGAACAGCAGGTCTACAAGGCCCCATCCCTGGTAGGCTCATTTACCAGCTGCAGCATGAAATTATCCTCTATACACTCTAGGAATCTCCTGGACTGTCTCTTCTCCGCTGTGTTGAGTTCCCAGCAGACATCCAGCAGGTTAAAGTTACCCACGAGAACAAGGGCTAGGGATTTAGAGACATCTGCCAACTGCTTGTAGAATAATTCATCATCCTCACCATCATGATTGGGTGGCCTGTAACAGACTCCCACCAGGATGTCAGCCTTGTTGGCCTTCCCCCTGATTCTGATCCACAGGCACTCAACCTTATTGTTACTGACTTCAAGTTCCACAGGGTCAAGAGACTCTTTAACATAAAGAGCCACCCCTCCACCTCTCCTACCTTGACTGTCCCTTCTGAAGAGCTTGTAGCCATCCATGGTGGCACTCCAGTCATGCGAGTCATCCCACCACATTTCCGTGATGGAGACTACATCACAACTTTCCTGCTGCACAATGGCTTCCAGCTCCTCTTGCTTGTTACCCACACTGCATGCACTGGTGTACATGCACTTCAACTGGGCTGCTGATTTCACTTCTAACTCTGGCTTTCCAACCTTAGGCTCATCCCTGGAGAGCCTGGTTTCAAACCCTTCCTCCTTCAAACCCAGTTTAAAGCCCTCCTGATCAGTCCCAACAACTTACAGGCTAGAATCCTTTTGCTCTTGCTAGATAGATGAAGCCCATCTGACTCTAGCAGGCTGGGTACCATAGAATTGGCCCCAGTCAAAAAAACCAAAATTCCGCTGGTGGCACCAATCCTTTAGCCACCTATTGATAAGACGGGCTTTCCTACTCCTCTCCTCATTCACCCCAGCTACTGCAGGAACTGAGGCGAACATCACCTGTGCTCCTGTCCCAAAATGTTATCTACTAAGTAATATAAGGAATAAAAACTCTTTGTTCCTTTGTTCTTATCCTCTTTTACCTTTCTTTGCAATTTGCTATTTCTGAACAGCTTACTCATGTGAGTGGGTGTATAAGTGCACATTTACTGTAGTTAAAGGTTAAGGATATTTCATCAACAAAAACGGACGACTACACTAAAATCAAAAGTTTGATTTTCAAAAGTAGAACACAACCTTTTCCATATCTGATTGCTTTATAACCTTGTATGTGTCTTAGTAACTTAGCAATCTTGTCTGCCTATCCACAAAAGAATATGTGCTTGGAGTTAAGATTTCAGTAACAAGGATCATTGAATATTCAATTTAATACTGTGCATCATTGTAAAAGAGGAAAATCATTTTGAAATCATCCTGTCTGGTCTGATCCCCTACGTCATGCACATTATTTCTACTTATTCCAATAACTGACAACCTTTTTTAAATAACATATATAACAATATGTTTAAACAAATTAACATCAAATTTAAACAGAATAACGTCAAGTCTGAAGGAAGCTTCAACCATGAAAATAAAAGACAATTCTGAAAAACCCTATAAATAGGAAACATGAACAATGAATTATTGCATTTGACAAAACCAAATTATACTTAACAAGTGTCAGATATGCATCATGATGGGAACAGGTATGCTAGGCACAGTACGGTCAAGCTTTATGACGACGGTAGATATGGATATTTTGCGTGAAATAGAAGAGCTTAGAGCTTATACTGTGTTCTGACAGAACAGTGTGTATATTGTTGTGATTTCCTCTTAATTTAATATCCACTGAATATTTTTCTGGTATGGTAGGACAGGGCACACATTGTTTCTTTCTTAATTGTACTGTTAAGCTATTTTTTATAAAATGGTGACAATAGCGTGCTGTAGGAGTCCTGGACAGATTCACAGCTACAGTGAATTTCTTATTTTCTGGGAGTCCTCACAATTATTATTGTTGCTATAAATATAGAACTATTTAAAGACATGGATGAATTCAGGATTTTTTATATACATATTTGAAGAAAGAGTTTGTTTGAAGCAAATTTTCAATACTAATTGATTCAACAAGTAATAAATGCATTTTATTCTGTAGCATTATACATCTGTCTGGGAAAGAGTATCAGAGTTGAAACTCAGCTGTGCAGTTAGAAATAGTGCAAGTAATGACATAATAGATTGAGAGTGATAACTTGCATTTGTATGTGCAATAGCAATATTTTCTAAAAGATTTCATCAGAATGTTGAAGGATGTATGAAATATCAAAAAATAATTCATATATACACCTTCCTGATTTTCAGTTTTTTGTATTATATAGTACTAATCAATAAGGCAGTTACTTTATTTTAATAGATTTTAAATAAATTAAATGACTGATGAGATTGTTAAAACAAACTTGTGAAAAACCCAAAACCACAAAATGCAACATTTAGGAAAAAAAAAAAAATAAGGGGAGGAAAAAGATAAAATTGTGTTCTTCCTATTGAAGGAAAAAGGACTTTTTCCCTATCACTGTGATGAAAAAATTTGAATGAATTCTTCTTCAGTACCAGCAAGTGAATTTACTACACACTGATGCAGTGGTTTTCATCTGTGCTGCTTATCATGGTGCCATCTCATGATGGTTTTCAAAACACTTTGTAGGAGTGGTATGACCACTGATGGTGGGTCTCATCTAATTGCCAATTTTGTTTGCAAAACATGATCTCATCTCTGTTACTATGGCATTATGATGTTACACAGTAGACTTCAATAACTGTCTATCAGCCCTCAGCATGCTGAAATCTTGAGGATAGAAGTCTGAGGAACCAAGAGTTATCTGCTCTTACTGTGGATTGAGCAGGTGTCTGCTGGAACCATACATAGGTTGTCAATAGAAAATTCCCAAACAAAAATTTCAAGACATGTTGTACTTGTGGGAAAATTCAAACTACCAGAGTTCCTTTCAACAAGAAAAGCATTAGCATTTTATTTCAAAAATTCCATATTTACTACTTTTATGTGTTTTCTTTTACAAATATAAAAGAAATAGATCTCTATATTGTGTACTACTCTGCAGGCTTACAGAGTGCATTTTTCTCACTGAAAATTTCTCTTTCAAGTATGTGGTATCACCCTACTAATATTTGACAGAAGGATGAACACATAAGTTGTGGTAAGATGCCACCTGCTAGACATTTTTCATCAGTTGATCTCAGATTTTTTTTGTTTTTAATTGATGTTTTATTGGTTTCGGTTCATGAGAACAAGGCAAAATCTTTTTTTCCTAGAACTCACCATAAAGTGAAAGTGTAAGAGGTGAAATGTAGCTTAAATGTCTGTAAAGATAATTGCATGCAGCTGTACAGAACCGTTATATTAGGCTAACTCTTAATTTCGATCCCAAATCTATATTTACAGCACCTCAGATGTGAAGAACAGCACCTTTAAATAATCTTTTCTGCTCTGGTTAAAGCATGATGTGCCTACTGGTGAAGAAACAGTGAACAGATTTTGAATATTTAGATATACAAGAAATAAACACCATTAAAACCTTAGGAACTTAGTGTGTTCTGCATTATGAACTCTATAGGAAATCATTTGCATTTGGAAGTGGACAAAGAAGCTCTATAGTGAGTTTACTGGATAAACAATTTAAGCCCATGGGCTATGGTCGAGCTATGAACTGTTAACTATAGTTGGGAAATGATAGAAAAAAACCCAAACCCTCGTGAGTTTTCCTCTAGAACTGCCATTGTGGGTACTAGGCAAGCCATTAACCTTTAGATATCTATGAGTTAAATTTAACAGCATAGGGGAGGATGTTTTAAGAGAGAAGATGTGATTCCAGAAATGCAATTATTTAATCAGATGTCAGTTTCAAATTTAATATTTTCAGTAAGCCCTTCCTCTATATTGCACTAACGACTACACATACCCCTTATTGTGTGAATAAATTAACCAAATACCCTTTTTTTTTTGTACTTGTGGAGTGCTATAAGACTATTTTACCATAAATGAAAATAATTTCTGAGGTGAAGACTAATATTGATGCATTGTCCCCTATCCATAATATGACCTACATTTTGACAGATAAATTATTTATATACATTCTTTCCATATCTTCCTTATGTTTCCCCACTCATCTACCATTTCTGGACTGAAGAGTGTCACTATTTGAAATTCAATTCATTATACTATGTCATGCATATGTGACTTGTTTAATGCAAGTTGCAGTAATAACACCATCCTTGGTACGGGACCTAAAAAAGCACTGTTCAGTGTACTCAAATAATAGTAAAACGGTTAAAGAACTTAACTTACCGTGAGTCTTGTAAAATACATACATGTATACATATATGCAATTTTCCAAGAATGCCCCCAAAAAATTCTCTCCGTGGTAGTTTAGAAAATGCAAAGCACTTGTATTTTAGAAAGTTTCAAGAAAGCAAATCACAAATTGAACATCATGACCTCTGTTAATTTTTTTCTCAAAATATCCGTGGCAGTGCTGGTTTGTCTGGAATATTTTCTTTCTCATGAAAATTTGAAGAATTTTGTGTATTAATCTCCTCAACTTAAATAGTAGTTTATTATTTTTATTGATTTTTTCTCTTCTTATTAATTATTCCCTTACTTTTTCCTTTCATTTTATCACCACTTGCAAATCCTAGTTTCCCCTAGTCTCCTGTTCTTTGATCTTAACAGATATTCCTTTTGAAACTATTGAGGAAGCTAAAATTTACAATGCACTGCGATTGCAGTACAATCTGCAGTGTGCAGTGGGAGTTCCCAACTCGTTCTTCAGGTGTGTCCTCCAGTTGTACTCGATTTCTGTGTTGAGAGTAAGACCAGGACTTGGTCTGGGACTCTTTCCAACCCCACCCTTCTCATACCTTTGTTTTGATGGGAAGGAGAACAGCAACCAGGGGTCAAAATGCAACTTTGCACACCACATTAAGTGCTCCATATTAGCCTGAAAGTTTTGGTCTACCCCTGTAAGCCCTGGGCTCCTGGGACTTCTGCCTGAAGCAGTTCTGTGCTATTCTACCATGGAGGAAATAAATAATTCCTATATCCTTTGAATTGGTGGTATTTTTCTTCCCAAGTAGTCTTTACGTGTCAGAGTCCTCCTCATGTGGAGATGGCTGAACACTTACCTGTCCACGGGGAAGCAGTGAATTAACTCCTTGTTTTGCTTTGCTTGCATGTGTGACTTTTGCTTTCCCTATCAAACTGTCTTTAAAACCCACGAGTCTTCTTGCTTTTAGCCTTCCTATTCTCTCCCCAAACCTATTGGAAATCTATTGGAAAAACATGGTGAGGTAAAAACTGTAAAGTAATGGGACTGAGGGAAGAGTGGAGACCTGGTCAAGCTGCCTGATTTAGACCTGAGTAATGAACCAGAGTATGTTAAATCTCTATGGGACTCCAACACTCCTCTGCAATTCTGCATACAACTTTTACCAGCTTTTTCAAGCATGAATGTTCTTCTGTATCTTCTGTATCTTCCTTTTTTCTTCCTTCCTACCAGCTAAAGAACTGCATTTTAGCCATGACAGCAATTTGTGGTGCCCTTTCAACTTTGTGGCTTAAATGGTTTATATCACATTAATTTTTCATTCTGAACCTCTGCTTTCTGGAGTCAGGAGGCTACTGGTGTCTGCAATGCTATCTTTCTTAAAGATTCTTTTTCTTTTGTGGAACAGGTCATTACTAAGAAGAATTCAAGACCTGGTAGGATGTGAGAACACACACAGAAACTGGACCACAGGATGTTCCATGTGAACATGAGGAAGGACTTTAGTGCAAGGGTGACTGAGCATTGGAACAAGCTGCCCCAACAGGCTGTGGAGTTTCCTTGCCTGGAAATATTCAAGAGTTGTCTAGACACAATCCTGAGTAATGTGCTCTAGGGGACTCTGCTTGTGCAGGGAGGTTGAACTACACGACCTCCAGTGATCTCTTCCAAACTTACCCATTCTGTGTGGTTCTCTGTGTGCTTATGTGATCATGAAAAGGGGGATGTGCACAAGTGCAGTCCTGCAATCCTAAATGCTGCAGGGGGAGCATCAGCATGGTATCAGATGGAAAGGGAGTGGATATTTAAAGAAGTTATACAGGATGTGTCCAGAAACAAGGGTAGAAAACAATGAAAAGGCCTAAGGACATGAAGTTTTCAATTGTGGAGAATCAACAAGGAGGATTTAGAATTATAAAATGGCTGCAGAGAGCAGCTAATAATCTTCAGGCTCATGGCATAAAGGACTCAACAGACCTCACAGCCATGTTGTGAGTTTTCCTCTCTTAGAATTATTTTTATTTACACTACTTGCTTGTGTAAAATAAACCTGTTGTTGATCATATATTTCTCCAACTAAAAAGATTTTGAAATCTAGCATCATAGCAAAGCATATGGACAAAAAGGAGGAGAGTTCCCTGGGGAAACACAACACAGTGAAGCAGAATTTTACATCTTTTTTAAGGGAGAAAAAAGCTTATTTTGACCTTCCTTCTGCATGGATGAAAAAAATTTTGCCTTTTAGTAGAAAATGAGCAATCACAAAAGGCTTCAAATCAGCAGCTCTTTTGGTATTCCATAGTTTTACATGATCCTAACAAATTCTGTTATAAAGAAAAATGCTTTTAAGAAATACTAACGTTGTCTATTTTATAAAATACCATAGAAAACGTGCTCACTTGGAAAGGTTGATTAGGTGTTCAGGTAGATTTCAGATGAACCCAGGGTTAACTGCTCGTTTCAAGTAAAGTGTGAAGTAATGAATATATTTATCTAAACAAGTCAAAAGAGAGAGGAATTTTGTTGTGAAAATGAAAAATGAAACAGAAGAATTTTTAAAATTGAGTAATGAGTTTCAGTACAGGCTAAAGTGCTAATGGCACTGTATCATACCATGAAGAATTATAAGACAGAGGGCAAAGAGGATACAAAAGAGAAAGGTCACAAACTAAGTATGAGTATACAGAATATCATTAGTATAAAGGGTTGCTGTAAAATTACATTTTAACTCAGATAGGTATTAATTCCCAATTGCAAATTAATCATAACACCAATTGTGAATAATAGGTTACATAGTACTGAAAAGAAATTGCTGAAATATTGGGAATAATAAGATCCATAGCAATAATGGAAATACATGATCATTTTGTAATTGGATTTACAACTTTAGGGAGATTTGGTAAGGATTAAAATTTCAAATAGTATATAAATTTAAAAGCTAGTCTGTTTTAAAAAACAAACTAGTTTCTTAACTAGTCTAATAGAGTAGTTGAGTTCTTTTTCAGAAGGGATAGTAGGGATAAAATAAAAGAAGAGGGGACTAAACTAAAATAAAGGGCTATATCACAGATTCATTATAAATTTAAGTTTTAATTGGTAAGTTCTTTAAGTTTTTTTTAGTGCATTAGACACTTTTTTTTATTAAAGAGAAAAAGGGACCTAAAATGACAAAAGCTTGCAGTAGTTATCTGTTTGATTGAATCCAGTAACAAAAACACCTTTTCCCTACCTACAATGTGTGACTGGCGAACACTTTTGTAAACTCAGTAAGAAATTTAACGTTATTTCTAATATCTATAGTTTTCTGATAAGGACTAAGTTGGCAGCAACTGGGGAAAGGCTGCAGGAATCCAGGAGTATGAGGTGGAAAAATTTCCAAGTGCTGGCTGATCTTATTCTTTCCAGTAAGAGCTGCAGAGAGAAGTGAGAAGGCCTAAGGCCTGCCCACTAGAATTGTAGTTTTTTAACTCACTCTTCCCTTAACCAGGTATATCATGTGTTCTTTCTCTGGCTGTAAATTCTGTGTTTCTGAAATGAGAAGAACATCTACGCTGTCTGGGATTCTTGGAGGTGTAGCACCTTATCAGTGGCAGTACCAGCAGTTACGATGAACATGTCCTGATGGGCTTCAGGACATGTAGTAAATCTAACACTATACGTAAATCCTGAGTGGAAACATGGCCATCCTATTCCTAACAGGTGAATCCAACGTGTGAAAAACACTGAGTGGGATCTGTAACCTTGGATCATATCCACATTCATGTTGTATGAGGGTTTTGCATCTATGTCCTCTAATGTGTTTGTAGGCTCTCTTGGGAAGGTGAGCTGCAGTAAAAGCTGCAGTTTAACACAGCAGCAGCACTCTAGTTTTCCTGTGCAGCAGCCTAAATAAACATTTGCATTGAAACCAGTACATGATTAGCTGAACTCTGTAGCCTTCACAGTCCCATTCAAAGCCACCAGTTCATAATGTAGACTTCCTATTGGGGCTTTCATTTAGTGCATTATTGTTAATTGGTCCATTAAACTGGAAGAGGTGGTGTGCACCACTATTCAAATACTTGTCCAAATGCATCTGAAAGATCACAGAATCAGATAACCACAGAATGGTTGGGGTTGGGGTTGGGAGTGACTTCTGGAGATCACCTAGTCCACCCCAGCCTTGCTAGTGCAGGCTCACCTAAAGCAGGTTGCACAGGATCACACCCAGGTGGGTTTTGAATATCTTCAGATAAGAAGATTCCACAATCTCTCTGGGCATTCTGCTCCAGGTTTTTGTCACCCTTAAAGTAAACAAGTTCTTCCTCATGTTCATATGGAATTTTTATCTTTCAGTTTGTGCTCTTTGCCATTTGTTCTATCACCGGGCACCACTGAGAAGAGTCTGTAAAGACTCAGAGTCTGTAAAGACTTTACCTCCGTAAAGACTGAAACAAAGAAGGTACTCAGTAACTCTACCTTTCCTTGATCATCAGGACACCCATCCAATTCAGCAGTGGGCCCACATTTTTCCTAGTCTTGCTGCTAATACATTTGAAGAAGTCTTTTCTTGTTAGTTTTGACATCCGTTGCCAGATTTAATTCCAAAAGTACCTTAACCTTCCTTGTCACATCTCTGTATACTCTGGCAACGTTCCTTTATGCCTTCTAAACATGCCCTTTCTTTTTCCATATTGCATAAACTACCTTATTGTGTTTTAGCCAGAAGCTGCTTGCTTATCCGTCTGGATCTCCTGCCACCAAAAGTTTTGTTTGTACATGCACTCTAACCTCAACTGGCATAATTTAAGCCTACTGCCTTTTTTACTGTGCACTCTGGAATCATAGGATGATTCTTCTTGGTTTTGAGGGAATTTACCTTCTGAGATGAGGATTGTAATCACACTTTCCCTCAGTCTTCACTGGTATGAGATTAGACAATGTAGACAATTTCAATCTCTTGCCATAAAACCTTTTTTCATATTATCTAGTCATCTTTGTTCTCTTATGTCATGTCTTCATTTGTCCATACCTCTCAAACATCAGATATGACAAGGCTAGGAAAGAAAACCTTATGCATGAAAGCATCTATTCACTTTAATAAAAGCTAGTTATGTTATCTGTTCTGATGGTGCGATTCTACTGTCTGAGAATGTTTTAATATTTTAGAAATTATGTTTTTCATCACTGTCAAATACAACACTAACTTTTTCAATTGGAATGGAAAGCTGTTCACAGCAAAGGTGTAGTTGAGGGCTACAGGAGAAAGGCACTTACAAAAAAATCCATGTGAAGCATTATTTTCTTCTGAAAAAATATTTTTTTGCATAGTCCAAAATTAATTAGTACTTGTTAGAAAAATTAAGCTGAAATGAAAATAAAGAATCTTTTAATTTAAGTAGCATGTGTATTTCTTTCACATCTATAAACATTCACTTTAACTTACCCTAATAATTATTAATGGATTGTTAGTGCAAGACAGAGATCAAATGACTGAAAAGTCCAACACAAATCAGCACCAAAAAAGATTGCACTTTGACCAAAGCTTAATGGTGAGCTTGAAGAAGTGATAAAAAAATAATGCACACTAAGAATAAAATCTTGAATTAAAAAATTGAGTATTTTTTCATTTCCAGAAAAGATGGAAACATGTTGTTTATTCTTACAGATCAGAAATTCAAGATTCTAAATGCTGAAATAAAGCTTATAGTAATTTTTATTCATACATCTCTGATTTTGTCTTTGACCGTTATTTGGTGAAATTCATATGCATTGTAAATACCTACATGAAACTACAGGATGTGAAACAACCATCAGTGCATGAGTTGAGTTAATTTCTTTCTCTTTAAAAACATTTTGAGTAAACCATTACTGAGAAATGAGAAGCAAACAAGCGAATTAAGTATGCAGTGTTACGACTAGGAAGATTATTTTATCAAAAATCTCACTGAGCATTAGATTTTTATGAGGAGTCAAGAAGATAATGTTGTATGAAACGTTTTACAGTAGAATAAATTCTGAATTTTTGAACAAATGGAATTTTCCAAATCTCATGATAAAAGGTGATATATATATATAGCTGAATGCACTAATATATCTTTTACTGTATTACTAGGATAATTTATAATTAACAACATGTTTTATAAAGACAGGAATACATTCTGAGAGATGGTAAGGAAAAACAATTTTTGCCTGAGACTAAAAAATGAATAAAAAAAGCCCCAATGAAGACAACAGTTAGATTCAGTCCACAGATGTTTTCTATCACATCAAAATAATGTGGAGTTTTGTGTTTGTTTTGATTTTTTGTTTATTTGTTTTTCTTGTTGTTTTTGTTATTGTTGTTAATGTTGTTAATGTAATGGTGTTGGGGAGAGGGGCTGAAGGTTTTACATGTCTGTTAGAACAGCTAGTCACTTTAACAGCATAGTTGAAGATGGTTAATTCCATGGGCTAGTTCTTGAATAACCTTCTGAAAAATATGTAATTTAATATAAAGAGCAAAGATAATATGCCAAGTCATTGGCAGGTACGATATACCCTTCTTAGGAAGGGCTAATACACTATTATAATCCAGGTGTGGTGAACTCTGCCATGGCTACTTTAAGTATGCTATTCAGATAAAAAAGTTGATTAGTTTTAATAAAGTGTATGGCTACAGTTAAGAAAATCAATCCAACATTCTTTTAACGTTATTTTTCTATTAACAATGAAATAAAATATCATATTACTTATTTATCCTGTAAGAAAACTCCTTTCAAGTAAATTATTCTTATGTTGATCATATTTATTCTTTAAATATAGGAAGCCTGACTGCAATTCCTTTAAACCTGCATCAGCTTTCAGTATTCATTACAGATGGAAAATACTGTTTCATATTTCTAAATTGATACTGTGTATTTTTAATGATGAGAAATTTCTATGAATCAGAATCTGGCAAACCAATGGTCAGATTAGTATTCTTATTTCTATTCTGTAGACTCCTTTGGTGTCAACACCAAAACTTTGATGATTATATTTTTTTTCAAGCACCCAAAATGTTAATGCCATACTTTGCAATAAAAAGCAATATGGCTTTATATCATCTTGTTTTATGGTTGGATATTATTCACAATTGTCTTAGCAATGTCATTTTTACACTTGTGTCCAGTGTAGGATAACTTCATGTTCAATGTTCTTTGTGAATTTAATCTCTGTGTAGAAAAAAAAGTAGCAATTCACACCCTCGACATAGTTTTTGCACACATTTCTGTTTTGATGAAGTTTTCCTTCAAAATGTTGATCAGGGCATGTGTTTCAGATGGTTTTCTTATACATCCTTCTGTTTCTCATCACTCCTGAAATTAATTTTTTTTCTCATTTTCATCATCATGTAATTCATTTTCTTGCAAGAACAGGACCACTACCTTTGAGTCATGGCCTGGACACTTTTTGGGTAACTACAGTCTGTTAACCAGAATTATTCCCTTGGATTTTTAACTGTGCATAGTAGTTCTTCTCACCATTGCCCTGGGCATTGTGCTGATGCTTGCTAAATAGTAATTCTCTTTCATTCCAAGAAAGGTTTCCAATACTGTGCTGACACTTCCTTTGTACAAATATCCATGAATATTTTTTCGACAATATCCAGTCAGATATGCTTTGTAAACACAGATGTCCATGAAAATGATCAGCAGAACTGTGGCAGACTAGAAATAATGCCACATTCAAGATAATAGAGAAAATAACAAGATGCACGCTCTGGTCTCACTGCTTAGCATTGAGACAAATTTGTACCACATTCTATTCAAAACAGCTAATTCCAGGTCTAACCCTAAATTGAAAGTAACTATACCTTACTAAACTCAATTCATTGAGGTAAAAAGTGAATATAACAGGAAAGAATATTCCTAGGTCTTTGCCTTTGTCCTTAAGTTTCCTACTTCACATCTCAGGAAAATAAGAGAGGCAGAAGTACTCTGCTTGTTGCAGCACATTTGACAAATTGACAAATGAAAAATAAAAAAACCCTACTTACCAGCTTTGAGAGATGACTATAGTATATTCCTCTGTCATTTGACAGATGACCTGACCATTGCCATGGGAACCAGCAGGAAACTAAGGGCCACATGATAGAAAGCTGCTACAACATGGTAAAGGCTAATAGCATGAAATGAATGAAGGGGTTAAAAGGTTAGGAATATTCTGGTGGTTTCTGTGTATAGTGTGACTATGATAACAAGCTGTGTTAGAAAAAGAAGAGAGATTAAATTATGAAAAATTATATTTACAGGTCTCCACCATTTAAAATTCCAAGTTTCTCCTTTGAGTATTTGCTTAGCATTTAGCAGCAGAATGGAGTCTTAAGAATTGACACGAAATGCTTTAAAAATGCAATAGAAAAAGTAGAGCAAAATCAATCTTAGTGTGGGGAATGACGTAAGGATCTTGTGTTTTCACAGTGGTAATCAAAAAGTAATTTTATATCCAATAATTTGTATTGATTGTTTGTGAAACTGTAATGCATTATATTATACACCTTTTTGTCTGATTATAAGTATGTGTATCATTTTGTTGGGCTTTTTCTTTTCTTGTCCAGTTTCCTTTTCTCCAAGGCAATTTTTATTTCATTTTTTTAACACATAGGAACAAAGAAGCAGATTATGAGTATTATTTGAGCTAACATGAACAACTTGCTAACTCCTCTGACTTCGTCTGGAAGAGAACAAAGGGATTCATGGCGTAACAGAGCCCTTGAACTAGCACCATTTACAGGTAATTCAGCCAGCAGCTGTCAGGTGTTTCCTTCTTTCAGCTGCCCTTCAATTACTCAAAAAATTATTTCACATTAAATTGTATTTGCTTTTGAATACAAAAGTACCTTATTATGAAAATATATCAGAAAAATTCAAGGCATAAATAAATTCTGTTAAATATATAAAAAAGCACTGTAAAGACATGAAAAAAAAAAAATCACCAGCCCTCTTTTTAACAATCCCTTAATTTTATGTCACTTCCTGAGTCTCATGAAACCAAAAGATACAGCATACTCTATGAGAGTGACTGTGTAGTCGTTGACTGTTTTAATACATCACACAAGAACATAAAAGTTTCAGGTAGAACTCCCATTTTACTTTTTAAAATATTTGTAGTAAATTATAATACCATAAATTGATCTGTCAGATTTAGTATTTTTCTTTCAAAATATATTTTGACTGAAAATTCCTAAAATTTGAATGCGGTTTATTAGCATATTTTATTAATATATTCTCCGAGATACTTTTAATATTAAACCATCACAGAGTCTATTATTATAATCTTTTTTTTATTTTTGCTGCTTCTCTTATTTATGGAGATCTCACAGAACATAATTTGTCCCACAGTTTCCAGAAACTTAATGTGCAAAAAAATGCGTATTACATTGGAAACATTTTGTGCAGTCACTACTGAAACAGATATCCTACATTAAAAAAAAGAAATCTTATTTAACTTGCTATTCACTGAGCATTTTATACTTAAAAGGAGAACCAATTACGGAATGCAACTTTTAACTCTATTACCAGGCTGTTTCCTAACGTAGTCATTTTAAACTCAGACTAATGAAACATGTAGCTGTGCAGGCATGCTAAAGGTGCAGGAGGGTTTACAGATAGGTCTTATGGGGTAATTTTGCACAGAGAGGGAAACAGAGCATTGCAATGCTCTGCTGATAGCTAGGAGAATCTTGGAGTGTCTCTTTGGTGAAAAATCTGACTTTTCTGTATTTCTTTTTGTCCCTTTTCAATGCAAGTTGAAATTATTTCTTTTCCATTAAACAAAAGATTTTAAAGCATTGCATTTGGTGATATCCAAACAAACTTAATTTCCTCCTGGTGAGGTGTTTTAATCTGCTATACTTCTATGTGTTACTGGAACTATGATTTGTATACAGAATCTGTGATTTTTCTTAGGCCATGTTCACTTCCCCTTATACTTGAAATGCATCTGCTGGGAGACAACGTAATCCTGAGAAGCTTATGCTATATCCCAGGCTCATTTTCTCCACAGAGATGTCTTTCCAGAGAGCCCTTATCACAAAGGAGAGTATGCATCTGAGGCTGTCACACCAAAAAGCTTATTAGCTGTACAGCAGAGATTCTCAGGTCAAGACAATATATAATTGAAGGTTTCTGATTTTTTCAGAAAACTAAGATACTTTTATTCAACTTGTGGACACAAAAATCAAAGTATTTTTGTATGGTTCACCTGACAGAATGGTGTAAGGAAAGAAGTTTTTTTATAAGTGTAGCGATTTCATTGTCCTATCTTTGTATTTTGAGGCTTATAATTGGTATTTTTAGGATTTGTGTCTCCTATTCAGAAAAAAATTCTGTGGACTTCAGCACAATTCGTGTTGATGTGTACATATTCAACCTGTATATTTATTGTTACTTAACAATTCTGAGTTAGGTATATGAAGGAGAAAAAATTCTTTCCATCCCTTTTTATTATATTTATTTGGTGTTTTAGGAAAAGAAAAAGCCCCAACAAAATTAACATGTTTTTTATTAATTATGGTGATGCCATTCTCAGCACTTCTACAGTATTCTGTTAGTACAGTCCAATTTTATTTTTAGTTAAGGTAACCATAGATTTTGTCTTTGGTTTACATCTCATATATAGTTATGTTGTACTTATAACTAATATTTATAAATTATTATTTGTGATTGGTTCATGTTTCATCTGTACTGCTTCGTCTCTGTTGTGAAAAAAGCAACAATTTTTCTATTCCAAGTACAAAGTTAGAAAGAAGATAGGTACCTCAAGTGCTATCCATCTTCTCCTTTCAGACACTGTTTTGTTTATCAGTCAAGCCTTACCTTTTTTTTGGTTATGCACAACATGTTCAAGTTTTAAACACTTTTCAGAATATACTTGCATGTATTTTAGAATATTTAGCTCAATATGGATATGGTTTATGCTGATTAAATGACTTCTACACAATCTTAGAGTTTTTTCATACCAAAAAACCTCCAGTTAAAAAACCGATATGGCTCAGAATAGAAGTATGACTTTGTGTAGTACTAATAAAGTAGTTTCAGGAACATAATGGAGTTGCTTTGAGAATTAATTTTTGTAACAATAAATTTGGGTGAACCAATTCTTCCATTTAGTCCTGTAGAATGAGCTGCATCTGTGTCTTATTAATGGACACAAATGCATGATATATAATTTTATATGATTCAAATGTTTTAAGATCTGAATGTACTATTTTGAGTGTTTTGCTTCAATTTGTGTTTAGTGAGGGTTATACAATTGCTCTACTTTATGTATCATGGCAATTTCATATCATAAGATTGCAGAATAATTTTGAGAAATGTATCACAGTTTGAGACACATCAATGAGTTAAAACTTCATCCATCATGATCTTCCATTTGTTGTTTGAATGGTTAATTGCCAGGTCTCTTTTTAAGGCACTAAACAAATTTTATTATACAAACTCTCTTTCAAACTACCTTTGATATATATAGAAAAATGAAAATTATGATTTTTATTACATTTCAGAATCACAAAATATAATAATATATATATAATACTATGCTGCGAATTCTGATAGACTATGTGTAATGATTGGCCCAAAGATTTCTTTGGAATGGTCTTCTTTATGTTTAAATCTTTGTTACTTTTGCAGAAGACATACCTATTGATAATCCTTCATACGACATCTGAGGTTGAATAAGTTAGTTAAGGAGAAAGATAATTAGGAAGTATATGTCTAAGGTATGACTAATAGAAGCCTTCAGATATGAAATTTGCCCTGATATTTCACTTACCTCTTTAGACATAATTGTTGCTGTCAACTTTCAGTGATTTGTAATGATTCATTACTCCTCTTTCCCCAATGAATGTGTATACAGTCTTCCCAGAAATGAAATAAGCATATTGATACTTTTCTCTTAAGTTTATGGAACAAGATTAGAATCAACTGCTTATTGCATTGATAATTTTATTTATGTCTGAGTTACAGATGACAAAGAGGTGAAGCCAAACAAACAGGGCACAACATAAACAATAGTGCTGATCCATGAGATCAGTACTTCCATCACTCTTTTAGATACTTGCCTTTTTTTTTTAGAGGCTCTGATTTCTTTTCCTATCTG
The DNA here is from genome assembly GCF_025592945.1 of Manacus candei. Classification (NCBI taxonomy): domain Eukaryota; kingdom Metazoa; phylum Chordata; class Aves; order Passeriformes; family Pipridae; genus Manacus; species Manacus candei. The sequence continues at coordinate 3,270,185 of NW_026138122.1, read as the reverse complement.
AAAATTTCTAGAGAAAGATTAATTTTTCTTCGTAAACCCAAAATTTATCAAAAATACAGACATACAGTCATCAGCCTTTGCTTTTTTTATTGCTATAATTTTTGTATATTTGTATCACGTGTATTAATAGTATTTGTTCTCACAAATTGTCAAACTCTTTCCTACAGGGAACTTTTAATTTTCTATACATTAAATATTTAGATTTTTTTATGTCACAATGACTTTGAAAATAGCATGAAAGTTGCTATAAGGGATAAATCCAGAATTACAAAAAATACTGTGCACTTGGAAAGAGAAAATATACAACAAACTGTTCTCAAGTGATTTTAGTTTTATATATTTGGTAATGAGTGACACATTAAATGTTATATTAATTAATTCTTTTGCAATACAGGAATATCCCCACTTTTTATCTATTTATGAGTGTCAAATGAAAAATAATTTTAAAAGTTTCTGATCTATTGAGTTTACTGGTTGAAAATAATGCAGCTATGAACCACGAGTCATAAATAATTAACTTTGAAACAACAATTTCCTAGAAAAGAATTTCTGCCTTGTTCTCATTTAAAAACTCCTTCTCCTATCACTACAGGCCCTGATTAAAAGGAAAAAATCTTCCTCTGTCTTTCTTCTTTAAGTATGGAAAGGCTGCAATAAGATTTCCCCAGAGCCTTCTCCAGGACCCTGAGATGTATCTCTTTGGATCCTACATACTTGTGTACACGTGTTCAAGTGTGGCATGACACAAGAATTTTTTTTAGGTATAGCCTCCACAATGGACTAAAAACAGGGGCAGCATATTCTGTATTTCATGCCTGTTTGTGCATTAATTACTGGGAACAAATGAGTACAGAGACCTAGTCAGTGGCCTGAGATACCTGAGAAACACTGTGGAAATGAGAAAGCATCAAACTCAAATTATGTAAGAAAACAAGAAATGTTCACATGCACCAGTTCTTTCAAAGATCCATTGTGTGTAGAGATATATTGCTTGCTGTTCACAAGCAGATGTGCAAATTGAACACTTACTGAGATTCCTGCATGAGGTCCATATGTAGAGTTTTACTATATCTAATATTTCATATATTGAAGAAGTTTTTAGCATAAAAATTTGATTTATTTTGTGGATTTTCCCTGTTTTGTTTTCTTTAGTTTCGCTTCCACATTTATTAAAATGTTTGTGATTTTCATTTTTATCTCAGAAAGTTTATTTCTTGGCATTGGCTTTGGCTGAGGTGGAGTTCATTTCCCCATGGCAGCCCTCATGGTGCTGTGCTTTGCATTGGTACCTAGGAAGGTGTTTATAACACTCCAGAGTTTTTGGCTACTGCTGAGCACAGCACTGGCACCACAACATTCCTTCCCCAGTCAAGGACAAGACCCTGGAAGGGGACACAAGTGGGCCAGCTGACCCAAACTAACTAGAGGGATATTCCATACCATATGATGTCAGCTCAGATGAAAAAGCTAAGGAAAGGAGGAGGAAGTGCAGGCATTCATTATTTATGTTTGCCTTCTGAGCAAATGCCATGTGTGCTGAAGCCCTGCTTCACAGGACGTAGCCAGACATCACTTGCTGATGGGAAGCAGGGAATAAGCCTTGTTATTTTCCTCTTCATTTGTGTGTGCATAAACTTTCACATTTGCTTTTAGTAAACTGCTTTACCTCAACCTACCAGTCATTTTCCATCTTGTTCTCTCTCCCGTTTTTCAGTTGGGAAGGAGAGTGATAGAGAGGCTTAGGAGTGATAGAGAGGCTTGGCGTCCAGCCCAGGTCAACTCACCACTCTTTCATTCAATTATCTCTGTAATACAAATCTATTAAGAAGAAATTATACCCCAGGTCTAATGTAGGCAGGAGAATTTTGTTACTGATTTCAATAGGATCAAGACTGCACCAATATATCCAGATCTGTAGCTGGCTAATCACAGTATTTTATCTATGTTTTTAATTAAGTGGAATGGAATATCCTTTATAATTCTTATTTTTGATGTATGATCAAACTTCAGATGGAAGGAATTCTTATATCATTTACTCCTCATGTTCCAAGATTTTCTAATCATCTTTGTATGGAAACATGTAACCCTGCATACTAAGGGCAATCAACTGTCAAATACTGTAAAATCTAAATTGAATTCAAGAAGTTCAAGGCACAGAGACAAAAATATCAGAGCAGTGGTGCTTCCTGCACTTGTAGAGTATGTTGCTACTGGCAAATTTCTCGTTGTGTCTTTCCTTTTTTGATTTCCTTTTCTTACTGTATAGCTAAACTACAGCAGTGGGTGTTGTAAAAAAGTTCCAAGATCAGTAAATCCTTCTCATGTCATTTCTTCTCCTCTCACCTACACTGAAAAAGATTTCTAGAGTTTTTCAGCTCAGAATTGCTTGCTTGAGGAAGATTGATATGTGTAATCCCATAACTTATTTTCCTTCTATTCTAAGCCAGGGAGAAATATATCATTAGCAAAGAAAGACTGCTAAAATTCTACATATGAAATATTTCTAAAATATATAATTTTTTTTCTTTTCCTCTTGAAATCTATACCATTAATTCTGTGGTACATTAAACATTTAAAAAGGTACTGAAGAATATTTCTCGTTGAGGCACTGTCCTAGAATAGTTTGATAGGGATAGAAGAGACTCAGGAGATCATCTTTGCTGTTCTTATAGCTACAGTTTTATTACTCCTGACAGAGGTGGTTTGGGCTGTTTGTAAAGACCTTCAGTGCTGGAGGCCCTAGTAAATCTATTACAGTGCCTCACTCTGAAAATTTTTTCTCATTTTTAACCTGAATCTACAGCTTTCAATGAATTAAGAATTTTTTTGAAGTGTGGGAGAAAACAAAAAAATTGCAGAGTTGTACAGAAGTTACAGTATAGTTCTAAATGAATGTAATTGTTTTTATATCAGAATAAAGGGTATTAAATACCTTTTTATAAATAACACCTTACCACTATGAAATGAAAGAAATTAAACTTTAGAATTCTTATTTTTATGAACTTTGACATAGGGATGTAGAGTGTAAGTGAATGTCTTGATATTCTCTCAGATCTTTTTGACAAACGATATCATGGTGATGGAAATCACTTGAAATCTAATCATACACTGGTAAATTATATTTTCACACCACTAGTTTCAGGACTATTGTAATACAGTGTTTTTATCAGAAATCAGTAAAACAGTTTTCTTTTTTACACTGTCTGTAAAATCTCAAATTTCTTGATAGATGCTTGAATGAAATAATTTCTTCTCCCTCATTTACTATTTGTTTCATTTATTTATATATTTATATGTATTTATGGGGCACGCTTAGGTTCGATATTAGGAAAATGTCCTTCACTGAAAAGGTGGTTGGACACCGGAACAGCATCAAACCTGCCAGAGTTCAAGAAATGTTTGGACAACACACTCAGGCACATGGTGTGATTCTTGGAGATGTCCTGTACAGGGCCAGCAGTTGGACTTTGATGATCCTTCTGTACTCCTTCCAACTCAGGATGTTCTATGATTCTGTTATTCTAGGATTGCTTACTATTTGAACTCAGCTTCTCTGTTCCCTTTAGTTAATGAACATGAACCCAGTTTCTAGGTTGTGTAGAGAAATGCTGGAACAAGAGCTCTGACTTTGTAAAACTCAAAGCTGCAGTTAAATAGACATCTCTGTATTCCTTTAACAATTGAATAAAGAGGCTATTCTCCATGAAAATTAGAACCACATATCATGCTTTAAAAAAGAGCTGACAAAACACCAACCTTGGCACAATAAACCCTGTGAGTTTCTGATTATGTGGGAAGATAAAGAAGACACAGTAGTGCATTTCCTAGAATGGCAGCTAGTGATCTCTTAAAATGCCCTTCTCTAGATGGGAGAAAGCACACTGCTCTAATCAGTACACTGATAGTCTGTAATGTAAAGATTAAGATGAGAATTTTTAATAATCTAATACTTTTCCTCTCCATATAACACTTTGGAAGTTGATATCTTTAGAAACCTGGCCCATTTCCCTGCTTTGAAAGCATTATATATTTAAAGTTTCTAAATAATTCATCTAGACCATGTGGGTAAAAATATAAAAAGTAAGTCCATCCATTATCTTCTGCAGCTAGTGCCTGAATATTAGGGGGTTTGGTGGGGATGGTGGTATTTTTTTAACCTACTCAGTATTCTTCTCCTTTTTGCTGAATTGAGACTTCAGTGGGTACATTAAAGGAAAGGAGTATTAGACACACACAGCTGCTAAAATAAAGTCTGCCTTTCCTCAGATAATAAATGTGCAAATACATGCTCATGCACACATGTATCCTTTTGAAATGGGAAGGGAAGAAGGGCAGGGCAGGGAAGGGAAAGGAAAGGAAGGAAAGGGAACTTTTATGGTACATAAATAAATATGTCTTAGAAAATAGGGAAATATGTTGATTTTTATTTAGTGGGTTTGCAGATGTAAGAGTTCCAACTGTTAAAATAAAGGAGCATTATAATATTTATGGAATACTTTTCAGTGTTGTCTTACTATTTGCCGTACTTTCAATGAGCCCATTACAATTCAGTTACAAAGCTGCTACTGGGATTTGAGACCTTTATTCATGGTTCATTCACCTTTATTGACCCTTGCATTCATGGACTAAAACTGTATACTTGAACTTAAGCACTTTTACATTAAAAATAACATGAATTTCATAAATTAGAATGGTTTAGGTTGGAAAGGACCTTAAAGATTGTCTAGTTCCAACCTCCCTACCATGGGCAGGGTGGCTCTCCAGTAGACCAGCTTGCTCAGGGCCCACACTCAACCCAACCTTGAACACTTCCAGGGAAGGCACATTCTTCTCTGCCCATTCTTAATTTTCCTACCAATTCCATAGCTCCATTGTTGCCTTTAAGAAGTAAAGAAATTTCTCCTGTTACTAAAGAAATATAAGGGGGGGGAAAGAAACATTAGCTCTGTACATGATAGCTGCTCTTTATCTAACCTAGAAGAGGCACATGGAATTAGGTGACACTTCAGTTTAGGCTACCGGTGTTAATGTACAAAGCTTATTATTGGATCAAAACCTGCCTCTTTTTGTAAATTAAAACTATTTTTTAAAATGTAAATTGGTATTTATATTAGTCTGTGATACAGATGCATTACTTCTATGCTTCACAGACCTCATATATCAGTCCAGTCATGACTAGGCTTCACGAATGAAGATCTGCTGTTTTGTCCCTCACCCGTCGCTACAGGGCTTTACAAATGTGGGTATAACCTTTGGGCCTGTGCAGTGGATTTTTTGGATGAGACACAGCATGTGCAGAACTGGACCCACCCTTCAATCCTAAGGTTCATCTACCAGGGCCGAGTGAGCTTGGACAGTGTCAACAAGGTCCTCTATCAGTCCACTACTCCTTGCAAAACATCAGTGACAGACTCTGAAGTGTCTAAGTCTACTTGTTAAGTAAACGTGTCCCCTAATGAAGCACAACTTCTACTCTAAAAACTTTTCCTTCAAGAAGTATGCTGCTCCACAGAATTTTGAGACACTTTTTCATCATTTGCAGAAGCTGCTTAAAATTTTATTTAAGGCTTTACAATTGTCCTATGTGAAAAAAATATAAAAAGGACGTATCCTAAAAACAGTGTGTGTTTCTAAGATTCCTTTCTCACTGTATGCTTGTAGTAGTTTGAACTAAGTTTTCCCCCTGAAGCTAAGAAAAAGTGGTAACCCCCAAGGGGTGGTAACCTCTGGAAGTTTTGAAGTTTTGTCCAATGGGCACTCCTGCAAAATGTAAACATACCACAAGCAAATGGAAGAGAAGAGTTGTAGTTTGGTTGTAGTAGAAGAAGTAGCCATGTTGTAAGACCACGAAGAAGGAGCTCGGAACCCCTTGGGGCCTCCAGGGCCCCCCAGCCCCAGTTGGGGGCTATGGAGACGTGGAACAGTGTTAAGCTGGACTATGCGTCTGTAGCTATGAAGGCTGGGAGTTTCCTCTCCACCTTGGGCAGCGGCAGGAGTAGCAGCAGCCGGCACTGACTGGAGAAACAGTGGTACAGAGCCAGAAGAGATAAAAAGCAGCAACAGAGACATGCAGCACCGCAGAGAGGACTCCTGGAAGGAGAGCCGAGAAAAAGAGAGTCAGCAGCAGAGCTACAGAGTTTTGGGGGTAAGAACTGAACCAGACCCCCCAAACTCCTTGGAGACCCCTCATATCCTAGAAGGGAGGGGTGAAGTGCGACATGCACTGCAGAGAGGAGCTGAGAAGCTCAGAGCGTCCTGGGAAGCTGGACCGGGACGGAGAGGAATGCAGAGGGGGGTGACCTTGGCCTTCCTCCCCCCTTTGCCACGGCTGCCACGTTGGCAGTTGAGACAGAGCACAGGAGCTCTGGTGGAACTCTTGAGGCAAAGACTTTCAACTGAAAGCTGCCCAAGATGTTCTGACTCAGGGGTGAATCCCTTGAGGAAGGGACTTTCATGAAGATGTCCCTGCATTTCGTGATATACCTGTGGTGAAGTGAGTTTTGTCCCTGCTACACAGTCCGCAGGTGAGACCTTCACTTGGAGTTGAAGGAGAGACGAGGGGCTTGGAGACCCCCTTGTGTGTATTGAAAAGAGATCCAGCTACAACAATCCAGTTGCAACTGCTGCATGGAAGACAGAAGAGGAGCTACTGCCCTAAATGTGGAAGGGATCTGTCCTTCTTCCCTCCTGGACTTTTAGTTGGAGGGGAGAAGAGATCTGATCCATTGTAAATACTTATGTCATGGTAGAAATAGTTGTGATCGTGTGTATAATGCATTATAATATTTATTTGTACAGTCATTGTAATATATTCCCTTTCCCCCATTTGGAGTCTGGTGTGTTTTGTCTGGAAAAAAAACCCATCTCACATTGGATTGAGATGTGACAGGGGGCTAGGACTAGGGAATTTAGATTTTGGGGCTATCTCAAACCATGACAATGTTGAAGTCTGAACACTTTATAACTAGCTACCTAAGAAAACTGTCATTCTTTTCTGTATATCCCTTCAGCATTTTAACTCCACAGAAATTAAGTTCAGTTTGTTTAAATGGAAAAACCCTGGCAGCAGGTATAAGTGGTAAAGGTTTCTTGGCTTTCTAATTTTTTCATCTTCATTCTAAGCTCTTACAGGCCAATGGAGCATTTGGCCATTATATCACAAGTGTAAATGTTAAAAAAAGTTATTGTGTGTACCAAATATCAAGGAACAGGCAAGCATACCCCTACAGGCTGCAGGGAAGGGCAGATACCAATTTCTATTGTCACAGGCAATATTAAAAAAATGCTTATTTGAATCATTGAAAGTTTTTAGAATTATTTCAATTTTACTTGGAAAGATTTTGTTATGTTTTTCTCATATACTGTGCTGGGTGCTGGAGAGGTGAACAAATTAAAGAAGCTAGCTATAGAAACAATGAGTGACATAGGATTAGTTCACCAAAAAAACCTCAATAAAATCAAACAAACATTCTTTAAATCAATAAATGCTGTCAAGGAAATGTTTGGTTCAGTAACTCAGGAGTTTTAAGGTCTATTGAGCAGAGGGTATTTGCTGTGAATTACTTGCTCCATACTAATAAATAATATAGAAATCACCCTTTGCTCTAGCCATAATTCATTTGTTGTTTTTGTTGTCTTCTCTATGTACTCTAAATCATATGATCTAAAGAATCTGATTTGCTGCCATTTGGGTGTTGAGTTAAGGCTACAAAACCATGAGTGCTTTGCCAAATATCTCGAAAATTTCCTCCTTTCCATCAATTCAATTGTCACAAATGCCTCTCCATCTTTGTGCTGTCTAAATACATTGGACTTTAAAATGAACTTGTACAGTAGTGAGATGAAAATTCTAGTTCTGCTGGTAGAAAGTATTATAAGGAGATCTGATTTGCCTTTCAAAATCATGATGAAATAGAATCTGACTCATTCTGTAGCTATGACATGCATTTTAAATCAATTAGTCTCTGTAAAATAAGATCGAAACTTTGAACTATTTCAAGGATCTTTTACTCTCAGGTTGTCTGGATTTGATACATGCAGGCACTGAGTAAAGTGAAACAGTATATATTCTTTTAACACTTTCGGCTTTGTCCTCTGGAGAAATGTCCTCATTTTCGGTATTACCTGGTTCACATTTGATATGAATGAATATCAGAAGTTGTTCTATCTCATGTTAAACTAACAACGGCAGGGAATTACCTTTAAAAAATCTGCCTTAGCATTTGATTAAAACATAATCAGTCTCCCTTCTACTCCACTAAGGCAGCTTTTCTTTTCTGTGCATGTCTGAATGCATAAACAGTTTTGAAAATTTAGACTTATACCAATCTGTGCTTCAGTTTCCCTGTTTATACATTTGTACATTTCAGAGCCAAACAAACTATTAAATCATACAATCTCTTCCCCTACTTAGCTCAGGTCAGCTAGTTTTATCCAGTTATTTCATACAGGGAGCCCAATAACTAGTCTATCTGCATAAGAGTCATAATAGTGGACAGCTTTTTCACTGAATTTTAGAACATTGATTACATGGCAATAACCCTTTTAGGTAATTTTGAAATTTGCTGCAGAAATTTCAACCAAGAAATGTTTGCCATGCCAAAATCCAGCATTTGATGACTCTGGGTAGAATCTAATATTAGAATAAAATTGAATAATCTGTACTGGTTTGTTTTCAAAATTAGTAATGTAAAATGTTATTTTGTTTTGATTAAATGCTGAAAAGAAACTCAAAAAGACTATTATTGCACCAATTAAAAACAGAGTAATAATTTTACCATCTTTTTTTCTGAACTGAGTTTAATTCACACTCACACTAGGTTTTTTAGATCTGCAGGTCTCGATAAACGTACAGATTAATCCTATTTGAATCCCCTTTTGATTAAGAAAGGTTTGTCCACCTCCAAAACAGGTCAGTACTCTCTGCTGATATATACTGCTGTTGTGGGCCAGTCACTATTTAATGTAATGACACAGAATTAGAAAAAGATGACTTATTAAAAGAAAGATGAAAATGTTGAACCAAACCCAGAATATTTCAATGAATTTGAAGTATTCTCACAGACTGTTTTCTCATGATCTTCCCTGGGTTGTTTTTCCAACTGTATCTGCATATGACAGTAGATAGTGCCATTTCCAGTGTAACTGTCCTAAACCAGTCTGAAGTACTGGTAGGTGTTTGTCTAATACACTGTAGCTTTATGCTGTAAATGTCACAGGGATTTGGCAAAGTATATGTTGACATTAATTTAAAATATTTGTCCTTTTAAGGATATACATTTTCTCTTAACAACTATTCAAAGGACCCCATTTACATTCACGTTGTGTAACCATGGTATGCCAAAATGAGTAAAAACCATTTTGCTCTTGGAAAATAGGTATTCAAAATATGTGCCTTCTTTTAAAATTGCTCATCAAAGATGTATTACTTAGGTTAAGCAAGTCTTTAGACATTGTTCATCTTGTATTCAGACCTCCTGCCTTCCAGCAGATCAACATGCCCCCCCAACTTAGTGTCATCTGCAAATTTGCTGATGATGGACTCAATCCCCTCATCTAAATCATCAATAAAGACATTAAACAGAACTGGGCCCAACACTGATCCCTGGGGGACACCACTAGTGACTGGATCCCAGCTGGATGCAGCCCCATTCCCCACCACTCTCTGGGCCCGGCCCTCCAGCCAGTTCCTAACCCAGCACAGAGTGCCCCTGTCCAAGCCATGGGCTGCCAGTTTTTCCAGGAGTGTACTGTGGGAGACGGTGTCAAATGCTTTGCTGAAATCCAGGTAGATACATCCACAGCCTTCCCCTCATCCACCAGGCGGGTCACCTGATCATAAAAGGAGATCAGGTTGGTCAGACAGGACCTGCCCTTCCTAAACCTGTGCTGGCTGGGTCTGATCCCTTGTCCATCCTGTAGGTGCTGTGTGATCGCACTGAGGATGATCTGCTCCATAACCTTGCCAGGCACTGAGGTCAGGCTGACAGGCCAGTGGTGTCCCAGGTCCTCCTTGCAGCCCTTTTTGTGGATCAATGTGACATTTGCCAACTTCCAGTCATCTTGAATCTCCCAAGAGTTAAAGCAGTAGCACAGGTAAGCTCATACATTCGTGTCTTTTTGTGTTCATTTATTCTGAATGGACCCCGTTACAACAAACAGTAAACTACCTTGGCCTTGTAAAAGAACAGACATTTAGAGAGGTTCACCTTGCAGGGAAATAAGGAAGGACCAGAATAAGGCAAAGGAGGACTCTCTTTCTTATAGTTTTGTGACTTTTTTTTTCAAACAATAAAAATAAATAAAAATGAGCCATAAATTGTAGTGACTAAAGTAAAAATATTTGGGGAAAAAAAAAGGCAGGTGTTCATTGCTTCAGCTGATGTGCTGGAAGAAATTTCTCTGAATGTTCATTTTCTGTATTAGAACATGGGTTTATGGTGATCCTGTGTAAGACTCCATCCCTGGAGTGACAAGCTAAACTGGGAGTATTACTTTTAAGAATATACAAGGCTCCAAAATTTAGCCCATGAAATGTTTTGAGTGCCTTTGGTTCTTTAGTACTTTGAGGAAGTGCAAAGAGAGAATGCGGCACACATTTTCTCAGGAGAAACTTTTGCTGATAAAATACCATAGAAAATAAGAGATCTTGGCAAAAGTTCAAAAAGGTAACATACAACCAAGATAGAGCATTCCACAAAGCTATGAATTAGCACACAACTTAGCAAAATCCAACCCACTCGGTTTTAAGTTACCCAAAATATTAAGAAAAGAGTAAAAAAAGAGATTAAGAGAAGACACAGGAGTAAAAAATGACAGAGAAAAGATATTAGGATAATCTCTTCTTTAGGATAATCATAGCTCCTGCCAGAGAGTCCTATGGATGTCCAGCTTCAACTGGTGGAGGTAGGTTCCAGGAGATTGTGAGAGCAGTGGAGGTCATGGCTGTTGTTCTTCACATGCTTTGGCCCTCTGTGGCCACCCCTTGCAGGTGGGACTTCCAGCTCAGTGACCACTCTGTGGCTCCAGGTCGGAGTGAGGGGTAGTGTAGCCAGTCAGAGGCTGGGTTAGGGGTTCCAGGGGGTATGGTGTGGATGTGCTCCCAGGATGCCCTTTTGATTGTCGCTACTCCAGGGCTGCCCCATGAGGCTGCAGGGACTGCCAAGTGGGCTCTGTGAGCCCTTCCCACACACAGGCTTGAGTTGGTTACAGGAACAATAATATAATAATCCAGTGTCTCACATCCTGCTAAGCCTCTCATATACAAATTCTAGGCTGTCAAGTAAGTGAAGAGAAATTCTTTAACATTGCTGGCTTCATTTTGCAGGAATTTAAGAAGGCACATCAATCCTTGTTTTGTGTGGGAAGAAAAAATGATGATAATAAAAGCTTTTTTCTTAACTGGATTCCACGTCTGCCCAATTCTTACCTGGTGAACAGAAGGTTGAACTACTTTCTCCAGGATTATGATAGTCAACAAGAAAGCTTTCCTTAGCCTTCTCCTAAGTTAGAATACTTCCCTTTAAACAAAGTGTTGTCTCTCACGTTCTGCCATTCATTCCAGAAACATGAATCAGAGGTAAAAAAAATTTTGGATCCATTTCAGGTTTCTTTCAAATCTAGTTCAGGGTCAAAATGTAGCACAATGAAAAGTAAAAGCTTATGAGATGTTAATCTGTTAAATAGCCCACTCACTTCCTTGCTCTTCAGTGAATTCTCCTCTGCTCAGTACTACTCAGGTCAAGACATTTAAAAGAAGTTCTGTTTTCAGCAGCTTGATTATCAGCACACCTAGCACTTACTTGTTCAAAGAAGCGTAAGGATGTTTTCCTCTTTTACTTAGTGCTGTTTATACTGGGAGATCATTTGTGCTTTTTTTTTTTTTAAATTTTTTTAACACCTACAGCATTGTTATGCTGCCTTCTCTTTCTTCTAAGGGAAAAAGCATTCAATTTCTGCTGTTAAAAGATAAGCATGAAGATCTGAAATTTTATATTAATTTTCACTTCTGCCTACAGTATTATTGAATAGTTGCTGTTGGGTTTTCTGAAATGTGTGATACAGGTTTCTCGTGCACCTATAATTTTAACATAAGATTGCGAGGCAAAATTACCTTAGCTCTACAAAATATTGAAAAAATAACAAACCCTATTCTGGAGATTTGGTATTCACCCAGAGTTCAAGTGTATGGAAGATACAGTGTAGGAGACAATTTTGTTTCCAAGGTGAGAGCCAGAGTAATTTTGAGAGTGCATACATTCTTCTTCCTGTCCAGGACCTTCTCAATAATAAAAAGAGACTAGAGATGTAATATCTATGTTAGCCTGAGAGTATGCTTTAGCAATGCAGTCTGATTCTTTTTTTCCCTTCATGTTTATTTTAGATAAACTCGACAGATAACTGTTGCTAGCTTGACAGTGGACTGAAAGAAAGAGTTTTCTCACTTTTATTTTATCTTCATGCATATACAATATTCCTGATCATCTCTCTTAATTTTCATACAAAATTATTACTCTCTGAGTTTGCTCATTTTCTCCTCATGCTGTTACTGAATAGGATGTGAGTTTTTGGGAACCTGATGCTAGTAAGTGAAAAGCAAATTATAGAAAGGCCAGGTGCAATGGAAGGTGCATCTCAGAATTACTATTTCTAGCAATTCTGTCTTGATCTTTCTCCTCCAGGTAGAGGGAGACGAAGGAGAGAAAAAAAAATCTAAAGTAATGAATACTGATTTTTTGAAGAATATATTAAAATTACTGTTCTTTATGGTTGTAAAATCGTTGTAGGCAAGGTCCAGAACTTAGATTAACAAACACTGAAGAGCAACAGAAAAGTAGTGAGGAGATGTAATCTGCTATTGCTGTTACTAACACATGAAATATCTACAGCTCATTATTGCCTCTTGAAGCAAAGGAATTTGTTTGCTTGCTCTGTGCAGAGCTTCCTAGACAATGGTGGCTAATTCTAGCTACTTCCTGCTTTACCCATCTTCCTTTATTGTAGTACCAACAGACCTAGGGTTTCCCTAAGTCTGAAAGAGCAAGAGCAAACTTTTTGGCATGTTTCAACCCCTTAAGAAATATACAAAAATGTGCTAGAAATTTTAATTAAAGATCATGGTATTTATATTGCAGTAGCACTAGTCCTATCCATCTTGTAAAGATTTTACTAACATAGAAGAAAAGTCTGAGTCTGTGATAAGAAGTGGTGACACTTCTTATAACACAAAGAAATCATCTTTTCATTTTGATGGGGAAGCTAGTCCTGGAAAACATTTTCAGCCACATTAAGGACAAGAAAATCATCAGAAGCAGTCAGTGTGGCTTCATCTAGGAGAAATCATACTTCACCAGCTTCAGTCATCATATGGTCCAGCAGACAAGGGAAAAGAGATAGATATTGTCTATCTGGACTTCAGTACTGTCTTTGACACCATATCTCTTAAGATCATCACAGTGAAGCTGTTGAAGTAATGTGCTAGATGAGCAGATAGTGAAAAAAACTAGCTGGATGGCTGAGCTCAGGGGGTAATGGTCAGTGGCATGAAGTCTACTTGGTGTCTTATAATTGACATAATAACCTAAGGGTCAATATTGGGTCCAGTCATTTTCAACATCTCCATTATTTACCTGGATGATGAGGCAGAATATACTTTCAGTAAGTTTGCTGATGACACAAAGCTGGGAGAAGTGGCTGACAGGCCACTGGGCCATGCTGTCATCCAGAGGAACCTCAACAGGCTGGAGAAATGAGCTGACAGGAACCTTTTGAGCTTCAACAAGTGGAAACTCAAAGTCCTGCACCTGGAGAGGAAAAAACTCAGGTAACAATATATACTGGAAAGGAGATGGGAGAAAAAAAAGAACCTAGGGGTCCTGGTTCAAGTTCAACATGAGCCAGAAAAGTATATGTGCACCAAAGAAGTCAAACAGTATCCTGGGCTGTGTTTCACAAAGCATTGATAGCAGACTGAAGGACGTGTTCCTTATGCTCTGCTCAGCACTGGTAAAACACATTAGGAACACTGTATCCAGTTCTAGGATCTTCAGTACAAGATGTAAGGACTTAAAGAGCACAGTTGCCTGTCTCAAACACTGTTAAGGCCACAGAAGGACTTTGCCATGAGAGAACCACAGAAGGCAGCATCAGGATGGCACTAAGTCCAGGCCTGGTAGAGGTGAGGTCTGGTTAGCACATCCTGATTAATACATTTGGACAAAAATTCCCACTGTGGTAAACTATGTAAAGCAACTGCTCATATGCATATCACAGGTCAAACAAAGATCACCACAAGCTATGGGACAGACAGCATCTGCGACCACTGAAGCCTCCTCTGCCACCATGGATACCTGGAAGTTGGACTGTAAGTGAAACCCTCACAGTGGGAACTTGAGATAAGATAAAGGTGGTACTATTTTGAAATGAGAAGCAATGAAATTACTTGTCCAAGCTCATGTAAAAGTTCAACAGTGGAGCTTTTTTAAAAATAATAGATATCCTTACTCGTGGCTTAATGGTTCTGCTAATACTAGATATCTACCATGCAGCAAGATATTAAATAACCACAAGAAATCTCTAAGGTAAGAGATGAAATAGCGGGTTGCCACCTTGTAGTTATAATTTTAGTTTATATCTCCACAATAATATAAAAGCTATAACATGAACTACTGATACAGTAGGGATCTGGCAGTTATTCTATTGGAATTCTTATATTGGTGGACTTGAAAAAAATTCTGCCTACTTAGTCACCATTAGGAATTTCCTTGGTGAAAGGAACCTTCTGTAAAACACTCATATTCTAAATGCATGTGTTCATGGATTGTAGCTCAAAATGGGACCCAAAGCGTAGAGAATACAAACGGTTTGTGAGAGACCAGAAACATCCATAAACCACCCCGTGCCAAACAGCAATGTTGTCTATATACATCTCCTACCTTGTAGGCCTTTTTTTTCCCATTCTGGTAGGTTCATATTTCCGATATTGGAATGAAAGGTTTTGTGTTATCAATATATGTAAACATTTATTATTTTTATATGTAGTTCTACCCTTAACTTTTCTCAGTTTCCCTTTTTATTTCCCAAAAGATATTCTTTTATAGTCTTTATCTCCTTGTGCTGCCTTCCTATTATGTAGGTTCAGAGAGGAATATTTTAAATCTTTTGGATGGGCTGTAGAGGAGATTCATATCAGCAAAGTACAAATATGCCAGAACAAACTTTACTTATGTAGAGTACAATTTTCTCTGAGGCAAGCAAAGTTATGGTGTCTGAGATATGCTGATGTATCTAAATACAAAAGAGGGAGGGGATGAATGAAAAACCCTTTCATAAAGCAGGAAAATATTTACGGAACTTGCTACAGTGCCACATACCGTGAATATTAGCAATTTTGTGATACAATGCTTTTTAGATAGTGCATTTTTATTCTATCAGTTATTACTTATCTGACCTCTTTACATATAAATGACTAGAGATTTCTGTATTTTGAATTTTTTTATTATGAATTAAACCACTTCACTCTCTAGTTACTCTTGCTAGCTCCTAAAAATAATGTAATTGTTGATAAGCTATTGCATATTTTTCCATGTTTTTACTGGAACTTATCACAAACCAAAATAATTTTATTGCATAAAATTATATGCAATAACTGGAAATAGTGAGCAGATAAGTAAATTGAGAATTTTTTTCTTTCTAGGAGAGGTTAAATCTTAAGCAGAATCCCTTTCAACTGCCCAATAACCACTAAGTTTATTCTTTATCAGAAATCATAGCAGGCAGACAAAAACTGCTGTGAGCTGGATTTCTTCTTTCTGAACATAGGAATTACTGTAATTTTTAACATGAGCACTTTCTTTTTGCACATCAGGGAAAAACATTTATTCTCATTCATTTGTTATCCTGTAAAAAAAATACAGATAATAGCATTGCCTGATGATGTTCAATGGGATTAAGATGAAATAGTCAATATTACAACAAACAAAACATTTCAATCCTCTTCCAACAATAGAATTGTTCTGTCAACTCTTATATTGAGATAGTAAACTCTTCCTGCTTAAGATTAAAAATATTTTGGCATTCTTTTGAGGAATGCAGTAATCATTATGTTACTATGTAACATTTCTGGCTGATATTTGTAGTTTGTGGATTCTATTAATGGCTTCATAAATTTTAATGGCAGAAGTAATTGCTATTAGGAAACTTAATCTGATTAGCATAGAACATAAAATTTTGACATACATTTCTCCATCAAAACTGTAATTTTCATGACATAGATATTGTATTTTTGAAGAATATTCAGGGGTTTTTTTAAGGTATTTCAAATTCTGTATAATTCTTAATGCTCCTCAGTTAGTTGTCTCTACAGTTAAGCATTCTAATGATAGTGCCAGGTACTACGTGTATCTATGCTATGGTTATAGTCATGAAGTACCTCTTATACAGAAGCATACCCACTATACTTTTGCATAGCTTGGTAGAAGATGGTTTTGTATCTTGTTCTTATTTTCTCTAATTTTACCATATCCTGTCTTATTAATTGCTTACTCTTTACCTCACAGATATAATGAAGTTCAGCAAATTACATAGTTCAAGAATGCACAGCAAATAATTTATTGCCCTCAAATTGACTGTAAGCATCTCCAAAAGTTTCAAGCATGTTAATTTTTCTAAATTATTCTTGTTTTCCAAAAGTTCTTCAGATCATTTAGGCTAAAACTCTATATTCTGCAATTAGAATCTTAGCTTTTTAAAAAGTAACCAATTTAATTAGTAATGCTTACAAATTCATTGTGATACTGACTGACAACAAATTTGCAGTTGCACATTTATCTGTAGTAGAAAGTACCAATACTGCTAACTACACTGGAATTTGAAAGTCAGTGGAGAATTCCAAATTCCTTGGAAAAAGTCAAATGTAATTCAACTGACATTTGAACTTGCATGTGTCCCTGACTAGGCTGAAATTGTTGTTGCTCTTATAGCATGGAATGAGTGATCTGAAAAAGCTTATTAACGTTTGTAGAATAATTATGTTAGATCTGTGCCAAATGAGTTGTATAAATGCTATTATTTTTGTCTGTACTTGTGATGACAGTACAGCATACTAATGTCTTTGAAATTCAGAAAAGGATAAAATATTGAAAACTGAAAGGCAATCTAACTTTTTAGTTCAAAATATATAGTAAAACAACAGGCTCAAATTGTCTACTCAAGAGAAATTTAGCTTTATACAGTGTGAAAACTCCACAAATAAATAGTCATGACAAGAATAATTTTTGTTGATCTTAAGTCAGCTTTCAATAAACCACTGATGACTATTGTAGTGTTCTGATTTCATTGAAGCATTTCGGGGACCACGTAGTAAAATCTTCCATGTGCTAGATTGATGTGCCTAAGGTTTTTCAGGATAATATTCCTCTTCTTTGTAGGCTTTCATAAGTTCTAAGTTCTTTCTTATGTGAAAAAAAGCTCTCACTATTTTTCTTGAGATTTTACCTTTCATGACGATGTATTTCTAGAACATTTTCATTATTTTAGTGATTGAACTTAAAGAGAAGAAACAAAGTTACATTACATGTAGTTAAAGAATAGTTAAGGCATAGTAAAGGTTTTGGAAGATAAGTTTTAAAGCATTTTTCATTGTGTAAGCGGTATGATTAGGTTTTCATTTTTTCTTAAGCACTTTACTTATTTTCTCAAGAAAATTTCTCAATTTTCATATAATTTGAAATATTGCATGTGTAAAACAAGTATTTGTGTACAAAGTAGTAAAGTTGTGTCTCACCGGGTTTTTTTCCACATAGCAAATATCGTGTATATCCATTTGCAATACAATTTTAATAACTGAAGATATTTCAGGTTCACTCACATATTATGCATTTTGGGAAGTTGAAGTATACTACACACTTGCACACACTCCCTGACAGGTTTTCCCTAATGCATTTTAGAACCTCTGAGACTTAAACAATCTTTTTTTCTTGTAGAAAAACTGTGTGGAAGATGAGAGGTGCCCATAGCACATGACAAAATGAGATTAATGGAATGCTCTACTCCAAAGAAAGTTACAAGAAAAGTGCATTGACTAAGTCACAGAGTTTGCTCAAATTGAGAAACCGAGAAATGCCTGTGTATCGTTCAAGGACAACCTCTTCATTAAGAGAACTTAGAGGAATGCAGTTGACCAAAGACCATTTTACTGATATATTTTAAGCTTGAACAGATGTTTTGTGAAATACTCCCTGTAACACTCCTTCTTTTTTTTCTTAATTGAAGCAAGAATATGTCTATTACAAAGTGTTTTTCTTTTTTCCATCTATTTTTCTCATGTCAAATAGAGGGTTCCCAGTGTATTTTTGGCTTATTTTTCTGCTGGAAAGAAAAAAATCAACATAATCTCTAGATTGAGAAGTTTTGCATTAGTTCTTACTTATGTATATCATACATGTGAACACTTGATCTTGTTTGATTTGGTATATAAATATCCTGATCTGTTGAGTACACTTTGGCTGCATAACTCTTTGTATAAAACCATAGTTATAACTCTGTATGTTTGCAAATTTGTGTGTGTGTGTGTGTGTATTTGCTTAAAATACGTTGCTAAAGCTATGATTTCTATTGTTCTGTTCATGAAAGAATAAAAAAAAATGCAACCTACACAGTAGATACTTTTCTTCCATAACCTATGCCTCTTTGATCAAGTAATATTTGAGCAAGTCTAGTGCCAGGGCTGGGAACTTACAATTATTCTTTTTTTGTGCATTTCTATAATTTCTCTAAGTGAGAAAGCAGTAATGACAAAAACCCAACCAACCAAACAAAATATCTTACAGAAAGTTCTGTTCTTTGGAGTTGACTAGCAAGTCTTCAGAGATACAGTAAATATATAAAAAGAGAGATGTGTAGTTGTGTGCATATATAAAATATTGAATATATCTATATGCTTTTAGTGTTGCACAATAAAATCCTGTGCTTAATGTGTTGAACATACGTATGTATTTCTTTATTATTTTTCGCTCCTCAGATAAGAAATAGATTAAATTTATTTAGTAGCAAAGGGCTGTGAGTTTTCCCAGACATTGCTTAGACTATGTAAGTCATTTACAGACAGGACAAAATTCCTCAGGGTTGAGGAGCCAGTCAGAGGAGCCAGTTTAGAGACTCATCTTTCCAAGTGCAGTGTGCTGGTTATTTTTGTATGATCAGAGGAAGGAGGGTGTTCACTCTGAAAGCATATGATATCTTAGTAGGTCTCTAGATTCACCTGGCCACATACTAGTATATACCTGTATATGCTTTCAGAAAAATAATTCTTCTCTTTTCTTATTTTTGTTGTCTGCCATACACTGGGGACAGAATATCTTTTAATTGTATCTATTGAAGTAGATACTTCACTTTATTTTAAAATGCTTGTGTCTCTGACTTTAGGAAAGCTTGCAGGACATCTAGTTTTCAGACTAGTCCTACAGGTTGTCTCAGGAAAGCAGAACTGCTCTCACTGTCAGAATGGCTTAGGACAGGGGTTATATGGGTCCAATCCTCTACACTCCAATGTGATGAAATAATAGACCCGTAAATGCACAGAGAGCCCATACCACTACCTCTAAATATCACATTCCAACTTTCCAAAAAGCATGGCAAATGTCTAAAAGCTACAATTATGAAATATCAGTGAGCAAGCTAAGAAGTAATCACGAGATTTCGAAAGAGGAGGGATATAATTTGATAAGAGCAGTACCGCTAAGAGGTAAAACTGCAGTCTAAAACTGCTTCCTGACAGCAGACCTGTCAGCCAATCTAATTTTGCATGATGACCAAATATTTTCCAGATGTATGAGAGATTTCAGAAAGAGTAGGAGCACTGGCCTATCACACCCTGTTCCAGGTCTACTTCAAATCAACCTGTAATGATTCAAAAGAAAGAGACTTTCAGAAGCCAAGTTGTATACCCAGGAACAGAAGCTCCTTTCTGGCAATGAAGTTGTTCCTCAGCCTCCTTTTCTCCAAACAAGGCAAACCCAGAGTCCTCAGCTGCTCCTCATAGCACATGCCTTCCAGCCCTTCCAGTAGCTTTGTTGCCCTCCTCTGGACACATCCAAGTACCTTAACACCACAAATGAATGTCATTAACCCTAGGGACACAGCAAATACTTTCAAAAGTAGAAAGTTTAGATGAAAAGCAGGAGATGGAATGATTACTTTAAGTGCTGTGATTTCTGTTCGCAAGACAATTCATTATGTCTAAATGCTTGGGATTTACAATACCTGTAAACATTTTAAACATTTAACTTTGTGGTTTAGACCTTTTGGATTCAGTGCAATGTAAACAAATAGTTATTATCAGGTCTCTTTCTAATATTGACTGTCCAGAATTGAAATACTTTTCTGAAAGACCCTATAGAAATTATTTTTCTGAAAAAATAATCTTAAAGAAATTATTTTTGTGTCTAATCATAAATTCCTTTCATATAAACAATAGGAATTTTGTTTTATTTTATGGATTTCACAGTGAAATTATTAGTATCTCAAATCTGCAAAATGGTTACAAAGGTTTAAGAAGAAAGAACCATTTAACTTCAATGAAATATCTCACTCTTTAAAGTACCCAATTGGATACTAAAAGACCTGCAAGTCTTTTCTTGAATCTATTTCAACATATTTTAAGTGGAGTATAATTGTCTCTTAAATAACATTACTGAACACCATAGTAACTTATTGCTCTTTCATTTCCAATTCTAATTTATTTTAATATATGTAAGAGAATACTAGGTCTCAAAAAATTCCTGCAGTGTAATAGACCCTTTTTACTTGGATTATTAGGCATTGCTTCTTCAATTTTCACTACTTTTAAGGTGAATTACTTCTATTTCAAGATTTTCTTTGCTGCTAATAATGTTGATTTGGGGTGAATAAAATGATCAAACTCTACCTTAAAGAAGTAAAATCTAGAGCTTCTTGCATCTGTTGTACTCTCTTCCAGGATGACTTTCTTTTATTTTGTATATGTCAGTAAAAGTTATTTAGTGGAAGGGAAGGGAAAATCCATAGTTAAATGGTTCATATCTGGAGAAGCAGAAAAGAAAACTTTTCTTTAAGCCATCTTTAAGCCACTGACGTTTAGGTGAACAGCAAACAGTTGAAATACACTCCAGACTTTTCTCCTGGAATATTGAATCTTTCGTCATCTGGCAAAACTAAGTGACATCCAAGAGGATTGATACCCTTGATGAACAGTGCCCCATGTAGAAGGTCCCTTCCTTCCCCACACATGAGGTGCTTAGACAAGCCTGTGATGTGTTCTTCTAAGGATGGGTGCAACTACAGCAAAAAAAAGAAAAAAAAAAAAGAAAACCAGAGTTTTTTTGATTATGTTGCTGGAAAAATATAAACCCACAGCTGAAAATATCTTGTATTATAAACAGGAATTTAAGAGTAACAAAAGACAGGTGTTCACTTACATTTGAAACATACCTTGTAATACAGAAAGCAGAAAGACAAATCTAATGAGAAAAATTTTTTTGAATTTATATAGATATTTTTATTTTTATTTTAAATTCTTCATTTTCTTCTTGAATCACTATTAATGACAAGTTTTTAGCCGTATCTACTTAATTAATAAAAAAAAATTTCAGAAGATGAAATAAGTATTATAGCTTGACCGGCATTAAACATCACCTTTATCAATACTAGAAAGCCTACTAGAACTTCTGGTCTTTTGAAGTATACATATACAAATATGTTCAGACCAAAATAGAAAAAATGAATAGGAGATGTAACAGAAAAAAATTCAGTGTTTATATTTTAAAGAATTAAAGTTAGAAGTCTCAAAAGTTCACAGAAATCAAGCATGAAGTACTTGTGTTCCCACAACAGCTGTAATTTCAATTCTGGTGCATCTAAGCTACTCAAGTGGTTTGTTGTGGACGACTTATATGGTTTCTCACAGTTGCGATGCAAATGCCCTACCCTGAAGGCTCTCTATGAGTTAAAAACTCTCAGATTTGCAGATAGTTATGCAGGAGTAGAAGTAGGAACTTCATAGTGTCTGAACCAGACTGAGTTAAACCAAGCCAGGTCCTCAAATGGTTTCAGTATTTATCATTTTACTGATGTTTCTTCATCTCAAAGTATCTGGTATTTTTGACTAATACTTAGCTGGCAAGACAACACAAGGAACAAATCATAAGGCAGGAAGACCAGAAATATGGTAATGTAATCTAAGAAAGGTGAAGTAAGAAATATATGTAAAGAAAGACTGACCAGACAACTATTAATAAAATTCTCCAATATCATCTGAAAGCAGAGTATTAAAGAGAAGACAAGAAACTGGTGGTAAAACTGGAAGTACAAAAGGGGTAGGAGAGTTGAGATCAAAAGAAAACTGGGGGTCATCAACGTAAGTATGGCCGTGGGTGACCTTGCTGGGAGGGTATAATTTCTCCATTTGTAATTTTAAATGCTTTTAATAACGTTAGGTGTCACTATCTCAAAAAGCTGAAAAATATTGATAAGACTGAAATAATTTTAATTGTCCTTACTTCTTCATCTATAATTCATCATTTCGTATATAATTCATTCCACTGCAGTTACTGAGAAATTGCAATTTTGTTACACCCAACTCAGTGAAAACTGTACAGTAGGAACTCCAAGTAATTCCTGCCTTGTGTTGCTGTTATGCATCAAGGATCAACAGGCGACATGATTTATTCTGTTTTGGTCACCTCTCTTACTGAAGATAAAGTGCAAGATGGTGCTAGCCTAGCTGAGCTCTAGTGCCTAAGACTTGTTTCTACCTGCAGGGGTTTCACCCCCCTGTTTTGATTAAGGAAGATGGAGGTAAAAATCAATTATGGGATACATCTGGTGCCATTAAATGTCACCTGAAGGATGCTCGAAGTTCTATAAAGATTGAAAATACATTTTTTTTGTCTTGTCACAGCTTTGATGATACTCTGCAGTGGCCTTAAAAATATTGCAAGACTGCCATGTTCAGTCCTAATAATCAGATCCGTGTGCTTTACTTTTGGAGCTGTGTAAGATCCTTTTGTCTCCTCTTCTTTGACAGTCCTCTTTTCTATGAGACCCACTGCTCATTTTTTACCCTATGACATTCTCAATGGCCTACAAAAATTTCCAGTGCCTTGCACAGCCTGGTTGGTTTCATAACAATAGTTATAAAAACACTGAGTTTGAAAATGAATTTACACATAAATTTGCAAAGAGGATGGAGTCTCAGGGCTGACAGCTGTCACACACTAAACAGGTGTGATGTTTTTCTCCATTCAGTGATCTTGCTGACAACGCCATGGAAACGGTCACTGAATATTTTTGGATTTCACGAATGGTTTCATAAGTGTCTGAAACAATCAATAGTCCTGAGTGGGTTTTTTCCACGTTTTATACTTATATAGAATATCTCCTAACATTAGCTTAATTACAACATTATAACTGAAGATTTGTTAAATGTTTTAGTACCCAGGTTTACTGCAAAAATACATTTCTGCAAAGTATCACAAATAAAATTTTCTGGTTTATAAACATTTTTGTTACATTTTCCTTTCCTTACTAAACCTTACAAGGAGGCTAATTTTAATGAAAAGTTTGTTCTTTTATTATCCTTATGTTGAAGGTTAGAGTTACCAGCAGTACAAAAAAATACTTTAGAGAAGATTATAATGAATAATTTTCCAACTAGGAAAAGAGCACACTATTTAATTTGCTTTGTGACATTTTCTGACAGAAGATATGGACATTATGTTTGAGGCAACTGGAGTAGTTTTCATACTTGGGATGTTGAATTGAAAGCAGCAGTACTTCCAAATGCTTAGAAAGACCTATTTTCTCATTGTCATTGTTGCTTAAGTGAGGTGTCTTTCATGCAGTGACATTTGACAAGTACTTTTTGTGCAGCACTAAAAAATGCAATTGTTAACTCTACACAGAACCACAAACAGATACACATTTTCATTTAACTGTTTTTTTTCAGTGCTTTTAAATATGGGACTGAGAGAAAACAGGAATGTTCTGGTCACTGAAAAGTTTTGGGTTTAAATAAAGGAAATGTTGAGAGCAACTAAATATTATTGTTTGATAGCTGTATGTCATTCTTAAAACTATTGTTGGTCTTAATATATTTCTTTGAGAAATAAAGTAGATGCTTAGTATAGACACTTTGCAGAGTTAATTTGATTCTTGGATCCTTGTTGAGAATTGTGGTTGTGAAGTTTTTAATGTCTAGTGGATTTCTGTATTATTAACATAATTTTCTGCAGAACTCTCCTCTGGGAAACAAACTTCAGTGGTTAATGGCTGTCAGGATTCTGAAGGGAGAGTTATTGATAAGGGACTGTTTGTCCTAGGACACCAGATGAATGTTTTAATCTCCTCATTTAATTTCTTAATTCCCTATATTTTATAGTGTTTTCTTGTACTTCGCTTGCTTTCTTCAGGCAGCCCCTTCAGTGCTCATATGTTCTATTTTGATATTTATTTAAAAGCAAATTAAAAATTCCTAAGGCTCAAAACTTGAGCTGGTGTCCTTGGAAGATTTCTTCATACTAATTTAATGTGTTAGTTTCAGACAATCCAGTAAATGTCCTGAATTTGATCAATGCAATTTGCAAGAAAAATGGAGCTTCTGATGACCCAATATCTTGATAAGAAACTGTTGGAGACTACAGAAATTCTGGGTGCATCAGACAAAAGGGAGGTAATATCTATGCATTATTACTTTCTTTCTTCCCCCCAGATATTTTTTTAAGAATTATCATATCTGGATACAGAAAGGTCAGTTTGTTAAACTGCTCAGTTCTGGTCAGAGAGGTTGCATTAGAATATGCTATGAAAATTTAGGTATGTCATCTATGCTTCACAGTTTTTCTTCAATGATGACACTAAGGTTTCTTTAAGTTATGGTGTAAGTATGAGTCTTGTTTAGGGAAATCCAAAAAGGAAGATTTCAATTTGTCCTCAGTACAATCTGTTCCAAGAGATTCCTTTGCTTTGGAAAAATTCGCTTTTGTGGACAGTATTTTTTTTCCTTACTTTCTTCGTTCCAAGTACTAACATTCTGAAAACTTCAGATCACCACACATACTGCAAAAATATATACAGGTTTTTGTGATGATAGAGAGAAAAAGAATATAATGCTTTTTAATTATTTTAACACTTCCACCGAAAAAGAAAAAAAATATTCACTACACACACTTACAGACTTTACCTACAGAATTGAACTTTTGTTGACATCTCCCTTAAAAAAACAAAACAAAAACATCCCCCCCAAAAAAAATCCAAAACCTCCCCCCAAAAAACCAAAAACAAAACCAACCAAACATCCCACCTAGGGCACAAACATGCTGAGGTGTGAGAGTATCCACATGGCTTATATACCCTACTAATATGCCGTAACTATAATAAGAGTAGTTGACATATTCCTCAGACACTTTGTTTAGGTCTGTCACAGATTCACAAAAGCAAGCTTTTCCAGATATTGAAAGCAACGGAAAAAGTAAATTCAGTGAATGAAAAAAAAGTCTAGAATGAGAATCCCTCTGCTCATATGTATTTCTTTTTCAATATATTAAGACTGAAATCCTTTGCCTAAAATACATTGCTAAGTGCTGCACAGGGACTATAAGAGTATTTCCTGGTGAAGACAATAGGAATCACTCAACTGTAATTAGAACACCTCAGCAATTTAAAGAGATATTTAAAATGTACTTGGGCAAGTTACCACTCAAACTACATCATGCAAAGCAACATAAAGGAGAGGAAAAGTTAAAATCCACTTTGGTTGCCAATTCATTGCAAAATGATATGCTTCCATATTAGTAGACTTCAAAGCCTTGGGACAGTGGAGACCTCCATTGCTCTACAGCAGCAATTAGACAAATTGTTATAATTTCCGAGGTATGCTAACACTGCCAGTGTGAGTTTATTTCTCGTGTCAAAGAACAGTCAAGCTTATGTCAAACCTAACTTTCTCTATGTGAAATATTGTAGTATTTCTAGATTGAGTTGTCAAGAAATCAGTGGAATATCTTGACTTGATGAAAAAGTCTAAACATAGTCTGCAGTGCTGTAGCAGATAAAAAAAAAAAAAGTCATGTACAAAAGCAAGGAAAATTTCATGGGGTCTTTTTCTGCCAAGAATATTCAGCTTTGCCCAAAACCAGCTTTCAATTTTCCTCTTCAGGACCCAGTCCTGTCAGAAGGTCTTCAAGACATTTTCCTGGTAAATGAACTCACAAAATTACAAACCTGTTTCTCTGTATGTTGTCTACAATGTGTGTTGACTTCTGTGACTTTTAGCTACGAAAAAAAATAGTTGCTAGAAATCGACACTTTGAAAAATCGTTGTTTTCAAGACTCAACTGACCTTGAATGCATAGATTTTACATAGCCTGCTAATGGCATCATATCATGGATTTTGTTACTACTATAACCATAACAAAAACCCCAGATCATTACAAAGCTGTACTGTAAAACAGAGCAGTTCAAATAACAGCGCAGAAAAGAGGCTGATCAACCCTATTTCATTAAAAAAGAAATGCAGACAATGATGAACCTGGGGTTTTGTGTGATGAGGTCATAAAATGTGACATAAAGAGATTGCAAATTTTAGTTTTCCATTGATTTCAACTTTTCACTACTCAAACTCAGGTAAAGGATTTTTTGGTATAACGACTAATTTAAACTGACAAAAAGATAATGCTTTTATAGGCTATATATCTCATGTTATGGTGTTAGCTGTTAGTGTTAAAGAGAGATAAATAGAGATAAAAAATATTAAGATTTCTTACCAGAATCTCAAAATAATTTGAGTTAATAAAAAAAGTTTAATTTAGGATATCATCCTAGTCTAAACCTCATCGGTTTTGCAAGCAGTGAGTATACTGTAATAGGCAATGCCAAAAACAATACTAAATGTATCTTAGCAATTTGTCAAAATATTTGAAGTGATTTCCTGCCTGTGAAAAACAACAGGAATTTGAATTTATTTGACTTTGTCTTTCTTATTTTGAGTGAACTAAATTATTTACTTTAACAAGCTTTTTAGTAACAGCAGAGGTACATTCAATTTTAGTCTTTGTGGGCATTTTAATTATGCCCATTGTGACTGTATTCCTTATATTTTTTTTCAGAGACGAAAAGAAAAAATGGTGATGGGGTAGGGTAGGAGTTGAATCTAAAGTAATCTCCAAATAAACATTGAAAGTAACAATAAAATAGCATTCATTAGAGGTGAAATAAATATTTTTCATGAGTATAGTAACCAGTCTGGACATATCAGAACAGAATCATACAAATATGATTTAAGGTCACAATGGAGTACAACTGATATATTTATATTTGTTTCCTTTCAATGTTTCAAGCCCATCCATTTAACTTTTAATGACCTTCTTGTAGAATTTCCAACTACATACCACAACTCATTTGTCTTCTGCTTTCACCACTGACCAATTTCCTCTATACCTGGTCCTGCTTTTTGCTCGTCTCTGACTTTTTCTAAGGCAAAAGGTAGAGGATTTTTTTAATAGGTTCTTAGTATACAGAACTGAAAATATGGAACTTGTTGCTATTGTAGTATAATAACTAGAAAATGCCTACCAGACCAACATTACAGATCTAGTTTTGCAGCGGAAATTCTTGTATGACATCTAACCAGTCAATGTGCAAAGATAAATAGCTAGCTATTCTTAGGTAGATAGAAGCTTGAAAAACAGATTGTGCTGTGCCAGGGGCATAGACTGAATGAATCATGTGGCTCAAAATGGAGGATTGTAAAGGCCATGAATTGAACACTGATGATCCTTGTGGGTCGCTTCCAACTCAGGATGTTCTGTGATTCTATGAAGGATGAGAATTTACAAGCACAGATGGTCATTTGAAGATCTGATAATATATTCTTCTGTTTTTAGCAATAAAATTAAATGTTTGCACAACACTGAAATTAACAGGGTTACAGAGGTTCTTGCAGGGAGAAATTTAAAGGAAATTAAAAAGTAAAATCAAAAGTGGCATACAGTGAAAGGAGGTTTCAGTAGTATTGGAACTTATTGGAAGTTTAGTTTTTTAATGTTTTTAGCTAATGTTACTATGCTAGATGCATTTATAGTACAATGTCTCAGTTTCTAGGAAGCTTTTATTTAAATTTAAGTTTAAATTCACACAAGGGTATGGGTCGTCCCGAATTTATTTATTTTTTCTTTAAGTTGGGGTCCCTTCATCCATGTTTTTTCTTCCATTTCAGAAGGAAATGACTCTTCTAGACAAAAAAACTCTAACAGGACAAAAAATAAACCATACAACAGTTGCTCTTAGAAGTTTGTAGTATTCCATTTATTATAAGCTAATTTTAAAATCTGTTGGTTTTTAAATGCAGTATGGTGCACCACTATCAGCTTTATCTTTTTTGATTTCACTAATAAACTGCTACCATTCCTCAGCCAAATAAATATTCAGGATATCCTCATTCATATTCTTCATCATTAACAATTTTAGCAGGCATTTTTAATGACTTACTCTGCCACATGAAGCTCTCAGATTCTGATATACTGAAAAAAAGACAAGCGTACACTTAGTTTTTCATCAGCTTTTCTTGCTGAATATTCCTCAGACCTGTTCTCATTTATATCAATGGCTCAGACTGGCAATGTAGGCAGAACTGAAAAAAAATTATAGGAGATTTATAATGTGAAATAATATTATATAGGTGATGTTTAATCACTGGTGACTGAGTCTAATTGGCTTTAGGACTTGCCTCTGCTCCAAATGCGGGACTGTGTTTAAAGAATTGCTAGTATGTGGAAAATAATATTGCGGTTGTGTTAGAACTGGGATTGCCTAAGGGCTTGTACCCTAGTCTCTTTTTTTTGTGTGTGTGTTTTGGTTTTTTGTTTGGTTGGTTTTTTGTTTGTTTGGGGTTTTTTGTTTGGTTTTTTTGGTGTGGGGTTTTTTTTCAATTTGGTTTGTGTTTTTTTTCTTTTCAGGTCATTTTCACTGACAAGTTAAGTTTATTCAACATTGTCCCACATAGAGTCAAAAAGGATTCTAGTGGTAAAATAACATTTCTTCCCACAAATTGATGTCTAATACTCCTATTATGTCACTGGTTTGGCCAGTTTTCAATATGGCAATATGCAGTGTATTTTGAGTATATTAGATTTTGTTAACTGTATTTCATATATTTTATTGTTCATACTCTGAAGTGAAGTAAAAATTATATTTCCTTAATGAGGTTAAAAAGTTGCTTTTTTCTTGTGTGTGGTCACATTTAGGCCTGTAAGACAGGCTATATTATATTACATGATGTCCATGCTTTTTTATTTTATTAAACATATTCAGCCACACAAATAAAATATCTTCAATACAAAGTGTAATGGCAGGAGAGGTAGTTGACTACCTTATAAAACCTTGCTTAATACATGACAGGACTAGACTAGTATTAGGTAAAGTGTGTGTCAGATGTTCTTGTTAATTTTCTTCATCTGTGTCAAACTAATCTTTCTAGCTCTTCAGCTTGATTGTACAGTTGTTTGAGAAAGAGGAAGAAAAGAAAAAGCTAGTTATGTAATGTAATAAACCCCTCTAATTTTCAACAATTTTGACCAAACCTCTTCATTTTTAACACCCTTCTGCTTTTTGATGTTTTATAAATAAATAAAGGTGCTCAGATTCCATCATAGCAACACTTTCTGTTTTAAGAGCTCTGTCCTTGCAGGTGCTGCTCTGTCCTCACTCTGATTTCTGAAAGTTGTGAATAATAACTTAGTTCAGTGCAGAGAGATACAATAGCAGAGACCAGATTTCAAACTGCATTTGTTGTAAATAAAATGTTATGGTTTACTTAAGCTTGTAGATATTTTAGTGTCGCTGGGTATCCGTCGAAGGGCCTCGGCTTGAAGGGGGGAAGAAGGACAGACAACACATACGAGGATGGTGAGACAAAGAGATGCCTGCCTGCTCAACGCAGCAGGCAGCTTTTTTATTCAGTTCTCCCACCTCTACTTTCCCATACACAAGACAAACATGTTCTTACAACAACATCCAGGAATGCAACACCTGCACTTAGCCACACAGCTCAAGGCTGTGTCCATGGGAACTATCTAATAGCTCCACTGCTCTCACGGGAAATGGCCTAACACTCTGCAACACTCCAAATCCTTCAAACTTCATTTGTGGGGCTGTGACTTCACCCCACATTTTAGAACCACAAAAACAGGCCAAATATACTTAAGAAAAGAAAGCTCAGAGATTTTTAAATATTAGAGGAGATACTTGGTGATTATTTTTGTGCCAGATGGCTTTTCCTTCACTATATCAGAACAAATCTTCCTGTGCACCCAAATATCTGATGGATGAATTGTAATTATTGTTTTCATTAAAAACATTTGTTTGTTGACATAAAGTTAATGCCAGTAGATATTAGCTCTTGCTGTTCTAGATTGATAAACATTTCAAATATGTCTGTAAGAAGTTACACTTCAACAAAAAAAAAAATTAAAACCAGGCCTATTACGCAACAGACTATAAAACAGGATGTCTGAATAACAAGATGATTTTTGAACAAACTGGCCTAAGAAAAAATGTTCAAAACCCAATGTCATCTTGCACTTCTAGAAGTCTGTTTGAATATCATCCAAGCTTTGCACTGCTCCTCCTTGATTTCCTT
Organism: Manacus candei; assembly: GCF_025592945.1. Lineage (NCBI taxonomy): Eukaryota > Metazoa > Chordata > Aves > Passeriformes > Pipridae > Manacus > Manacus candei. The sequence goes on along the minus strand of NW_026138122.1, from coordinate 3,239,518 downwards.
TGCCACAAGTTTGGTGGATTTTTAAACTGACTAGGGGTTGTTGAAGCTCCTTACACCAGTTCTGACAACCCCAGACAAAGATAGAAAGTACTTTTCTTGTCCACTTTACCCTCCTCCTCTTAGCACCATCAAAATGTTAAAACTCATTGCAATAAAGAGGATACTTTCACCTCTCCCTGCACACCATCTCCCCCCATCCATTTGAGGCTGTAATTCGATTATCATATGTTGTTTAAGGTACAGAGGTAGCTGTTGTGTATCAGAAATAATAACAGACAAGAACAGGTCAGATGGTATAAGGAACATGAAATACCATAAATAGCTCAAACAAATTATAATTATTTAGCCTCATTGATCTCCCTATGTTGCTGAAGAAAAGAGATGCATCTAATACCGAGATTTATTCTGAACTCTTTTTCCATAGCTCTTAGTTTAACAATTTTTTACTCACAAAATACTTTGCATAGCATCAAATTCAAGATAAGAGGCAAGCCCTGCAAGATGACATAGTGTTTCATTTTCCCTTACAAAAATGACTCAGCTGTGATAACTCCCCAGAACATTCACACCTAGGCTGAGGGTATTAATCTCTTATTAATGAGCCATAAGGGCCATAAAGGACTCAGCAGCACTGACATAATTGACAGCTGCAACATCTTAAAAGGTGTCAAAGACCACCAAAATACCCTGTGACTCACAGCATCACATCATCCAGCTAAACGTCCCTGACCCAGGGGAGGCACTGGGGGTGTTCCTCCCTAAACCCAAGCGTATATAACTTTCGGGGCTCCCCTCACCATCTTGATGGATCTAGACTGTGACCACCACTTTGACAGGACTACAATCAACCAATGAACACTGAAACTGCAACAACCAAGTCTCATTCCCGGATCCAACAGGTGTCTTGTGGGTCCTTCCAGTCCCCTGGGATGTCCGGAGCCCTGCTCTGACTGCCTGTACCAGCACTGCAGTCTCACTCCAGGGCCACGTAAGAGTTTGCCAATATCAAATCCCAGCCATCCACCATTTCCTGCCAGCCCAAACTCTCCAACTGTTCCTGCCAGGTTTTCCAGGTGTGGGAGAGGTGAACCATGTGGAAGGGTGCCCATCTTGTCTCTGTCCTGTGGTCACATTTTTTCCATGCAGGGCAGGCCAGCCACCAATTCCATTTGGTCTGGTGGATGGGCCTTTGGAAGTTACTCCTCATCAGTTGGTTTAAACCGGTTTTATGAGTATGGTTATTAGCATTTCTTCTTGGTAACAAGTTATTTTTTCAGTAGCATCTGGGTATATTTGGTCTCTCTCTATATTGGACAAATTAGGGATATTGAATCTGAGGGAGAAGACTTCTGTCCAAGGTCTCTGCCCTTCCAAATTGTCTCAGACCAAGACAATGTTTAAATGCATATAGTTTCATATCAAAGTTGTCAGGCAAAACTCTGTTAAAAGTGACACTTTTAGGAATTGCTGGAACTACAGTATCTACTATTCTCCAGTTCATGTAGATGTTGAAGATTTTAATGCTGTACAGGAAAAAATGTTGCTTAACGTCAGAGTATAGTTCTCAGTTCTTCTTGGGCAGGGTTGGAGAATCTTTGAAAATGGGCACTCATGATCAAAGTACCATCCCTTTTAAAAGTGTCTTCAATAAATAATCAAAGAGCTTCCCTGCTGTTTTCTTTAGGATATAAAACTCCTTTCATAATTACTGGTTTCAAAGTTAACTTTTCAGAGAGATGGGGGGAGGGCAGAGAAGAAAAAGTGGTTGTTTAAAAGACGTTCTTGATACATTTTAGTGAAAGGGAAACCTTGTTACAAACATTTTTGGATAAAATTCTTTGTCGATGAAGTGAGAAATGTATGGTCCTTTGTATTTGGTTGAGCCTTTTGTCTGCTGAAGAGGTAGGAGGATTCTTAGAACAATTAAAGTGTTTCTTTGTTTCCACCTTTATAGGAAAAAAAAAGAGAAATCTTCACGTAGTCTATGGCAATGTTGGGAAATTCAGGCTACTATAAGGTCAAGGAGTTAGATCCATGTAGAAGGGTTCAAATCTTGCTTTGGCAGCCTGAGGAAGATAGCAATATATTTGGCTAGAGATTTTTTTTTTTCCTGTTTTATTCAACACCATGATTCCTCACTAAGAAGGGAAAGAATATCTCAACATGTTACATATGCATGTCACAGCCATGAATAACAACTTTCTTGAAACATAGTAGAAAATGCTATGTGGATTAAAATGATAAAGGTGATTTTGGTAATAAGCTGGGAATAATACATAGCCTGAGACACTGGCAAGCTGTCCTTCAGCCTAATTTGGCTTCCAACTGTGATTCAGGTTTTGAGATGAAGATATTTGTCTTGAGTAATTGTCATAAAGACTCAGGAAAAGATGTTATGTAGTGCCATTGCATAGTAGTTGCTCTTTCAGCTGTTCCAGAATAAAAAGTCATTTAGAATGAGCTATTTGAGATATTTTTTCTATTACTTTTTTCCAAACACTTTAAGTAAAAATGTTTTTATTATATTAATTAGGAACCTTTTTGCTAAATGATGACAAATAAGATTTTAAAATAAAGGAACTCCACAGACTGAAAAGTAATAGTTCACTTTTTGTGTTTGCTTCAACTATTGTGTTTTGTTATGTTCAAAAACAGAGTGGAAGAACGCCATATATATCTATATATCTGTATACATGTTGTGTATATAGCCAAGAATTTATGATACTATAACTGAATATTAAAAGTCTAATTCGAGAGTCATCAAGCATTTTTCTGCACCATATGGTTAAAGTTAGGATTATAAATACCTAATTCTTCACAGACCCACCATTTGTTGATGCTGTTTGTGTAAAAATAGGGTTCTACCACCGAAAGATACACAGAAGTAAAACAAATCAACCACAGGTTCCTGGTTCACTTAAAGAGTTTCCTGTCTCAGCTAAACCAAATAAAAACAAAGCTGGAGGCAGGTTGAGAAAACTTCAGGCAGAGTAAGCCCAAGAAATGTCCCTCCTCAGGTCTTCTAAATTTGCTACAAAGGTTATGGCCTGTTACTAGCAGTAGTAATATTATATACAGGGCTGTCAATTAAAATTTTTACCTGAGAGTACGTGGGTTTGCTGACTGTAGGCCATGATTCAGTAAAATAGGAATTCTGACTCAGCTACAGTAAGTACTAAAGTTACCTTAACTCTGGAAGTGCAAGAGCCTTACATTGGTTAACTTATCCTGCTGTAAATGTAGGTAGTGCAGAAGTTGAAGTACTGGCACACCTCTAGATTAAGCACTGAATTTGCAAAAGTGCCATCTAATGAGTTAGGAACTTGTATAGGCAATGTCTGGATTTAATTGCCTTTTGGCACTGCAGTTAATTTCCAAAGGAAAAGAGGTGACAAAATGCATGTATTTGGTACCTGATCAAGAAAATGTTCCTCAATTTATACCTTCATACAGCCATACCCATCTAGATATAAACCAGTGAAGGTATCAGAAGATTGTGCCATAAAGCGACTCCAATGATTACCAGGAAGATATTCACACCATTTCCTCTCTATAATTTCTTGGCCCAAATATTCAACCAGAACCATTGAAAAACTAACAGATTTTTTTTCATAGGCAAGTACAGTATTGCTTCCTCAGTAGTAACCTCCACTTTGCTTGCTGAGTCCCACATCAGGCGTTCAAGATTGGAGGAAAAAGAAGTTTGAGGATCAGGGAACAGACCACAGTGACAGCCAGGACTTATTGGTGTCCAGGTAGAAGCGTTATTTAAAAGCTGTGATTTTGTTTCTTTAGACTACATTGCCTGATAATAAAAAATAGTCTTGAGTGATGGTCAAACCGATATTTGTGAGCTGCATATCCTGCAGAAAACATTATTGGTAAACAAAGAATCTTTATATCTGCATATAAAAAAAGATAAAGCTTTGTATCAAGAAAATGACCAAAAATAAAGGCCCTCCAGTAGAAGTCCATTTAATTATTCATTGGATGCAAAGAACTTAACCAGGCTGTGAAACACCAGGCTGGAATAGTTCTTCCTATCAGATTGTATAGTGGTGACACTGGCAATGAGACCTTCTTCACTTTTACTGTAGGGAGATAGTTGACAAGTACCCTAATCTGACTAGGAAGAATTAAGTGAATTTTCAGCAAATCAGTATTTGCCCTTCGTTAACAACACTGTTTTTCCTGGATGACAAAAGCTAATTAGGAATAGGGGTTTAGAGACAGGAATATTTTAACAATAAGAGAGGTCTGAGCAGATCTATCCAAAGAAAGGTGGAACTCTTATACATGACATGTATAGGAGAATTTGGCCTGATAGACAGATGCTAGCATGTTAATTTAGCTGATTGCTTAAAGCATCTCAATTCCACACTTAGCATTTTCTGCTATAGGCCTTTAATGGCAGGTCATTTGGCCAAATTTTTGTCTAACTCTCTGACATTCAAGAGGCACTGCTGTAATCACTTCCACCAGTATAAACCTCATTTCCCTATTGAAATGAATAGGAATTTGCATGGAGGATTCTGACAGAATTACAATGTTTTTCTCAGTATCTAATTTGGTAAGAGGTACTTGCAAGATACAACTCAGAAAAATAAGTTATTAACAATACTTACAATATTCTGAAAACAATAATTGCTAATAATCAAGTCATCTGGGAAACTTGAAAGAGGTACTTTTACTGATATTTGTTTAATATTGTAAATAGTGAAATTACTTTGAAAGCACATCTGAAAGTAAAGAAGAATTAAGAATATGAACACAGAAATGAATAAAAAAAATGAAATACAATTTTTACTTGCCTTTACCTGATTTTTGGGGTTTTTTTTGTTAAAATATCAGACTTCTTCATGAAGAAGATAAAAAATGACAATACAATTGCAATACTGCCCCATTTTGCTCTCTGGTATTCCAATGCTTAGGGCACTTATGTCCAATTTATGAGGTGGGTTTAGATAGAGTCCCATAGTAGCTCAAATGATGTGCTTGACACAGACCTTACTCATTAATAAAAATATTTAGCACCTGTTTATACTGGGGTTTTTTCTGCATAATCAAATATTTATGTTCTAAAACAATAGCAATGCCAAATTCTTTTTCCTGAGTTAAGATAGCATATTTTTAGAAGTGAGACACTAAGATATTTCATTAGAACAGTGTAAGAGCTCATACTGTTGATACAAATAAAGCAGAAGTGGAGGAGAAAGGCAATCTCTGTAATAAGTACAGAATAGTACATTAACAAGTGCACTGAAAAATAGCATGGAAACCAGCATAACCATGTGAGTGTTCTGCCCAGTGCTCCTCAGTGTGAGGGAGGAATCCATGGTTAGTGTTTTACAGTCAACACTATCATTTGACACATTTATGACACTTGGTTGTGCTGAATTCTGTAGCTGTATCAATGGTACCATCATATCTCTCTACAACAGCAGTTGGGTCACTATTCAGATATAGACTATTACTCATTTCCTATATTTGAGGCAAATTAATTTGCTTCATGAATGTGTCACCAAGGGTATCATGTTCCCTTGACAAATGAACTCTACTTAGTAGTCCAAGCACTGAAGAATAGTTTTGAACTCACTGATTTTTATGGCAAAATTCTGCAACCCTACAGTAGTCATATTACTTCAGTTCCTGTGAAAATCATGGTGCAAGTGACCTTTGAAGTTATTTCTGGGAGCATGAAGAAGTAGGTGCTTGTGAATGGCAATCTGACCAACCTGATTTACTTTAATGATGAGATTACTAGATCCATGGATGTGGGGACATCAGTGGATGCCCTCTACCTTGACTTTGACAAGACTAGTTTCACACAGCATCCTTGTAGTCGCTTCAGGATGGCTGAAAAAAAGCCTGTCCTGATCATCAACCTGAAGGATAGTGGTTAACTGTTTACATTCTTCTTGAAGAATGGTTACATGTGGAGGTTCTCAGCATCCATCATGGGACTTCTAATTTTAGTATATTTACTAGTGGTCTGGAGGAAGAGGTACAGTAGGCATCAGATGATATCAAGTATGGGTGAATCAGTTGGTATGTGCAAGAGAATGTTTCCATCTAGAGGGACTGGATGTGTTGAGAGGAAGGGATGGACAGGAGCCCCACGCAATCGGAGTAGGACTGATCAGTATCAGTGCTATTGACATTGTGAACTATAATGGTTCTCCTAATGCAAGAGATGGTCTATCACACGAAGGCTGAACTATCAAGTTTTTTGGCTGGCAGATCATTGCCTTGATAGATCTCGATAGGCAGCTTCTCTGATACAACAAAAAAAAAAGTATTTAACATGCTTGAAAGATTATTATCGAATTAAATAATTCAGAAAACCACATAATGACCAAAGCAATTAGACTGTAATGTCAACATTATAAATTAATTTTTTGCTAAATTGTTCTTTTAGGAAGATATTTTTTTTAAATATTGAAGAAAAAAATTCTTAAGCACTTGGCATTTTCATTAGAAATAATACTAATTGTTATTAGTGCATACTTGGATCGAAATTGCCTCCCATGTTTCAGACAATGAAAATAAAATTTCTCCTTTAAGTACTTTTTTTTCCTGCCCTCATCTGGTCTACCATCAAAGCCCTCAGAAAGCGTCTACTTCGCTACGCTGCATAGACGTCTCCTAGGAGATTTATGCCAGCTATTTATCTTGATGCAGGGAACCTGACAAAACTCCTTTGAAATTGAACAATGTAGATCCTGAGTTGGCTATAGGAATCAGACATTGTGAAGGACTTCCTTTCCTTCATGTCAATATTCCAAATATTCCAAAACAAAGAAAGGAAGAAAAAAGTTGTTGTTTCATTGAATCGTGCCAATTGTATTTATAGGCCACTAGTGCAAAACCTCTATATTTCTGTGAATATCACAACTGTCTCATGTTCACAGGTTTTTGCTGTTCCTGATGATACTATCACCACAAATATTTATCTGCCTGAGTATGCACATACCAAAAAAGAGGGTTTAATTTAAGAAAAATGCTGTTGGACTTTTAGCTGTTATTACTCAATGAAGGCAGAATAATATGGACTGTCAAACCATTGATGTAATGAAAATGGAATAGTAAAACACAGAGTCTGATTCTGCCACAGTTTACACCAGGATGGTTTGTTTGACATCAATGGTACAAAAAATTAGAGTAGAATTTAGGTAAGAGTATACAAAATCTGATTACAGAGCACTCTAATGGTGTTAAGGAATCAAATTTTTGCACTGCTAGAACAGTTTCAGCTCTCTAATTTTTCTTCATATTTCCCATTATAACATTGTGTAACTGACAGCTCCTACAGCATTCCATTTTTGTTGTTTCATTCTGATCAATTTAAAATTATACCAGTGAAAGAAAAGCTGCCTTAATTTCTGTCAAAATGTTTTAATTCTATTAGTTTTCAATAAATTTAATACAAGTTTTCAGTATTTTTTCATAATGCAATTACAGGACCAGAATTTTCCTTATATCTCTCTGTACTCTTGCAATCCACTTCATGATCCATTCAGGTCAGCAAAGGTTCACTTTTCTCTGAATGTCTGTAAGATTTTAAGCAGAATCTACATGAGCTCGCAGCCCATGGTATCCATAAATACCTTTTCGAAAGAACTCTAGAACAGAGTTTAGGCCCAAAGATTGCATCCTCTGCGGGTGTCAGGTAGGCAGCTAAATGCTGCCTTTCCATTCCTTCCTGTGGTATGGACTTGCATCCATGCACGATAACCATGAAGTTTGAGTGAGCTGAGACTGTCATGAATAGATGCTTTGAAGTAAAAGGAATTTCTCTGCCTAATGGAAGGGCTTACTTTATTGGTGAAGTGCTGCCCAGCTGAGTGGAAGATCTAGTCAGGAGCATTGGCAACTACCATGCCCATGCTTCTGCCTTCGGGAGCTTTGTTCTTGACTTTATTATTATTTGCTTTGATATCTCAGGCACATAATTATGCAAAATTTTCTAAATTATTGTAACTCTTCATGCTTTAATTTTCAGTTTTAAGTGTTTAAAATGAAATTAGTTATCGTCTGATTTTCAAAGAGATCAAGAATTCATCTCTTGCAAGATTAAGGTCAATTAACTCAGCTGGAGAAACAAATCATTGGCAAAGGCAAAGCAGTGGCCAGGTGGTTCACTTCTGGGATAACTATGAAGAGTTGCAGAAGAAGATTGCTACCAAATGATTAGGTAGCAAGTGGGTGATGACATTGAATGCAGAGATGAGCGATGCCACTTGCACCAAACTAAAACCACAGCCCTACCTTTCTTGGGTGGTGATAGGTTCGAAACTGACTTTTATACGCAGGATTGGAATCTTTGTGTAGTGGTTTGGACTTTGTTTTCCCCCAGAGGCTAAGAAAAGTGTTAGACCCCAAGGGGTGGAAACCCCTGGAAGTTTTGAAGTTCTGCCCAATGGGCCCTCCTGCAAAAATGTCAACATCCCACAAGCTCACCGGAAGAGATGAGTTGTAGTTTTGGTTGTTGTTGGAGAGGTGGTCATGTTGTAGAGCCACGAGGAAGGGGCTCTGAGCCCCTTGGGCCCTTTGGGGCCCCCCAGCCCCTGACTGGGGGGCTGCGGGGACCTGGAACAGCATAAAGCTGGGGTAGGTGCCTGTAGTTATGCTGGGAGATGTTTTCTCCATGGGCACAGAGCAGCAGCCGGCAAGCACCAGAGAAACGGTGGCAGAGAGCCAGGAGATAAGGACCTGAACTGAAGGAACAGCAGAAGCAACATGAAGCACCAGAGAAAGGACTCCTGGAAGGAGAGCCGGGAAAAAGAGAGCCAGCAGGCTGAGAGACAGAGTTCTGGGGGTAAGAATGTACCAGTCCCTCAAAACTCCTTTGAGATCCCTCTGAGAAAAGAGGGAGATGGACTCCTATTAAGGAGAAGAGTTTTAGACATGCAGCACCGGAGTGAGAGGAGCTAAGAAGCTCAGAGTGTCCTGTAGCTGGACCGGGACGGTCAGATGGAACTCGGGGGGAGTTGACCTTGGCTCCCCCCCCTCGCACTGCTGCCACGGTGGCAGCCTGAGAGACAGGGCACAGAGGCCCTGCAAGGAGCTGAGTCTCCTGGAGATACCAGACCGTCACGAAGACCCCCCTGTGTCTTCGTGATATGACGTGGTGATACGACCTTGTCTGGGGTTACGAAGCCCACGGAAGACCCCTCGGTTGGAGGCGATGGGGCCGAGAGAGGCTTGAATACCTCCCTCGTGAGTGCTGGCAGAAAGCCAGCAATCAGCTGCTGCATGTGGAGAAGACAGACAGACTGCTGCCTCAGAAGATGCTGCTGCTTAAGGAGTGGAAGGGATCTGTCCTTCTTTCCCTCCTGGACTTTTTATTTGGAGGGGGAGAAGAGATCTGATCATTGTAAATACTATATGTCATGGTAGAGATAGTTGTGATCGTGTGTATAATGTGATATGGTATTTATTTGTACAGTCATTGTAATATATTTCCTTTCCCCCACTTTGAGTCTGGTGTGTTTTGTCTGGAAAAACCCATCTCACATTAGGTTGAGATGTGGGAAGGGGAATGGAGCTAGGGAATTGGATTTTGAGGCTATCTCAAACCATGACACTTTGAGAAGATTCCAGGTTCCAGAAGTGAAATGATGAAACCTTGTGATTTCAGTTTTGTGTGTGTGTGCAGGAAGAAGTATATTGTGAAGGTCTTTACAATCATGACTAGAGTGAAGAACAGAGGCATATTATCTACTTTCTCCTCTAAGATGTTCACTGCAAGATTTGTTGCTTGCTACAAGTTTACAGTTGTTGCTAAAGCCATTGAACAAACTCAAGGAAAAAAAGTACATCCAGGGCTACTAAATACAACCATACACCTCTGACTCAGGATCCTGATCACAGAGTCATGGAGACTAAACATTAAACGTGAGGATTTTTTTCCTTCTATGTTCATATAGTTATCATTAGAGACAGAATACTGAACCCAGCGTAACTCATTATTGGTCTTTTTATTTTCAGGTAGGAGGATAAAATTTATTTCATTTTAAGTGTATTTTATATGTTCTTTCATCTCTGGATCCTCTCATTTATATAAAAGTGAGAGCACAGATTTGATTCAAAGGCCTTAGAGGAGAGTATGCCCTAGCTGAATTTAGTCCCCCTTAATTTCCAAAGAAAAGAAGAACTGACAAAGATTGAAGGTCAAAAAAAGCACGCAGAAAAAGGGAATGACTTGACTTTATTTCACAAAAAACCTCCAAAAATCTGTATTTCAAAATGTAGAATTAGGAGTGTACATTTAAATTGATAACAAACACAATAATTTCGGAGTTAAGGGATAAGTTTAGGAACACACAATTTTCCACATGAATTAGTAGCTGACACAAGACTAGTCAAGACCAGACCAACAGCATTATGTTAATCTGCTAGTTCTTATTAGGGTATTATTTAATAATTTTGATGAGAAATACAGTGAGCTGGCACTGAAATCAGAACTGAATTGCACAACGTGACGGAATAGAAGCTGTAGAATGTAAAGCAGCTTTTTTCACAGTAGACGTCATACAGAAAATTACCCGCTGACCTGTCAGCTCACCTTAAAAAGCTCTGAAGACCATGTATGCAATATTTTCAGCATTTCAAGCTGTAACTAAACCATGATAGTCCTTGAAAGTTTTCAGAAAGGCTTTGGTGAAATTCTGTACCTACGCACTTCCTCCATTCTACCACCTCCACAGTCTTTGTATCCAGTATTACTCTTGAGACAAGAGAGGCAAGAAAGACAAAAACTGAAACAACATAAGATCTAAAAGGCAAATATAACTACTCCTTGGTGTACAAATGACTCTGAAGCACGTCATTTAAGGTACACACAAGAGACTGCTTATCTGAGTCAGCAACAGGACAAGAATATCCATATTTAGACTCATGATGTTGCTACTAATCTCTCTCCTCTGTCTAAATGCTGCTTAATTGCTTTTTTCCTACTGTGTCCTATTGCACTAAATCCCCTGTCATTCAAAGACTTGCATTGTTTATCTATATCTATTGACAGAACTTATTCTGTCCTACAGCTTTATTAAAAGATGTCTCACATACTTTCAGGCACTAAAACACGTGCATCAGAAGACATTGGGTTTGCTGCCTTTCAGTTTGATCAATCAAAGAAACCATCAAGTACCTTTCATTTTGGGGACAGTGAAAAAATAATGATGCTGCTTTTTCAATTAACCTGTTGTGGTAGGGGGAAAACAGTTTTCCCCCTGCAGTTATAAAGTGGTGAAACCCCAGGGGGTGGTGACCCTGGAAGTTTTAAAGTTTTAGCCAATGAGCACTTCTGCGAAATATAAACATACCACAAGCAAACGGAAGAGAAGCTTAGTTGTAGTTTGGTGGTAGAGGTGGTAACCATGTTGTGAAAGTCACAAGAGGAAGGGGTTTGGAGCCCCTTGGGGCCTCTGGGCCCCCCCCAGCCCCAGCTGGGGGCTACAGAGACTTGGAACAGTGTTAAGCTGGACTATGTGTCTGTAGCTATGAGCTGGGAGATGTTTCTTCACTGTGAGCAGCAGCAGCAACAGCAGCGGCAGAACTGCACTCACCGAAGAAGCGGTGGCAAAGAGCCAGAAAAGATAAGAAGCAATAGAGGCATTACAGTCAAGCAGGAGAGACACAGACATGTCTAATGAAGAGAGAGAGAAAGAGAGAGAGCAGGACTAAACTCTACACAGAGTTTTGGGGGTAAGAACTTAACCAAACCCCCCCCAAAACCCTTTTGAGACCTCTCTTAAGTTGGTGTGGTGGACTCCTACTGGATGGAAGTCCTAAAATGCAACATGCAGCACCAGAGAGAGAGAAGAGCTGAAAAGCTCAAAGCGCCCTGGAAAGCTAGACCGGGACTGAGAAGAATGCAGAGGGGGTGACCTTGGCTCCCCCCTCGCTGTTGCTGCCAAACTGGCAGCTTGAGGCAGAGCACAGGAGCTCTGCAAAGTGGCTTGAATGCCCTAAAGATAAGGACTGTCATGGAGACCCCAGAGCTTCGTGATACGACGTAGTGAAGTGACCCTTGTCCTGGTGAACACAACTGACGGAAGAAGACCCTCGCTTGAAACGAGTGGCCGAGGGGGCTTGGATTCCCCCCTCGTGTGTGCTGGCAGAGATCCAGCCACGGCTGATGCTGCATGGGAAGAAGATAAGCTGCTGCCCTAGAGAGAAACTGCTGCTCTGAGACTGGAAAGGATCTTTCCTTCTTCCCTCATAGACTTTTATTTGGAGGGGAGAAGAGATCTGGTCCATTGTAAATACTGATTTGTCGTGGTAGAGATAGTTGAAATTGTGTGTGTAATTTATTATAATATTTATGTGTACAGTCATTGTAATATATTCCCTTTCCCCCATTCTAAGTCTCGTGTGGTTATCTGGAAAACACATCTTATACTAAGTTGAGATGTGGGAGGGGGCTTTGACTAGAGAATTAGATTTTTAGGGCTCTCGAACCATGACACCTGTCTTAGAAAATGGGTGAAAAAAAAATAAGAGGAATATTTTTTAATTAGTAAATTTTGTTGTAAATATTCTATGGATGCTTCTTTGTATCTAAAAATTTTTTTTAAACAGATCCAAACTTCTGAGTACCACTTGCAATAAGCATAAGTTTTTTTAACATAAAGAAACAGTATCAGAGGAACACACATATCTAAGATCATAATGTTCCACAGAATATCACATTATGTTTCTTCAATAAGCCCACTCAAAGATCTAAATTTAAAAGCCATAAACATGAACTTATACTCAAGAATCACTTTATTGCATACACTGACATGTTATGAGCAAGTTTTAGTAATTAATTTTGTTCAGGAGTTGACTTCAGTCTTCCACAAAGGGAAATAGACTACAGTAGTACCTGATTTTACTGGGTTTTCATGGCAATGTTTTGATAGGGGGTGGGGCAGGAAGGGGGACTACAGCAGTGATGGTGAACAGATGATGAGAAGCTGCTAGAAGCTTCATCCACATCCAGTGGAACCAATGCCAGCTCGGCTCCAAGACGGACCCACTGGCCAAGGCTGAATCCATCGACAATGATGGTAGCACCTCTGGGATAATGTATTATAGAAGGGGATAAAAAGTTGTTATGCAGAAGTGGTTGTAGCTAGGGAAGAGAGGAGAGAGAATATGTGGAAGAAACAGTCCTACAGGCACCAAGGCCAGTGAAGGAAGGGTAGGAGGTGCTCCAGGTCTAGAGATGAGATTCCCCTGCAGCCCTTGGTGAAGACCACGGTAAGGCAGGATGTTCCCTTGCAGCACATGGAGGTCCATGGTAGAGCAGAGATCCACCTGCAGCCCATGGAAGACTGCATGCCAGAGCAGATGGATGCCCAAAGGGAACTGTGACCCTGTGGAAAGCCCACACTGGAGGAGGTTCCTGACAGCACCTGTGGCCATCTGGAGAGAGGAGCCTGTACTGGAGCAGGTTTTCCTGATAGGATTTGTGACCCCATGGGAGAGCCAGGGTGGAACAGTCTGTTCCTGAGGGACTGCACCCATGGAAGGGACCCATGTTGGAGTATTTAATGAAGAACTGAAGCCTGTAGGAAGGTCTCACAGTGGGGAAATTCATGGAGGACTGTGTCCCATAGGAGACACTCTGCATTGATGCAGGACAAGAGTGTAAGGAGTCCTCCCTGTGAAGAGGTAGGAGTGACAGAGGCAACGTGTGATGAACTGACTGTAGCCCCCATTCCCCATCCCGCTGCATTGCTAGGGGGAGAGAAAATGTGAAGTTAAGACTAAACAGGAGGGAGAGATGGGGGAAAGGTCTTATAAGGTTTGTTTTATTTCTCATTTTCCTACTCTGATTTGATTGTTAGTAAATAAGTTGATTTTCCCAAAACAAGTCTGTTTTGCCTGTGATGGTAATTGCTGAGTGATCTCTCTCTATCCGTATCTCGACTCAGAAGCCTTTTGTTATATTTTCCCTTCCTTATCCAGTTGAGGAAGGGGAAATACAGAGTAGCATTGGTGGGCACCTTGCATTCAGCCAGGGTCAACCCATCACGTTGAAACTCTAGACTGCAATCAGAGCCTCAGAGCTCTGAAATCCCTAAAGGTAAATATTATTTTAATAAATTGGAGTTTATTTCTGCCTCAATTACTACATCCACATGTCAGCTTGGTGGCAATTTCATGTCAATTCTGCACAAGATGGAAAAGCAGATACTCTTGCAGCAGTAATACCTATATTGTACGAGAAGAAATGAGATTGCCATCTTTTCCTCTGAAGAGCGATTAGTAATGAATAGCAATTCTCTTTCTTTTCTCTGACTCCTGGTGTTTCTTTACCCCATCTCCAGATTAATCTTTGTAATCAGAAATTTTAATATGGGACAACTGGGACAAAACATGACTTCACTGCTTGCCAAAACCATTATTTTGTAACTAGGACAGTCAATAATTTTTTCGTAAATTTGGAAGTGTAGAAAAGAACCTCCAAATGTAAGACTATTTTATTTTGGCCCTTGTCTAAAAGGAATATAACTAGTTCTAAAAAACATAAATATTACTAAAAAGTTCGAAATTCATCTCTCTTCTGAGACGAAGAATTCTCTCTTTTGAGTTTGATCAACTTATCTAGGTAACTTACAGTTATGATTGAATTTTATTGTGAAAGATTCCTGTCTAGAAGAGATCTGTAATTACACTCATTATCCAGTGAAGGAACTGAGGTGGAGACTAAGGTCAGAGTTGCATTATTTGGGATACTCTTTTCTACTGACACTTTCTGGTCTTTCAAGCAGGAGCCTTAGAATGACTTTTTCCCAGTTTGCTGCCAGCCATTTTAAATACTTCATAAACATTTTCTCTCCTGTTCAGGGCAAGAAAATTAGTGCCAGATTCAAAGTTTTGACCCTGATTTATTTGCCTTCACACTAAGACCTTCAAACAGTCATCTATATTTTTTCTCCCTGTAATTTATTTGAAACAAAGCAAACAAACATTTTTAAAGAGTTATTTTATTCATGTGTGTGTTAGTTTTAAAATAAAGACCTCGTGTTTACATAAAAAAACAAAATAAATATGTCATACTTCTTGTGCTCTGTGACTTTAACAAGTTTAATAACTTTAATCACTCCTTCAGTGCAGCAGGATTTGATTAGCACTGGTGAATTTATATCTACTTTCTTTCAAAGAACACTCACAGCACAGAGTAAGAGATGTAAAAGATGAACAGACATAAATGACAATATAATTTCTGTAGCAAAATTATCTAAAATTATCACATAACCCAAGCACAATATATTCCAGTGTTCTGGAATGCAAAGTTATTCCTAAATACTTAGACATAAGCACTTTGCATGGCAACGGCCTTTCATAATGATAACAGAATCACATGATCAGTTAAAATAATTCCATTTTCCTTGCCAATCAACCAAAATACTGGTCAGCATGTGTGATACCGTAAATCTTGTTTCATGTCATGCTATCATTATAACTTTAAGGAGTCATACTATATAGTATTTTACTACGAGAGATGTTGCTGTTTTAGGGATGGCTATACATACAACGATTTCTCCAATATTTTCATAACTTTTGATGAAAATGGCTGTTCAAACATGTCTTGAGAACTAAAACGAAAGTTCAACCATGTATGCAAGTAATGCTTTTACCTACCCTTCTAGTTCCCACACATCCATACTTGTCATATTTTTGCAAAAAGTATGTACTTGAAGGAGAGTGAGAAGGAAGAATTAAATTAGTAATATGGATTTTGAGAATAATTATCTTTTCAGCTTTTCCTAATGAAAAACAGAAATGGCCAGTTTCAAAGCCATCTTCTCAGCTGCTGATAAGATTAATGTACTGATTAACACCTTTTCCAAGTTGGATTGGAGGTGAAAGCAATTCCATTTGGCAAAATCTCATCCCATTTGCTGACATCTTCATTAACCTCACCGATAAGAAAACCATTTCACAATAAAAATTTCTCAGGGCTAGAGATTTTATCTTCACAGTTTCACCTAACAATGTTAATTCTCTGTGTGAAACATGCAGGTTCAATTGCCTTGATAATTTCTCTGTGCCCTATACCTTTTTTTCTTTTGTTAAAAGGTTGACATAAAAGAAATCAATTACTTTGCACTTCCTACAGAAGACTGATTTTCAAAAGGACATTTCCCCTTTTAACAAAAAGAGAGAACATGGTGCAGATAAAAGTGAATGAAAGGGTCATCAGGCACAAAAAGTTAATTGAAAGTACATATTGAAAGAAATAATGCCATGTGATCTTATTTGGAGCTATGCTATGTTTTTCTGTTGTATTCTATAATTTCATTGGTTGGCTCCCCAGTTTCTCTGTAATATACCATCATTTTCTTAAGGTGTTAAATATATTATCCCTTGCTCAGGCATGCTAAGGTAAAGTTTTGGAGTAAGCAACAGACTCCTTCCAGTTATTTTTAAAAGGAATCTGCTACTGGAAATAACTGCTGAATTTTTAAGAAACAGCTTCTAATATGGAAGCCAGCTGTAAAGCAATCTGAATGGGGAAACTTGCTTCAGACTGGCTATAGGCAAAAACCTTTTACCATACAGATTCTTATTCAGAATGTGTGGAATTTTACAGTAAAGCTCAGGGTAATTCAGTAAATATCTGCTTACTGAGATGTAGACTTTTGTGATTGCAGGACTGTTTCCCACCTATTTTACCTTGTGCATTTGGAGTTATTTTACAAAATCAATGGAATGACACAGTTTTTCTGTAAATGTGAGCATGTGTATGTTCTTACTTGTCAAAAAAAAAAAAAAGAAATTTGATATGCCAATCTAAATAAAATGGAAAGTTTATTCAGTGCAATGTTATGTCTTTTCAAAACATACTTGAAATACTCTGTCAGACTAAAGAACAGTATTTTCTCGCCCTTGTGCTGTATGTGTTCTCACAGAGTTAGACCACCTAGTCCTGTGCATAAGCTTCACCTGACAAAGCAGCTGAAGATGCACTATCTACTCTAGAAAGTGTGTTTATTCTCTAATTCTGTAAAGATGCAATGAAACAATGCCATTTCTGCTATAATTCCATGGAAGTAACTAATTTTACATTAGATCTGATCTGACATTCAAATATCTGGAATATGGGATCTAGGACCTCTGACTGCATTAATGCCTCCAGTAAATACCCTTCACAGTGATCTAGAAACTCACTTGTGGTGCAATATGTGTAGTACCTTGTGCTTATATATTGTATATGCTTGTATAAGTTATGCTTTCAAACACCAATTTCACAAGCACGTACAGCACAAGATGAGCTATCCCATGAGCAAGAATTTTGTTGTACAAGGAAGGTCTGCTGTGTACTTTCTACTACACAATAGCACTAGACTCTTCGAATGTGACTCAATGTACAAATTAGTCACTGTCTCACAGTCTCCAAAGGAGATTTCCTCTAATTCTGAGAACTTGTTCATGACTTTTTTAATCTTAGTAGTTAACATCCAGGCTTTTTCTTTAGCAACACTTTTGCACATTCAAAATGCTATCCCAGTTTTCAAAAACAGAATTGTTACTTTGACCACAGATATCACCACACTTAAAACCATGTACTGGCATCATTTCCGTTCTTCTAAATAAAAATAGTCTCTCTTGGTTGTCTAAATAAAAGCTGTCTATTTTACGGTTACTGCCAACTGCAGCTCGTTCTACATCCAAATTAACCTTAGGCACACTGAGCTAAGCTAGTGCAAGTCATGGTCTAGCTGAGCAAAATGTCAGGATTCCATGGTTGTAGCTACAGCCACAAAAGCAAACAAATGCTTAGGAGTCCACTTGATGAATACTAATGGCTCTGAGACACAGGAAACAAAGTGAACAACAGACGAAACAGCTAATACTTATACTCAACGTGTTTTCAAATTTTAGTTAGCAGGAAAAACAGTGAGACTTGGCTCAACATTGTACGTATTCACTCATTATTAAGATTAGATAATACTGCACCATCACATGCAAGGATGCGATTTTATTTATGTATTGACTGTCAGCAGTGTGTGTGAGCTCTTGATGAATCTTTAGCACATCAAACCTCTACCTCCAAATTACTTTTGTTTTATAGGTATTCTTTTTCATTGCTCATATTCCTGGTAGAAATTACACAATCTTTGCAATTAAAAAACTGTCTTTGCAGTTGCACAAACTTGTCTCTGCAGTACCTGCTTCTTCTTAGTTCCCATTAAGACAAAAGAAACCCAGAAAAAAATAAGAGTCAGGTCTATCCATCGCTTTAATTCTCTCTTGTCCTTTTCAGCACGTGTCTTATAAGTGAACATTAAACACCTTTCTTAATTCATTTCAAACAGTTTTTCACACCTTCACTAGGGGTGAAGGCAGAGTGAGGTCTGTCCCCTGTCTAAAGAGAGAAGCTTCTGACCTTTACACAGGGGCAGCAGGATGTGTTAAACTTCTCGACTGGTTTTATGGGGTAATGTTGTTATGATCTCACATAGTTTCAATGATGTTTCAATATATTGTCAAAGTGGTACCCATTGTGCATAGGAAAATAGATGGTGAAGTAACTACCTTTCTTCCTGTCACTTTGGCAAATGAAAGCCTTCACTTTCTCCTCATATTCTCAGTGCTGACTTTGACTGTGGATCCAGGCATGTTGCCAAATGTACGCCAGAGACTGTGTTGTACAATCAGTATTTGGGACCCCCAAATGTGGAATTTGGTGAAGACTATGCAATATTTTAATAATTGGAAGGTATTGTGTCTTTTTAAAAGCAGGTCCTTATCCATAGGCAGAAGACATATTGAGCTGGGCTGGGGTAGAGTCAATTTTCTTTTCAGGGGTTAATATGGGGCTAAGTTTTGGATTTGTACTGAACACAAGATTGACAATATAGAGGTGTTTTTGTTATCACTGAACAGTGCCAAGGCCTTTTCTGCTTTTCATATTGCCACACTGGCAAGGAAGTTGGGAGTGCACAAGAGACTGGGAGGAGACACAGTCAGGACAGGTGATCACAACTGACCAAAGGAATATTCCAGACCATATGGCTTCATGCTCAGTGTATAAAGTGGGGGGAAGGAGGAGGAAGAAAGGACATTCAGAGTGATGGTGTTTGTCTTCCCGAGTCACTGTGATGCGTGATGATACTCTCCTGGAGGTGGCTGAACACCAGCCTCACCTTGGGAAGCAGTCAATTGATTCCTTGTTTTGCTTTTTGTGTGTGCAGCTTTTGGTTTCCCCCTCTCAAACTGTCATTAACTCAACCCATGAGTTTTCCAATTTTTACCCTCCTGATTCTCTCCCTAATCCCACTGGTGGTGGAGTGACTGAGCAGCTGTGTGGGGCTTGGCTGGTGGCCGGGGTTGAACCACAACACACACACAAAAAAGGAAAGCCTTGGGAGCAGATACAGCACAGGAGAAAATGTGACTTGGTGACAGAAGAAAATGGGAAGGGGAAGAGGAAGGGGAAGGCAAAGGTTTGGGAAGGTTTGGGAAGGATAGGTTTGGGAAGGGAAGGTTTGGGAAGGGAAGTACTCTATATTATCTAAAATATAGAGGATATATTTTCTATCTATGACACTTCATATTTATAAAATATTTTTATATGAAATTTATATATGACCAGTACAAAGCACCAGAATCTTCTCCATTACCAGTGCCGAAAGACAGGGTTTGAGACAGCCTTCTCATAGAAGAGCCAGGAGCAGGATTTCAAAATCTGTGCTTACCTTTGAGTAAGGTTTTGAAATTAAAATAGGTTAATATCCCTAGTTCTAACATCAGTTTGATTTCTGAAGGTTGGACAAAAGAGGGGTTTTGTGTAATTAGTTTTACTTTAATTTGTGAACCAGAGTCCAAAGGATGGGGTGCAGAAGCAAAAAACTAAAGAAAATCACTCTAAAGAAAAACAAAAGACAGAAGTCTGGTAATGGCTTGACTATAATAGAGGTAGCAAGTTACCTATCAAAACAGATCCTGAGACTTGAAATTAAAAGCTTTGCTAAGCAATGCAAGGCTCATTGGGATAATATAATATTTAGCTGCATGACTTTAAAATGTTTAGTGAATATATACAAAAGAGACACTGTAGAATGTCCAAGAGAGGAGGGAAGAATAAAAACAAAACAACAAGAACAAACTTAAAACAAACAAACAGAGTGTATTAAAAGAGTTCACAATGCAACCATTTTCCAGCAAATAATTCAGTTTCTGAGCAATAGAAAAATGTATTATGTGGTATTTTCCACCATAAATTTCAGGTACTTTTTTCACTATACAGTGATATATAACAGAGCTATTGTAGTTATTAAAGTAGAATAGACTCCTTCTGGAAATCTGACCTAATAGCCTGGAACCAGAAGTGCAGTGAAACAGAAAGTAATGCTGCTAATCCACTCCCATGTGTATCAGAGAAAGCAAATATTTTTCATTTTTAACACTTTTGACCTGGTGTATTTCAGATTTGATGTAGGATAAAGGTATCATGAACAACAGCATTCACAATAGTTTCACAATATAAATAAAGACTATCTCCAATTTAAAGCCCACATTTTAATATTGCTTAGTCTTAAGAACATCATTGCTTGAGAACCAGATCAAAACAAACAAAAGATGAAGCCAGAATGCCAGATGTAACATGCAGGACAGAGCAGATTTTAGGAGACAGGTAGGGAATTCGCGCATTGTATATACCTCTTGGTCTGTATTTGAATTCTGTCATGGTAGACAGATTTACAGAAATTAATGTTGCATATTACTAGTAGCTGAGTTTGGTCAACTGAGACCAGCTATATCTTCTAGCTATCATAATACTCTTACAATTTAAAAAATTTTGCTGGTTTATTTTTTTTTTTGGTTATTCTTTTGGTTTGAGGCTGAGTTTTTTGTTTGTTTGTTTGTTTGTTTGTTTGTTTGTTTTGGGGGGGAGATGTTGTTTGTTTTATTTGGTTGCTGGTTATTTTTTCCCCCCCTGATATAACCCATAAAATTACCTAGTTTTGATAAGTAAGAAACTATGTTCATATTGGGTTTAAATTTGACTTTTTCTTCCAGATACTTTCACCTTCTGTGAAAGTGACTTTTGATTGTGGAACTAGTAATTCTGATTCCAGAACTGGGGACCTCTGAGTGCACTTTCCTTAGAAATAGTGCTGAAAAA
Source organism: Manacus candei (assembly GCF_025592945.1). Classification (NCBI taxonomy): domain Eukaryota; kingdom Metazoa; phylum Chordata; class Aves; order Passeriformes; family Pipridae; genus Manacus; species Manacus candei. Next base: position 3,218,388 of record NW_026138122.1, on the reverse strand, counting down.
TAAGGATCTGCTTAATTCAGATCTATCCAGAATGTTATTTACTGAAACGTTGTCTTTGACATAGTATAAAAATTTAGGAAACTAGTACAGGTAGGAATTGTTTTAAACAATGTAATGATGACCTTGACATACAGGAAATCAATTTCCAGCCTCTATACCTGTACTGAGCTAGAGTTTTAGCCAAAGATTTGTGCAATGTGGAGGATAACTCTTGTGGTTAGACTCAGGAAGAAGAGAAAATTGAAAGCTGTTGCTAACAGCAGCAGTAAGTGCTGAGAACTGACTGCCTTAGGACATAATCTCAGGCTGTTGCATTTTATAGGAACTTGAAATATCCTTGAAAAATATGATTTTAAACATCATCTCTGCTGGTGCTGTGTTTTGCCTTGTGGTTTGGGGTTTTTTTTGTTTCACTTTGTTTTGGTTTTTGTTTTGTTTGTTTTTGGTTTTGTTTTGCAGGTAAGGAATAAGTAGCAAAGATGTTTATATAGAGCTTCAGTGGCAACATATGTTCTTGAACAAGTCTGCTACTGGTTGCTACAGCTCCATAAATACATCAAATTAGAGAAATAGCTAGAGAACTGAAACTGCTTATTTCACAAGACTGATCTCCCAGACTGGAGCAGATGGATATTGGATAAAATTCCTTATTTGAGTGACTGCTGTTAAAACACTGATAATGTGTGCTTTTTAGCATATGTTATGGTGCAGAATTATCAAATTATAAAATGTAGGGTTTTGTTTAGTTTAATTTCTTTAAAAAAAGTTTTAAAAGTGAATGACCAATGCAGCTATAGTAGTTATTGTTATTTTATCTTATATGATGCCAACAACAAATCAGAAGAATAAATGAAAGAATTGCCTAGCAGGGCTGTTGAAGATATAAATGTAACTTTCCCTAGAAACTCCAAAAATCAGAAGAAGATTTATCTGGTATTTTTATATGCTATTTCATAATACACAGTACTGGCCAGATTCAAAGACACATTGAAGTACAGGTACTACAGCTAGGGCCTCATCCAGTATACCTATTTCTGTTGTAGAAGATGAAATAACTTTGATGTATCCTGGCTATTATGATTATTCACTCTGTACTTTTTCATGAATAGAAAAAACCCCAAAAACACAGTTTCAGCAACACATTTACATTGTGTTTTGACTCTAGGCTAGTCAGAATTGCCTTCTATCTTTTCAGACTGGCTGTCATTACTGTTTCACTTTAGTGAAACAAGAATAACAAATAGCAAAAGGTAATTTTTTTTTAAAAAATATATTCTAATTTTGCTTTCTATTATATCTATCTTCACTAGCCTGTTGTTTTTGAGGGCTTCAACTTCAGCTTGCATAAACTGATGTAGCTCAAATGGTTTCTGGAGTTATGATGATTTACACCAGCTAATGATCTATTTCCCACTGGGCAGGAGAGCCACTTGCAGTGCAGAGTAACTTTATGATACCTCAGTCCATTTCTCTCATCTACTTTTAGCAACTTTAAATGTTTCTAGCTACTGTCTCTGTGTTATAGATGTAGAAAAACTTCAGTGTTAGTAAAGCTACATCAAAACTGGAAGATAAAACAATTCCATTTCTGCATTACAATAAAAAATTTTAACACCTTGTGTTATGCAAGTTAATATATTGTGAAATAAACTTCCTGGATTTTAGAGAGTTTCATTCATGATTCCAGTCTTCACAAAGCAAATGTCTTTCCACTGTAAGTATGACACATTTATTCTGCAAAGCTAAATCAACGACATCTTTGAAACAACAGAGAATGTTAGTACATGCTAAATTTGATATCAAAAATAGTAACTAAAGGAAAGAATCATAGAATAATACAATCATTAAGGTTGGAAAAGATCTCCAAGTCAAGACTGATCATCGCCCTGTCAACTAGACCACAGTAATAAGTGCCACATCCAGTTGCTTCTCACTTCATCATCTCACTGGGCAGCATGTCCCAATGCTTGACAATCCTTTCAGTGAGGGCGTTGCTCCTGATGTCTAAACTTAACCTTCCCTGGCACAGCTTGAGGCTCTATCCTCTCATCCGGTCTCTGGTTGCCTGGGAGATGAGGGTGACCCTCACCTTGCTGTACCATTCTTTCAGGTGGTTGTAGAATATGATGAGGTCTCTCTCAGCTTCCTTTACTCCAGGCTAAACAACCCCAACTCCCTCAACCACTCCTCATATGACTTAAACTCTAGACCCTTCACCATCTCAGTTGCCCTTCTCTGGACAAACTCCAGCACCTCAATGTCTTCCTTGTAGTGAGGGGCCCAGAACTGGACACATGATTTGAGATGTGGCCTCACAGTGCCAAACACAGAGGGACAATCACTTCCCTAGTCCTGCTGGACAGTGGTCTTCTTGGCCTTTGGCCACCTGGGCACACAGCTGGCTCATGTTCAGCCACTGTCACCCAACACCCCAAGCTCTTTTCCTCTGGACAGCTTTCCAGCCACTCTTCACCCAGCCTGTAGCACTGCCTGGAGGTGTTGTGACCCAAGGGCAGGATCTGGCACTCCACCTTGTGGAATGTCAAACCATTGGCCTTGGCCATTGATCCAGCCTGTCTAGATCCCCCTGTAGAACCTTTCTACCCTCTAGCAGATCAACATTCCCACCTCACCTAGTGTCAACCATGAACTTATTGAAGATGCACTCAATCCGCTTGTTAGCACCAGTGACTGTCCACCGACTGGATGTGACATCATTCACCACCACTCCCTGGGCCTAGCCATCCAGACAGTTTTTAATCCAGTAAAGAGTTCACCTGTCCACCTAGTGCACTGGGCTACCAGATTCTCCAGGAGAATGCTGTGAGAGACAATATAAAAGCCTTTGCTGAAGTCCAGGTAGACTACAACCACAGCCTTTCCTTCATGCACTAGGTAGGTCACCTGGTCATAAAAGGAGATCAGGTTGGTCAGGCAGGACCTACTTTTCTTAACCCATGCTGACTGGGCTTGTTTCCTTGGTTGTCACACTCAAGATGATCTGTTTCATAACCTTTCCTGGCACCAAGGTCAGGCTGACAGATCTGTAGTTTCCCAGATCCTCCTTCCAGCCCTTCTTATGGATGACCATCACATTGGCCAATCTCCAGTCATCTGGGTCCTTCTTTATTAACCAGATGCAATGACAAATGATGGACAACAACTTAACAAGCTCTTTTGCAAGGTTCCTCAGTGCCCTCAGGTGAATCCCATCTGGCCCCATACATTCAGGAATGTCTAAGTGGTCACTAGCAGCAGGTCACTAAACTACTTCCCCCTGGACAGTGCGGGGTCTATTCTGCTCCCTGTCCATGTCTACCAGCTCAGGGGACTGGTTGCCCTGAGAGAACCCATTCTTACTGTTAAAGACTGAAGCAAAGAAGGCAATAAGTACCCAAGCATTTTCCTCATCCTTGCTGACAGTGTTCCTTCCTGTGTCCAATAAAAGATGGAGATTTTTCTTGACCTTCTTTTTGTTGTTTATCTATTTATAAAGCCATTTTTTATTATCTTTCACAGTAGTGGCCAGATTGAGTTCTAGCTGAGCTTTTGCCTTTCTAATTTTCTCTCTAAATGACCTAACAATGTCCTTGTACACTTCCTGAGCTGCCTGTCACTTCTTTCAATGGTCATAGACTCTCTCTGTTCTCTGAGATCCAGCAAAAGCTCCCTGTTCCACCAGTCAGTCTTCTTAGCTACCAGCTCACCTTTCTGCACATAGGGATGCCCTGCTCCTGCGCCTGCAAAATTTCCTTGTTAAAGATGTCGAGCCTTCCTGAACTCTTTGTTATCATGGGCTGTTTCTGAGGGACTCTGAACCAGAGAATCCTGAACAGGCCAAAGTCTGCCATCTGGAAGTTCAAGGTGGAGGTTTTGCTGAACCCCTTCCTTACTTCACCAGTAACTGAAAACTCTGTCATTTCATGATTGCTGTGCCCAAGACCGTCTCTGACCAACACATCTTCCACCAACCCCTCTCTGTTTGTAAACAGAAGGTCTAGTAGGACATCACCCTGGTAGGCTCACTTACCAGCAGTGTCAAAAGGTTATGTTCCACACACTCCAGGAAAAAGTACTGGACTCCGTGGCAACAGAAGCAATGTGCCTTGGATTGAGATAATAACAACTGATGAGCTGACAGTTAAAAAAAAGAATTTCAGAAGGAAGTATACCTCTAAAGGAAAACTTTTCTGGGATTTGGAAAATGAATAAAGGAAGAAAGTAATCTAACAAAAGAAGAGGGAAAAAGATTAGCTTTTGAAGACAGGCTAGAATTGAAAACTGAAATCTGAAAACACAGAAGGCATAAGAATGTGTTAGAATGTTAAACAGACATTGAATCTGAAGGTAAAAAATAACCTACAGAGGGCAACGGATTATGTCATTACTGCTTAGGACTATTTTATAGTCTTCATTTAATTTCTAGACTCTTACTGAGATTCTCCAGTCCTCCCCAGAGGGGTCCTGGAAAGCAGATAAAAGTTTTGCATCTTATAACGCTCTTAGGGGGCAACCCTTAGGAAGGGTACTGCAGTATTCCAACAGTCCCACCTTCTTGAGCCCTCCAGAAACCTGTCTGAAGCATTAACAGAATCAAAAAACTGATAAGTTTGGAAGTAACACCATGGGCCATCTGGACCATTCTCCTTGCTCCTGCAGGGTCATGCTAGAGCACATTGCAGAGAATTGAGTCAAACATCATTCTTAAATATCTCCAGTAAGGGAGACTCTACAACTTTCAGTTCTTATCTTCTGTAAACTCCAAATCCAAACGTTGTGACCTGAACAAGTCATTCAATCTTCAGAGAGCAGAAAGATGTTTAGATTTTTAGGCGAGTATTACTCGGGGTTTAACTTTTGCTTTAGGGTACAAAGCAAATGATTAAAATGTAACAGCTGAAATTACAGAACAAGACTTAGGACCCAGTATGCCATCATTCATAAATGCACTTAGATGAAGAGATCTAGGAAAAAAAGTCTGCATGCATTACATAAAGAGAACATAAGGGCTAAGCAATAAGGTAAAAGGGAATTCCTACCCCTTGATTAAAAGTAACACAAGTAGTTACAATAGATTAGTTTCAGAAGTCATTCATTCAAGCAATTACTTTTTGCTTTCATCCCTGTGGTTGGAGCCCTTCATCAAGTGTAAAGCTGATATTATAAATCTAACACTTCTTCGCACATTGTCATAAACACTATGAACAGAACAGAAGTTTAGGCAAGATACATATGTCACAGAAAAATAAAATAAAAGAGCCCCCAAACCCACCCAACACAAAACAAATCAAAACAAAACAAAACAAACAAAAGTTTTTTTGGGGTGTTGGTGGATTAAAAATTCAGTGTGACTTGCCAATTGGAATCCTGGCCTGCATCAAAAAAACTATGACCAGGGCATGAGGGAAGTGATTCACCTACTTGACTGCACACTTCTATGGTTCTATGAAAACAAAATTAAACAAACAAATAAACAAACACAGATACAAGTAATTAACTTGCTGCAGTGGATACAAAAAGTAGCATTCCGCTGGTATTACTAACCTGCTGGAATGCGACCAGATAAATTTTTCCTTTGTCCTTAAAAAAACCCACAACAAAACAAAGAAACAAACCAAAACAAGCACAACCAGATTTCTGAGTCCTGCTATGACAGCATCAAAGAGTAAATTTCATGTTCTAGAAACACTTCTGTAAGGACTTCTCATAGCGGGTCTGAGTGTTCAGAAAAAACCTGATTCTACTGATACCTATATGCAGAATAATCCAGGTGCTTTTCTGGGCAATAGAAACAGAGAAAATAGTGAAGTCTGTTAGTTTGTTTAAAAAAAAAAAAAAGTTGTGCAGAAGGAAAATGTAATTTTTTGTCTTCATCTGGAAAGTGGAGCTATCAAAGAAAACTGGTAGTACTTTACAGGAAAAAAAAAAGGGAAAGGAAAAAGGAGATTCATTGATTCTAACTAACAGTGCCAGTTAGCTATTCCTATGCACTTAAACTATATATGAAGTCCCTATTCTCTTAACTGAAATTTTCTCTCTTGATCAAAGGATCTAGTTTGCAATGCTTGCAGTATTTACTTTTTGACAAATCTAAGATGTCTACTACAGACTTTCACCACTATCTTCACATCTATAGCATTGGTAGGGAGTAAAAAATTTGTTGTGAAACCCATTTGGTGACTTTCTTCAACGAGTTGTATGAACATGCCATGGCATCAAAGCAAAATAGAAAACCAAAGCTCACAGTTATTTAAGTTGGAAAGGGGCTGCTGAACAGGATACATAAGAAAATAAAGAAATAGGCTGTGTGACTTTAAAAGCAGGGATAAACATAAACCTTCCTTAATTTTAAACTCTTCTGTGCCCCTCTAAAATTCTGTCTACACAGCTGTAAAGGTTCTGGTATTAAGAGAGAGAGAAAATTCAGTACCACTTTCTAAGAGTGAAAAAACCCTTTAAATATATCAAACTAGAAAAACTGCAGGAGCTCCTGAGGAGTACTGGTGAGTTTCAAACATAGGATAAGTCAGGCTGGAGATAAGTACCTTTGAATTATCATTCCATACTGCTCATAATATTCTGCATTATATTATCATTCCAGTACCATGGACTGCCATTCCATATTGCATACATTCATTGAACACCTTTTCCACAAATTTTAGGTTCTTTAAAATTTCATTATTTATTTTAAAATTGTTAGAGTTATTAGAAAACCATGAGAAAAAACACAGATCTGTTCTCAACAATACTGTTTAAATCCAGTATGAGGCCTTTGCAAGTGCCCTAAAATGAGATTAATACAAAAGAATTGTTTTCAATATTTGAAGGATGACAATGAGCCTATGTAAAAAATGTTTGTAGGGATTACATTTTAAAGCAACTTAAAAAATGAAGATTCAAACCCTGTATGAAAGTCGTTTGTTTTTTTTTTTTTAGGTCATACTTTCTTCATTATCTCTCAAAGCCAATCATTTTGGCTTTGTTTCTGTTTCTGTGTAACATTTAATTTTCTAGGAAAATACTTAGTATTCAGATGATTTGAAGGAATAACTGAAATTTTCTTCCCAGTTCTTCATAGATGGAAGGGGAGGGGTGGAGTAAGGAACAGAATGACCCAACAGTGATACTGAATAATGTGTAGATGAGATCTGAAAAATTCTCTTAAAACAGTATCCATGGATATACTTCATAATCTCAGTACTGACAAAAGAGTAAAAGAATTTTTCTTCTTTGTAACTACCATAGGTATGTTATGTAAATTTTTACATATGACTTATGCTCATGACACCTTGGTGAATTTGAGAACTGAATCCAAGATATGAGATTTGGCTTGGTCTTTTACAAAACTGATTTGGTGAATAGTTTAGAAAGTTCAGTATCCCTTCTAATTGCTAAATATATGTATTACCTGATTTGTCGTATTCTGTCCTCTCCATAACAAAGTTGCAGATCCCTTTAACTGCCTAGAAGTGGTATGCAAGTGAAGTAATTACATTGTGCTGTCAAAGCTCTAAATAAGAGATTATTGTTGTGTTTTACATGTTGCCATGCATAACTATTCAAACTAACACTTCTAAAATAACCAGTAAAAGATACCTATTTCATTACCTCTTCAGCTTTGGGCTTCTTTGGCAAGAAATATTTGCCCTTTGTGAGTCAGATAGAAAAGTCTGTAGCTACTTCTTCTTCCTCATTTCCCCCATCAGCAACAGAGAGTACTGCCAAGATACTGCTTTGTTTGTGTGCTGCTGGTGCTCCTTGGATTATTCACAAAACCGATGGAAATAGCAAATAAGCTCTAACAGCAGAATAAACCAGTAAAAAGTGTTAGTGCATTGAAAAATACTGATAATAAATTTTTGTGACCTGCAGGTCTTAGCTCAGGAAAACACCAAGTATGTATCTAACTCTAAGGCTATGAGGTATTGAAACCTTAAATTCACCTAAAGTCACATTAATTTTCAGTTGCACTTAAATGCATTCAGTTTTTTGGCTCCGTAGGTAGGGGATTACAGCTGTGTCTAATATTATCACCTAATTAATACCCCTCTCAGTCAGGTCCTCCCTTTTAAACAATCCTCTTATAGACAAAAGACAGGAAAAGACACTTCCTTTCATATTAGAATTTGAAAAAATGGTACTCTATTACTCTAGTCATTTAAACTAGTATCTTTTATGCTGGGTGCTCTACCTATTGGATCCTGTTTTCTTGCACTTCCTGAAAACCGAAATATAGACCTAGTCCAGAAAAATTGTCAGGAATACTTTCCATTTCTAAAGGCATCCCACTGAAATCAAAATAGTCTGTAAGCTCTTTGTCACCTTAGTTCTTCTTTTATCTTTCCCAACAAAATAATTAAAGGCAAATCTCTTTTGCTTCTGTGAAATAACTGATGAAAATTCCTCTGTGCCCTCAGAGATCATAGAACCAAATAGATCAAATAGTTTATTCCTAATAAAAAATACCCAAGGGTTGTCTTGCAGTGTTACTGGCCTGAAGAGAGCAAAAAGTACATACATATTTATCCTAATGGAGAAATCAAAAGAAATAAAGCAATGTGAGCTTTACGGGAAAGAAGAGGGAAGAGCTTCTATTGTTGATAAGGTGAAAATCAGCTGTTTGAGCGTGATTGTGCAATGGTAGTTCATTGGTGTCTCTTCATCAACAGCAACTGGTTTTCTTCAAAAAGTACTTTTACCATTTTACAGGTGTAACAGCACAGACACAAAGAAAAGGAGCCCCAGATCCTCAGCTGTATTTAGCCACGCAAGTCAATTTGATAGCTGCTGATCCTTAGCACCTAATGATGCTCAAGACGCAGAATAAAATTAACAGCTGAGGATACCCTGCCTGATCATCAGCAGAGGAAGGGCCAGAAGCACAAATTCTCCCAGATCATGATGTCGTGGTGTCCCTCTAAATATCCAAGTTGCTCAAGCAACGTGTGTGGGGAGTGCTGCTGTGCTCGGTGCTCCACATGGACCGAAGGCACGTGGCAGCTCTCGGGGCTGGGCTGACAGAGACCCTTCTTCGTGTAGTGGTCAAATCAGTCCCCCAGTCACCCAATCAATCAATCAATCAATCATCATGTCTCTGTGAACCTGTTTGGTTGTTTGCTGCCCAAAATTCCTGTTGTGATATTGCCATGAAAGTCAGTAATTTGTTGTGGACACTCAGTTAGCATATTTCTATGCTGTTTCATGATGTGTTTGCACCCAGAGCAGTAGTTAAAACAAAGACCTATAGTTTTGGCTGCCTTAAGTTTAAAGCAGAAATGTCTGCCAAAGGTGCAGGCTGCTTGCTGGCTGGTCTGTGTTGAGTGGAGCAGGAGGAGAGATTTCTGTGGTTTTTATTTCATTCCAACCAGCTTCATTAGAGTCACCAACAGCAGCTACAAGGGACATGAAGAAGCAAAAACATAGATACATAATGAAGTGTAAGAAGCTAAATTTTAGAACAAAACTCTTTATCCTTAGACAATACAGAGACTATATATAGCTCCACTTTTTCCCTTCCTAGAGTTTGTATTTTGAAATATTTTTCAGTTTTTTCTTGTGTTCCCCAGATTTACTGAGCTGCAGTACAGCCTGGAACTAGAAGTAAGAATTGTCACTTTGAGAATAGAGCTGATTTATCAGAAGAAGGGTTTTGTGTTCTGCACAGAATATTTAATGAGGTGAATTTTTCTTCCTAACAATGTCTTACAGATTATTATCAGAACCCATCTGAAAAAAAATAAAAAATACCCCACACCAAAAAATCAAGAAAATTCAAAAAAAAAAAAAGCAATCAATTTTATAGAATAAATTTCCTCATATATTAAAGGAAGAAGCCTCTTTTCCACATTATTAATTTTCCTTGAAATCATTTTAACATTCAAATATGTTACTTCAAAGTAAAAACAAAATTAAAAAAATTACACAATACCCAAATCCCCTTATAAATTTCTTTTGAAATTACTGAAAAGGTGGGTACATAGCAAATGCATGAAATTAACTGCTATGTCCTTAAACTGCTTTGTGGTTTGTACAGTGTGAAAACTTTAAATTATATCCTTTTAAGTGTTCAGATACAATTGATAGGGTTCAGTTTAATTCTCTTAAAAAAGGATATTTTTATTTGTTGAAGGGAAAAAATAAAAGCCATATATATTGTCACAGACAGAAAAGGTACAGCTTACGTTGGATAAAACAGTATATCTAATAAATATTTAGAGTGTTTAAATGCATTTTTATACATATTTTTACAAAAAATACAGTTTATTTGATGTCAAAGTTATGTGAAATATGGTTCAGTTTTCGAGTAGATGCCTCAGCTTTAATTCACTGGACTGTAAAGTACAAGTAATCCTGAAATTTAAATTATTTTCAATATTATACTCACAGTAAACCAGTTTTATTTTAAAGATTAATACAGCAGTATCTGCAAATCTAAGTTTACATTCTCTTTGCAATTCATGTATGTGTTTTATATTTTTCATATATACAGTGGAAATGGTGTGGTAAAATCAAATAAAAAAACATAATTCCTTACTCTCCTTTGATGTTGCATAACCTTCACAAGTTTATCACTGGTAAAACAATAATGTAGAACTAATATTAAATAACACTCAATGTCTCTTCTTTTCCTTTAAACCACTGTTAGTTTTCAAGACTCTTTTATCCATTTTACAATGAATTAATATTGTTCCAGTACATGAGCAAAGGAAAAAAATCAACCTATTAACATTTTCTCCATAATCTCCTGTCAGATGCACTAGTGCAATTATTTCACTAGAAAGCGATCTCAGACTAAAACAATTTCTTTTTATTAGGAGGAATAGTAACTGTAGTCAGTTACAGTTTGCCACTTCGCATGAGATATCCTGGGCATCCTGGTCAACAGCAAGTTGAATGTGAGTCAGCAGTGCCCTGGCAGCCAGGAGGGCCAACCGTGTCCTGGGGGCATCAGGCAAAGCATCACCAGCTGGTCCAGGGAGGGGATTGTCCTGCTCTGCTCTGACCTGGGGTGGTCTCACCTTGAATATTGTGTGCAGTTTGGGGCACTGCAATACAAGAAAGATTTTAAGCCATTGGAGAGTGTCCAAAGGAGGGCAACGAAGATGTTGAAGGGCCTTGACAGGAAGCCATGTGAGGAGCAGCTGAGGGCACTTGGTCTGTTCAACCTGGAGAAGAGGAGACTGAGGGGAGACCTCATTGCAGTAACAACTTCCTCATGTGGGGAAGAGGAGGGGCAGACACTGATTTCTCCCCTCTGTGGTGACCAGTGACAGGATCCTGAAGTTGTGCCAGGGGAGGTTTAGGTTGAATGTTAGGGATATTAGAGATAAAGAGTTTCATCACTGAGAGGGTGGTTGGGCACTGGAACAGGCTCCCCAGGGAAGTGGTCACAGCACCAAACCTGACAGAGTTCAAGAAGCATTTGGATGATACTTTCACACACATGGTATGACGTTCATGGATGGTCCTCTGAGGGGCTGAGGGCTGGACATGATGATCATGGTGAGTCCCTTCCCACTTGGCATATTCTTTGATTCTGTGATATCAAGATGAGTTTATGCAATAATCTGAAATAAGAAGATGAATATTTTAGAATGAAGATATTTTATCCTTCTGTAAAAAGGAATGTGAGAAATACAGGGAAAATTGCAATCTAAATCAATGTTTACCTTCCTCCTGTGAGAGCTACATGTGGAATCAGCAGACACACTGACATGAGTAGTTCAGACACCCTTCCACCACTCTCATGTTTGCCAAAAGGGGCTGAGAAATCCCTTTCTGTGCTCAGCACAGGCCTGCTGCTTCCTGTGAGAGGGGTGAGTGCAGCTTGGGACTGCTGAGCCACAAACATTACATATATTTTGCTGTGTGGTGGCTTTTTTTTTTTTTTCATTTTGGAAGGGATCTGGTGAATTTTTCCCTTTCCTTTGCTGGAGCTTGGGACCAAGATAGTAAGAATGGTTGCAATGACCCATTTTCATCCTCATGGGTAGTGGAACTAATTTTTATTACATTCCCCTCTCTTCATTGTCTGGCTATAAGTACCCTTCTAGATATTGGACTTGAACAGCAATGAGGAGACTTTGGCCTATTAGGAGCAAGGACATTCTGCAAAGTTCTCTCTTCAGAATCTGTCATTTATCAGTGTAAAAGAAAATCCAGTTCCTGGAAGCTATCAATCATCCTTCTCAAGCAAATTTCAAGCACAAAGCCAACCATAATTAAAAGTCCTTTAATGAAATGCTCAGCTTGATTTCAGAAGTTCCACAGTCAGGGACAGGCAGGCTGTCATTTTAGGGGCTGTCATTTTAGGAGACATTTTGGATTTGATTTTTTTTCATGCCTACAGATTGATATTGATGGAGATGAAAAGCTGGATCTTAAAACCATTTTTGGAAACTTCGCACACTAGGAATTGGATATTTATTGCTACTTAATTAAAATCAGTCTCTTTGATACTGACTTACGCCTCTGAAACACCTAATTTATTTGCAGAACTATCCTGAGATTTAACTGCAGTGACATGACATAATAGCTGTGAGGGAATTTCTTGCGGACCAGCTCAAGACTTCAGGCTCAGCCTAGGACAAAAGGCTGAGGAGAAGCTGAATGAACTCTTCCATAACCCAAGGAGGCATTGTTTCCTCAAGATAAGAAACAATTCTTTTTTAAAGTGGGTTTCTGAGTTAACAGCTCATATATACTGCAGGCATCACTGCAGAGTCTCTAACTCACTTCACTCTGAGCAGTCAGGGATCAGCACACAAACAGCTTTGCTTGTTTTCTTGCAGCACTCTCCCCAGGGAAAGATAAAGGGGTTGCTACAGAGACAGTCCTCTTTCTACATTTCTGGACCACTCAAGTTGTATAAACAAAGGGGTCGGCAGGGCACTGATTTCCTTTCTACCTTCAGAGGGATGTGTAGGTTCAGGCTGCATCGTGGCTCATGGGGAGCAGTTTCAAGGGAAGAAGGAAAGAGAAAACCAGACAATACCAACCAACACTTTTCCTAATCCTAGATTACTTTATCACATCTACAATTGATAGCACTATCAGGGAATACTGTGGAATAAATGACATAATTACAACCCTATATGAATAGGATCCACCTACTAAATACAGTGCGGGGTGTAAAGTCTCCTTCAGGTCTGTGTCATAACAACTATTAGATCCTGCCAACCCTTCTATCTTAAAAGAACAGAAAGGCATTTAGCCATGTAATGACTTGCTACAAAAGTTTAGAATCAATGATAATTTGTAATTTCTGTGACAATATTGATTCATTACTTTTATCTTAGGGAACCATGGAGGCTTAGCATTAAGAAGCATTTTGACATGCTTAACAAAAGGAAGGCTCAGTACAAGGATTTCTTAAAAGGATACTTGTTGGTCTATATTCATATTTGCACAGGGTTGGTTAGTGAAAAGTGACTAGTTCATGGTATAATGGACTGTTGTGTCTGTTGCTAGTTACTCTTTGTAAACTGAGAATATATTTTTGGTTGTAAACATTACAGTTGCAAGAAAATCCCTTTCAAGCAGAGGTTGTCTTCAATATTCTGGCCATGAGATATGTGAAAGGAACAAGTCCAGAAACTCCTGTCTTAACATACTGGGATACAAATTGTATTTCTTAGAAATAATACCATCAAGACAGGATTCATTAAGATGTAGGGCAAAGATATACAGCTTGGAGTCTGATATTTCACCTCTGTTTCCTATATAGTAGGAATCTCCTTTGTTATAGCCAAGTAAATTTACATAGCACCCAGAAGGAATATCACGGCAATTTTTTGAAGCTTGAGTTGCAATAACACCTCTTGGTTGAGTAGTATGAGTTATGTTTCCCTATCATGTCAGTTAGAGAAGATCTCTTCCTATGTGTGTCTTATCCACTATGAGAAAAAAATTTCATGAATTGTCTAATAGTTTTACAGCACCTTTGTTTCACAAAGACTACCATTTTTTGAATACTCTCAATTGGTCAGGTTTCAGATCACCACAACAAAAAAATGTGAATGCCCATATGAAGATTAGTCATCTTCTTTTTCCTTAGCAAATTCTATTGGGTCCAGAATTTTAAAAGGGGAGATTAAGAAGGGAATGTGACACCTTTTTTTTAGATGTTTCCACTGAATAAAAGTAATTTTAAAATCACCATTTGCAGAGGGATAAATACATAAAGACAGTATCCTGAATTAGTGAACACAGGACTCTGAAGTTATTATACTTTCATGACAGGTCCATTACATTGTAATGAAAATTACTGGTCTATATTGTAATTATGTAAAGAAAATAAAAGCTGAGAAGTTCTTTATATAAAAGTGTATCTAGATTGAACTGTATAGATCCCTTAGAGATGGGTATTAATTTCAGCGCCTGCAGTGTGCAGTGTGTGTTTCCTGGGACTCACACTTCACCGTCTCTCCAGGCTTCAACACTAGCCAGAGTGTGTTCCATTTCTCTGCACATCCTGGGGGGAGGGTGGGGTGCATGGGCAGGATGGTTTCTGCAGCAAGGACTGGCAGCAGGGTACATGCAGGTGTGCATTCACCCACCTGGACTGTGTCCAGGGTGAGTGCTTGGGTGCCAGCACTGAGATTGCAGTGCCTACCTGCCTGGGAATGCAACACGACTTTTAAGAAAGCTCACTCACATTTTTAACTAATTTCTCCATCAAAGTCTGAGAGTAATCACACAGGACAATCTAGCTTTTAAAGTGAAATATACACCTTTCCTCCCCACCCCCTACAGCCTTAGGCCCTGTATAGATAAAACTATAGATAAAACTCTCTCTGCTGGAGAGAGACAGTGCAAATGAGGGCTCAGGCACCAAAGAGAGTTCCATGCTGAGGGAGAAAAATGGTAAAGGTAGCAACAAATTCCCTATTATATGAACCCCAGTTACTTGTCTTAAAGGCAAGACTGCTTTCTCTCTTCAACCCAGATAGCTGAGATACATGCAGTATTTCTCTTCCTCAGATGAGAGTAGGTTCTGTATCTAGAAGAATCTATACAAAAATTTGTTGCTGTGTTTGTTTAGGCCTAGTCAACAGTAGGATCAATCATGATTTCCTTCATTCTGACCCAGAGACAATTTTCTATTTGAGCAAAACTAACTAATAAATATATTCATTATATTAAAAAAAAAATACAGTCACAGGCACTTCACTGGAAAAAATGTGTGTGCAACTAACAGAGAAAAAAATCCCATTCAACTATGTATGCAGTAAAGAGATTCATGGAGTCATAGGAGCATTTATGTTGAAAAAGACCCTTAAGCTTATTGAGTCCAACCACAAACCCGGCACTGCAAAGTCCATCACTAATTCATGTCTCTAAATGCCACATCTACACCATACCTCTAGAGATGGTGACAAAACCACTTCCCTGGGCAGCCCATTCCAATGCTTGGTAAACATTTCGATGAAAGAGTTCTTCCTAATATCCAATCTAAACCTCTGTTGATGCAACTTGAAGTAATTTCCTCTTGTCCTGTTGCTTATTACCTGAGAGAAGAGACCAGCTCTTGCCTCTCAACAGTCTCCTTTCAAGTAGTCGAGGAGCATGATGAGGTCCCCTCCAAGTCCCATTTTCTCCAGACTAAATGACACAAGTTCACTCAGTTATTCCTCAGAAGACTTACAGCTTCAGTTCTGCAATCCATCAGTTTTATAGGATTGGTCCTGCAGTTTCATTGTACTTAAGGCTTTTACACTACCACTATAGTGTGCTATGTCACCACAGTTCCTGCGTAGTTCTTGTTTGGTCTAGACAGCAGCCTGGAAGCATCGACTTCACGAAATGCAAATATTTAAGGATAATTTTTTATTATTCAAAGCAAAGACTTAGAGTTTATTTTGCTGCATGAATTATTTAATAAAGTTTCAAAGAGGCAAAAGTCCTTGATTTTTGGCAGTGTTAATTTTAACTGAGGAAAAGATCAAGAACATTCACTCAAACTGACAAAAAACCCCAGGTACTATGGCCTTCTGCAAGAAAATAAGAAATGCTTTTATTTTGAAAGGTGCATTCAAGTGTTTGTATTAATAATACGAACCACAGACAAACTGATTTAGAAAACAAACTACATTATGACCTGTAATTTCCTAGCACTTTGGGGTCAGTCATTAAAATCTATGTCCAAAACAGCATTCTTGTCGATGTTCTTTGATTTGCACACAACTTTCAATATTGTGCTCATCTCCCAGGGTCAATTTTTTTTTAAAAAAATGGTGTTTAAGGTTTCATTTCCAAATCTATATTTATGCCCCTGAATTGACAGGTTGATTTTACAAAAGCCTTGAGCATCAAGCAGTTCTCATTGATTTAATAACAGAGTGGGATGGTGCACAATCAATACATTTAGGTGACTAAATACATTCCAGCATCAGGACTCTGTTGGTTCTGCTGGCTCTGGTAATGCTCTGTGATTTTAGCTACTGCTGACAATATTGCAGGACCAATCTCTGTTTCCACAGTAATGAATCTGAATTCAATTAGTCACACAATAAAGAAATCAGATCGCATAGGTGATGCTTTTGTAATGGTTACAAAAGGCAGAAAATAGTAAGCTCAGGAACAAAAGCAGAAGTTTGTCCCAGTACATATTACTGTGTTGAAAGATGCTAGTATCCAAGCTACAAGTGAAAAATCAGAAGAGGAATGAAATTTGGTGTGATACAGAAAATAGTAGAAGAGATTTTGGACTAGTTTAGAAATTGAATGAGATGTTTTAAGGCATAGCAGGGTTTTAGAATGAATTGAAAACAATTGAAAAAAAGAGAATGAAATAAAAAGAAGCGTTCAGACAATGCTCAGGCACATGATGTGATTCCCTGGGTGACCTGTGCAGGGCCAGGAGTTGGGTTTGATGATCCTGATGGGTCTCTTCCAACTCAGCATTTCCTATGATTTATGATTCTGCAAAATACGTAGACAAAATTATTGATGTTTATACACGTAGATACATGTATACAATATATACTGTATAAAAACATACATAGATACATATATATATATGCATAAGTACATACTGTTTAGACCAGTATCTATCTTTTAAGATATATACATGTATCTTACAAAATGTAGAGCATAAATACAGAAATCAAACACACTGGAAAGAGAGTTGCTGTTTTAAGCATATGATCCCCCGCTGAAACAAAAACTTCGATGTGAAGAGTAGGTGCACGGTGGTTTAGATGATGCTTTAAAGAAGCAGGAGAGAATTTAGGTGTGGAAGAAGTTAACAGGCAAGACTTCATATGAAACTGAAAGCCTCCCCCATTTGCTGCTGGGATCATTCCCTGCAGCTAGGGCAAACCTTGACAGGTTCACAAACATATTATATTGCTACTTGCAGATGGAAGCTGCACATCCTTCTGCTAAGGAAACTATCTATTACACTCCTTCCTATCTTAGACAGGACTCCTAAGATTCTTCACACAATTCTGAAAAAAAATATGTCCACCTCTATCTGTCATTGCTGTACGGGTTCAATAACATGGCAAAGTCAGAGAACCTGTTTTAACCCTTTTAACCCTTTCTTTAACCCTTTTAACCCTATGTTTAAGATCCATATCCAATATCTTTTAGTGATTCTTTATTTAGATATTGAAAGTAGTTTTGGACTTGAACTGCTTATATGTCTACCATTGCAAAGAGTTAGCAGAGTGGACATCTTTATTCCAGTGTCAAGGATAAATCAAAATAATTTGAAAAGTCATGAAATTATCAGGTGGGTGTTGGTCTCTTCTCCCAGGCAGCTATCAGTAAGACTTATGCCCTGCCAGGAGAGGTTTAGGTTAGATATTAGGAAGAAATTCTTTACAGAGAGGGTAATTAGGCATTGGAATGGGCTGCCCAGGGAAGTGGTGGATTCTCTATCCCTGGAGGTTTTTAAGGTGAGACTGGATGTGGCACTTAGTGCCATGGTCTGGTAACCATGGGGGTGTTGGATCAAGGGTTGGACTTGATGATTTTAGAGGTCCTTTTCAACTTGACTAATTCTATGATTCTATGATTCTACAGAATCAAGGAATAGTTTTAGTAGGAAGAGATATTTAAAGGTCATCTGTTCCCCTCCTCATCATGGGCAGGGATATCTTTCACTAGATCAAAGCCCTGAATTTGAACACTGCCATCCATGGCTCTGGGCCGCTTGTGCCACAGTCTCACCACCCTCACCATTCCTTTGTCATTCCTAATATCCAATCTAAATCTGTCCTCTTTCAGTTCAAAATTATTTTCCTTCATCCTGCTAAACCAGGCCCTGGTAAAAACTCTCCCTCCAACCTCTTTCTTTGTCACAAAACTTCTTGATCCTCTGGCATAATTTTGCTTAAATCAAGGGAGGGCTCTTCTGAATATAGTGCATTAATTCTGAAGAATAGGCTTAGGAATAAGTTTTATATCTGGGCAGATATAAAAACTGCCACTCAATTTTTGCATTCAGTATTTTGATTACCCTATATATACAGTTTCCTCCAAATATCTGTTGTAGACCATAGCAGAGATTTTTAGAGATGATATTTTGTGAAATAAAAAAGTATGCAGTGTCCTCATTTGGAAGATTGTGATGAAAATATGAGATTTTGAATTGGTTTGGATTTTAGGGTTTATTAGAAGCCTATGAAAAGCTTAAGCCTGCTGGATGCTCACTGTTTAAAAACATTTTTGAAAATATCATCCTTGAAATGGTTCTCCAGTACCTGGTTCTAGTCAAAATTGGTTGTAATTTCTAATTCTGTTTTTACTGGTATTTTTCTGAGCTTATATGTAAATTACTCTATTTAAAATGCCTTCTTTGATATCAAGTCAGATTTGGAAGTTTGCAAAACTAGATCACCGTGGGTTTTGTGTGCAGAAGAACAATATTTATTTAGAACATAAACAAACAGGTACATACAAAACTTCCACAACCATGGCTCCAATCTGTATTTCCCATCATCTAGTCACCTGGTCACCTTTTCTTTTTTTTTCTTTCAGGAGACACAACATTCTATGAGACTTTGATCTTGGTCCATCCTTTGAGAACATGAAGACAAGGCAACATCTTAAATAATGCAACTTGTGCAATCTCTAAGGCAAATAGCAAATTAATCAGTCTCTGAATCCTTGTTTTTTTGAAGGCTTGTGCATTTTTAAAGAAGATGGAGTAATTGTTTAGTGACTTGGTGCCATTGATTTTCATTATGGATAGTGTTGACTAGGTCTGTGTCAGGTCACCTGGGAGAGCTAGCCTTTGCATAGATAAATAAAATGGAGAAAGTACCATTTCTTATTCCATATTCACGAAGAAAGCTCCAGTCCTTGAAATAAGTTTTGTGTGACCTTCTCAACAAAGCAACTTTTTCTTCTTTGCCATTTGAACAAATGAGAGAAATGCAAAGCTGCTTAGTCATGAAGCAGAGGTCTGGATGCTACAGGCCAACAGATTCCTGGCTGAGAAAAGTTGATCAGGAGAAAAAATTTAAGATAACAGAGAAATCCTCTCATTTGCTAAATGTACGTGATAGCACTTGATTCCTCCATTAATAACAACTGGAATAGAAATTAAAAGAATCAATGAAAAGAAAAACACTTACTTTAAGGTATGAGGTAGTTTGTAAATTCTTATAAGTTTTTGGTAGTTATATTGAGCAAAAGGCAGAAATGCCATAATAATTTAATCATATTTAACTGAAATACAGATTTAGCATACCGACCTCCAGGTTTTTTTCTCCTAAGATAGTGTTTGTCATTTTGAAGAGTTTATAATTTTTACATTTTCAGAAGTGACAGAGAATTATTTCTAAACTATACTAAAATCCTTCTTTCTTCCGTGCCAGAGGATTTAATATATATCATTTCAGTCTCACTTCAGATTTTACTTTCAAATTGGGCAGGTTTTTTGGGTACGTGTGTTTGAGATTTTTTTTCTTTTCTTACTTTCTTCTGCTCTCCTTGTTTCTGGATTCCACCCACACACACACCTATTTCTCCTGTCTAATTCTTTTCCATCCCTGTCATGTAAACTCTTTCTGTTCTCAAATACCTCAATCTCACTCAGTATTATTTTAATGAAGTCTGTAATTTTAGTGTTTTACGATAGCTACCGGTTCTAGGAAGAAATCACAGACGTGTCATATGACTCAGTGAATTTCTCTAGAGGAAAATGTGACTTTTAGAGGTTTGTTGGCTGGCAGCACTTTTTAGATATGTGCCACAGCAAATTCTCTCTCACAATGATAACTACATGATAAGAGTCTGTGAGATGTTACATAGCTCGGTAGAGAAAGAAATATGGAGTTTTTCTAGAATGAGGAGTTTTGGAAAATAGGACACTTCAATCTCTCTGATAATTTACTATTATGTAAAGTATAATGAGCAAAATCATTCTCAGTTACTCAATCTGCTTCCATAAATATGTCAATTAAAATCCTATCAAAAGTATTCCTAGAAAAGGGCAAAGGAACATTGTTAAAATACTATTGTGTTTTGGGTTAGCTGACAGGTAATTTGAAACTAAAAAATCTTTTAATTGATTGACCAAGCATTACTCCTACAGAAGAATGAAATATGAAACTTTTAGGGAAGGTATTAAATATCCCTTATACTTCCTGTGTCTGCTCTAATAATAGCTTTGGGATGAATAATAACCACTTTTCTATTGGTCAGGTCAGAGGGGAGGAAACTGGAGGAAGCTAATGAGTATGGGGTCCATGAAGAAAACACTGGTGCATATGCCAGTGATAAATTAAATGGATTATCTTTAATGAGAAAAGAATGGTTGTTTTCAAACATCATTCTGGTTTAGTGGAGCAGTCACCTACAGTGGAAGGATAGAAAGGGCTTTGTCTGAGCTCTTACTCAGCCTTGCAGTCACCCTTGCACTATTTCCTCATCTATAAAGTCCCGTGGGTATGCATAGTATTATTTGCTATACTGGGTTGTAAATAGATGTTAAATTTCCTTGAGCTACAGCCTCAGGTAATATGCAGCAGTGGAAACCACACAGTTTACCCTAATATCTTTCCTACTAAAAGCAGTCTCATCTGAAGATGTTTCTGAAAATTGGTGTTATGTCTTCCTCTGCTACAGAGCAAAGCAACTTTTGAGTTTTTCCACTTGAAATAAGTGATGAAGACTCAGGTGGCATTTGTTAACTGCCAGTGATGTTATAACAACTCCTGTTAATTATGTCTTTATCCAGAAAGAAGGGTGCTGGTGACCTTAGGGTTCAGAAGGGAGAAAGGGTAAAGCTTTGCACAAATTGCTTGTAGCAAGAGATGCTGATCTCCTCTCTCTTGTGACCATCAATAGGACACAAGGAAATGGAATGCAACCCTATCAAGATACATTCAGACTGGAGATTAGGAAAAGGTTCTTCACTGAGAGGGTGGTCAGTCACTGCAACAGGGTCCCCAGGGAAGTGGTCACAGCACAAAGACTGTCTGAGTTCAAGGAGTGTCTGGATGATGCTCATAGTAATATGGTTTATTTTCAAGTAGTCCTACAAAAAACAGGTAGTTGGACTTGATGATCCTTAAGAGTCCTTCCCAACTTAGATGTTCCATGATTCTGTGATTCTCAATTGTTTTGCAATCCCATGGGTTTCCTATATAAACTGTTTTCCTTCTCAGTAGATTCTTTGAACCACCTTACACAATGTAAATAGAAAAGGGGATATAAGATTTGTTCAAAAAAACCCAAAGCAGTGCTGTCTCAGTAGAGCCAAAAATCTGGACTTACTCCATGGTAAATAGATGCAGTCACTAATGCTACCACTTCTCTGTGTATATGAACAGTATTTCTGTTTCTCTTTGTCACAAAGCTGGTATCTCTTCTGCATTGCTAACCCTAAATGATGAAGTGATCTCCATGTCTGCAGCAGACTTGGGAAAAATGCTTAAGGTGTCTTCATTGGAACAAAGTACCTCAGTTAAACTTAAAGGAAAATAGTATTTTAGGAGTATAATCCAACAATGAACTAAAGAGAAAAATTACTGGAAAGTGAGATAAGAATAGAATTTCACTACTGTACCTGCATGCAGAAAAGTGAGAAACCCTGAAAATACCTTAATCAAAATATTAGTATTTCCATGAAGGAGTTATATGCAAATCAATAGTTATAATGTTATTTTTATCAATATTTATAACTCCTTGCAACCAGTAAACCAGTTTAGCCATTTTTTGTATATCTGGTATTTTGGTTAAATAAAGAGAGAAGAAAGTATACTTATATAATTTCCCACAACCCCTAAAGCCTGTTCATTTTAAATTTCCCAGAGAGAAATAGGAGATCCTCTGGTTCTGTTTTATGAGAGGAAACACTTAGTCTTTGCTTTCTATACATAAAAAGAAGGAAAAAAAAAAAGTCAATATTCTTTCCAAAACAAAAGAAAACTGGCAGAGAGCTCAAAAAAGGTAAGTAGGATTCTGAAGTCCATAAAGAGGTCTTATTGGTGGAAAATCTTCCATCCTGATTTTTTTTTAAAATTGACATTTCTTTGTCATACCTGAAAATCTCTCAGAATTCTAACATCCAGATTTCTGAACTGGAAATGCTTGATGCAACCACTGAAACCCAATCACAGATATGTATACACACACACACACACATATATATTATTGTAACGGGCCAACATGTGACACCCTTCCAGTTTTATCACACTGTAATCTACAAGTAGTCTCCTGACTGGTGAGGGAATATTCTTATATGAACTATTTCTTTAGGACAATACATGGCAGAACATGCTAAGCCAAATAGTAGTGCATAGGTAGTAAACCAAAACCAACTTTTCTAAACTAAATCTTTCCCAGTAGAAGACTGCTTCTGTCCTCATCCTCTTGCCAATAAGATTTTTTTAAAAACAACTTTGCCCATAAATCACACTAGACCAATAATTGCCAGATGTGACATACTTTCATCAGCTTGACTATTTGTACAAATTTATTTAGAGATGTCAGGTAATAGTTTTGCAAAATCATCCTGACACCACCTAAAAATAAATCTCAGATATTGTGCTCAATTGTTATATGTATTTTTCTCATACCAACTGACATGATTCAAACAATATAACATGATGAAAAACATTCTTTTTTTTGTGTGTGCAGCATTTATCATTTACACTGATGTCTTTATAAGATAAATCTTAGTGAACATATTTGCAATTGCCAATTATCAGTCAACAAGGTGATGATTGCTAAAAACAGTTGTAAGCCATACTCTAGTTTTATATGGATTCACTGTCAGTAGCCAGAGGTAGTTGAGAAACACTTAAAAGATACAGAGTCCATGGACATACAGAATATAAGAAAGAGACTAGGTAAGTATTATACCTTATTTAATATTTTTTAAAGGTTATGATGCATGTGGGAAATCATAGCCTTACAGTTCTGAAAGATAAAGGCAAAGTAGTTCACACCCTTCCCTTTTCTTTGAGAAAGTGATAATCAGCAGAGAGAGAAAATACCACCTGGTTTCAGCCATGTGGCAGTGCCTAGTTAAATCAGTTCAATACTTTGTCATTAAAACAGCTTGGCGATTTGGATATCTGGATTTTGTCCATAAGATCTTGAACTCATGTCTGGGACAAAATTTTGCGAGTACAGTGCAATTTAATGAAGATTTTAATGAATATGGATGCAGTTTCAATGAAGGGAGGGAAATTCTCCAAAATCCACTATTGAATTCTGTTTCTGATGTACCTAGTCAGTATCAAAGCTTTTCCAACGTGTGATAGTTGAGGTGAAGATATCATATAACTATGAACTGCAGGAATAGGCAGTTAAGGACAGAGAAGCAAAAGACTGAATGTGAATATTTGTGTTTGCAGGCATGGATCCTCATGAATATAACAAGGTTATTTAATCTGTTGTTATGCATGCTGAAGGAAAACGTCAATTAACAAAGGAAACATTATACAAAAAAAACATCACACACAGAGAAGAATGGATGCTGTCTCAAATTTCCTATCTTTTCTCATGCAATATTCCATTGGTTGCAAGAGAGATTTTTTACTTTGAAAATTAGATAGGTCTAAGTGTTTTATGTGACAGCTCAGAGCAAAATACTAACACTTCACTATTTCTATACGCAAGTTGAAGCATGACTTTAAAGGTCACTAAGGACTGAAGTGTCCCAATACATTATATCTAAAGAAAAACTTGTGCTAATTAAAAACGCAAGATTTATTGTTTGCTTTGTTAACATGTCTCCATTAAGTCACACTTTCATTTGAGGATCAAATAGGGACTTAGAGCACATTTAAAATGACAATTTACTCTTTATCCTACTGTCACCATGATTGTGAAGAATTTGTTTGGTGAGAATCAAAACGTTAATGTAAGCAGAATTTCGACCTTGAGTAAAAGACTGGAGACTAACTGTCACCCCTTTTGACAAACATTTCAACAATGCTTCTCAAAATTATCAGGAACATAATACAACTAAACCACAATCACAAATGAAAATATTGCAAACACTTAGTATAGATCATTCTGAGTAATGTAATCCTTGAAATTAACTTCTTTTTCTGTTTTCATGGTGTCTGTTAAGACTGAGATTTTAATTCTATGAATTATATATAAATTTCTAATGACAATTTCGTGCTGCTACATTTCAACAACGTTGATTAATTAATAAATTTTTTTATATATGAAATAATTTCCCTTTGTGATTTAACTCTTTTTTTCTTTATCATATTCTGTGATTAGAGGCAAAGGTAGAATTTCTGACTGTCTGTGCATCTCTTTTCTTTCCATTGGAACTATGAAATATAAGGATATGAATCTCTAGATGCATTTTCTTTATCCCCTGTAATGTCTTTCCTTGTTAACATTGTGAAGCCTGAATTGACCCGAGTCTTCTGCATTAATACTGTATGTTAGCTTTTAACAAGAAGATATAAATATCCAGAAGTAGACTAATTTCATGTATTTTTTATGCACTGGGAAAATTTGAAGCATAATCTCATTACTTTATAGTATTCCTCTTGCTTTATATTCAACAGAGTGCTTTTATTTTCAATAGCTGCAGAAACAGCATTTGCTGCAGTACTTGTTCAGTCTAGAGTCAAATATGAGGTAAAGCAAGGATACTAAATGACAAGTATCCTTGATATCCTTGATATGGCAAGAGTTAATTTTCCTTTACTCTCATACCCACTTGAGGGACACGGTGACTAACACACTCTGGAATGGAGCATGAGGATGAGTGACTGAATCTGATGTTAAATTTTCTTTTTCGCCTTCCTTTTTAAAAAATTAATTTAAAAACT
The DNA here is from genome assembly GCF_025592945.1 of Manacus candei. Lineage (NCBI taxonomy): Eukaryota > Metazoa > Chordata > Aves > Passeriformes > Pipridae > Manacus > Manacus candei. Next base: position 3,193,126 of record NW_026138122.1, on the reverse strand, counting down.
CATACTGTCACGCAAGCTACTCAAGAATCTTGAGTATCCTTTTCTCATTATGTCACTTAGTTCAAGGCTGCACAATTGCAGCTTGTGGGTGGATTTCTACTGATTGGAGCACATATGTTTCAAACATTTGAATGGTTTTCTTTATGCTTGTACTTTCCTGGAGAATGTGACAATTGGGAAGTTTTAAAAGTGATGAGGTTCTAAATCTGGAACTAAGCAGCAATGATGTGGAAAACAACTGGGGAGCAGCAAACAGGCAGTGCAAGGATAGTGATAGATGGTTTCATGTATAATTTTGGATTAATAGACTACAAACAGGAGTGAACTGCAGGTATAGACACAGGTATACTTTATTTTCAGCTGGTTGGTGAAGGATAAATGTGATTTATTATAAATAAAACTATGAAAAATTTTATAACAAAGTGACTTTAGGAAGAAAATAACTGGTGTGAAGAATAAAAAATAAACCAAGTAAGTTAAAAAAAAAGTCAATACCAAAGCTCAGTACTAAACAGAGTAAAACCCTGCAGTCAGATATTCTGACAGTATTAGGTGTTGTCAAGGTGGATCAGGTGCATTAAGTCAAATGTTCATTCTCTGACATTGATCACTATTCCTTGTTTCAGACAAAAATATGGGAAGACTGACACGGTTGGGTCTCAGAGGTCAGACACCTATTTCAGCATGATATTTAACTCCTGAAGGTTGGATCCAGTCCTGAAATCTCAGAGCTGCTACCCTCTGATCCTTATTAACACCTTGGCTGGCTCTTGTGATTGCTCTCTTTAAACATATGCCTTGATCTTCTGTGATAAATCTTGCTCTCCTATGACTCCTGGCAGCACTGCTGCTGCAAATATACCCCATTGCCAGGCAGCACTGACATTCTCTTCTGGGTCTAGGCCATTACCATAAGTAATGGTATGGTATTTTTTGCTATCTCTGGCCTAGGATTGCTCCAGAATAGGAATAATTAGTGTATCAAGTCTGATACATGCCACAAAATTTTGTCTTTGATGTATGCTGACCAGGGATCTCCAGAAACACTAGAATTTTTCTCAGGGAGGGGGCAATAGAGTAACAGTCTTAGTAGGCTAAAGCTAGAGGTATAGTTGCTTGCAATATCTTGTTATACTGGTTACAGCTGAAGGGGGTGAAACTCGTTTTCCACATCTTAACAAATATTCTAAGCACAGTTTTTAAGCTGCCAGTCTTGGTACATTTTGAACAGAAACTAGAGTGATTTGAGAAAAATACTTGAGTTTCACACATTTTTTTTCTGAACAGCTAAAACTTCTCCAAATGAGGTCTTCTTTTTCTTCCTAGGAAACCAAAGTTGTGTCATTCTTCGAATTGATATTTCCCAAGATCTGAATAAATAAAGTAGAATATTCTAACCATTTGAAAAATAAAAAGCTATTTCTGAAATCGGGTTTTCATATATTAGAAATTGCAGACAGGTATAGTCGTCAAAGATTACACAAACATCTACAAGAATTAATCATTGAAAATAAAAAGCCTAGGTAAAAAAAACATTTAAAAACAAACAAACAAACAAACAACAACAACAAAAAACCCCCCACCAAAACTATCAAGGGAATCAAAGCGGTGGGAGTTCATTTTCATTTTTATTGCAGTCTTAGTGGTGAGTTAATTTACATATGCAAACTTTAGCAAAACAGCTGCAGTTTCCTGGAGAGATCAGTATTTTTTATGTCTATGAATAGCAACTAAAGCCCTGAGTAGGCAGCATATTTCTGTGATAGTATAGATTTGTATTATTTAAAACTCAAATCTCAAAATCAAGGGTTTCATGAAACTAACATCAATGTTTCTAAAGTTCAATGTATATAATAATATTTTCATAAGGATAGAGACAAGGTTGAAAATCATTCCCTAACATATTTTAATTGCTAAAAAAATATTTCTTTTTATGTATTACCCCAGTGTTTTTATTGCCTCTTTGTTTATATACATATATAAAATACTCAAATTACTTTATTTTTATATTTTATTTCAAAATAATTAAGACCCATGTAAGTAGGAACACAAAGGAACTTAATATTTTATGCTTGATCCATTTAAACAGACCACACATTTTCTCAGAATACGTATGGGCATCTTACAGCTCCAGAAATGGGGGCATCTTACAGCTGCAGGGTGAAAATTACTGTTGTATTTCACATACCTATTACCAGTCTAAGGATGACTTCTGCATGCTCTTAAAAGATTGTCCCATTTGTCTGATGTTTAAACTTTACAGCCTTCTGTTTTTGCTCCAGTAACCCTTTCAAATAAAAATTAGGAAGTCTAAATCTGCATCCTGCTATATTATATATTCTATCAGGTTTCCTTCTTAATTGTTTTTACTTCATTCCCTCTTTTTGTGTTGTTGAATGAAACTAATAGTTTCCACTTTCAGCTACCCTCCAAGCCTGGTTTAGCTGCTTTGATGGGTACAACTGGAGTCTGCTGTGAGGAACAAAATTTTCTGTAGTCAGAGATGCTGGCATACCAGTCTTTCTTAAATGCCAAAGAAGCCACGTGAGCATTTCATCACATTCTGTTGTTTGTGTGTTTCAGTATGGCTTCAGACACAGCCTGTCATCATTAGTCATCATGATGAGTGAAGAAGTGGAGATTTACAGAATACAGAAATGGACCCATACTTTACACTGTTGATGGAGAAGGACTTTTTTTTTTGCTCTGGAGATTCCAATATGTGCTTCCAAGGCAAATTCTGAAAGAGATTAAGACTATGCAGTTATTTATTTGGATTAAAAGCTGTCAACAGTTTGACGTCATCATTACATCTAAACCTTTTACTACTATAGTCACAGATTTTATGTACTGTCCTTTGTTTCTCTTTGTGCTTACTCTGCAGATCCCTGTAGATCTTCAGGGGTGTATAGACTAGTCATAAATCTAAAAGCAGCCAAGGGCAACCAACGTAAAGAAACAGATTTCTTAACAATTCGAGAACTGAATCAGGTAGGTATGTGCAGGTTGCAGCTTGAATTTTTATGTTGTCAGAGTCTGTGAGCATTCCTGTAGTAAACCATGACAATAACAAATATTAATGTATCAGAGCACCTCAGAGTCATTGTTTTCTGTGAAGTTACAAGGTGTTATCTATTGATGTGTAAATGAGAAATTAAGCCAGTAAACAAGAAAGCATCATTATAATCATAAGACTGACTGTACAACCAAGAGTTTTTAACATTGTCTCTATTTAGTGTTGCAGGAAATGCAAAAATAAAGAGTTATTGTTACATATAACTAACTTTGGACCCTCAATCAAATATGCAACACTGGCTAGAAATATCCTGAGGCAAATGTAATCATCACTTTCAGGTGAATCAAAGACTAAGTGAAATGCAAAAATAAATGGCGGTCTCCAAGCTAATTCAATTCAAAGCTGGTCAGCACAAGTTGATATACAGTAGTTGGTTTTCTGTCCCACAGAGATTTTGGGCCAAATATGGTGTTCAACTTTGAGTCAACATATACATACAATTGCATCTGAGTCTATGAACTGCTATGGAATGTCAGCCAAAGGACAACTGATATCTGGAAAAAGACTACCTAAACATGATTATCAAGCAGTGCACAATTAATAAGCAACAACAATTCTACTCCAGGTTCATTTTCAAAGATTTAGTATTTGGTCCTTAAGATTTATTTCTAAATATTTCATTTCATATATTGCAGTAAGTTTTTAGAACCTATCATAAAATCATGCTGTAATGAGTGGTAAGCATATTATGACTCTAACCTGCTCTTATATTTTCTAAGCAAAGATGTAAAGAAAGTAACAGAACAGATGCTTATCTATTTATGACTACCCAACTGTGTTAGATATACCAGCTTTTCTTTTCTTTATTTTGCCAGAATTTCTTCAAGCATCTGCCACACCAAAAGCTAGCATGCAGACACTTATGGGTGTGCATTCTGTTTACAGCCAGAAGTTGTCACAGATTTGAATGTTGTCTCTGTAAGGGTAAATACATAAGACACATCTAAATATTCTTATTTAGACCTGAGATATTTATTTCAAATATGTCTTGTGGCAGCAAGATAATTATTTCCTGTTGGTTTTATCTTGCTGATTTTGAATTTGTTTGTCATCCAACAAAGCAGTTCTGCATATGTTAATACTCACATGCACTAGATTTTGGATTTTTCAGGCTATTTCCATCTGTACCCACATCTACTAACTATCTGATCCAAACCCTAGAACCTAAATATTCTGATGAGCTGTGTGTTCAAGTGAATGTGTGGTATTTTTCATACAAATTAATTGGATTTAGTGATCAAACACCCAAAGGGAAAATAACACATGAACAAAATTGACAAATGCATTTCTTTTATTAGGAATGTTTATTTTCCTTTTAAAAACAAGACAGCTAACTAATATATCCCTTTATAATCCTTCATATTATAAAACAGAAAGTAAGGTTGGAGGCAACTCAACAAAAGTTTTTGACACCTAAACAAACATCTCTTTAGAAGGGGGCCTCATAGTATCATGAAGTCAAGAACATGACAAGGTTTTTTGCTGGGGAAAATTGTTTAATGCCAAAACAAGTAATAAAAGGCTTTGAAGTTTTATCAGTTTACTTCAGGTTTCTGGGAGGAAGGAGAAGTTGTTCAAAATAGAAGATATAATTTACACTTACACGGTTTTATATGTTTCTTTGCTTTATTTCACTTTTGCATTTGAAACAGAAAAGCACAAACAGATGTAGTGGTTGGCATAGCAAGATGCTATGTGTCCTCTCAGCGTAAAAACCTATGCAAATTTATAGAGAGTGGAAATCTCAGCAGTTTTTTAGCTTTGCAATGTCAGGATGAATCAAATTTATCAATAGAGTTTTGTCAGAAACAGAAGCCAGGCTTTATGGGAAGATTGATGTGGTCAGCATTATGCATTGTAATCAAGCCATGAGTCAAAAGAGATTAAATATTGACAAAGGTACTTTGACTAGTCTGAGGTTAAAGCAAATTACTGATACCTTCCAGAAATATTATCATTATGTCAACGAATATATGATAATCCTACCACTGCTTATGTTATCCATTATACAGTGCTGGACTCTAAGGATTCATTTTCATGTGGAAAAGAAATTAAAACATAATAAAAAGCAAAGAAGAAAAAGCCCTGAGGCTGAAGAAGAAAACTGATATTAGATTTAGCAGCAGCATTAGATAGCACTTTTTAATGAGCTGGTTTATACACCATTAACCCATCAAAAGACAAGAGAGAAAGTAGTAACCTGGAAATGTCTTGAGAAATGAACCATATCATCACAGAGTTAATAAGCAAAACGATGACAAGCCTCTTAGTAGTGGAGATTTTACAGGGAATAAGAAATGGTTCACTCATACTTCTATCAGTACTCGATTAAAAAATGTGAAGGTCAATGTTTTAACTTCAATATCTCTCCTAAACCTTTCCAAATCATGTAAATGTCATTAACTTTAAGATATTCTACAGTGATTATTTCCAGTGATATGTCTCTGGATTTTACCCAAAATAAAATTCTCACAAGTGTAAGCATTTTTTTTCCTTGAAAAATCTATCACAAACAGCACAGTGTTACTCCTGATTTGGGGCAATATTAGGCAGAAGTATAACTAGTATTTGTTTCTTTTGGTCTGTTAAGGAAACCGTAACAAAACAAGTCATAATGGTATAGCACTTGGATTATTTTCAAATTACTAAATGACAGCAAATTATTTGGACTGGACTGATTACACGCGACGACGTATCAAAATACGCAAGTCCTTTCCTTGCAGAATATTGTCCAGCCTTGCAACAAAACTCAGGTTGCATGATTACAGACCAAGTGTCAAAGCACAGAGTGATTGTGAATAATGCAGCAACTAATTTGGCAAAACTTGCAGCAGGCCTAAAAGTTTACGAGTAATGTAGTCACAAGGTTTGGTGTTCCACTAAGCTGAGTCACAGACAGCAGCTTTTCAAGCTACCATAGTATTTTTACTCTTGTTCATAAAGAACTTCTTTCACAGTAAAAAGTAAGTTCAGATTTTTCTTCATCTGTCAGGTAGTTTCTGCATTCTTGTTCTCTTTCACCCTGGTGCTGATCAATAAGCAAGACTTCAAATTTTTCTGCAGCAAATACGACTTGCAGAGTTTTAGACCTTTTTTTCTTCTTCATTTTCTGTCTATTTCCTTCTTGTCTGGTCAATTTATATTGTCCAAGTAAATATACCAATTTCTGTCAATTTATATTGTTCAAGTAAATACACCTTTTAAAGCTGGAATCCGTGCAAATTGGACTTTAAACTGCAGGTCCTGTATCATTGCAGAAAAAGGATGTAATTGTTAGGAATGTATGGTCATTCACTATCTTCACTGCTTCTCTCAGACCTGAATTACTCAATTCAGAAGCAGAGCAACTTCCACAGGCAGCATAATTTGTACTCACAAGTTATAGTCACAAAAAGGATAATATTAGGCAAACACAAAGAAAATGTTTCACTTGATATTACTGCTGATTATATTTATAAGACATGTTCATGTAAAGGAAATTAGCTGAATGTCACCACTCCTCCCATCCAAGAAAATCTCCAAAACCAGGAGGGGAGCAGAGAAAACATTGACAGAAACCATCTTCAGAAAAATTCCTTCTCCTGAAGAAGTTTGACCAAGATGTACCACACCCTAAGAATTCTGGGGTGGCTGTAAGAGATCTTGAAGTATACTATAAGCATAACGTTTCATTAGGTAGGAACTTATGAGCAAACTCAGTTTGTTCTGTTTCATAGGGAGTTTCTTTCAAGCCTCATCATGATGAAGAAAAAGGCTAAAAATACTGTTGCTCAATCTCCTTTTCTTAATATACCCTTATGACACATTATCTCCAAATCTAAGTCCAAATGCCACTTTCAATAGATAAAGCTGAAGGACAGCAAGAGCAAAAGCAGCATGAGGGACATTACATGTCAGATAACCTTGAAGGTAAATGTCAGAGCTCATCTTGCTGAACCCCATGCAGTTTTTCTTCTTGCTCTTTTAGTCAGTTTGAAGGAAAAATCCCTTTGAATCAAAACATTTAAACATCCATTAAAAAAAAAAAATCTTTTACTCCCAGAACCAAGCATTTTGTGCAGTGTAAAAATTGCAGCGTTACAAGACAAAAAACAAGCTCTACCAGAAAGAATAAGAGAAGTTCTGATTGCAGGCTGAAAAGTACCCCTTGCATTGACAAAAACTCCAAAAAAACTAGAAAGGTATCTATTATGTCTCACTTCCCATCCCTAGAAAACCCTGAGATTAGCTCAGTTGGTTAGAGCCTGGTGCTAACACCAAGGTTATGGGTTTGATCCACGTATGGGCGATTCACTTAAGAACTGGACTCGATGATCCTTGTGGGTTCCTTCCAACTCAGAATATTCTGTGATTCTCTGAAAACTTAGTTTTTCATAAAATACACAGCAAATGTTTCCCATCCCCCAAAACATACCAAGGCACATGAGAAAACTATATTTCTGATATTTCCATTGGAGAAAAGTCTTTACACTGCTCTTCCACAAATAAAATTCTCTACTTCTGTTCTAACAGATGCACCTGCAACAGCTATAAACAATACTTCAGTGTGATAAGCATCCTATATTTATACCATTCCCAACACCCTTGAAGCTCCACTATGGTGCTTTACAGGTCCTGGATACTCCACAGAGTAACACTGAGAACTGACATCAGCTGCTCCACCACTGTCACCACCAGCAACTCCCCCTGCATCATGCTGATCCTTAGAAAGACATCTGTCAGTTTATTTGGTCCTGAGGACCAGCAGTTACTGTTAGATGGCTTGTAGTCTCCTAGAACGCTTCCATCAACGCTGTCTCCGCACAATCCTAAACATCCACTGGTCAGATTTTGTGACCAATACATCTGTTCTAGAACAAGCAGCAGTCACAAGTATTGAGGCCATGTTGCTGAGAACACAGCTGTGCTGGGCAGGGCACATCTCAAGGATGAAGGACCACCGCCTCCCTAAGATCTTGCTTTACGGTGAACTTGTGTGATGGTTTCACTCAGGCCTTCCTGGAGACCAGCTTGTAACCAGGAAGGAACTAGGAAGGTGATCATGGAAGTATTCCACGCTATTCCTTTACGTAACATGAGGTATAAATAAAGCCAGTAGGAGGGACCTCGCTCTCTTCCTTTCCAGCGAGGTTCGAGAACGGTGGGTCCCTGTCTCGGTCTGGCTTATCTGGAGCTGAGGCCTACAGTGACTGCTGTTATCTGCCACGTGTGAGGGGAGAGCACTGGGCCGTGTCCGGCCATCCTGCCTGTTCAAAGGGAAGTGGTGAGATTTTGCTGATTTACCTTCAGTTGGCTGGTTGACTTGTTTGGTCTTTGTCCCTTTTTTTTGTCCTTTTTCCCTTCTCCCTCCCCCTCTTCCCTTTTTTGGGGAGCTGTTTGGGATTTCGGGAGTCGCGGTGTATAGTATTCTCATTGTATATATCTGTCTCATATGTAATATATATATATATATAATTTTTTACTATAGCTTTGGCTTCTTAAGTCATTTTTTTTTTCTCTTCCCTCTCTGGGAAGCAGGTCCTTGTTGTCGAGTTTCAGGACTTGGCAGGAAGCCAGCTCAAAACTTACACAACTTGCCACCGGCTGCCGCAAGAGAGGAGCCCTGAAGAGAAGACACAAGGACTCCCTGAAACAACATCTCAGCCTTGACCATACTGATCATCATAACTGGTCTACTCTGGCCTCAAATCAGGAGGCCTGGAGACACACCATCTATAACACTGCTGATGTTTTTGAGAACGCACACAGGATCACCCTTGAGGAGAAAAGATAACGCAGAAAGAATCGAGTCTTGCAGAATATACCATCTAAGGAGTCTTTCTGCTGTGCCTTTTGCAACCAGACATGCCTATCTCGTACTGGCCTTTTTAGCCACCAACGCACTTGTGACAAACATGGGCAGAGCCTTTCCCAAATCTTTGTTCATGAAGCCCAGCCACGAAAAAAAAAAGATATTCAAGCACATAGGAACTCTCTAGCCTCAGAGAAGAAGGAATTTGAATATCTTTAGACCTTGCACTCAACTCCAGCTACCTGCACAGATTTAGAATTTTTTTGACACGTCTCTTGAATTCCTTTTAACCTTCCAGAAATTGAAAGTGTTTGCCCTTTCTGGGCAAGGAATTGAAGATATCTGCTGCACATCCGTGCTGTCAGCACTGCACACAGAAATCAGGAAAGAAAATGGTGTGCACAGGCATTTAGGGTTTCCCACAAAGGGAATTGCCAACAGTAACTTTTTCATACTACACAAAACTGAATTGTGTATCAAATGGTAACAAAATATATAATACTTTACTGGTATTGAATAAAAGTTCCTATAGGCTTGTCAGTAAAAACTCTTGAAATCTATATCCTAATTTAGGATCTTTATCATTTTGTATATACATAAGCAAAGAATAGTATCCAAGTTAAAAGAAATGCATCTAGTATAATATTTTAACTTACTGTATTATTTTCTCTGTTGAGATAGCACAAAGAAAGGATTGAGTCTGAATTCTTTGGTATGGTTGTTGTTTTGTTTTTTTTTTTTTTTAGTTCTCACAAAATACTCTGATGAAATCCTTTACATGACAGTGAAATGTAAATGCTGTCACTTATTAAAGGAGAAATACTCTGAGCAATCAGGACAATCCCTCTTCTAAATGAAACGTGGATAATTGCATTAGAATAGGTTACATTCAGCTGAGCTCCATAGAAGATTTTATTGAGTTAGCAGTGTATTTTTTCAGCTCAAAAGAATGGGTACAATTCACTAGAGAGAAATCTCATGATGGAGTTTATTTTAGACGCAAGCACTTGTTTTGAATAAATAACTGCATCTTCCTATCCTAAATATGTGTTATTGATGTACTGCTAGTATTGGGCTTATATTGTTTTCATCAGGGTTTATGGATTTTTCTGAGGTTCATGGGTTTATGTATCTGTATGTTTATCTGTTCCTATAATGTTATCATATATAACCAGAATAAGTGATAACATAGTAAAATCTACAACAAAATTCAGACACATAAATCAACAGCAATGATTCTGGATATGTAATAAATTTATTTATTGGGTAAGGATGTTTTGGAAAGGGTTTTGTGCAAAACATAAAAGTATATCCAATCATATTAGATTCATGCAAAATGTAGATTTGATTCCTGACACTAATGGCTAGTAGATGATGAAGAAAATTTATTTAGAAAGTAGTCAGTCACCAGTCCAGACAAGAAAAAAACAAACCCTCATACCTACTACCATTAACACATAATTGAATTTTGGATGGGAAGAGAAAGAGGGTCTTCTGCAAGGCTAGAGTTATGAGTCTCTTAAGTGCTGAAAGCAAACCAAAGAGGGAGGGAATTTGGCCATCAGAGCATTATCTCCCTTCCCTTCTTGCCCTCTCATGTCACAGTTTGAGGCTGTCTGCAATGAAAACTGAATTTACTTCATTTCTGCTGATGTACTATGAAATGTAGCTGTCTTTAACAGACACATCAGTCTGCTTATATCTGTGAACTACCTCACATACTGTAAGACACTTACATTGTACCAAATAATAGTTGGAGATGTCCAGTAATGAGTAATTGATCATAGACCATTATATTCCAAAGTACTTTTAAGTGGATTTGTTAGTTTGTAACAGGGTTTAGGAGCCTGTTGAATGCATGTGATTTGCTCACCAGACAAGCCAAATTCATGGTTTATAATGCCTACAATAGCTTTTAAAAGTTTACTGCTTAGAAGCTTGCTGCATATACACATTTTAGCACAAAAGCAGTAGTCTGCAAAAAAATATGCTTGACATCATCACTTCGTTGTGCAACTCTACTGATGACACGTTAAGACATCAGATAATGTATCTTCAATCTATCAAAGAAGGACTTTTCCTGGGCTGTTTAGTTGCTAAAAATGGGTCCAAAGATGGATAATATATTCTGAATATACCTAATGCACATCAGTGATAATTTCTTTTCTAAGCTATGTCTGATCACGTGCAGGCATCAGTGAGAATGAGAATGCACAGATCCCAGCCCTCCTATGAATGTATGTTAAGCATTTTCTTTTCTCTTGCAGTGATTCTAGCATCAGAGAAGACTTAAGCTTGGATCAGCAAAGCCAGCAGTACCCAATAAGCAGTATCACCAAGTCCAGGATGAAAGAAGGAACACTTGACCTTTGCATCTGTTCTGTGAACTTTATTCATGTATCCTTGAAACTCTCTTAACCTCTCTTAATCACAATTTTCATGTTAAACTTTGAAAGGCATTATAGACAGCTATGGAAAAGAAGTGTACAACTCTGGTGCACATAGCTTGTTCACAATGTAAAAAATGTAAATCTAAAACTTCTTTTTTTTTTATTTTGTCATTAGGTCATTTTTTCTGAAGGGAAGAACATGAATCCTATCTTTCAGTTTTTTGGAGAGTATTCTGGTTAAGACTGGATCTAAAAAAAATTACTACTTCACGTAACTTTCAGCAATCTGTAAAATTAGAAAGTTATCAATGTTGTCATAATCTTAAAATGACTTCAGATAGGCAGCTGTGGTTTTGTATTCCTACATGAAAAGAGATTTTGTACAAGACTTAGTATTTTTTCTATCTTACCCTGTTTATTTCATAAATCACAAATTAATACTTACCTACATTCACTACCTAACGAAGCTCTTGTGACAGAGGATACAGTTACACTAGCAAAGCAGGTATCAACTACTTTCTTGCCCATCAGTGCTTGTATGATGTCTCGTATTGGCTTTTTTAGCCACCAGTGTGCTTGCAACAAACATGGGTAGAGCCCTTCCCAAATCTTTTTTCACGAAGCCCAGCCATGATGATGACCTGGATCCATAATATCTTTGATCTTGTGGGGTTTTTAACCAGTCACTGCGCCTGTAGGTTTTTGCCATTGACAGAGCTGAATGATCAGATGGAGTACTAGGTTCAAGGCAAACTCTTTCGATATCTCGACTAACCAGCTTTTTTGATGAGAATAATAGTGCAATGACAGTACACTCAGGACATAATTCATACACGTCTTTTCTACCATGTAGGTTCAAAGAACTAAAGTTCCTCTCAGATGTTATCAAAGAACCTCTCTGAAGTTAATGACAAAGCTCAAGTTATACAGTTTCTTTTTGAATGAATCAAAGCTTGTCCAAAGAAATCCAGCAGCTGTTCCCTCACTATTATTACATTATTTTCTGCAAAATTCTTAAGATCATTTTTGAGGCTTTGGTTTGAATACACCAACTACTGCTACCACCATTTAAAATAGCTAACTTCTTTCACATAATATGTGTTCCGGGGCCAGGAATTCAATGATTCTGGTTTTTCTAGTGTCTTTTTTTCTGATATACATTTATTTTATTGGTTTCGACTCTTTATATACCAGTGTGAAATATCAGTCATTTTAACCGGAATGTTAGACAAGTTCTAAGGCAGTGACTTCTATCTTCAAAAGAGTATTCAGGTACATTAGTCTTACTTTGATTACCTCAGAAACTAAAACAGCTAGATTTTTTCACAAGATCTGAAGATAAATGTAATTTAGTATAGTTTCTGCTCAAAGGTGAAACAGTAAAGCAGTAATGAGTTTATTGACTCATTTTACCACTCACCTTCAGTCTTTCCCTATTGCTTATTTTTACCTACATACCCTTCAGTCTTAATCTGAGTGTTTTCCCCAGACAATTTTCTTTTGTATTGGAGATGCAATCTACAATTATGGCAGCTTCAGAAAATGTGCAAAGAAAAACTGAATGAAGCAAAACTTTACCTAAGTTTTATTGCCAAAACAGGTTCTTAAGGAAAAAACTAGCTCTGTATCTTAATCTGAAATGTGTGTTGAATTTCTGGCTTACATGGTTTAAAAACTCAGATGAGAAGAATTTGTAGTCGTAATTCTGAATCTATTTAAGACCTAAGCTCAGCATTATGGCACTGATAAAACTCCTATGAGAAGATATCAAATAAATTATTGAAATTTATGTTAAATGTTTGTGATTGCTTTTGAAATCTCTACTTATGGTCATAGTTTTATATTATTTGATAACCTTTTATTCCTGCTCTCACTCTCTCTTGCAGTGGTACTGTAACAGGGGTTGGAGCAGGGTCAAGGCACATAAGCAGGCTGATGTGCACACTCTGCAGCGTTGTCACTGTCATTGTACACTCCAGACAGAAGGAATGAATTCTCAGCATCTCTCAGCTTATACAGCTTTCAATATTTAGTAAAGGTTCTGTGAGAGCAAGAAGGATGGCATAAGGTATAGGTTCTGTTAACTTTATGAATTGCATTAATGATGCTGCTCTGTTATTTTTTAAATATCAACTGTTATTATATGCTACTTTTTGGAAACTCAAACGCTTCATAAATATCTTACTCTTATCCTCACTGATTCTCATATACTTCAAAGTAAATGGGAACGTGTAATATGTATCAGATTGGACTACTTTGACAATAAAATCGTTGACATAGAACAAGAGAAAATTACAGCTGTTTACATCATCTCACACTAAAAACCCCCACAATGATTTATGATGAACTCTAAATATGCAGAAAAGTAGCTTCAAATATACTGGAAGTGAAGAAATTCTCTTATATTTATTGGAAGTATCTTAAGGTTTTTTGAGCCTTTGCATTTAAAATTAATTTCCGTCTTCATAGTAGGTCTGACTGGCATAGACTGTTAAGAACACTGTCCAAAAGTTAATGGAAGTCACATTTCTACTAGTCTTACTTGTTTCAGAAGGAATACAGGGAAAAATAAAGCATGAGTATTCTTCAGTCACTTGACAAGATCACAGTGCTGTACATTCAAAACATTCATGGAAAGCACCTCCACTTTTGTGTGCTTATGAATTATTTCTTCCTCATTTTTTCCTCATCATTTGAAAAATAATACATTTCCTCAGAATGGCTTTCAACATAGTAATACCTGACAGCATCATTGTCTAAATCCACTTTGACATCTGCAAGTCAGAACCATCTACATCTGGACTGAGGAGAGGGCACCCAAGCAAAAGGATAGGGTAGCCTGAGGTGAGGAAGAAGGAGTTTCTACACATTTCAAGGATTTGGAAGAGCCAAACAAAACCCATCTACCTGGGTGGCTTGGTTACCTGTCATCAGGTGTACTGAGTTCTGATAAGTAGAAGGGGTCTACAAATTTTTGGCACACTATGACCCGTTCGTCCAGTGTCACTGAGATCTTGTAGCGGAGTAGTGGAGAGCAGACTCTTGATAAGGTGTGAGAAGTGCGACACTAATTCTGTGAATTATTATGATTAGGTTTATTGCTAATAAAGTATCTAAACATTGCCAATGCAGTATATAATATAAGCAGGTCTAATGGGATATGATATATGCAGGTTTGTCTAGAAATGTACATATTTACAGTACTTGGCCTTGCAGAATGAACAATTACAAAGCAAAAATGCTCCTATGGAGTTTCTTTAGGATTTTATCTCTTTTACCAGATCTTAGTATTTTTACTTACTTGTCTTCAGAGGGGGGGGTTAGCAAGCTGTAGCACCAGTCTGCTAGCATGTTTCTTTTGTCTGCTACATATTATGTGAATTAGCCAATATTTCTGTATTCGTGCATTCTGTATAATGCTGCTTGTGGAAACTCATTACAGGGTCCAAGAAGCCCAAATACATGTGGATCAGTTAAGAATGCATTACATCTATACCCGTGCACAGATCTTTCAAGCAAGCACCCATGTACTCCTATGGAGTCTGAAGATTGGTAATATCCTGACCATTCACATGCCCTGATACTAGAAATTTCTCAAAAGGAATAAAGTCTGACAGCACAAACACCTGTAAAACAGGATAGGCAAGACAGGAAGAAAGCGAGGATGTATTTACTATGGAAGTCAGTCCTACCTGTGGCTGCAAAGCATGGTGTGTAGGAAATCCTACATGTGACTGTCCCTCTGTACTTGGCACTGAGATCACACCTTGAGTCCTGTGTTCAGGACCTTGATTCTGCCATCTTTAGGAGGTGTTTCAAAAGAAAAATTACCTGATCAACATTTTTTCAAATTTTTTATGCTTATGCATGGACTACATATAACAGAGACACCTTAGATTTTATCTGGCATATGCCCTCCTACACTATCTTGTGGTCATGGCTCTCCATTCAGGGCTGAACATTTCTTTGTAATAGCCTGTTTCAGAAGATCACCATACTGGGGAAGAACTGAATGTGTAAGAAGGCAGGAGCAAACTTCGAGACTGAATTTCATATTGGCATTTGAGGGGAGTCAGAATCCAGTATTTACTTTTTACTACCAGTCCTGCTGCATTGTGTGAGGCAAAAGGATGATTCAGCACCTAAACTTAGCCTGAGCTGCCCCTTCTGCTTAGTCCAAAAGATACAACTGTTTTGGTCTTAGAATTCTTAAATGCTGGGCTCTGTGGACTGCTTCTCTAACAAATAATTTTTCCAACTTTCATTTCCTGTTATGGAGATAGTTCTTTCCTTCAAAATCAAAGTATTCCTTTAAAAAAGTAAAATTAGGATAAATTACTGAAATGAAGGAATACAAATTAATGACTCTAGAAAATGCATACTTGCTTCTATATCACCTCACACATCTTATGCTATAGTACCTCAGTCCCCTGCTGATCACAACAGTATTTTGAAACTCTTAAGAACATTGTATTAAATGCAATAGTATTAAATAAGGGTTCTTAGGTGAGATAGAAAACTATACTCAGGATAACCATGGCTGTTGTGCTGTATACATTGCTTCAAAATTCGGTGATAGGTATTAGAAGACTAAGCTAAACTTCTGTGGTTTGGACTTCATAAAGGAGACTTAAAAACTATATTAATCAGCTTTAAACCTATAACTGCAACCAGGAAGCCTGCTAATGAGACAGATCAGTTATAGAGTAATATACTACTTATCTATATTGGTAATTAATTACGTAATTTAAAAAAATTCTAGGCACAAAGTGAAACAGACTCCTCTGATGCAGTATTCGACAGGTAGATATATCTGTGAAAGACACAATAATTATTTAGCATTTCCTGTGTCTTTTCCTTTTCTTTTAGAAGGTATGTTATATATATTATTGTAAGGTTTTCATGTCTGTTTGCATAGCAAGGTCACCAATCAAACAAAGAAACAAATATTTTGTCTTCCTGTTTGCTTATGAAGTACCAAATGCAGCTACTTCATTTACTATATGTAGACAGCAAAAAGGATGCTAAAAGTATTCCTTCTTCATTTGGTAAAGTAACAAGCACAAGTTCCAAGGAAGAAAACAGGCTTTTAATACTGTCACTTTTGAGTGTAGACAAAGCAAAACTGTAAAATCAGGTTTGGCTTCAGAAACAGGAAGCAATGTAAATTTTTTTCCAGATGATAGTAGTTATTTAAAAGCTTAATAGAAGGTATTTAAAAGCTTAATAGAAGGTATTTTAAAAGAGGGAAGAAATCAAACTAGGTAAAACAGACAGCTCAGAGACAGGATTAGCAAAACTAAATCATAGAGTAAATCTGGGCTAAAAATGGAGACCAACATGTGACTTTGCTCTAATTCATTAATGACTTTGTCATTATTGCAGTGTTATATCAGATCACTGAGTAGAAAAAGTAAATGCTGCTTTATAGCCAAAATAACAGATAACCAGTGCAGCTGCATCTCTTCTGAGGCTGACAAATTCAGAAATGCCCACTGGTTTTAGCTGGCATATGGCACCACACAAAAACCTTACAGACTCTTTGGGGTTTCTGAAATGAGTTCCCTTATGGAACCCTGAGGAAGAAGTGAAGGGATGATACCAGAGGTACCACCTGCCACTTACAACCTGCAGTGACTTCTGCTGTTTGGGGAAGGAGGGAAAATACTTCTCTGCATTGAGCAGGATGATGAAGATTCATGTCATTATAGACTGAACAAAAGATAAAGACCATTGTTGCCTCCCCATGGTCAGAAAATGCCAGTCTCCTACAGCATTTTCTCACTGACGTAGTGCCTGTTGAAGCATGAGTTGCCTCAGAGGGGTAAGCACAGCCCCTCCCTTGCAGGGACTGCTTGCAGGCAGAGCTCTGAGGTCTACATGCCTGTATCTCCAGCAGTAACCCCCCAAAGACTGCTTAAGGGATTAAATGAATATTTTGTAACAGCAGCCTAGAAGGACTTGTCTAAGAAGGGCTTGTCAGGAACAGCTGCACAACAGGCACCTCTGCTGCTATCTGCATCCTCAGACACGTCTCCTCCCACCTGGGCAGCTCTACCACTTGACTAAACTATTCCTGTATCATTCTGTTGGCTTCTCTTGCCTCCAACACCTGCAATTCTAGCAATTTTCTCACTGCACCTTCTCTCTCTTGGATTCTCTCCATCACTCTCAGCAGAAAGCACAAGGGCTGCCCCAAACCCCGTGTATCAAACACACCCAGTCACTCTCTCTGAAGAACATCCCAGGTCTGTTACTACACTGTGGATGCACTGAGGGAAACACACTGTGCTGCATGCCAGGGTTTCTGTGCAGTTCCAGGGCAATTACTTTGTACTGTACTATCTTTCTCTCTGATCCAGCAAGTCTGAATCAATGTACTAAGCAAAGGTATCCAGTTACTACACTCCAGTATGGCTTGACTAACATTGCTGAAGACAGAGAGGTCCTTGGGCTTAAACTGCATCTTTAAATCGATCAATTTGGTTCAAAAAGCAGGGCAAGTGACATAAACTTTTTTCAAATACCTGAATACAGGAACTTGCATCAGCATATACATCTATGTACATCTCAGCAGACGTATGACTGGAACCAAACTTTAGGAAGCAAAAAGCACTCTGGAACATGGTTAAGATGTGGTCAGTCTGTTTATGGTTGTTTCTTAATAATTTGCCCCCGTCTTTCAAAAATTGCTAATTATTTGAATATAGGCATGTCATATCCAGACCCCAAGAAGTGCTTGGTATTGTGGTTTAGATATTTCTTTATTACAAAGGTTTTGTGTAGTACCTTGTTAGATTAGATTACAACAAAAGTTTAAACACCTCTCATGGAGCTCTGCATATGTTTTCACCATATGCCTCACCATCTATAGCTCTTATTCTGCAACAGTGACTGATGTAAGAGATCTACTGAACACATTCACTGTAATCTAGAAGAAAATAACTGTATCACTTAAGAGGTAGGACCAGACACTCGAGAAGGAAAAATAAGCCCACTACCATGAGCTAAGAACTTGACTCATAGAGGATCATATAAATTATGTGTCCCCTATTCTGCTAATGATCTACTCCTTGTGAATGTCCAGGAAAAAAGTAGTCTTGTCTGATAAAAGAAGGCAGTAAAACCTTCTGAAAAACCATTTATCAACACTAACTGCCTCCATCACATCAGTGAAATGTTCCCAAGTTACCCAACAGTTACTTAGAGTATGACAAACAGAAGCAAAACTGTTGTATTTAATATCATTTTACTTCTTTAGGAGAATACTGCATGTCCTCAATACTGAGACACCTATTATAGTAGCTGTGTCACTGTAATAATAAATACTCTAAGAGAATTAATACATAATTAATATTATATTATTAAAATTTATGCTATCTTGTTTATATTTTATTTTAATTATGTTTTGTTATGATTATATTAATATATAATTAATACTCTAATTTCTCAAACTTTTGGGGATTTCTGCTAGGAATCAACCAGAAACTTTGCCTAATTTCCTTTTTCCAACAGTCTCATCTTGAAGCAGGTGTATTAACTGACTCTACCACTATAGCATCTGTTTACAACATCTGCAGAGAACATGCATACTATTAATTCATGCAATCGAAGGAAAAGCAATTAATGAGAAGTGGTCCAAGATCATACATGACTTGCCCTACGTTTCTCCTTTTCTAGTCCAATACTTAGCCACAAATGCTCTCAACCACTTACCAAAGTGCATCAAAGGGACAATAATGGAAACTATGCAGTGATAAATCACTAGCATTTCTATCATGACATTTTGTAATTCTATTGCATTTTTACTGCTATGAATCATATTTTGCGAATGAAATAAGCATCTCTTAGTGGAATGACCTTTTTCTATGAGTGTGGTAGGTACTACACAGTGTGTCTTTCTTATCTCAGATATGCAGTTTGAAAGTCTCAAGTCATTTTAGGCCTTTTTACTTATAAATCAAGGAAATATTTTCAAGATCAAAAATGCCAGAGAAAGTGGCTGCTATGTAAAATAATTTCTGTTGTCACTTGTTATTTCCAAGTCGCTTAAAAAAATTCACCTTTCTAATGGCATTTTCCATATTCTATCTGTGCCCAAAAGTGAACACTTCAGAAACAATTAAGTAAAAACTAGTCTACTTTCTGAGAGAATAGATTTGGCCTTTGTTTCTTTTCTGGATTCTTTATTTCTACCTCCTGGACTACCTACATTATTTTATCACATTATACAAGGACTCCTTTTCAAGAATACCAAAGAGAGAATAGCTTTATACTTTTGTTTAAAAAAAAATTTAAGAAATTAATGCAATTTTACCTGGGGTAAATTCATAAATAATCAAAATAATAATCTATTATTCATAATAATACTTGTCTTTAAAAGAGCAAAGGATTGTGCATGTTCATTTCAAACTTGTTCTGTCAACTTTGCAGATGTTCTTGTCTAAATGTTTATTGGTTAAGGAAATCAAGAACACAAATGATTTTTTCCTGTATCCTTCCAATTGCAGGAAATACTGGGAGAAATAGGAAGACCCAGTTGATCAACATTGGCTTTGAGACTTGTGCCAGCTGCAGTATTTGTGGGTTTTTGATCATGGGTCAGTCTACATGACAACAAACCTGCTGGCAGCAGATGGGGTATACAACTCTCCTAAAGGGAAAAGGATCTTTGCACAAGAGTTAGCAAGACTCACTGAAAGAACTTTCAAGTAGATCTGAAGGGGGAAAGGGATAAAACCAGACTTTTTAGAGATGAGCCTGGCATGCGAGTGTTTGAGGAACAGTATGCTGCTGAGGTCCTTCAGCCTGCCCCGTGATGTTCTGAGTACACTAGAGCACACTTGAAATGTCCCTGTGCTAATGGAAGCAGCGCCCTAGCCACCTCAGTGGGGGTAGGGGATGGAGGTCCATGTGGCAACAAAGACACGAGGCTTGTCGATGTGCTAGTAATCACAGAAATACCTGAGAACATTAACTTAGAAATTAAGGTTTCACTCCCCAAAAAGGTGTCAGAGTCAATAACCACATGAAGTGTATCTACGTCAACAGGAACAGCAGGTGCTGGAAGCCACTGAGAAGCTGGAAAATTATGATATTGTCACAACCATGGAAATATGGTGGAATAACTCATATAACTCTAGTGCTACAATGAATGGCTGTAAACTCATCAGAATGGACAAGTGAAGAAAGAGAGGCGGTGGGATAGTTCTATATGTTAAGGAGTGTTTTGACTATTTAGGGTTTGATGAAGGTAAGGAAGGGGTTGAGTATTTATGGATAAGAACCAGCAAAAAATCATTAACAAAGACAGCATGGCAGGAGTCTGTTATAGCTAACCCAACCAAGGTGAAAAGGCAGATGAAATGTTTTATAAGCAGATGGGAGAACCCTCATGTCCGTTAGTCCTTGTTCTTGTGAGGGACATCATCTTCCCAGATGTCTGCTGGAAATCAAACACAGCAGAGAGGAAGCAATCTAGAAGGTTCCTGGAAGATAATTTCCTGACACAATTGATGAAGCAGCCAGCTAGGGAAGGCACCTTCTGGACCTGTTTTTTGTGAACAGAGAAGGACTGGTAGGTGATGTGATGGTCAGAAACTGCCTGGGGCATAGGAAGTCATGAAATAATACAAGTTTTAGGTTCTTGTAAACGTAAGGAGGAGTGGCAGCAGAATGGTTGCCTTGGACATCCAGAGGACAGACTTTGGCCTGTTTAGGAGACTGGTTGAAAGAGCTCTTTTGGAGGCAGTCTCAAAGGGCAATGGAATGCAGGAAGGTTTGACTGAGAGAGGTGAGACTTCATTGTGATCTTCAACATCCTCATGAGGGGAAGCGGAAGGGCAACTACCAATCTCTTCACTCTTGTGACCAGTGAGAGAACTCAAGGAAATGGCATGAAACTGAGTTAGGGAGGTTTAGGTTGGATATCAGGAAAAGATTTTTCACCCAAGGGGTGGGTGAGCACTAGAACAGGTTGACCAGAGAAAGGGTCACAGCACCAAGCCTGTCCGAGTTCAAGAAGCATTTGGACAATGTTTTCAGGCACATGGTGTGATTCTTGCAGTGTCCTGTCTAGGGCCAGGAGCTGAACTAGATGATCATTGTGTGCCCCTTCTGACTCAGCATAATCTATGATTCTATGTTTCTATGACATTTTTCAAGAAGGAATTTTTACACGTGTGCAAGCTGCAGGAGCAGGTATTCCCACGTGTCAAAAGACAAGTCTCCCTGTGGGGGAGACCAGTCTGTCTGAACAGAGAGCTTTGATTGGAACAAAAAAAAAAAAGCGTTTATGATCCCTGGGAGTGGGAAACTTAGAATGATGACAAGTATGTTATGAGGTTATGATGTTATGCAGGGAGAAAATTAGAAGGGCCAAAGCCCAACTAGAACTGTATCTGCTTGATGCAAATTCTCAGCTCCAGCTCCCATCTAATTATCATTATCTTGCTTTCTTCCTCTCATTAATCTACAGGGTTGCTAGTGTGTTTCAGCCACAGTTTGAACAGTTGGCTCTTGGTTTCACTTTGAGCAACTGTGTTCAGTCCTAACAGTATCTGGTTCCTCCAGTGGGTTCTATGCTCACACAGTCCTGCACTAGCAACGTGCCTTTATGGTGGATCAGATTCCTCAGAAAACTGCCTGTCTCCTTTTTTCTGCACTAAACAATTCACTGGCCTCTTCCTCTCTTCACCTGGATTTTAAGGCTTTTGTCTGCAAGAAAAGACCTTTGGTTTTGACTTGTCTTAATGTCTCCTAGGCTCTCAGAGCAGTTTGTAAACACTGAGAGGAGTTATTATGTAATGTATCATTTTTATGTTTATACAGCATGTGGCACTATTGGACCTACATGACAGTTGAATTTAGGTGCCCTCAAAATATCTGTTAAAAACCCAACATGTTGTATCTAAAATCATCACTGATAAATGGAGACACTTAGAGTTAGAGACAAGCCTGAAATCACATAGTTATCAACTGGTCCTGGGAAAAGAATTCGTGTAAGTTTGATTACAAGGAAGTAGACTATTTCTTTATCTGATATTATTCAGTTTGGCAGTTTTCTGGGTCTTTGTAATCATTCATCAGTCATATTTGCTGGTCATTTGGGTTTCCCCATTTTAGACAAGAGTCTTACATAAATCTGTAGTTCTTTTCACTTTGCAGTAAAATGCTTAGCTCTGATCATTTGAAAGTTGCTCAGTTAGGTCCCAAAATATGTTCCTCCAAGGAAAATGTGATTTAAGAAAAAAAAAAGAAAAATATAGATGTTAAAAAACTCTTTAGCTGAGCCTGACATTTTACTTTTTAAACATTGATGTACTTTGGGCTTCTTCCTATTTACATGCTTAAGTGCTTGCTTGAGACATAAAGATTACTATATTGTCTTGAGGAAGCCACAGAGCAGCTTTGTTAGTTAAAATTACTTGCAGCTGGTAATTTTTGGCAATTAATATTATGAATTCTTGTCACATGGGGCTTGGGGAAGGCAGTTCCAGGTTGCTACTTATCTCTATAAAATGAAGTAAAACGTCAGAAATGATGGGCCCACTGAGAGGATCATGCTAAAATGGGAAATGCTGAAATTACCATATTTATGGTCACTGTAGAAAATGAAGGTCTGAATGAGCTGCTAGGTTTATAGAGAGTGCTAAAGATTTTTTAAAACTTTCTATGCAGCCTCATATAACATAAAAACAGCAACTACTCCTCTCAGAAATAATGAATAAGCAAAAAAACTTGAAGTTTAATGCAGTTTTGCTTATAACTACTGTTGCCTATGACTGGTAATCATAAAGGGAAGAAAGAATTTCTTTTCAGGAAGAAGCAATTCTCCACTATTTTCAAATTCCTATGGTTAGCTTTTGGGTTTGGGGAGGATACAGTGCTCATTGTCCCTCTCATGTTCTCCTCTAAGGCTAAAAAAACCAACATCTGTAAGAGGTCAATTTCCACTGAAGTTCAGACCTTGGTGAGCATCTGGATTGTTCCTCCAAGACTGGTGTACAGTAGGAATAAGGCTATGTGGGTTGGTGTCTTTTTTTTTTTTTCTTCTGCACAAAACTGTTGTAGAATAGATGTACATGATTAAAGGTTTTCAGATCTATCAGAAATTAAATTTTAAAGCTTTGAAAAAATAACTGAACAGAATTTGTTCTGTATCTGACATGACTACATCAAAGCACTACATGGCAGAGAATTTTAATAGCCCATATAACAGCTGAAGTGTGCTTTGTTCTTCTTCACTCATCAAGGTTTGGGCTGCTTTACAAGAACTAAAAAGCTACATTTCCACTTATGTTACCTTATTTGCTTACTTTGGTGTTTCCTGTACATATAATTTTTCTTGGTGGATTTACAAACCACACTGAGCAAAACAAGTGTTTCCTATTCTCAGAGAGCCTTTGTGATTGTGCAACTTAGCTGCCTGCATGTCAATAAGGCTACAATATCCAGACTTTAGCAAATAATGCTGTACTACCTCTAGACAGTATGTACAAGTGTCACTGATTATTTCCTAGGTCTAAATTTTGGGTACAATCCTAACACCAATCACTGCTACTATATTAAAGCTGCTGTGCTGTTCAGTTCTTCTTCCCATGTTAGATTGGATTGAACCAAATATCTGCCAGAAGGCATCCAACCCATGCATATCTCTGTCTGAGGTGCTGAAGATTCCTCCTCCTGTTACCATTAATTTTCTTATGGTTAACAACCTTTTAAAAAGCAAACCAAAGCTAAAATCAAGACCAGCTTCTTACTACTTCTTTTTAAATCATACTATTTTACCTCAGGAAAGCAGGAAGTCAGGAATGTATCACCAAATTTTTCCCATAGGAAAATACTTCAATTTCCATTTGACATATTCACATTCTCTGTGGTCATATGATATTTCCCATTTGAAACACTGGGACATTTCCTGAAATTACATGTTCTTAAAATATTTTCAGTCACAGGAACAAAAATGCTAACCTCAAAATATGCATTTTACTCCAAGGCCTTACACTGGAGAAAGCAATATTCAGAATCTGACCCTTCTGTAGTTTGTACTGTTCTGTCAGTTGTCAGACAGGGACAATAAGCCTCTTAGAGTCTATAGAGGTGGTATTATTTTTTTAGAACCTAACACAATTTTTTTTCATTAAGATTGTGAAATTGACTAATCAGCATCAAATTTTTAATATAGTGCCTGTGCAATTTTTTTTTTCAAATTAAGCACAGAAAAGAATAAAGGAGGTTAATATCTTTAAAAATTAAAAGCAGGTCATAGAAAATTTTAGAAAATAGTAGAGAAACAAGTGTTAGAGACAGAAGTAAAAAATGGTTGCTATTTCAACCCACGATTTATAAAGAATCCTAGCACAGAGTGGACAAGGGCAAAGACTAGTGGAAATAAAAATAGTGTGTTGCAATTGTCATCTAGAAAGTAGCTGTTGCCAGCTAATTTGATTCAGCTGTGTAAGAGATATATATAGTGTGTAATACAGTAAGAAATATTCCTTATTTTGTGCTGAATACAAAGCACCAGATGGATGGTCTTGTATGAAAAAAATTTTGACCAATCGTTGTCTCTTTAGCCTTGACAGCAAACATCATGTGCCTTCTATGGCTTTGGGTCAATACCAATGCATGAGCCTCCTTCCATCTCCCATTTCCAATAACAGTGTCCTGGGGGATGAGAAATAAATGTAGATTACTTGTTACATGCATAAAAGATGAAGTTAATACTGTATAAATGCACTTTTTTCACAACCAAATTTCCAGTGATTTTCCCATCTGACAGATAAATCTTCAACCATTTTGTTCTCTACACGTGGTTCTCTCTTGTCTGTGTAACTTGGTTGGTTATAATCAAAAGGTATATAATGTGAAAATACCTCTTCAACTACCCTAGTAGATTTCTTTCCACTCTCAGTCTGAGTCAGACAGTGAGTTGAGGCATGGAAAGAGAAGCAGTCTTATGATCCCAACAATAACAGGAGAAAAATGTAAATATTTCTTTTCATCAGACATCAGTTTAGCAGAACATAATGCAAGGATGTAATATACAAAACCAAGTCAAGCATGTGAAGACAACGGTAAATATGGCATTGAGCAGCAAAAGGCTAAGCATTGCACCCCTCAAATTTGGGTAGAAATACGCCTGTGAATACGAACAAGCAATGTGAATCCTTCTTGAAACTATTTTTCTTGCTGGTGACAACTTGCTAAAAGTAACATTTTAATAGAGAGGTACCATACATAAACGATAATCCTGGGAGCTGAGGACAATGCACCAAGAATGACAGAGATGTACTGCGCACAACTGTGCAAAAATCCATTTTGTCCAGCTGTGGCAAATTTATGTCACAAATCTGCATGTCACAAATTTGTATGTGCTGTACTTAAACATCAGGGTTTCTTTGGGTATGTTAAATGAGGGTCATTTTCCCCTCCTTCATTTTTTCTGCTGTTAAGCAGAAGAAAAATCTTCTCATCTTGTCAACAACAAGCTGAATGTGAGTCAGCAGTGCCCTGGCAGCCAGGAGGGCCAACCCTGTCCTGGGGGGCATCAGGCAAAGCATCACCAGCCAGTCAAGGGAGGGGATTGTCCCGCTCTGCAGCCTCACCTTGAATATTGTCTGCAGTTTGGGGCACTGCAATATAAAAAAGATATAAATCTATTAAAGAGTGTCTGAAGGAGGGCTAAGAAGATGATGAAGGGCCTTAAGGGGAAGCCATATGAGGAGCTGCTGAGGTCACTTTGTCTGTTCAGCCTAGAGGAGACTGAGGGGAGACGTCATTGAAGTTCAAGCTTCCTTATGAGGGGAAGAGGAGGGGTAGACACTGATCTCTTCTCTGTGGTGACCAGTGACAGACCTGAGGTAATGGATGAAGCTGAGTCAAGGAGGTTTAGGTTGGATATTAGAAAAAGGTTCTTCACCCAGAGAGTGGTTGGGTACTGAACAGGCTTCCCAGGGAAGTGGTCACAGCACCAAGGCTGACAGAGTTCAAGAAGCATTTGGACAATCCTCTCAGGTGCATGGTGAGATTCTTTGTGCTGTCCTGTGCAGGGCCAGGAGTTGGCCTTTGATGATCGTTGTGGGTCCCTTCCAACGCAGCATATTCTGTGATTATGTGTGATTCTTTTTCATGGAGCAACTCTTTGTTTTTCAGCTCAGGATCAAAGTTTCATTACAAAGAGGTTTTTTTTTACTCTTTTTTCCTTCTTGCTTTTTTTCCTGAGCCTTTCAATAAATTATTTAAATTTGTATGTTCTTCATACATGAATAAATCAGATACGGTTTAGAGCTGAAATTTCCATAATAAAATACCTACCTCAGAAAAATATTTGAATTTGGGGAGTAAACTAACAGTTACCCAGGGTTTCTAAAACTTTAGTTAAAAAGATTTCTTCCTAGTTGAGTTCAAGAGTTCAAGAGTTCAAGGGAGAGGTGGGGTGCTACTATATGTGTAAATGAAAGAGCTTTCAAGGAAAGGAAATATTCTGGAGTATGATGTCTCTGACTCTTCCTCACAGTTCAAGATTTTTTTGTGATGAAAATAGGGCTTAAAATAAATTTACTGTGGTAAGTTTTTGTCCTATCTTTGTGTACTCAATATAGGATGCTACTGCCATATTTTTGTTGCTTGTTAGGTAAGCACAGATGTCTATATACAGTACTAAAAGAATCCCTCTCCTAATCATATTTCACTTATTTTATATTTATTTTTTTTAAGTGTATAGTGTGGTGATAGATCTTGGAATAGATGTTTGTACAGCTAATTTTTTCTCCTAATGTCTTCTTTTCCTCTGGGACAACAAATTAATACCATTGGGACAAATCTGGGAATACACGTCTGAATTTTCTTTTCAATCAGTTCAGATGTAGTTACCCAGTAATTTTTTATGTGCAGCAAGTGTTCTAAAATTTGGGGTCATACTTTTTGAGTGTTAGAGATGTTTTATTCAGCAGTGACCGAAACTGAGTAGACGTGAGAATATATGAATCATTGTTATGTTAAAAGAAAAAGACTGAGGATGTTTTGAACAATACTCACTTCGATGAGTGAGTATGTTTCAAAAAAGTTAGAAGGCATGTGAATGTCTTGTATATAAATTCAGGAACCTACAAGTGACAAAAACAAGTGCAAGGTGGTGGCTGGGGTCAATATGCAAGTTAAATTAAACACTCTCTTATATTGAATGGGAACTGCCTGTTTTGTATTATTCTTGCAGAGTCCAAACTTCACTCTGCAGCCTTTGAAGTTTCATTTAAGACTCCAGTATACTGTGGATAGTAGTGGGAAAGTACTGTGTACATCTACCTGCAGTCAGGAGGTGGAGTCCTCACAAAGGTAGTTTTAATACAGTTACTGTAGGCAATGGGGTGAGACACCTCATAGCCGTCCAAGTATACAGTGTCTGCAATGTAGAGATACTTGTAGAGTATAAGCCTTGCAGAAGAGTATATTTATGGCTGCATCTTACTGTTCCTTGGGAACTGGACTTTGGGGTCAGGCACATTACTAAGAATAGAATAGTTGTAACACTTGAAGCTGCAAACATTTTTCTCCTCCCTTTAATTACTGGTCAGTGTTGTGCAATGGATCCAATGTGAAGAACAAGATCCTTGATTGCTGTGTAATTGATTCCTCAGTTACTTAAATCACTTTTTTATCATTTAAACTCCTTATTTTTCTTATGTCAGTATGCCAGCCCCTACTACTTAGACCCCTTTCTGATCTTTCATAACCTGGTTTTAGTAAAACTGTGTAATTACATGGCAGAGTGACAGGAGCAAGACAAAACTGGGAGTAGTGAGGCACTGAATGAATGATCAAAAAGGTTTAATACTATGTTTAAAATGTATTCAATTATTTTAAAAAAATTACAAATAGGGAAGCTTGCTGTACAACTCCATGGGAATGCATTCCCCAAGGCCTCTTCTGTTTTTAATAGGAAGCACAGCTAGAATAGGAAAAGCTATTTTCTTTTTTTATGTGTGTGTGTGTGTGACAGTTTATCTGTCAGGCACATATAATGACTGCCAGATTTAAAAAGTATCCCTTTTGAAACTGTTACTGTGTTCTGCTTGTATATTGTGTTATATTCCTCTTTCATCCTGTGTGGAAGAAATGTTATTGTCTAAGGATGACTAGCTAGGATAAGTAAACTGCAGCATCCATACTGAGTCCACTTCTCTGGGTAGGCCAGGAGTAATGAGATGGTCACCTGGTCCCAGGAACTTTTCTATGAACTATGTACATTACAACCAGATCCCTAAGAAGAATCCATAAATTAAATTTAAAAAAATAAAAAGGGTTCCTGAGGTTTGGTAGTTGTTTCATTTCTTTTGACATATCTTTGGTTGTTTTCTTTGCTTTAGGCTTTAGGATTAGATAGGAGTAACCTGGATAATACTGAACCAGAATAGCTTGAGCTTGTGTGTATATGCTGTAGAAAAAAAGCAAAATTAGAAAAGTTGTATATACTTCTTCAATAAGAAAAGTTTACTTGTCTTTAGGCATTCAACTTCCAAGTATAGGAAACCTTTGTAACTTGAAGGTGTTAACTTTGATAAAAATCGCAAAAACCATTATTTATTATGAAAACTAAATTATTAAGTTCTGTTTGTGGGCAAATAAATATGGTTCAGGTTTATATTGTTTATATCGTAAAGGAGATTCCTTTTAATCTTATCTTTTTTAAAACTCTTTATTTTCCTGCATTTCTGGTATCTCGTTTTATAAACATATGCCATATTGTATAGGCACTTGTCTTTGTTCCTCAGGTAGGGAAAAAACATTTGAGTCTGCATTTAGTTTTGTTAGCAGCGGTGATATAATTTCAAACTGCTCAAGAGAGTATTTTGTATTACTAGTGTATAGTACTACATTTATAGACGTGAAAGATTTTGTCATGATGTCCAATGTCCAGCAGCAGTGAACACTGTATCTTATACCTTGTTTCTTAAACTTACCAAGTGTGATTTCAAAATAATTTAAAGTGTTTTGATTCCACTACTCTCACCGGAAGTTTTCTCTAACCACAGCACATTGGTCTTCCTGATGTGTTGGTGGAAGAAAGTTACAGCTCTCCTCAGCCTTTGCTCTCCTAGGCTGGAAAGACCAAACTCATCTAGTCTTTCTAAAAACAATTGTTCTTTTTCCTGGATGTTGCTGTAGCCTTGCTCCGCATTTGGTTATTATGTCTTTCTTGGATGACCTGTCTACAGTTTCCAGATGAAGACTAAGTAAGCCTTTAAGGGAATACAGTATTTCTAGATTTTTACTGAAAATCTCTCTCCCAACACTTCATAGGATTATTTTACCCTTTCCTTAGCTACATCACTTTGTGTCCATTTACTATTCGACTGTTACATGGATTGATTCCTTCTTCCTCTGGGAAAACAAAGGGAAATATAATTTCTTTATCACGGGCTTTATATCTATGTGTAGATTTGAAATGAACTGTAGCAATATTTTGGGCATGTTGCTGTTAAAATGCAGATCATGTACAAAAGTCAGAGTAGTTACCTGCAGTAAAAAAGTAGATAACTTAACCAGTGACTTTGGTTTAGTTTCTGTATCTTTATTACTTAAGAAATGATCCTAGATTGGTCACGGCTGCCAAACAGTGATATCAAAAATTTAAAACTTTTCCTTTACTGTCATCTATAATTTCCTTTACAACATCTGTCCTTTTATTAGATTTTTTTTTTAATTTAGATTAATTAGGCATTTTTATTAGTCCTGGGGAAGAATAACCCCAGGCACCAGTGCAGGCTGGGGGCTGACCTACTAGAAAGCAGCTCTGTGGAGAAGGACCTGGGCATCCTGCTGAGCAAGAAGCTGTCCATGAGCCAGCAGTGTGTCCCTGTGGCCAAGTAGGCCAATGGTATCATGGAGTACATTAGGAAAAGCATTGCCAGCAGGTCAAGAGAAGTGATTCTGCCCCTATGCTCAGCCCTGGTGAGACCTCACCTGCAGTGCTGTGTCCAGTTCTGGGCTCCTCGGTACCAGAGAGACATGGAACTCCTGGAGGGAATCCAGCAGAGGGTGACAAAGATGATTAAGAGACTGGAAAGTCTCTCTTAAGAGGACAGGCTGAAGGAGCTGGGCCTGTTCAGCCTGAGAAGAGACAGCTGAGAGGGAGCCTCATCAATGCCTATAAACATTTGAAGGGACGGTGTCAAGAGGATGGGGCCAGGCTCTCCTTGGTGGTGCTGAGCAACAAGACAAGAGAAAATGGGTGATGCACAGGAAGTTCCACCTGAACATAAGAAAGAACTTCATTGCCGTGAGGGTGACCAAGCATCAGAACAGATTGCCCAGCGAGGTTGTGGAGTCTCCCTCGCTGGAGATATTCAAGAACCACCTGGACACTCTTCTGTGCAGTGTGCTCTGTGACGACCCTATCTGAGCAGGGAGGTTGGACCAGGTGACCCACTGTGGGCACTTCTCACCTTAACTGTTCCATAATTCTGTGATTCTGTAATTTGCTATTTGTCCTTTTCTTCCTGGAGATTAACATACAGATTCAGTGTCATTCACTAGTCAGGTACAAACTGAAGTCGTACAATGCTGACCATTCTGGAACAATTTACCAGTTTATCACCATGAATATACACTACTGTGAGCAGCCTGACAGGGATTTTTTTTCCTGCCCACGACTAATTCCAGAGTATTCCCTACTCTCACTCTTCTAGTCATATTCTTCTACTTCAGTCAGTGAATTATTTCAATGAACTACCATAATAGGAACTTATACAATATTATTATAATACTTCTGAAAAACTGGATTTTTAAGGTCACTTGAGGTTCACAGAAGGTGTAAAAACCAATTAATATAACAGGAAATATAGAACAGCTTCCAAAACTTTGAACTTTTTGCCTTTCTCTTTTTTATTTTATCTGACATTACAGTTTTGTGGGTTTTCTTTAACTAGTTAACAAGATCATTAAATCCTGATCTTAAATGTCAGCAGAAAAACTTTGTACTTATACATTTAACTTGATAACTCTCTTTCAATTTTTTTTCTTTCCTTTCCTACCCTCCTTTTAATGACTCATTCTATTAAAATATACACTTACCTATAGTTTAAAGAATGGGAACAAATAAAAACTTCCCAAGGATATAAAAAATTAATTTTGAGGAAATGAAACAGTGATACCACAGATAATTATATTATCCCCATATTTTCCAACCGTCAAGGCTTGTCAGTTTGGTTTTATTTCAATACCAATAGCATCTCTCTGTGATACCATGTTTTTGAGATCACTAGTCACTTATTGAATTTGTTTCCTTTTTCTATCACACAATATTTTGTGTTAGACCTCTGCCACCCATTCTTTCTTTTTCAGTTCAATGAAGTCGTTACACTGGCAACTTCTCCTACACAATACATAAAAATTAGAAATACTCTTGTGATCTTGTACTGGAGTCTCCAAAGAAATACAGCCAGATTTCATTTGACTGAGAACTAAGACAACGCATAAAGATCCTATTTTTGCGGTGATTCTCCACTTGCTGCTCAGTTTTTGGTATAGATGTGCCTTTAGGAATGCAAAATCACTCCAGACTTTTGATTATTTAGTTTCCAAATCTCAATTTCCACTTTTATTCAGGCAGTGTTTGGATTACATTATGGTGCCTTTTCAAGACAGAAACTGAAACGTGGTATCTTTAAGTGGCATTGTATTAGACCTACAGATGAAAAATAAAACCTGAAAGGCCCTACTGTTGCTGGACCAGAGCATCAGACTGGAGTAGAAATGCTGCCTTTTCTTTTGAGTGTTATAAGCTTTCAGAGCACTGATGATGAATGGCTAAATTTCAAAGAAGAACATTGTAATAAACCCTTCTTTGCAATTCCACTGTCCTGTGCAAATAGCTCCATTTCAGGGATGTTAAGGCTGCTTTCAAGTTTTTTTTGTATTTAATAGGTGAAAATGGGGATAGTTGTCTCTTCCAATGTATCCATTTGAAAGCAGAAAAGAAAATATCAGACTATTCTCTCAAGAGGAATTAGTACTAATAAACAATTCACTATTAAACTTTTCAGTGAACAAACCAGGTGAGCCTTAGGATTAGAAAGACAGTGACCTTGACTTTTACCAGTCTAGGAATTAGAGCATAAAGT
Source organism: Manacus candei (assembly GCF_025592945.1). Taxonomy (NCBI): domain Eukaryota; kingdom Metazoa; phylum Chordata; class Aves; order Passeriformes; family Pipridae; genus Manacus; species Manacus candei. The sequence continues at coordinate 3,160,744 of NW_026138122.1, read as the reverse complement.
CAGATATGCAGGAAATTTGCAGTAAACAGAGCAGTTTATGGACCTTTTTCAAAAACTGATGACTTAATGAATTCTACATGGATCTCTATGCTAGATCCTTGGCAAGAATACATTCTCTAGCACATATTATTATAAGGACAATTTCATCAGTGTTTCTCACATAAACTTGCATACCAAGGTTTTTCAACAATGATGAAAATGACATCAAAACTTTTCTTTCACTGAACTAGATAAACTTGAACACACTGATAATTAAGCTCTGAATAACAGCAGCTAGTGGGGAGCAGTGAATTGTTGTGAGTGGTAGAAATTCCAGCCAGAATGAGAGCCCAGGGAACCTAAAGTTAGTTAAAATTTTTTGTTAAAAGTAGTTCTTTCACAAAGATACTTTACTCTTTCAAAGTGGACAGTATCCTTCTTTTGCTGTAGCTTGCATGAGATTTCATAAAAGTATTTTTCTAGCTCCTCAAAATGTAGCACAAAACAATGTGAAATAGATTCTTCCTGTTTTGAAGCATTCTGCATTGAAACTGAGTATCAGATGAACCTCCAAGCAAAAGGAAAGTACAGCATTCATTATGCCTGAAACTTTTTTCATTTTATGACAATTCCCAGTGCTTTTGAACAACACCTGACAACAGAACAGCGTAGGTGAAGTGATGTGTGAAACCCCTCCCTTGTTCCCCTGCTCTGCCCTGGTTAAATACAGTTAATGAACTGGAAAATTGATATACATAAAACTGGTGCTGGCTATCTATAGGACACATCAGCATTGAACTGGTCAGTGATTCATGTTTAGCCTGATTAAAGTGAAACCAGCCATATTTTTTATTCCTTCATCCTACACCAAACAGATGGCCTATCACTCTCAGGCGACCATAAAAGTACAAAAGTCTCTCAGAACGAGTTAGATAGAAAATGCAGTATATAATGAAAAATTCTTAAAAATAATTGTGTAAGTGGTCTTATAATGTCAATCACACAGACTTAAAACTATGCCATGCAATGATGCATCCTTGCTATAGAAATGGTCTCTACTTGACTTTTAAAAATTTGTCATTTTGAAATAATTTACTTTAAAATATAGATCAGGGCAATCAGTTTTTTTAGAGCATACTTACACTTGCTCAGTGAAAATATTCATAATAACATACTGTCATGTTGAATTATATTTTTTAATTTAGAATTTGTACTTACATTCTAAGAATGGCAACTATATTACATTGCTCTATGTGCTTTTCTGAAGTTCAGGGGCCTAACGTTACTCCTTACCTGATCCATATCCTTCAGGACTTCAAACTCCCCCCATGCATGGTCACTGCAGCCCAGGCTGATTACAATCTTGATGTCCCCAGTTAGCTCACTTATGTTGGTGCAATGAAGTTGCATCATGAATAGTGAATTCTATTTTCATTTACAGTCTCTATTTTGACAACTAAAAATATTTTGTGAAAAATCGCAGACATTGTGCATGAAATCACCGAAGAAATTCACAATACATTCTTGGAAATTAATAGTGGAGTAATACTTATGACCACTTACATATACCTTAAGCAACACAGGGGCTTAAAACACGGGCCATGAAAACTTTATAATACAGATTTTTCTACAAGTGTGAAGGCAAATCGCATTTGGACTTAACTTTTTTATCAAACCTCCACTAAAAAACACGTTACTTCCATAGTGATGTAACCCAAATTCTGAATAAGCTGTTAGGAACCTCTAAAAAAAAGCTGTTCAGTAAATAAAATAATTTTAAAAGAATGATCAAAATGGGAGTTTTCTATGGAAGTGTATTAAAAGTGGCTAAATGATAACACTGTTTTTTCAACCTTTAGTGTTTTCTAGTAAAAACAGATTAAGGCGTTGAGGGAACCCTGGAATGAACAAATGAAAGGAGTGTTCAGGGTAGAGTTATTCCTTCAGTCACTGATGTCTAATAAAGGGAAAATCCCTCTGTTATGACAGATTTGTTTAACCTCCAAAACAAAGTATCTGAATTCATTCTACCATTGCTTGTTTGTTGTTCTTTTATTACTACAATGCCATCTTTCCACTCATACTTTGACCTCTTTTAGAGTGACAGTCAATCTCACTGGTAATACAAGAAAGTGAAATATTCATGATTTATAGCCAAGCTGTGTACAGCTTTAATAATGTTCCTCCTACTGCAGCCTGTTCAACTATGTAAACCTGTTAAATCTGTATTTATTTCTTTGGTGAAAAAAAGTGGAATCACCATCACTCATAAGTTACTGGTTTTTTCTCTATTGTTGCTAAATTTCTTGTGATTATTTGCCTTCATGTATTAATCTTTGTTTTATTTTGAAGCAGCAAACATATTTGATCCATATTCTTTAGTATTTGGAAAGGGCACTGAAGAATGGTAAGTATTCTTTGTCACACTCAAGTATATGTTCTCTTTACGATTCTACATGAAACAAGAGTCATTGTTAGCAGCCAGTGACCTTCAGAGCAAAGTTTGAACAGTGTGTGTGTATGTTTTCCTTACCTCGTTACTCTTGCAGTTCCTAGAATATGAAGTTGGAATGATATCAGAAAGTTTTTGGCACTTTAGTGACTGCTTGGCAGAAGTTTTAATGGCAGATGAAGAAAACAAATGGCAAAAATATGCAAACTTGATCAAATCAAAACAATCCAAAGAAGCCACAAAATAGTTTTTAATTTCAGGTCTTATCTGTATAAACCATAAAACAACCACTAGAAATGCGTTGTGTGTTTTCTTTCCAGGAAAATGCTAGGCTGGAAAGAAAGCAGAATCTGATGCTAGAGATAAATACATCGAAATTGGGTAAACATCTAAATTTTGGATGGCATTTTAAAGTAACCACCCAGAAAGCTTTGTCTCCTACAGTAATATCTTTAAATTGAGAGAAGGTTACAGTCACTCTGACATTAAAGGAAAAAACAGCTTGTTAATATCAGTGCCTGTCATCTGCAAGTTTTCCATTTACCCCAGCAGATTAGTCCTGATTTGTGCCAAGGCATGGGAGAAGCATTACTCTAATTTATTTTACTTATGGTCTCCACTAAGGCTATTTATCACATATTATATAGGCCATGTTCACATATGTAGGCCCTGGCAGATGATACATTGAGCAGAGTTCATCTTAAGCCTATTCTTTTGCATGAGCCATATTACTCATTTCACTTGAGGGTAGTGATTTCTAAATTTCTGTTCAAAACCCCCGAGCCTCTCATTCCTTTTGTAATTTAGATGTAAAGAAGAGTTCAGAGATCTACAAGCAACCTTTATGGATATTAACAAAACACAATACAGGGGAAAAGTATTATTAAAAAAATATAAAGAAGAAATGCAAACAAACAAAACCAAGCCCACTTTCCTGATTCCTAAAAGAAGGAATGATGCAGTTAACAATAGATATTCCCAAAAGACCTCTGAGAGAGACTTTAGGTTTCTGACTGTCAGATTCAAGAGAGCAGTCCAAGAAAAGCATGCAGGCAAAAAGTCCTTATAGGCAAAATCCTCCTCTGAAAGAGATGGGGAAGACCCAGAAGTCACTGTCCTGTGCCACATTCCATGTTAGGAACAGAACAAAACAAGACCAAACAAGCTCTGTAGGCTATATTCACAGCCCTATAAGAACAGGAAATAATAAATCCAGAAATTCTGAATGCATTTTTTAATGAAGGTGTAAAAAAGAGAATTATCAAAATTTGCTGCAACATTTCTTCTAGGTTTTGGTAGCAATTGTTCAGTGTATTGAAAATATGAATAAACTGAAACTATTTTTAGTCTAATGTATTTTTTTCTTTATTGTAATTTTAGTATTACTCAAGGCTAACATTTCATTAAATCCTATTTCTGAAAAGACTAAAATTTAATTTAAGATACATATGCAACCCAGTAAAACTAGAGATGATTATGGTTAGTACTATTATGTTATAATGTGTTTGCTAGCATACATTTTTTCTGAACTCACAAGGATAAAAGCCATACTTAGTAGTTGGCATCTGAGATTCATTCTCCTGAATTATTTTAGGACAGGAGATACCTATCAGGTATTTTAATGATTCTAAGCACTATGTGAAATACTACTGTGGTGCCCACACATGATTTATTACATGATGCTTTGTATCAGGACGTAAAGTGGAAACAATGAAATGACATATGAAGCACTAAAATGAATTAAGTAGATTCAAAGAAGCCTTTGAACTTAACCTCTAAATGTTTATGGAGTGCATCAGAATAGCATCAATCTAGTTTCAAGAAAGGTAAAAAAAAATGCAGAATCTCAGCCAAGGTTTAGATCAGACAGATTTGTGTCCCCTTGCTCTGAGAGAAACTGATTTACTAGAATGGTATAACCTGAACAGAGTCTTGAAACCAACAACAGAAATGTGTTATTTCAACTTGCTTTCTCCCGGAGAGTATAGGAACAGAGTTACAATATACTACTAGAACACTGAAACTAGTTAAAAAGTTTCTGGATATAATCTAAATTTACTGTGAACACCTGCTTGCTCTTGGCAGCAATTCAGACATATGAAGACTCAGTATCACTACTTTAAGGTTTGTTTCACATATTTCCAAGATTCAGAAGTGGCTCTTTAGTAAAATCATTGCTTTTCATCATCAAAAATGACAAGTTTTACATTCATATTACTGTGCCTATTAAACATTTTTACCAAACTAGTAGGTCCAAAGTGGGAGGAAGAGATACCAGGAGCAAGTTCTGCTCTTGCTCTGTCAGAAACATGTCTGCATTCAGGTAGAGTATCAGCATAAGGAAGCCAGGCACAGAGAGCCAGTATGGATCGCAGAGTCAGATCTTGACCAGAAAGTTCAAGATTGTTCTCTTAGAAGAATACATCACAGTGCTTCAGTGAGGCACAGAAGAGCACCATGCCTCTGTAGCAGCCAATAGACACGCTCCCTTCCCTGTGAAAAACAACCCTTGTTATAAGTCTGGGTCACTAAGGTAAGGATGTGTGCACAGACCTTCTGATGAAGGTCAGAGAGCCCCTGCTGCTACCTCAGTGCCTGGAGGAAGATCGAAGTCTAGCTCTTCTTCTACGGTGAATTCTGACTGAAGGTATCCGAGGTCCTCATGAAGCCCCATTAACACGTTAATTTACACACCCATTGGGATGCAAATGAAGGAAAATGTGTCATGCGATACATGTATGACCTAAGTCACCAAACACCACCTATAGCACATGATTTTCCCATCTCCCAAATTTCTTGTATAAAAGGGGTACTTCAGGACAGCAAGGGCAGGAGCAGGAAAACACTTCTGCCAGTTTCAACTGGAATGCAATGGGGTTTATTTGCTGATAAATTCCTATACCTTTTTTTCAGTATACACTACAGGCAACAGTAGTTTGTGACAGCCAGCAGTCATAGCACCCAGTGCACATGAGGAGATAAACACTCTATTAACTCTCTGTTGAGAAAGATTAAATGAACACTAAAGAGGACTCCCTGCAAAAAGGGAGAGGGGGAGGGAGAAGCAAAGAAAATTATAGCACAGCCAAGACAGAGAGGAAAATTAGAGGAGGAAGAATATCTTGTGGATTCTTGTTTAAAGCATGCAGATATACAATAAAACCTGACCACTGGGTATTGTTATAATTCAGGTGGTTTCATGATGATTTAGAGAACAAGTTCAGGTCACACCTGTGAAAGAGGGCAATCAGTGTGAAATTACTTTCATTTCAAGGGTAGGAGCAGATGCAGATATTGTCAATGTTTCAGTAAATCTCTGTTTATCTAAACAGTTGTGAGAATGTAATTTTCTAAAATGCATTTTCTAAATCTCTGGCTCATCCTCATTAAGGCTGAGAAAAAAACAAGGTAAGGTAATTTTCTTACATATATTATGCAAGATCAAAATGTGTTTCACATTTTGCAACCCACTTATTCCTGCAGTCTAAATGAGTCATTACAAAGCAACTCAGGACTATTATGTAAGTAGCATAGTATTATTTTACTGAGTTAAATATTTTATTTGACCCGGGTCATAATCCAGATTACACAAATAAAAAGTGATGTTTCTCTATTGATCTCAGTGGGTAGCTGATGAAATTGGATGAGTCTACAAGAAGAAAAAATGTAGTCACTCCTCTGGTATTCATGAAATGTTTAGGCTTTCTTATTAGACATATTTATGTTCAAATTTTGCACAAGTTGGTCCACTATGGAGTAATGAGTTCCAAAACACCAACAGAATAAATATCACAGCAACAACTTCTCTTATCCAATTTCTAATTTTTGGCCTCTGTTTCCTATTGTTCTGACAGAAACAAAAACAGTTTTTTGGTTATTTTGGTTATTTGGTTATTTTACTTAATAGTTTTGCTAAATTTTTTTTAGACCTTTTTTTGCCTGATAACCATCTGCTTTATATATTTTTCCATTTCCCACATTACATAGACCTATTCAGCAGAACCTTTAAAATATCTTTGCTTCCATTTAAGTTAAAAATTGCTGATTGTGACCATTATTCTCAATTTCTTCTTCTCATATTATATCGCTGTCAACTGTGAATTGTCACTGAAATGCTCTTTTACCCTCATGTCTTATCTTCAGTAATTTTCCTTTTCTGTGGAATTACAGCAAAACTGCAGAACCTTTATATCAGTCTAAATTACATATCTGATATACAACTGTAAATAAGAAACCTCACAAAAGCTGTAATTATGAGGTCCTGAACTTTCTTATTTAGCCAGCATTAAAAAAAAAAAAAAGAAAAAAAGAAATCCACGTAGGGCAAAAATACTCATTTGACAGAAGTGATGCTCCTGTTGTCTCAGTCACTTCAGATCAGTGGAGGACTAATCACTTCCATGCCAGAGAACTTTTTTATGTGTAATGCTGAGTCCAAGAAATTCTTCAGTAGTGCAGCAGATAGTCCTTAATGTATGCAAGGTTAACATCACAACTTTGTAGCGCCACAGCGGAGAAAACCCACACCTCTGCTACTGAGCATGGTGATTTGTACTCACCCACTGCACTCTAAACTACTGCATTTTTTTCCCTAAAATTCAAGACCACATTACATACTCATAAAATTAACACATAATCGGATGATAAGTAGCTTGGAGGGAAACAGGCATCATATGACAAGCTAAGTGATGCTGTCACCATATGAAATAAAATGTTTTCTTCAGATGTCAGGATACATACAGAAGAGCAATGTGCCTGACATAATATTTTAACATGTAAAATCTAAATGTGTATATACCAAAAACTCATGGTAATTAAATTTGTATTTATATAAATATTTGAAAGCAGAGCCAAACCATTGGCAGTGCAAATTGACATTGAAGACAACTGAATTATGGTGAAAGTCTTCCCAATTCTGGACTTTACACGATGAGTATTGTAGAGCTGTAGGTGTTCTGTATATGTACATGGATTTCTGTCTTTTGCAAGTATGTTGTGGACAAACTAGGAAGAAACAATGTCAGCCCAAAGGAGACAGTCTTTAAAAAGCTTCCTACAAAATAATACACAAGTTCTTTCACCAATATTTCCCATATGAGTAGGAAAGGAGATTGAAAATACCCAAACAAAATAAGCCATGTCCTGAAGAACCCATGAACACCAAGTGAAACCAAAATATATTTTTATGCATTTCAGGAAAGTTAAAGATAGTTCTACTACTCAGAACTGCTTTATATTCCACAAGATTAACCCTATAGATACATTCAAATTCTTACAAGGCAAAGATAAATAATACAAGCTTAAATTATCTACGCACTTAGCCTGTGGTTTCCTTGCCCTCAAAATTATCTGCTGTAAAACTTACCTGAACAGTGAACAATTATAATTTCCTACTAGAAATCATCTGGATGTCAGAGCTAAAAAAAGGTTAAATATTAGATTTTGCACCTCTGGAATGGGTTGATCTGAAAATACAACTACTAAAATTTCATTTCTTGGAAGATATATTAATTTTAATAAAACGTGAAAATTTCAAACACTTGTTTTTTTAAACAGACTAATAATTTGTAATTTTGTCCTGAAGCAATGCAGTGATTATCCCACAAGTTCAATACCATTCAAAATACGTCCTTAATGGTGTATTTTCATAACATGGTTTAGTTTCATAACATGGTTTATTTGCTACACAAGATAATGATTAGAAATATATATGTGCAAGCCAGTATCTTAGCTTTACCGACCTAAAAGGCTATCACGTCTTCTTATAATAGAGTATAGAAACTAAAAGTACTTTAATCTCAGCCTGTTTACAGTTGCAGTACAATCACATTTGACTTACAAGATTTATAGCAAGTAAAAGTGTGTTTGTTCACATGAACGTATGTATATGAGCATTTACGTGTACAAATTTCCTTTCACTGTCCATTAGTGTTGTTACATTACTGTAAAGATCTCAATGGCTGTGAAAGTTCTTAAAAGTGTTTCTAATAGGGAGTGCAAAACGTTTCTTAAGTTCAGAATGTCAGCACTTGCATTTATTCCCGTACTTATATATCATGACCAAAAGGTCTCTGATTTTTTCACTCATTCTTGATTAACAAAATGAAGTACAAAAACACCTCATTGATGTTAATATATAAAATGCATATCGTGACATAATGAACATCTCAATATAAATTATTTATAGATTTTCAATCAATATAGATTTTCATCTAAATACCACAATGACAAAACTCATACACAAACATCTAAAACTCTATCTTTTAATTCTCATGCAAAATGAGTTTGGACTGTGTCATTTCTAGAATATGGGTTGATATTTAGAAAAATATAATCCACTAAACAAGAGAATAAACTGCAATGCCAAGAAACAGGGTCTACCACCATTAGCGTGAAATATATGTAAACTGACTAATCAAAATTATTCAGACTGAAACTGAATAAAATATAAGGAGAAATCATGTCACATATAACACAGTAATCTTAAAAGAAGTATACAGATGATAGACTGGAAGGTCAAAGAACTAAAAGGTAAGATAATGTTCTCACACAAGAAATCATACCACAAATATAAAATAAACTTAGTTAATTACATCAGTGAAAATCAAGACACAACTAGAAGACTGCAGAATAAACTTTTAACTGCATCCATATCCCTAGAGAAAACTTCTCTCCAAATTTTGACTGTGTTTCTTACTTACCAGAACTCAGACTTGAATTCCAAGGTACCATCTTGAAAAAAAAAAAAGAAGAAGTAGAATCCTGGACCACTAAAGTCTTCTACACCTAATCAACTGCAATGTAATTTAAAAAAATTGCATTTATTATTATTAATTCTCACTCAGTGGAAGAAAATTGTTTTAACCAGAAATGAAAGAAGAAAAATACAAGATGTGCAAACAACCACATTGAAAAGGGATAGTGTACAGATTAAAATAACTGCATTCAAGTGACTTTTCTGGCAGCCTACTTTTTGTCACAAACGCTTCTCCTTTTGCTAAATTACCAAACAAGATAGCGAAGCTTGCACTCATCTGACAAAATTTCTTCCAATATTTTCAGGTATTTACAAGAGAATTGTATACATGCCCTGCACACTGACCTCTACAAATATTGACTAGCTGAGACATCACCATCTACTTTCTCTGTAGAATATCTTTTCTTCATAGAAGAAAAGCTTGTCCCATCACCCAAATTGTTCACTATCAGGCTTTGATTACAGAATCTTACAATAGCATAGAGTAACCAATATTCCTCTCCAAAAATAGAAAACCAATACCATTACATTCACAGTTTCAATAGCATGGGGAATTATTCCTCTGAAAAGCAGTGGGTTTAGAGTTACAGATCTGACTTGTCAGGCTCCTCATTGACCTGAATTTTCCTCAAACTTTCCCTGTGGTTCTTCTGCAATAGCCATAGCTTACTCTGGCACAGAAGCTCTAGAACACAAAGATCAAGCCACAGGTGCTGAAATTGTTCAGGTACATCACTGAGATATGACTGGCCACTGCTAATTCACACAGGGGAAGTTAAAAAAAAATTACTCCAAAAAACTTAGATTGCATCTTTGATGGTTCCTTATTCTGCATGACATCTTTTAATTAAAGAAAACAGTATGTAGAGAGATATAAGCCAATATTTGTAAGCTCTCTCCCTTTCAAGTAAGACAACCTAAAATGAATAAACTGTAACCTGACAAGTCTCAAGATATCTAAGCAATACACAGCACCAAAGGTTCATAGCTGCCTCTTAGGACTCTAGGTATCTCAATAAGAATCCTGAAAATGTCTGACCAAAAGGAAGAAAAAGAATCCTGGACTTGCTGGCATTTTTGATTAGTAGTGAACCCTGCTCATGGAGAAGTTGTTTTGTCAGAAGACTGGAAGTACCTTCTGTACTGAGGTACGGAATTTCTCAGAAATACTCCCTAATTTTCCAAGTAATAAATATGTTCCAAGTATTTTGATAAAAGACAAAGCATTCGGTCATGCTGACCTTAATTTTCTTCTCTTTTACTGAATGACTTAAATTATAAATCAATAGCCAGTTAATGGTAATGTTTAGTCATCAAAAACAGACGCAAGGTTTTGATTATTAAGAATGTATGCATTCTAACTTCTTATTGTTTTTCTGAGTCCTGGACATTACAGCCCTAGTTAATGAACTTTTGCCATATCTATCATAGAAATCAAGAAAAATACACACTACATCAGATTCAAATTCCTTTGGCTGGAAGCAGGAGTTGCCCAGATGTTAATACATGCTACACCACAAATTACACAGGATCAGCCTTCACTTTTATTTTGTGGAGCTAATCAGCAGGTAAGTTCATTGATCCATAAGAAACTCATTCTTCTGAGTAATATGTAAAGGGTAGAGAGTAAGTGTGTAGCTGTGTAATTAACTTACAATTATGTAAGTAATAAAGGCATAATTTAACGTTATTAATAGGTTAAAAAAATTGTAAGGAATTTTCTGGCATTTAATTAACATTTGCCAAGACAGTCTACAGAAAATTAAATATCAATTAAAAAAAATACTGACATTTAGTTAGATATTCTATTAGTTGTCACAATTATTAACTCACTATAGCTGGCTTCTAAAAATCCAATTAAAAGTATAAATATTCGTTACAATTTTTATGTGTGAAAATCTAATTATATTTGTGTCCTGTAATTTTAACTAGATTACACATCATCATTCCTAAGTCTCACTAAATGCTCTTTTAACTGTCAGTTAATTCTTAATTGACATCACTGTCATAAAACCACAGACATTTCTTTCCTTTCATGGAATGGTGAACAATTTGATCTATTGTATTCTCCATTTACTGCGTATGAACATCACAGTTTGCTTAATGGGCTCTGTTTGAGGCCTGCTCTTGGCTAGCATCTCCTCATGAACCTAATTCCTAGATGGTTTGATGGACAAAGTTGGCCTTTCAGACCCAAACAACTGAGTGCGAGTGAAGACCAATGACTTGAAGAACCATCATGAGCTAGAATTGGTGCAGTGTTGCTAAACTGGAGAGATGCTGCTGCATGTCATGAACATCTGAAGAAGATTTGATCCAGAGTTTCCTTTCATAGAGGACTGAAACAGAATTCACTTATAAAATACTACAAAATTTACTAATCACTTCCTCCATTATTCATCTCACCCATTTGCCCAGGCACTTTCTTCTCCCATTTGCCATTATTTCAGTTTTCTCTCCTCCCCTTTCCCTGGGGTTATTGCTGCCAGAGTTTTGGGTGGGGTTTTTTTTTGGGTTTTTTTTGGGGTTTTTTTTGGGGTTTTTTTGTTGTTTTTTTTTGTTTGTTTGTTTTGTTTTGTTTTTTGTTTTTTTTTTGTTTTTTTTGTTTTTTTTTGCTTTGTTTTTTTTTTTTTTTTTTTTTTTTTTTTTTTAACATGAGTTTCACCTGATGAAGCCAAGAAGTTCCTATGGAAGCAGCTGACTTTGCCCAGAAACATTAAATGCATCTGGCCTCCCCAGATGTTTTGGAAGGCATAGAACAGTTAGACGCATACAAGACCAGCACAGATCTGGCAAAATCAACAATTTTTTTTCTTCATTTATCCCCTAATTGTACAGACAAAAGAAGACAAATAAGTTTTTCCCTACATTTCCAACATACAGGGACCCTAGTTTTGGAACAAGTAATTCAGTTCCCATATTTAATGTCAGTGATGTGAACTGGTGGTAGTTATGACTTTGAAAGGTTTTAGCTATATGTGTCTGTCTTCCTCAATGTGCAGATACAAAGAAAGTGGATAAAATTGCCCTCTACTATTACTGTGAAACAGTATGGTTCTTCAAAACACGCGTAGGAAACTACTATAGTCCATCAGTTCCTGGTTACATTGCTATGAAACAATTGCAAAAGCTCTTGATGCTGATGTGAGAAACTTGATGACATTGTAACATTTGCTTTTACTGGCCCTCCCTGATATTCTATGTACCAACACAGGGTAAGAAGTGGGGCAAATTGTGACTTTGAAGCAGCTTCTTTCTCTCTTCTTGAAGTTTAGGATTTTCATCTGGTGATGAGAGAGTCAGTGAAAAAAGCTGATGTTTTCCTCTGCCATTTCTATGATCCTGTGCCACTGTGCATGATCACTGGTACAGCTGCTGAGTTTTATTGCAGGAATGACTGTACTTCATAGTGTACATATAGATTACTTACAGATACTCCTTTGCACCAGACACATACTTCTACAGTTCACTTTTATTGAGACAGGAAAACAGGAACACAATTGGTACATAAATTGTCTTAAAGTTGAAAAAATTTCACCATTTGTAATTTTTGAAGAATATGATTAACCATGTAACATTCAGTAACAGTCATTACTGAAAAAGTAAGACAAGAACAGCCTAGAATGCTTTAAATTCTTGATTTTCTTTGACAGCTTTCCCTAACCCATCATTTAACTTGCAGGAAAGAGAAAAAAAACCCATAAACTTACGTAAGGGAAGAAGAGATCAGGATACACCATATAATATGCCTGGATGCCTGGGGTTTTAATTAGAAAAATAATTTAGAAAGTGAAGAGTAATGTAATTAAAAAGTACTTAAATTAGGCCTGTATCCTCGACCCAACCAACAATTATTAGAGAAACCAATATAAAACATGGGACTTACCCCATACTTGATTTTTTTTAAGAGGAGAAATTAATGTTATGCATAAATAAGGACACAAAAAAACAGTTTCTTCTCACGTGATAAAGTCTATAGCCATCCCTAGGATAAATAAGAAATTAGGTTTGTTACACTTTGCTTATGACTATGTATCAAACCAATGAAAGTAAAGAACTCACCCTTATCAGGCATAGATTTCCTGGAAGCTCTTCTGCCACATAAAGATAAAAGCAATAATTGTTACCTCTGGCTTAGCTCAATCAAGCAGTCAGCAATTTCACATATCTGTTGCACAGAGAAACTGAAACCTCAGTTTTCACTCTGAAACAGGTTTGGTTTTTTTTCATTGTACAAAGGAGGAATAATTAAAGGAGTACTTTTTAAATAGATACTCATTTTGTCCTTTATATCAGCCTGAAAGAGTCTCTGCCCTCACAAGTAGGAATAGGTACAGTTCTCAGCATGCTGGACATTCCCTCCCTACAATTGAGCTGCCCTACTTCCTGATTTCAAAGCTGCATTTTTGTAATATTCTAATGGATATATATTTGCAAATTGTTGTCATCATTGCTTGGAGATCATGGTATCAGATGCAACCGTGACACCTCTTGAAAGCTTTTCAGCCTCACAATAGCTTTGCAGTACAGAAATGATAGTAATCTGTCATCCATCACTGTATTTTTCTTAGCTAATTGTATTACTGAGCAAATCCTGTGCATGGAAACCCTACAAGAGTAAGCATTAACAATGTTAAAACCAACATTCTCTTTTCCAGTCATCTTCTTTCCTTTTTTTTTTCCAGCACCTAAGCCTAAACTTCTAAAGTTATTTGAAGGTCTTTCCTTTACTGTGTTCACTGGGCTTTTTTCTCTGCTTTTTTTTTTTTTTTTCATTTCTCCTCTTCATCCTCTATAAAGGATACATCAGCAGCATGCTTAATACATATTCCCTGAGTCTTCTTAGTGATGGCTGGTAAAAACTATCACACAATTTTGCATTCTTGGTTATCTGTGTGGGGAAATCTAAGATAGTGAGATACAAATTCCCATTGCATCAAATATCCATATTTTAACAATATTTATCTGGTCTACCTGGTTTTGATTGTGTGAGTAATATACAGCCAGAATCGTAAACACCCAGTACAAAGGAAGCCTGCAGTCCTGACTGAAGTCAATAACTATCAATATGTTGCCAGAATGACTTGATATCACCTGTCCAGACATTTTGATCAATCTGAACAGTTATTAATGCTGCCAGGCAGCAATTTTTGATTCATTTGCTCTGTCAGGTGGCTTAGATGAATAAATTGTGTGAGACAAGTCACCTTCTCCTATATCCTTGCTCAGACAAAATTACCACATTTGAGTAAAAAAGTAATTTCAAAATATTTTTCACCACTTTTTAAATAAAAGGATTAATTTTATTTAAGAAATTATTGTACAAATTTGGAAAGATAGAAAATGCATGAAAGTGATAAGGGCAAGCAGGACAGAAGGAAAAAAGAGATGATAAAATGGTCTTTTGGATCCCTCACTCACTCTTTGAGCTGTGGTCTCATGTTTGCAAAGCCTGGTAGTTCTTTGTGACATTATTATGTTCACTCCATTTTGCCGGCAATTAACATGGTTGTTAAAGCCTGATTATTAGAGGGAGATGCCTCTACCTGAATTACGATGCAAACGAGACCATATGCTGAAGTCAATAGTATGGATTTTATTTAACAGTAAATATTACATAGTGAGAGATAGAAAGAGATAGAAAAGGGGGTGGGGGTGAGAAAGAAAGTAAGAGAGAGACAGGTTAAGTAGAAAGATGGTCACCACTCTGTGGATCTGGGTGTCATCCTGTTGGTCCTCCTTACCCTCGGGGGTCCCGAGGTTGTTCAAAAACTTTTCAGTATTTATACATTTTAGCAAACAAAGGATTCAATGCTCATTGGCTACATAGTTCTCTTCTTCTATCGATTAAATGAATCCCATGCTTAGTCTCTCTCTTCTTTTGAGCCAGTGGGCCTCAAGTTTCAAATCAGTGGCCTATGGCCTCCCCACACTGGACCCAACCACAGCCAGCCTTTGGCACAGTTGCTGAGCTGGCCTTCCCCATGGACTCCTTGCAGTGATACATACTTTTCCCCCAGTCTTTTTTACCTTTCCATAGGCCTGAGATAATCGGGCAATAATACACCTTTATCTTATCCCAAGTTCAGGTGACTTAACTCACAATTCAATTTCCTGGAATCCAGGAGGCATATTTGGGCAGCAGAGAGTGGTGAGCTTTGGTGTTCATAGATGAGCAGTTACTTCTTTGCACAATTTGCTGCAGTGGGCAAAGTCCTTTGGTGATCTTAAAAGTGTTTGGGGTGACTGGTGGTCTTTAAGTCTCTTACTCTGATGCCCACTTAATTACCAATGAGGGGCAACTTTGCCTTTAGGGATGGATTAGTTCCCCTGTGTGAACAACAGCTCCAGTTCTTCAGGCTGTGGTCATGCTCCTGTGTAGAGCTACTCATGAGTGCCAAGCAGAATGAACTTGCAGGAACTCATGGCTCAGGACCCTCAGCTCCAGGACACATCTCTGCCCATCTCTGCCCACCTGTGGGTCCCATACTCTCCAGGAAAAGAAGATTCAAGGTTATGGAAGTGAAATCACCTTATTTCTCCCAGCAGCTATTACTCAGGGGAGTCTGCTGTCCTGTGGCCCAAAGAGCAGAAGGTAATCTTGTGGGGCAGCATCTAGTGGTGGCTGAGGAAGGAACGGCTCTGGCTGTGCCAGGTTTTAGTTTAGCTGTGCCCAGCTCCTAGGTAGTGTGTGAGTAACCTCGTAGTCTCAGCTTACATGCCATAGAATGTCACTGCGTGGTACAGAATGGCCTGAGTGGGATGGGGTTCTTGCAAGACATTTTGACAGCCCTGGGTGTCCCACATTTTAGCTGTGAGCTCTAAAAAAAAACCCTTGGATCCTGGTAATGATAATTGGGAAGACGTTGTTCTGATAAGACTACTGATGTCCTTTCCTGAATGTCGGGCTGCAAAATAATAAAATCTTCCAGGAAACCTCAAGGTTTGTGGGTGTTGCTGTGTCAGGTGCGTGCTACCACATTTAGGGCATACTGCCAAGGGTGGGGTGCATCTGGATATAGAGTTTGTTCCTGGATTTGGGCAATGCTGCCAGGTATAAGGCTTATTTCAGGCTTAGGGGGTGCCACTGAACTTTTGAGAGCTGTTAAAATCAGCAACTGTTAAAATCATCATCCAGTGGAAGCAAGCCCTAAATCATCAAGGTTGGTTTTGGTGCACGCTGTTATGATCCGCCCCAGGAAAAAGGGGAGGGGGGTAACTCAGGTTCTTATCAATAATTCCCTTGGGGTGGATTAGAGTGAAATGACACTGAATAACTGGTGTCTGAAAACATATATTGGTAAGGTTTATTTTAACAATTTTGTATCAACAGGTATGCTAGCATTTTGGGTGTTGTCATATAACAATGTGAACTAGAGATAACCTTTGGTGGGGGAGAAAATGCATAGGGGAGAAAGACAGGATAAGAGTAAGGAAAAAGAAAAGCTGAGAGTGGACAAAACGTATATAGTCACTGCCCACGGGGTCCAGCGATGACACGTGGTAGTTGCAGCTTCCATGTCTGTCAGTTGAAGTGGTGGCCTTGATCTGCTGGGGGTGAAGGAGGGAAGCCCCCACGAGCCAAGAAGTTATGAGTTAATATATCCATGGTGAGTGTCACGGGGCATACCTCGAGCCTCCAAACTCTCCCTGGGCCTGCACAGAGTTTCCCCGTGTCTGGCCTGGTTCCCACCTTTCAAGATTGGCAGACGGGGGGATGGGCTTTTATGGGCCGTCAGAGGTACAATGCAAAAGTCGAAAGCCTGCAAACTTGGCTCTTCACTGGAGAGAGGGATGGGCCCAACTCCCCATAAGAGGTACAATGCAAAGGTCAAAATTGTGCAAGAGTCTCCTAGAATACATAAATCATCAACCATTTCAGTCTCTGACACACGCAGATGGGTGATGGTGATGCCACAGCAGGCATGGTGGCATCATCACTGAGGCCTGTTTCTGGGGCACCATGGAGGTGGGTGGTGGTGGTGCCATGGCAGCCACTATAACCTCATTGCCAAGGCAATAAGGTGTTGCTGGGCATCATTGTGACGTGGAGATGTGATGAGAGAGAGGACGGGGGAGGAAGGAGCTTACCTTCTGCCCTTTGCTCGGATGCATCCTGCTCTTATGGCTGCCAAAGTAGAGTCAGGAGCAAAAAGCCCAGTACTGCTGTGGAGAGACTCTTCAAGTGCTGAATGTTGATGTGCACCATATTGACAATGATGCAGCAGGACCTTGACTCGAGGGAGCAAGGTAAGAGCGAAGCCTCCCCTCCCCACAGCTCCCCACGGCTGGCAGGGGAAGACGGGAGCTGCCCAACTGCCCTGGAGCAGTGTCTCTCCTCTTACGGGTCAGCAGAGCCCAGGCTGGGCAGTGGGCTCCTTCGAGGGCACCTGTGCCTGCCCTGCCCTTCAGCCTGCCCAGAAGTGACAGAGCAGGGCTCTGGGGCTGATCCTGTAGGGACACTTCTCCAACCCCACACGAGGTGCTCACACGTGGTACCATTCACCTTCTCTCTCTGCAGTGTGCATGCTGTGTTACCAAGTAGAGGTGGATCCAAATATTTGCGGGTGCAAAAAAGTGAGGAAAGGGCTCTGTTTCCACACTTACTGCGTGGTAAGTTCTTGTGGGGCTCCCTTCAGCTTTCTGCTGAAGACAGACCATTCCTTGTTGACCTAAGGAATTCTGGGTCTTCTCTGCAGTTCCTTGCTAGCGAGACTTATCTGGACGAGGCCTTAAATGGCTTTCGCATTTCGGACATCAAGCACGCAATCCTGAAAGCATCCAAGAAGGTCAGGCAGAAACTGGCAAGACCAGGAGGTTTGCTCCAGGAGAGCCTTATGGGAGATTCTCTTGGAGCCCAGGAGTGAAGCTTGGGGTGCCAGGCGGGTCTAGGGGCCGTGGGTCAGCAGTGCCCACATCCCTTGCCCTTCCTGGAGCTGTGGGGCAGCCCCGCAGTCCTGAGAGCCTCCTGCTGAGGGGGCTGCTGTGCCTTTTCCAGCACTGCTTCGTTTGCAGCAAGATGGGGGCTGCCATCACTTGCTGGACGAGGGGATGTGGCCGCAGCTTCCATTTGCCCTGTGCCTTCCAGGGTGAATGTGTCACACAGTACTTCGGTCTCTACAGGTAAGGGCTGCTAAACATTGTGCTGGAGCCCCCTCCTTGCCTTCCAGCTCCCTCCTGTCAGCAGAGGACACGTAAGTGAGGAACCTACAAGGACAGACAACAACCTGCCACAGACAGAGCTTCAACCTGCACAGGGACTGGGGCTCCTTCACGGCTCCTCCACCCTTCTCTCCATCACAGGGGCAAGTGTCAATGGACTGGGACCTTGCCCATTCATTCCATCTTCCCTGCAGGTCCTTCTGCTGGGAGCACTGCCCACAGCAGTTACTTCAGGTCGATCCAGAGCAGAAGAGGACCTGCAGCATCTGCCTGGAGACTCTGGATAATGAAAGGGCCTTCAAAATAATGGTGTGCCCAGCATGCCAAGATGCCTGGTTCCACCGGAGCTGCATACAGAAACAGGCTCTCCATGCTGGTATCTCTTTCTGCTGCCCGTGTTGCCAGAACGAAGAGCTATTTGTGTTGGCAATGCTCAACATGGGCATCCGGCTCTTCAGGAGGTTGGTTTCTATCCTCCCAACTGCCAAGGCACCAGACACAAGTGCAGTGCCAGCCTAGGGACTGCCCTGGCAGGCCTGGCTGCCTTCTGTCCTGTGACTTGTCCTCAGCTTCATGGAGGAACTGGAAACGGGGTGGGCAGAGTGGGGACTACTTGGATCTGCCTAATGCTGGGGCAGCTAGGGCTCAACACTTTCCCTTCCTTCTCTGTCAGACCACCATCATGGGAAAGTGACAGAGCTTGGAAACTGGACAATCAGCAGCGCAGGCACTGTGATGCTGGAATATGCCTTTGCCCAGGAGGCAGGGAGCAGGCAGAGGAAGAGGGGTAAGTGGTCAAAGCAGCAATCTGGGGCTCTGCAAAGCATGTCTTTGTCCCCACTGGCTTGGGGAGGAAGGACTAAGAACAAGGGACCATGTGAACCATCTCATGCCTGTGTCACTGTATCCTCACAACCAGCCACTTGTTTATTTCCCAGGCCTTGGGAACTGCTCCTGTGCTTCTCCTGTGCTGCCGAGGGCACCCACCGGGGCTGCTCCTGCATGAGGACCATCTCAACCCACTGGGAATGCAATGACTGTGCTGGCCAGGGCACAGGTAAGAGGCAAAGCACCTAGGCTGCATCAAGGCTTGGCAGCAGGGCCTGAAGGTGTGCTTGGTTCCAGGAGGACTGCAGGTACCATGATGGCCTCTCCGGCCCATGGGCTGGGTGGCCTCACTGCCAACCATCCTGCCTCTCCTTGCAGCCTCCCATGACAATTCAGAGGTCGACAATCCCTGCACTGCCAGTCCTGCAGTGCCAGAGCTGTCCCCCAGCACTGTGGTGGTTGAGATGGACAGACGCTCCCTGCCAGGGCCCATCCGTATGCGGCACATCCTGCGGCAACAATGGCGGGCACGAGAACCATACCGCCGGCCTGAAAAACACCGCAGGACCACCCTTCTGCCAGTCTAGACTGCTGAGACCAGCAGCCCCAGCACTGCCAGTCAGGCGGTGTCATGCCTGTCCCAAGGCATCTGGGTGGTCAAGAGGGAGAGATGCTCCCAGCCTGGGCCCATCTGGATCCAGCATGCCCAATGGCAACAACAGCAGAAGTAAAAACCCTACAGCCGGCCTGGAGCAAACTGCTGATCGGTCCTGCTCCAGCCTCAAGTGTTGTTCCCATCACCCATCACAATAAAATTGTCTGTTCTTCTGCACTGGGAGATCCCATGCCAGTCATGCTCCTCTGCCTTTCTCAAGATCACGGTCCCTGAGGATTGTGTGCTCTCCCAAGGTTGGCAGTGTCTTCCCTAGACTTCTTCCCTGTGGGTTGGCCTTGCCCCCCTGTCCAGCACCATGGTCATGAGTTTCACGCCTTGCTGGCCCCTGTAGGCTGCTGTCAGTGTCAGTCCAGAGCAACGCTTTGCCCCCATGGGATGTTCGCACACCTGAGCCCCATGTGACCTCTGCCTTGCCCAGGATGTCCTGGCCAGGTCCCAGCACCCCGGAATGTCCCAGGCTGCAGTGGGAACACAGGTGGTGGTGAGGCTGCTGCCAGACCAGGGTCACCATGAGCTCCTTGCTCCAGTCTCCATTCCTTGTCCTTCTGAGTTGGGAAGTGTCTTAGCAAGAATGCTGTGTAGCCTCTAGTGCTTTTGAAAAAAGTGCATCTAAATCTAGGGAAGACAATTAAGAGACTGATTCTCCTTTTAAATTTATTTATTTATTTATTTATCATTGACACGGTCAAAGACTGTCAACTGCCGTCCAAATCAGTATTTTTTATCAATAAGATTTTAGTGATCCCAGGGCCTTCATTTAGAAAGGATTGCAAAAAAGTGCACTGAATTGTTGAAGTAAATTTGAGATTTTTATGATAGGCAGTGTTGCTTCTTATAATGTAAACACTCAACTGAGTTGGACACAAAATCTGCACATTAAATAACTATGTTTATTTATGTGATTATTTACTGCAACATTCTAACACATTATTGTTTGTGCTGTAATATCATCTAAAATTCATGGCCATGTCCTATAGTGATGTGCAAACCTATAATAATGAAAAGTACAGTCTATCACCAAAATGTATAGAGTCTAATTTATGTGTTCAGTTGGGTATTTCTGATTTATTCTATTTCAGTGATATGGCTTACTGTCTCCTTTACACTAAACAATTGCAAATATGATTGATTGTTGTGCACAATGAATTATATAATAACTCAGTCAAATTAAAAGGTAAGGAATCTGATATGCTTCTGTTTTTTCTAGGGCATAAACTGTTGAAAAGAAACATGTTTTATCCCTACTTTATCGAAAAGACAAAATTTCAATGTTTCCAAGAGTGTCGGAGGTTGCATGCCATATTTGAAGTGAAAAATATCTTGAACTAAAGCCCAGCTATACTAATGGGAATCTATTCACTTCTTTCCATAGGCTTTGGACTTTGTCTCAAATAATCTAATTTGAGGATATTTCAAGAAAATGGAGGCTTATTAGGTATCAGGAGGACTGAGCAGAGTTAGACTCCCATGAGTGTTGCTCTATGATTGGAAAGATTTGAAGGATTGAAGTGGTTAAATAACAAGGCATAGTAACAGAGAAAAATAGGAACTTTCTGCACCACTGTCTAAAGGATTGACTAAGATGACTTCATAGATGTTAACCACTCTACAGGCGTGTGATAATTGCAGTATCACAGTTCCTGAGAGAAAATTGCAAGCTATTGCCCTGCCTTTCTAGGATCACACAGCATATACAGTCTGATATAGCAAGTGAATTCAGACTGCCATACTTGCTGATGTATAAGCCCACAAATTAAAAAATAACATATATGTGTGTGACTAAATATGTACGTGTCACACTTCTGCAAGGTTAATTAACAACATTTTATAAAAATGTGAATCTTCCTATCTCAAAAATATCTAAAGATATCACCTGTGCATTTTGATGTTGTTAATAAAGCACTACATTTCTTAATTCTCAGAAATGTTTCTGTGGAAATGCTTTTCGGAGAAAATTTATTGCATTTAACTATAGCTGTAAATTTTCTCCTCCGATACTATAAATTTTCTTTAAATGTTTAATGGTTTATAACTGTAATTATTCTTGTGTGTCAATATAAAGTTTTAAAAGTTTAATTTGGAGACTATTTGAAGAAACTAATCTTTTTTACAGCCTCATAAATAGTCCTCTGACGAAATGAACAAAGGCTCAGCATCTGCCTGAGGTGAATACAAACGACACTATGTAGTATCTCACTTGCAAAAAGGAAGCAAATGCTTTGATGTCTCAAGTGATCAGCTAACACTAAGTGCAGCAGCAGTGAACAGTGATACATCACTAGATAGATAAACACGATCCACTCAAGCTTTATAACCATTTATTATGAAATATTTCATCTGGAGAATCGAAGATGATGCAGAAAAGAAAAAGAAGGTCAATACTCACAAAACTGAGATTCTGCACCACAGAATATAAAAAGAGTGCCAAGTCAGCAGCTGAGCTTCAGAAGTAGTAAATCTGTTTTAGCTAGCTGAATTGAATTATGGTTAAGAAAAAATATATGACTAATAAATATAATGCAGTCAGCAACTGTATATGGTCTGATGTCAGACCTAATTTCAGGAAAGTATAACTAGGATATTGCAATTAACATATTCTAAAACCAAGAGGGTGGAGAAAGGCAAAGGCAAGAGAAACGTAATTAGAACCAGTTTTTCCTTTCAGGAAAAATTTATTTAGGATCTGACTTTGCTTGCCCTGAGCAGGTCTGATCCTGACTGCTAACTACAATCCAGTGAAGGGCACAGCTACTTGGAAGAACCAGCCCAGAATTATCATGGTGGCCAAGAAGACAACCACCAACTCTCCTTAATATTATTATGAAGTGATGTGGACATATTTTAGGACATGCAATGTTTTAGTGAAACACGTTGTTTACAAAGCTGAAATTGCTATTCTCTAGAAAGCCTGGAGGATTTCATATAGTTTTAGCAGTTTCAATAGATAATTCCTATTATATAGGTATACATATTCATATAATTCCTAAATGAATTCTGAAATGAAGTGCTGAATGTGGCAATCACCTCTCAAAAAGTACTCATCATCTCAAAATATTCAAGGAATAGGAGAAAAGAATAAATCTTAATGTCTTTAGAATTCACTGAGGTACACAGTAGGTTATATTACTTTTGTTATTAATATACCAACAAATTTCAGATACAGGAACCATGAAAAGTAGGTCTAAAATTTAATGACCCTGTATTTTAGTCTAAATTTTAAAAGTTCTGAACTGACTGACAGTATATTATCCTGAGGATAGAAATGCCTATGACTGCTGCTTTCTGATCTCCTCCTTAAAAAAACAAAGAAAAGAAGAAAAATTTGGGTCTAGCTATAAGCATCTTTTCTTGTATTTGATTCTGATTGATGAACATTTTAGTCTGGTTAATGTATTTATGTTTTACCTGTGGACATTATGCACAAATAATCTGTTATAAATCCTCTCTTACAAATATTCTCTTTGTAGGCTGTTATAAATTAAAAGTCAGACGGAACAAATAGGTGGCCACCTACCATAACTGGAAGTGAGGAAAATGAAAAAAAATTGCAAGTGCAAAAATTTTATTAGCTGTATTTTATTATGCATCTAAAAATTTCCAATGAAAAGTCAAGAAAATAATTTTGTTTCTGTTAGAAAAGAGGCCAGTAGTGAAGCAACAAGCTGTACAAAACCAGAATCGTATTCCTGTTCCTCCATCAAACTCCAATTAGTGTAACATATTTGTAAACTGACAGATTGACACAACCACATCAGTTTTAATTTGAGTAAAACCATATGAATCATTTGATGAGTTTAGCTCATAATTTCACTCAACAAAAATCAGAAATAAAAAACATCCACTAACAACTGTTGTCTTAACTGCCCTGTTATCTTTTCAGGATGGCTACAAGAGGTAAGAGAGGGAGAGCCATAACTGAAGAGCCAGAATGTTTCCTCCTTGACCACTCCTCCCAGTATGTTGCACAGGTGTACCTACTGGCATCACAGCAATTCCAAAACCTCTCTAAAATAATGGACTGACACTTAGACAATAATTCTGCTGTAATCCATAGGTATTTTTAAGGAAAAACAGGAAAGAAAACACCCTCCAATAAAACACACCCTTATCACATATTAACTTCCAATTATTTCATAATCTTTGAGCATTTAAAGCACTTCTGTCAATTATGAAAACAAAATTAAACACACAGTAATTTTTGATCAGGGTGAGGGCTGATGTGACATCCTGTAGGATTTAGAAATCCATGGAAGAGAGATGTGCACTATTAGGCAGAAGTGATTCAAAAAGGGAATGAATACTGTAACCTCCACAAATAAGTATTTCTTTTTAAAATGTGGTCTTGACACATCAATAGTGTCTTTTTGTGTGATGCATTAACCAGGTAAAAAGATCAGAAGGAAATAATGAGAGGGGACAAAAAAGGCAGAGTGTTTAGATTAAAGGTATGCTCTGTAAGTGCAAAGTATTTTGCATCAATGTATTTTTTATTATTTATGATGGGAATACACAGCAGAAAAAGAGACTTGAATAAGAAAGGATACACAGAAAAAAAAATTTTATTCCCCAAACAAACTAATTGAATCAAAAACTCTGTAATTCCTGCTAATCTTAACCCTTTAGCTACTGCAACATTGTAAGAACTTGGAGCTGTCACTTATTCATCTGAGGTAGCCTATTATTTGTGAAGTCCCTCCTATCTTTCACATTTTAGGAATCTTAGTGCTCATCTATGGGTTCTTCTCCAACCTAATCCCTGCTATCTCCTAGCTCAGAGCCTTTTAGTTAATATACTTCGTTCTTAACAAGAGCAGCAAACCAATTGAGGAAAATAATGGGAAAAAATATCTTTACATGTTTGCTTACTTCTTACTTCTGCTTCCCTCAGGGGGAACAAGGACTCTTTTTTCACATAGCTTATACCTCTCATTCACAGAGTAGATACAATAAAAAGTTTAATAATGAAAAAAAAAAAAACAAAAAATTAATCAAACCTAGAATTTTAGAGTATGAGAACCTGTCCCATCTTAGGTAAGTTCATTTTTTGTGCAAGTTCAATCTGTACGAAACAGATTTCTATCTCAGAAGCAGCTTTAGCTATCCTGATAACAATGAACAAGCCCAGCCACTCTGTAATAACAATGGTCACACCCTGGCAATATATATGATTATATTAAAATCTGCTCTCAAAGCAGAAAAAGACAAGAGGTCTCACAGTTAGCTCTTTGGAGTCACTAAATCAAACCATGTCATCTCCAAAGTAGAATGAAAGCAAAGAAGAAATCCTTATACCCAGGGTGTTGGGCTCTTACAGGCAGAATAAACTGAAAATCAATACACCACAACATCATAAATGTAAATGAGGAAATTCCATCCACAAAGTAGCTTAATACTAAGAAACAGGTTTCAAAGATGGAGAAGTCCATGCACAGGAACACAGAAAAACAGACATCTCAGAAAAACACTTCGGCTACTGGGAAACTCGTGACAGAGCTCCAACACAAAATGGCAGAATATGGGTGGTGAAAGGGAAAGGATTCAAGGGAAGAACTTAAAAATACTGCCCAGATATAAAGAAATGGTATGAGGAAATTTAAAGCTCAAGTGGAGCTGAGATTGGTGGGGCTGGTCAAGGGTAACAAGAGCTTCTACATCTACTATTCAGCTGGATTGTACTCCAGAACACAAACCTCTGAGGTCTGCCATTCAGACAATTTTTGATCTTCCTAGCCTCTATTCACATAACTCACATTTCTGGAGCTTACCTATGAAGATATTATGGGAGACAGTGCCAAAAGCCTTGCTGAAGTCAAGGTAGACCACATCCTCTGCTCCTTCCTTGTTGACCCATCCTGCCATGTCATCATAGAAGGGTATCAGATTGGTCAAGCACAATTTCCCCTTCATCTTTCCAGCCACTCTTGTCCCAGCCTGTAGAGCTCCATTAGGTTGTTGTGACCCAAAGGCAGGATCCAGCACTTCACCTTATTGAACTTCATAGGAGTGGCCTCAGCCTACCAATCCAGCCTGTCCAAACCCCTCTACAGAGCTTTCCTACTCTCCAGCAGACAAACACTCCCACCTAACTTGCTGAGGGGACACTTGATGCTCCAGACACTTGATGATCCAGATCAATAAAGATACTAGGGATATGGACTGGACCCAATGCTAAGCCCTGGCAAACCCCACTAGTGAGTGACCTCATACTGGATGCAGCCCCGTTCACCACCACTCTCTGGGCCTGGCCCTCCAGCCAGTTCTTTAACTCGGCACAGAGTGCACCTGTCCAGGCCATGGGCTGCCAGCTTCTCCATGAGAGTGCTGTGGGAAATGGTGTCAAAGTCTTTTCTGAAGTCCAGATAGATAACATTCACAGGCTTTTCCTTAACCTCTAGGCAGGTAAATTGGTCATAAAAGATCAGACTGGTCAGTCAGAACCTGCTTTTTCCTAAACCCATGCTGGCTAGGCCTGATCCGCTGGCTCTCTGTTCCTTTCAGCATTCTTCCCTGCTACCAAAGGAATCTAGGAAAACAACACCTGTGCTCCTGTCCCTTGAACCATTTGCCCCAGTGCCCTGAAATCCTTTTTGGTTGCCCTTGGACTTATTTCATCAACCTTGTCACTGATGACCTGAACAACCAGCAGTGGATAATAATCAGAAAGCTGAATTAGTCAAGGGAGACTCCTGGTAACAGCTCTTATCCAGACCCCAGGAAGGCAGAAGACCTCTGTGGGATGGGTTCAGTTGGTGTACAGGGCTCTTGATTTCCCTCAGAAGGGAGTCGCCACTACAATTATTTTCTTTTTTAACACCTACAGTTGTGACGTGTCTACTTGAGTGATTTGTTCTAAATAACTCCTAAGATAGACCTTCATCTTCACTATCCTTGGGTTCTGGAACCTCATACCTATTCTGTAAGCGCACTTGAGAAGATGAGGGGGGTGGGGAGAGGATTCTCCCACCTCCCCAAGTAGGGATCTGTTTCCATTCCCCGTTTTCTTTTATGTCACCTCCTAGAGGGTCAGGGCCCTCCAGACTCTCTTGCTGGGCTTCCACTGCTGTGTTTCTCTCAAGGATGGAAGGGTGTGACTCCACTACTCTATTTCTCTCTCACACGCCCCGATACTCCTCAGCCTCTCCACTTCCTCATAATGCTCTGCCACCAGACTGAGCAGATCATCCATCCGATCACACTACACAAAAGTGTCTCTGCTGCCCTCTGGTACTAATTCCATACTCAAACATTCCCTGTAGCCAGAAGACCTGAACAGATGTATGACTGTGAGGATGCTCTGTCTTGGTCACTATTGCTCCTTCTAGCCATGGTTTTTGGCTGTGTGGAAATCATCACTGTGTCTATTCCAGTGCAGCAGGCAAAAACCACCAGGTTTTGGGCTCCTACAGACAGAATAAACTGAAAACCTCCATTCCCCTCAGGAGCCAGGAGGGTGGCTGCACCCTCCTTCACATCCTACCCGAGTGAACTGCTGTGCAAACTGCCACACTACATTCTTCTGACAGGTAAAGTCCTGTTTGCCTGCCCTGTTTGCTGCACTCCAGGTCACTCTCACTCCCTAGAGCTGTGACCAAATGCACCTTCAGGTTTACAAGTGATGCCAAGTCAGGGGCCACTGTCCAATGTATATGAGGGCAGGGCAGCTGTCCAAAGGGACTAGGACCAGTGGGAGGAAAGTTTCCCATGTACTTGGGGCAGGAGAAGAGGGCAGCTACACCCCAGGCTGGCAGAGTTCTGGTAGCCATACCTATGAGATCAGGAGCAGCTCTGGGGAGAAGGCCCTGGGTCCTGGTGGGCAGTGAACTGCGCAGAACCAGAGGGACTGGAGATAACAAAAGTTTATTTCCCTTGAGGACAGCTGGGCAGTGCGTATGGGCCCAGGGAGGTGGTGCCATTTCCCTGTTTGGAGCGTTTCCAGCTCCCACAGGATAACACTCTGATAACACCCTGAGACCCTGAGACCAGAGTTTGCTCTGCGTCAAAGTGGAGACTTCCCTGCTGGCCTGAATTGTGTTGTGGCACTGTAATCTTAATTTGTGAAAATATTGTAAAAGTGAAAGTTATATTTTAAAACTGTTAACTAACATTAAAGTCAAAGTCTACTCTTAATTGACTAATCATCATAAAGTTAAAGGAATTTAAATACATGCATTCAGTTTTTGCTATTCTGAAACACCAGCCTGTTGACTGAGACAAGACTCAGAAACATCCATTGTGCTGTAATATTAATGTACCCCACAGATCTGTGCTTAAAATCCTTTCATCCTTTCTCCAGACCAAAAGAATCTTCTCATAAACCTTTTCTCTCCTTTCTGTCTTCCTGACTCCTCTCATCTTCCTCCTCATTTAACACATTCTTATCTCTATCCCTCCAGCTTGATCAACAAGATCAACAAGAGCTTTTTTCTAAAGCCTTTTTTATAGTGCTTGCTTCTAGAAGAGGATTTTAGTGTGTTTGTCTCTCTTATTATTCCTCCTTCTATCGCTTCAGAATATCTATATTTTCCTACTTTCCCATGTGTTCATTTATTTTTTTCTTCTACTGTCATGATTTGCTGGAGTTTTTTTGCATTTCACTTATTCAACAGGTTTGGTGAGTTTGCATAAAAGTGTCTGTATAAAGGTACATTGTACAATATTACTTATACAATTTTTTGAAAAGAGTATTGAGCCACTCGGACCTTGTGTCTGAATTTTGCATTAAACAGGTTGTTTTCAAACTAAAGGAGAAGACACCATTAAGCAATAGATGCTGCAGAGACTAGTGGGCTTTTTTTTGCTGGTCTTTTTCCAGCATCTCAAGTCACCACTACACAACCACAAAATGCAGAGAGTTTACTCAGAAACTGTTCAGAAACTTTGTCCAGGAACACCAGAACACGGAGACACACACCCCCTGCACTCTCAATGCCACTAGACTTTAAGAATCTTCCAGAAAGAAAACTCTGTATGCCTAGAACTCCTCCCAGAGGAGCTATTGGGGTGTTTACTGGAAGAACTGGGGTTATAAAAACCCCAGTTTTTGATGTGTACACAGGCCTCCAACAGACTAGGACTGTGTACCACAACCATGGACCACCATCACCTACACGTTGCTATAGCCACAGGTGGTGAAGTTTTTCTGTTTCTTCCCTTATCCTTCTCCATTTTTCTCTTTCCAGTTTTCCTCTCTTGGGGTGATCATACAACCCAGGCTGGTGATACACACCTTTTCCAATCCATTACAGTTTTTCCACAGTTATGGTTTCAAAATAGTTGTTCTAACAAAATTAGTTGTTATATCAGTCACGGAGCATCATTTCACTTTAATCAACCCCATGGGATCTTTTAACAACGAACATGGTTGCCCTGCCTCAGAGACAGGTTGCAAAAAACCCATTTAAATAGATGTAGATCATAAATGTACTTCTTCATCAGATATAACTTGTGTGACTTGATGATAACCAGAAGGTGCTATAGGGCGACGTAAGCAGATAACATATCTTACAACTTAAAAATAGAGTCAAATGGGGTATTTTGTCAGATTAAAAACATCGCACATAATACGTTGTTTAGGCAGTCTAAAGTAGTGTACTGGTGGGGACTGGACTTTTAAAAGTGACGTTTTCCATTGTTGTCCTTCTATTTTCATACAATAAACGCACTGAAATAGAAAATAGAGGCAGAAGCATCTGTTAATAAACTACATTGCCTGCCTAAGCCATAAGATGTTGAATGCTGCATGGAAGCTTGTCTACAGTGAAGATATGAATACACCTTGTCACACTGTTTTGAAGACACAAAGAATGATACTTATAAATGTATTTGTACTTTGGGGAAATTAGTAGCTTGACTGTCTTGGAGAAATTGCAAGTGTCCGATGTGTGGATGGAACTGTGATGTGAAGGTTTGGCCTCTGCCTCTGTGTCGCTCTCCTTCCTCTTTTAGTGAAGTTGCCATGCATGAGTGCATCAGTATCACAGCGTATCACTGGCTTCCTAAAGTTAGCAGGCTGCCTAAAATCAGCCACCGCTTTAAAGCCTGGTGTCCCTACACTATTTGCCACACTGGCCTAATTTTTTTCTGTTAATACCATTTTCACTGAAGTAAGGTATCAGTGTTTGCAAATCCGAACTTGATGCTACCTTCAACTCCTCCACTTGTCCTGCAGCTCTTACTCATGGTAGGAGACATAGAACAGTGTGTGATCTGGCACACCATATGTTCTGAAACACCAAGGAAGCTTATAAGTGGCACAAATCGCTCCCTGCCTTGTGACATTTCAACGTGCTGTACTCACCAAAATAGAGGATCTTTTTTCTTTTTTTCTGTGTTCCTGAAACTGAATATCATCCTTCTAACAGCAATGGAACCCTAGAAATTAAAGAAACAACTTTGAGCTTGTCTCTAGATTCAACCCTCCCACCTACTCCAAAAGTTTAGTATGCATTAACAGATTTTTCTGGTACATATGGATACAGACAGATACACCTATCAGTGTTGCAAATCCAAGCTTTGGCTCTGCGTAAAATGCAATGCTTATGGTTGCTATTTTGGAATGTAACTTGGAAAACGTCTAAATGCAGGCCAATTTAGACTATAAAAAACCCATATGACATCATTGCTAAATTTCAATGGAGGAATTCTAATTGTGGAGTATCTTTCTTTCTTAACTCACTGGAGTTGGGTTTACGTTTTTCTCTTTCTGCCCGTCCCATTGCAGATGAAGAAAGTGATCGCTCTGATAGTGTTCAGCGGTCTAAATTGTCCTGAAGTATCTTTTACTCGTAGAAATAAAGAAGAATTGAGTGTACTCTGATGAACCACGGAATGTGAGCGCTTATGCAGGCATAAATCAATGTAATAATGACTTTGGATATTCTAATGCTTGGAAAGTTGTGGTTTGCCTTGCAGAGGTGAGTGCAGGTAGTGTAGCTGCAAGGAATTTGGCTTCCAAGCCCAAATGGGAAATGTTTGGTCACTGTCTTCAGGTAACAGGGAGCACAGCGTTTGCTTCCAAAGACTAGAGGAGAGGTAAGAACAACAACTATTACGATCAGTATTTGGGTTTGGTTGGGGCTTGTAAATTAAAGGGACAGAACAGTATACATGTCTACACCTGAAGGAAGAAGTGCGCAAGAGAGATTGCTTAGCTGGATGCAGATTCATCAAACCCAGTCCTCAGTATTGTGCTTCTTTTCCACAACCTTCATAGTCATAAATGACGTATATAAGGAGTTGTAAGAATGGGAAGCCACTGAGTGCTTCCTCGGAGTGTCATGTTTCTACATTTTATGTTTCTGGCTATAATTCATGGTGCAGGAATTGGTTTTCATATTTGAGTAATTCATCCACATTTTTAGGAAGACATGTAGGTACCTCATAATTAAGTCTTCATTTTTTCAAAATTTTAAAGGTCATCCACTTCTACACAGAGCATGAGAGACTACAAGGTTGTTGATTTATGTGCACTTCCTATTCAAGCTTGATTGAATGGGTTGTAACTTTACCTTGAGTGAAGCAGCATGGTATTTTGCTTGGTTTTTTTGGGGTTTTTAATGATGGCAATAGAATAAAAATTGAGTTTCTACTCCCTGTCATACTTAATACACTGTAAGGCTTTGAAAGAGCATTTAGGATAAGTCATCTCCAGAAAAGATGAAAGTTTCTCCAAAGGTGTGTCAATTCAATACATCCTTTAATTGCTCTTAACATCAGTTTCACTATTTGTTTTTTTTCTGCCAAACTTTTCTTAACATCATATCTTCTATGGGGTCTGAAAGTAACCACAGTTCAGTAGACAGCCAAGCTGCGGAGCTTGGACAAAGGATTTTTCCATATTTTCTCATTTAAGTAAGTGCATATATGGTGTGATCTCACTACATGTTCCTAATTCACCACCCTGTTCCCTTCTGCTGCTTGTTATCCCTATTTTTGGTTCTCTGGCTTAAATTAAATATCAATACAATGAGTAGATGTGTGCAAGGGAAGATATATCTCCAAGGGTTTGGATATAACAGCCCTTGATATGTTGATCTGAAAAGACTTTGGTATCTTGTTGGGTCTGTGAAATTTCTCCCAAGTTTCCAAGGATTTCCAATCCATAATATGTCTCTATACTTATGATATGTGTATATATGTATATGTAGCCAAATAACCTTCATTCCTGTGAACACAGAGGTGATAGCACAACAGTGACATTGACTGACATTTTCTAGCAGTGCATGATTTGTCTGAGAGGACGAAAAAAAAGATTAAATATACTGAATTATAAAGTTACCATAATGTAACCATATTTAACATTAATTAGGGCACTCCATAGCAGATTGTGAAACTTAGCATGGCTAGGGCTTGTATGCCAACTCAGAACAATTGAATTGCCGAAACTCTCTGTTAAACAAGAACTTATCTTAGTGCACTCCTAATCACGGACTTTTAACTAAAACATTTACTTCTTTTCCCAAAAAGAGATTCATGTACTTCTCTCTCTCTCACTCCTCTATTTCCTTCCCTCTTTTTCTCTCTCTTATTTGTACTTTTGTTCATTTTCAAGTAGTTTAAAACAGCTAAGGCTTGACACACCTTGAAGTACTGATAATTCGCTCATCAATGAGTCAGAACCAGCAGTGTGGGGTGAAATTTTCAATTTAGTTACTTTAATTTAATCCTTTAACTTAATTTTATTGTTCTTGTGAGGATTCAAAGATACATTCAGCAATGCAATCACCACTAAATATCTGATTTTCTGGCTTTGAATGTGCAGATAAAAGTAATCCTTAAATAGCTAGTACCAAGAGAAAATAAGAACATTAAGAATATATCTAAGAGAAGATAACATATTTATTGAAACAACATTTAAATAACATTTTCAATTTTCCATCAAGAAATAGAAAATACCTTTTTGAAAGATGGAAACTGTTATTTAAAATTTCCTTAAAGGTATTTTGTTGATTTTTTTTTCTTTTTCTAATTAACTGTAGCTGCTAATATAAGATCCTTTCCCTTAATAATTATGTTTTAAATGAAAGTAAAATTATCTGAGAAAAAAAGAGATAGTATTCTCTTAGAAGAATCTTCTGAAGCCAAATAATCATTTATTAATTTAAACATAATTCCAGTAGGCCTGCAAATTCCAGTGAAGCTCACGCGTTAAGTAAGTGTAAAGTTTCTAAGTCAATACTTAATTCTGCTAATCAGTAATACAGTAGAATTATATCAATATATGACATGAAAAGTAGAGCCCTTCTCTGCTGTATCGCTGGAATTTAGTATAAAAATATGAAAATTAACATACTAAATCAAATAACAGGTACATTTAGTTAACTCTTAGTTATTACCTAAGAGTCCCAAAGTCTATAATTATTCTAGATGTTCTAACAATATCATAACCTTCAACAAAGGTAAAAAGAAAGCATCATGCCCCCATTCTGAAGTCATTTCATATTACTGTCTCATCGAGTTTCCACCACAACCTAAATCACATATTGTAAAGGAAGCACTTATGTCATTTTTGGCATTTCAGAACCAGAAAGGACCTTCAAGACACCTCCTTTCTTTCAGACTCTTCTAAATAGATCTACTCATTGTAATTTAATTAAGTTTTAAATATCTGCAATTTAATGGAAAGTGGTTTTATAGTTGTCAAAGTGAGTTCTTTCAACAAAAGAAAATAAGAGCTAATGTCAGCAACTGTGTCATTCATTTAATGATAATACATCCTCATGCAGGCAATGATAATTGCTGTGCTTATATTTTATTTTTTAAATTTCTTGAGGGAAAAAAAAAAGAAGTTGAGTCTTTCCAACATATTTAAGCAATACAAAACTCCTAAATTCAGCGCTACAACACATAAGGAAACATTCTTCTGCAAGAGTTGTTGGGAGACAATGTTCTGTGATTTGTGTGCTCTTGTGCATAGGAAATATGTTAGTAGGCTGAACTTACTGTATCAGTCTGGATGCAAAGAGCAGAGGAATTCCTCTTCCTAGCCTTATTGCACTTGAAAAAGCTTTGCAAGAGTACAGTTCCTTGCTTTCTGGAGCCATATTCTCAAATCAGAGAGAGAATAGAGATGAGCATACTAAATAGCAAATAATAAATATACTGCATTTGGAAAAGTATTCAAGTCCAATAGTAAGATGAAGCCAGTGAAAATTTTGGTGGCTTACAGGTGTGAAAATAGGATATTAGATGTATTGACTCCTCATTTTTGAAAGAAAATTTGTTTATTTAGTAGTTTCTCATATAAAAACAGTGTTACTTATAAACCCAAAAGAAGTATTCACACTTTGCATCCTTCATTAAGATTTAAACACCTTAGAAATATACATTTCACATGAAATGTTGCTGCCCCTTTTTTTTACTTAATTAATAAAATAATGTATGGAAAAAATACTATGAATTCACAAACTTGCACTGAAGACAGTGTTCAGTTCCCTTAGGAAAGCAATTCAATTCCCTGTTTTCCATGGCCCACCATATCATCCAACAAGATGACAGATCCTGCCCTTGTAAAAGATTGCAGTATGGTGATAACAAGATTTATAGAATGTGATAATTCATAAATACATATTTCACTTCTGGTGAGTCAGTGTCAGTTTTCTGTGAGATGTTAATTAATCTCCCTTTCCCCACACTTAGTGATTTTCTTCAAACCGTCTTTAACCCCATGACTGTTATCAATCCAGCCTGTCCAGAATCTCTGCACAGCCTTCCCACCCTCCCAGCAGATCAACACTCCCACCCAACTTGGTGTCGTCTGCGAACTTGCTGAGGAGGCAATTGATCCTGCTGTCTAGGTCAGTGATGAAGATACTAAACAGGATCAGACCAAATACTCAGCCCCGGAGAACACCACTTGTGACTAAATGGCAGCTGGATTCAGCCCCATTCACCACCAATCTCTGGGTCCAGCCATCCACCCAATTTTTTACCCAGTGATAAGTACAGCTGTCCTTCCCCTGGAAGCCAGTTCCTTCAGGAGACCCCTACTCTGAAGGTAGTGAGAGAACTGGCAGTTGAAATTACTAAGTCATTATCCATCATATTTAAGAAATTGGGCAGACTGATGAAGTTCCCAATGCTTGGAAAAGGGGAATTATAAACCCTATTTTTAAAAAGAGAAAAAAAAGGAAGACCCATGGAACAACAGCCTGGTCAGTCTCATCCCTGTGCCTGACAAGATGGAGAAGCAGATCCACCTGGAAAGCACACAGAAAACAGAGAGTTGATTGGTCAGCCAGCGTGGGACAGCCAGTATGACTTCACTAATGGCAAATTAGTGAAAAATTCAGTGGATCTCTATAATGGGGTTGCATTGGAGGGTAGAGGAAGAACAACTGATGTTACCTGCTTGGACTTGTGCAAAGCATTTTATACTGTCCTTCACAACGTCCTTGTCTCTAAAACAGAGAGACATGGTTTTGATGGGTGGATGAGTCAGTAGATGAGGAATTGGCTGGATGGTCACCCTCAAAGTGTTGCAGTCAATGTATCGATGTCAAAGTGGAGACCAGTGACAAATGGTGTCCCTCAGGGGTCCTTATTGAGGCCAGTGTTATTTAATATCTTTGTCAGGGACATGGGCAGTGGGATTGAGGGCTGCCTTGGCAAATTCAGGGATGTCACCAAGCTGTGTGGTGCAGCTGTCACACTGGAGGGAAGGGATACCATCCAGAGGGACACTGACAGGCTTTTAGAGGTGGACATCTGCAAACATCATGAAGTTCAATAAGGTCAAGTGCAAGGTCTTGCACACAGGTCAGGGCAATCCCAGACATGGATACAGCCTGGGTGATGAGTGGATTGAGAGCAGCCCTGTGGAAAAGGGCTTGGGGATACTGGTGGATGAAAAAAATTAATGTGAGTCAGCAATGTGCACTCGCAGCCCAGAATGCCAACCATATCCTGAGCTGCATCAAAAGCAGCGTGGCCAGCAGGTGGAGGGAGGTGATTCTGCCCCTCTGCTCTGCAGTGGTGAGACCCCACCTGGAGTGCTGCATCCAGCTCTGGGGTCCCCAGCATAAGAAAGACATAGACCTGCTTGAGCAAGTCCAGAGGAAGGGCATGAAGTTGATCAGTGCCCTGGAGCACTTCCCATATGAGAACAGTTTAGAGAAGAGAAGGAAGGCCCCAGGGAGACCTCGTAGCAACCTTCCACTACTGAAAGGGGGCCTACAAGAAAGATGAGGGGGGACTCTTTATTACAGGAAGTATAGAAGGAGGATGAGAGATAAAAGTTTTAAACTGAAAAAGGTTAGATTTATGGTCATAATGGTGTGTCTCCTTAATAAGATTACTTATTTTTATCATAATGGATTTACAGAATGAAACAAGAAAACAACATCAACAACTAAATTAATAAAAAATCAACTGCTTGCAAGTCCTAGAGCAAAAAACAACCCAGGCAAATATAGAATGATCACAATGTTTCTTCTAGAGTCTAAAACATCAACCTCAGGCTGACAAATTTCATATTACAATTAGAAATTGTTCACACAATGTAAAGATGAAGCTGAATAATTTTAACTTGAAAAGAAAGTGAACTAAACATGCAGGAAATTGAAATAATTGCTCCCTTTATCTTTTCAACATAATACTTTTAGGATTATTTTGGAGACTTTCTTTCCTTAAAAGGCTGACAGTGAATTTCCAGTATTTCAGAAACCAGAACCTTACCACAAAATTCACACCTAACCTGCAGCATGTAAAAAAAGATTTGGTTTTGGTTCTGTTGTCTATGTCTGAAATTCAACAAAGTCCAAAAGTCTATGTTCAAATGCCTTTGCAACAAAATTTTGGTGTGGTTCAGCATGAGTTTAGATTCTTTGCAGAATCACAGATTACAACAGTTGGAAAATTATGCAAAAATAATTCCCTGTCACTGTGACTGGTAGATTCTGGCAAGAGAAGCCTTCATACACAGAAAGTGAAAGTTATTCATTTAGCCATCACATTCTGCATTGCTGTTCTTTACAACTTTTCATTAGAAGTACAGGAATATTTTCTATCATTTTTATATGAAATTTTGTGAAAAAATAGGGCCTCAGTTTTAATAAATTTTTTTCAGTCTTTAAAAACCAAGTTTTGGATTAAAATAGGCTTTCATTAAGAATGATCAAATTTTAACTTCCCTCTCCTTCCAATAATTTTCATAAAGTGATGTAAAATAACATGCTGTATTTGGGGGGTTTTTATCTCTCTTCATAAAAAAGCACTAAAAAAGAAACTTTGTTTTATAAGTATTTTCCACATGCTCTACTTATCATTTGTCTTAGGAGGATTCAATTATTTATGTAGAGGAGTTATTTTTTTGATGTATTGAGATTTCTATATTCACTGTTCATCACTTGTATTTGATAGAAATGATATCACTTTTATAATGAAACCAAGAATAAATCTAACCTTTATTCTGTTTACCAAAGTTTGTGATTCTGGGTAAAATATATTGAGAATGAAACACAAAGGTTTGGCAGTGAGAAAAAGGTCGTCAAGGGGGAAAAAAATTCAGCTGAGATCTCTTTTTAACATTAACACCTGTGAATTTCTGATTGTTGTGTTT
Organism: Manacus candei; assembly: GCF_025592945.1. Lineage (NCBI taxonomy): Eukaryota > Metazoa > Chordata > Aves > Passeriformes > Pipridae > Manacus > Manacus candei. The sequence continues at coordinate 3,123,333 of NW_026138122.1, read as the reverse complement.
CTTTGTCCTCCTCTTCCTCATACCTTGTGCATGTTTCATGCAATGTTGGCAGATACTTATATAACTGTAGATAAAATTAATTAAAAAAATAATAATTGCAGAGAAACTAATCTATATGAAGAAATTTTAAATGTCCTAGTTGAACAAAATGTTCACAAGTTGAAAATAAACCCGCTGTCCTTCAGTTCAGGAACTTCAGGGAAAATAAAATAAAATAGTAATAATAATAAAAAAAATTAAAGCACATGTTCCATGTTCCTTTTAGGTCTTTTGTAACAGCAACCACTACAGGAAATTCAACATAAATAAAATGTGATCTGGACTGCAAAGGGATAGTTACAGGCTGTTACTGCCATGTGTTCAGCGCAGCAAAGTACTTTTTCAGCAAGCCAGATCTTCCACTAGTGTAAATCAGCTGGTCACTAGTGACAAATATAGCCACATAAATGCACTAATTAAAAATAAAGTTAGTCTGAAAAACAGTTTAGTTGACAAAAATAACTTGAGCAAATGACATCTGGGATACTTATCCTTGTAGGTCAGTAATTTGGATGCTTTGCCTCAATATAATGAAGGGAGTTACAGTGATTTACACCAGCTGAGGACCTCACCTGCAGTGTTTAGTGGGACTTGAGCTGTAAATTGAAGGCTTTGGAAAAAACAACCCATGGTAAAAATAACTCAAATTTGTAAGGGGTTTAAATATGTACTTAAATACCAGTTTTCTGTCATGACACCAGAGTGTTTATGTCTGAATGAGCTCACAAACAAGGAAAATGCTTATACCTAAGGTTCTTTGTCTCAGCATGAAACTCCCAAATTGTCACCTGTTTAAGCTACCTAAATTTGTTTAAAATAATTTCCTAGCTCAGGTTAATTTTAACTGGTGTTCTTCTACGCAAATTTTTGGGCAACGCTTATTTCCCAGGATAAACCTGATTTGAGTTAACTTCTGTGTAAAAAGATTTAGCTTTTCTAAGGATTTCTTGCCTTTACCTTTCCCTAACTGCTAGAACTCCCGTTTACACATTTTAACTTCGTAATTGTTTTGTCTTTATGTTCCTTATCATACTTAAAAGGCAATTATCCTATCCAACTGTGCTTGTCAGCATACATGTGCACGCATGAACCTTTGACTCTGTGTATCCACCCTTGCTACCACAGGCAAATACCCCAGAGAGAAAAAATACCAGCTCTCAAGATAAAAGCACAAAACAACAATCCACTGTCTTTAAACCAACCTATTGCTAGAAGTGCAACAGATGTACTCAGCAGGTTGTGATCATTAAGTTCCATAAGCAACAAAAATCTGTTAACAGAGCATAGTCACAGAAGAAACCAGCAGCATATTTCCACTGCATACCCACTTTTAGTCTCCTGTACAGAACAGATGCACTTCATCCTTATTACTGTGACCCATCCAGACTTCCTTTGAAGGTGTCTGGGAAATGCATTATGTTTAGTTTCAGCAAGTCTAAGGATTCTTTTTTTCACTGATATCTTTAAAACACATGCAGAATGAATAGTTAATACATAATTTCAGTTTGCCTGCTCTCTTCAGATAAATAGGAACAGGTTCACTTAATTTCTAATCTGTATTACACCTGACACCTAGCCTCCTGGTTTCACATTGCTGGAAATCACTTGCAAAATCTGAGTGACCTTTATAGCGGCACAATTTCAAAGAACCATCTTCAGTTCTAGGTATTGCCTTGATACAGTGATTTTTCCTGCAAAATACACATATGCTGGAATAAAAGAATTGTCTTTCATGGAGAACCAAAGTAACAAAGAGATTGCTACCTATTTATCCTTTCCGTCCTTTTCTAAAGGGACTGCAGAGGAGGGATACACGTATGAGAACAGGCCTATTGATATAATTACACATTTTTTCTTTTTGAAAATTCAAGTAATTTATTTTTAAGCAGATGGAGTTACCAAATTCCTTCCTCAAAGGGAAATACATTCTCATAGAATGGATACTTAATACATAAACAATATGTATTATACTCTAAGCACACACACAGTGTCTTTGCATTGCAGAAGCTGGTTGAATCAATAGTGCATTACAGGTGTGGGGTTGCTAATAGGGGTTATCTTTCTTACTAAATCCTGTTGTCACTGTTAGTAAAAAACTTTGATCTACTGTGGTGAACAGAAGGAGCTGAAATACAGCAAAAAAAAAATATTATCCTCCTAACTCAAAGCTCGTAGTACAGTGAAGATTATTGTCCTGAGATTTAACCTCATCTTTGAACACCTGTAAGACCTGAACAATTTAAGCCCTGCTATCCAGAATTTCTTTTTTTGACTTGGTCTTTCCACTGGACGCTTAAAGTTTCACCCATTACTGATGTAACTAGATACATGTAGAGGTGCATGACTCTTCCATTCTATGCAAATCGATGCATAGAAAGTGCATTAAGAGATTATTATTGTGGAAGAACTCAAATTTTCAAAGGAAAACTTGGGAACTTCTATTATGCTCAGCAAATTTATCCAAATGAAAGCATTACCTAAGTAATGTTTGAATAGTGTATAAATTGAACCATGAAAGACTCTAGTCACTCATTTTAATTGCTAAAACATCTCAAAGGTGTTACATTAGATGAAGAAGGGTCCTTGGAAGGATCATAATGTCCCTCATGGCCAATACTGATAGCTAAGAATACATCAGCAATTACTTTTACACCTCCCAGAGGAACAAATAAACTATGTTTCATAAGAAGATCTTAAAAATGACTCAGATATGCCCTACCTGAATAAAGAAAAATACCTGTAACATAAATCTCAGTTTTGCATTTCCTCTCAGTTAGAGCAGAAGGCTGCAGTTCAAAGCCCTGACAATATTCTAAGAAGCAGTAGCAATATTCTTTTTTTCTTTGATGTATAGCTGCAGCAGAAAATGAACAACTGATTCTATTAATTACTAGCTAAAAAAGCTGCTGTGTAGGTCTTTTTGTCCTTATAGCCATCTGGTTCAAGATTAAGATAAACAGTAGTACAAAGATACAGAAAAATGAAACCATTTCAAAAGACACAAGTAATTTAAAATGCAAAAATGTAGTGGTGGAAATTAAACAGAAATTTCGAGAAACAGCTAACCTAACATTTATTGTGCTAGGCCAAATGGAGACACAATTTATAATAAGGGTATTTTTAGTACAAATTACTGTAAAGGCTATGCATGACATTGAATCAGTGTAATATTTATAGTAGGATTACTTTAAAAAAGAAACTCCATCACATATATCTGTGGGTCCAGCCACAAAAGAAAAACCTTCAGTTATTGCTGACCTATAGAGTCAGTAGGTTATTCATTAGAAAGAGCCCCTGGCTTCAGTAAAAGTGTCAGTTACTTATCCATTCAGCCAAAACACAATGCACAGCCAAAAGTGTGCTCTTAATATTTTTTTTCTTTTAAATTTGAGTGTGCCATTAGCATATAAAAATATGACTGTAAGGAGAATGTGGAAACAAACAAGCATCAGACTTTAAAAACTATCATTACATGTTGTAACAAGATGGCTAAAATCCATACAAATCCATACAAGCTATGCTTCTTCATATTTAAATGCAGATACTAAGATCACAAAGTAAACTTTGTCTACTGACTTGTGAAGGAATTGACCTGTATTCAGTACAAACAAGGGAGAAAAATTGTAAATTATAAAGATTGGATGTCTCACATCTGCAAAGCACTGCAATTCTATCATAGCATTTACAACAGTAAGTAATATGAATCATGTTGACCACATCTGCTCGATGAGTTTCAGAGCCTATTTCATCTGATTGCCTTGCTATTACCTGCATTGTCTGTCCTAGCAGGGATAGTCAAGAGCTCTGGAAGGTTTCAAGGGCCTGTCTGAATGGCTGCCATACAATCAGAAAGCTTGACCTGAACTTATCAAAAATCCCATATACATGTATTTTTTTCTCTCCATATGCAGGGTCATAGCAGGTTTTTGCAATTTCCTTTGCTCTTAAGGAGACTCAGGAAAGGTACTTGCTGCTTGATTTCAGGAATGCTGAAAGGTGTAAAGGAATCATGGATTAAACATAGAACACAGCCCATAAATTTCAGAAAAGCCAGGATGTGCACCAGTTTCCTATTTGCACTTCGAAGGTCAAGTTTCTATAACTGATAAAGACATTGCAAAGACAAACTCAACAGTATTTATGAGACCATCAAATACTGAAGTTATGAATTTGCCAGCACATAATCAAAGCACAAGATCTGGGTTTCTGTCTGCTGCCTCAGCTGAAATGTAACAGCTGTGATGCACCTCATCTAGGGAAGAGAGAATACAGCTCAGAAAAAGTTTGCAAATATCCAAGACTTTGAAAAGCATATGTCTATTATTTATGTGCTTTTTTTTGTCTTTGTACAATGGTTTTCAAGTTTTAATGGCTGATAACAACAAGCAATTGCATACCACTTACATTGGATGATATGGGATTAATTTAACCTGTTTAAACAAAGTTTTCACAGTTTCTTAAATATTCTCTCTTCTGCCATCTTCCCATCTCTCAGAGGAATATTTGTTTCTGTCAGGAGTCAAAACGGAACAATGAAAAATGAGGAGACATTATTTTAAAATAGATGGTATGTCAGCAGAGATTACTTGCACAACACAGGAGTTACTGACTCAAGAGATTGGAATCAGTAGCCCCACATCAACAGAAAAACCTTCAGCAGAAAGGCAACTGGTCATCATGCACCCCAAGTGAGTTAAATTGCTTTATGCAGAGACACCATGCATGCCAATTGGAAGGCTTAAATGTAGGACCAGAGCTAAAAGTCATAAAATGAAAGTAACAGTAAGCAATTCAAATTCTCTGGTGAACTTTATGCTATCCTTAACTACTACAGAGATGTGGCTGATGAACTATCTGGCCCACTCAAGTGTCTCACAAAAACATGGACCAATGTAGCACCACTTTTCTGGTTCTCCCTCATCCTTTTCTAGTCAGCTCTTGTGCTTAAGAGACACTATTCTAATTCTTTACGTCCAGTTGCATCAAATGCAAGACAAGTATTGAACTTAAAAATTGCATGGTTAGACTACCACTTAGGCAAAACAGGTTCCATATTTAGAGCAACAGGGAATCCTACAGTGGAAGATTCAATTAAGTTTTATGTTGTCATTCTAAATTGACAAACTTCTTTAGTTCTAATTCAGTTTTAAGTAATTTCTTACTGTAGTTACTGCTCGTTTACTCTGGCTCTCCTATTCAAACCCCTTTTAGACATAGTGAGGAATACCAACAAACCAAACAGCACCATTTTTCTAATTTGTATATTAGTTCTCTACTCTGAAATGTGGAGCTGTTCAACAGAAAAGGCATCCAACGTGAGCTGTCACTGGCTTGTTTTTATGAAACAAATTCAAAAGAATTTGCAAAATTAAACTTTGACCCTCCCTTTTCACACTTTCTCTCTTTTCTACTTTTCTGCTGAATGGAGATGGGTGAAGTTGGAAACTTTGTTTTTAAGACTTCTAAATACTACATTTGAAATGCATTGACATCTCAGAATAGGTTCTTGTATTGGGTCTTAGCTAATTTGTTGATTTTCACATGTCTTTAGTGATGTCAAACCAAGCTCTATGCAATGTTGTGTGGAAAAGTTTTTGTGTAGAAAGACAAACTTTTTTTGCCGTTAACCATCGTTTATTAAAACCCTTTTTGAAACAGAAATATAGAAACTTCACAGCTGCTATAGGCCTCGACATCTGTTTATTTAGTGATACTGATAATACAGTAAATAATATGTCGTGGATGTATTTCAGGATGAAAACTCATAGCATTAGAGTCCTATTCTTGAAGCATATTTTCATGTGATTTAAATTTTTTTTAAAACAACATCAACAACAAAAAAACCCCAAAGACCAAAAACACAAAAGCAAAAAAAAAAAAAAAAAAAGAAAAGACAAGAGAAAAAAAAGGAAAAGATTAGAAGTTACTCTCAAGGAAAAAGAAGGTTTTATTATGATTTTTTTCCTCGCCTTTTTTATTTGTATTTTTAAATCTTAATGAAGGGTTTATACTTTTGGACTGGAAAAGTACGAGCCTGAAAAGATACACTGCAGTATCCAATTACTTAGAAGCAGTTCACACACAGGAAAAATTGCCTATGAAATCTGAATGTGTTTTCCAAAGCTTTGAAGAAATTAAAATATATTCAAAACACACTCTGGAGGTTGAGAGACATGATTTTCTATGACTTGCAGTCTTTTGAGATCTGGTGATTCAAGCTTGGTGCATGGAGAAGAGGAAGGGAGAAAGTGGCAAGGTTATCCACCCATAATTTAAATCTTCTTTGTGTAACTAAACTGCATGAACCAATATATTATATGAGCATTTTATGTTTATTTTAGTATGTGTAAACTAAAAGCATTAGGAATTAGATCTCCCACCTAACACAGAAATCAACTACTTGCAGCCAGTTTAGCCCAAAAGGCAAGGAAGGTACTTCAGAAACAGTTTGAGTCAGGTGGCTTTATGGGAAAGAAGTACAACCTCCAAAGAAACCAAACTGTGCCTTATCTTTTGTTGTCAGGTCCAGAAACAATTCAAAAAGGCAGGTCTCCTCAATTAGCAAATCAAGATTCTTGCTCATGATGCTCTTTCCAAACCACACACTAATACTTGTCACCTACTATGTCACCAGCAACAAGTAATGCTTGCCTGCAGAATAGTAACCCTACATCTGCTGATAGAGATCATACTTTTCTTAGACACTATTTCTCTAAGAAACTGAATTTTTTCCCCTTTATACAATATTCATGAGCCCTTTGTGCTAAGTAGGCACATATTGAGCATCAAATAAAAACCTGCAAAGGAGCCAGAGAACACCAGGAATTGGATCTGGCAGACTTTTCTCCATGGCATTTATAAAGTCTGATCAAAGGGCACAGAAATAGCTGAGGCAGCATATAGATAATAATAAGTGTTTGTTGATTTTGCCCTTCTTCCCTGCACCCTATACTTCTTTGTCCCCAAACACAGTGAAATAACTTAATGGAATGTCAGCAAAGATATAACAGTTCTACTGTTAAGTTTTTTTTTAAACTTTTAATCAGGGTAATAAGATGAAAAAAAAACATAATTTTTTTTTTATTTACGTTTAGTACATTAAATCAAGTATGAAGATCATTAATCCTCTGTAGCCTTTTTTAAGTACAACAAAGGATAATAAAACCCTCAAAGTGAAAGAAGAAAAAGGAATTACCCCAAATTGTCTTATCCTTATGCAATTCAGAATTCAGCTCTATTAATCTTCACTTTTAAAAGTCACAATAGCATGCAAAACATATTACAAAACAGTACACCTTTATAAGCAATGCTATTAACCTATCAACACATTTGCAGTCTCAGAAGACAAACAACCAGAGAAGAGACTCTTTTCTTCAGCTAAAGACTTTTGGATGCAATGCATTTACCCTGGTATAGCACAAGATGACAAAGCAAGCTGTTTTTTCCTAAAGGAGTATGGCTTTGAATTTGGAACTTTTTAAAGAAAAATTTTTAAGTGAAGCTGGATGCCCAAACTCATGCAAACAGTTGTAGAGAAGTGGTAAAAAACAATATGTTTTGACATTGCCAGCCTGAACTGCTATAAAGCAATATGTTTTGTCATTTCTTAAACTGTAAAGAGCAAATTGCTTCACTACTATAAAAGTTTGTGGTCAGAAGACAATTGCATCAACAAGATACTCAGTTAACCACAGCCTACACACTCTGTGCACCCACTCAAGGCATACCAGGCGAATGTCACATGGACACCAAGGCCTTAGCCTACAGCCTTTATGGGCATGTCTTAAGGAACATCTTGTGAACACCTGTGCCTACATGAAGTAAATATGTTGTTGCCACACTGGCTGTGTGGCAGACATGCCCTTGTCGTAGTCCCCAAGGCTGGGCAAGACCGCTCAAACACTACTGTAACGTGCACCATTTAGCCTACATACAAAAAGTTCTCCCCACTGACTGACTGAAGAAGACAGGATCTGCGGGATCTGCTGGATCCATGGTGGTCTGGTGACTATCCTCTGCTTTTTATAATCGCCCCTTGCTTTTTGCTACTTTCCTATTTTCCTCCCTTTTCGCTTCTCTTTAATACAAAATAAAAGTGAACTACCATTTTGGTTACCAGCATCTGACCTCGTTTGTGTCTCAATCTTGCTCTGGGTAGATTTGAACTTTTCCCCTCTTCAGTATTGTGGATTGATACAAAATCTAAATTCCTTGCAATTAGCAGAGTGTGACAGCACTACTTTATAACCAGATTCCTATTTCCTGATCCAAAAACTAATAATGTATAAATTGTATAAAAACTAATAATAAGATTTGGACTAAACTTTGCAGTGTCTGGGGCAGGAATGTCAGCCTAGAATTTGATTAGAAAGTCATGAGATTGCTGCACATTTTAGTAATAAGCAAAGGTTAAGGTACATTTATTTATTTATTGGCAAATCTGTCAGTGGATCACCCAGCTATCTTCTCACAAAAACAAACTTAGGAAGAATGTGATTATTGAGCTTCAATAAAAGAGCTAAAAAAGAATCAATACAGAAAGTCACCATTTAGAAAAATCCTTTTTTTTTGCCAGATACAGAATATGTGAGTACTACTACATTCCAGTTTATTTCTTTTTTGCAGACATTTCCCCTACAAATTCTTTTTCATGTATACATATATTTTACTGAACAATGTTTGATACATATTTCCCAGGGATTTTAGGTAATCTCATACATTTCAGAAAAAAAAGAAATTCTACCAGAAGTCTAAAAACGTGATTGAAATAATCTCCCAAACTGTATTACAGAAAATTTAATTACCACTGAACACTTATCTGCCGCAATATCCTGTGACCAGAGGAAGTTGCAGGCAGCGTCCTGCATTAAATTCCTACAAGAATTAAAGTTAAAATTAACTTCTCCAACCTTCTGTATACTTCAGACTTTGAATAAGAAATAGATCAAAGAGGGACCAAAAAAAATCAAGAAGAAAATGTAGCAACAACTAAATGCTAAGAGAATAACTTTTTCACTTCTCGATAAAAAACGGAAATCAACACTTGGCCTTAGAAATACTACCCAATAAAGAACAACCAACTGAGTGATAGCTGCTTTCATGTAAGCAGAGTTTACAGAGGAACAGCACCCACATTGCTAATTTTCCTGGTGAATGGTTATATCATTAAGAGCTGATCTGAGCTTTCTACCCGGGTGCATTCTGTAGTTGTTGCTAATAAATGAACAGATTTTGAATTAATATCTCTGAGACTGAGAAGCACCCAAGGGAACCTTCTGACCTAGTAATGTTAAAACTGCAGCTGTATGAATAGCAGTACACATATTTCAACATCTGAAGTGATATGGATGCATAGGCATAGGGCGAGGGCAAACGTCTCTAAAGGTGTATCTTTGGAGGAGGTACCCACAGCCAAATTTGAATTATATTAGTCTTAAAGGAGGAAAATGTCTCAAGACAATGAGTTACCATCCACTGTCTTCTGCAGGCTACAGCTAGATAAAACTCAATTGTTTTGGAAATTTGCTAACTTGCCTTTCTTGTTTTCTCTTTATTTGAATGTATTTTTCTCTTCACGTTGCTTCAGTGATATTTTGAATTACGTTATTGTTTCAAAAGACACTTCAATAAAAAGTAAAACACTGTCTGCCAAAAAGCTGTTTCTGTAATTTGGATTACAATTATATAGCACTATGCTGAGAGGGGACTCTTTCCAGTTCCTAGAAATGTTCATTCCTCTTGCAAAATTGAAGTCTGTTAGACAGTTATTGTACTTTTATAAAGCTTTTTTCTTCTAGACAACATGCAATCAAACACCTTTTTTCTTCCTTTTCTTTTGTTACTTACAGACCACTTTTTTCATCACCCTTTTAACTCATGTGAAACTTACAGAGCACTCTAAGTCTAACTGTTGCTGTCTATTTTCCTCCACCTCTTAATGGAGGTGACACTTTTCTGTCATACAGAAACACTTTGTACTTTCTCCAGCAAATGTCATCCATGGATTTTTGGACATTCTTCACTTAATATTACATTTTCCTTCAAATGGCACTCAAAGTCTTTGCAATTTTCACCACTTCTGATGCCTACTATATCTTTTAAGGAAATAAAGAAAATACGTAAACTTAACACATTAAAGGTCACCATTTCTTCATTTCAGAATGATAGCAATTCATTGATGGTTTCCTCTATAGTTTTTCACCAGTTGTCCATCATTTTACAGCAATTTCATTCAGATCACGCATTTCCCTGTTAGACAAGATTTTCACTTGAGTGAATATATATATATACACCTTATAAAATAATTTTCTCTTATTAGCTAAATCAACTATTCTGTAAAAGAAGAAAAGCAGTCCTTTTAGATGGGATTTATCTTGACAAATCCATGCTGTGATTTTCTCATCACCTCATCATTCTCCAGATTTCACACTTTCATAAGAAGAACTATTAGATTGTCTTGGATTCATGACTGGAGTGATTATCCTCTCAACAACAAATTACTATAGTCCCTATTTCACAAGACTAGCTTATATATCCTGCAACCTAATGTTTTAAATTAAATCATCTAACGTTTCTGCACCCTAAAAAGAAGGGCAATATACTTTTCATTTCTTAATAATGTTTGATAAGGTTTAAATACAAATTATACCAGTGACAGAGCCTGAGGGGATGGCCTGATGTATCAGGGGAGGTTTAGGCTGGATGTTAGAAAGAGGTTCTTCACCCAGTGGGTGGTTGGGCACTGGAACAGGCTCCCCAGGGAAGTGGTCACAGCACCAAGCCTGACAGCATTCAAGAAGCATTTGGATGATACTTTCAGGCACATGGTGTGACTCCTGTGAATGGTCCTGTGCAGGATCAGGAGTCAGACACAGTGATCCTTATGTGTCCCTTTCAACTCAGCATATTCTGCAATTCTGTGATACTATAATGAATTCGAGGTTTTCCTTTGAAACCACAAATGTCACAGTTATTCTAGGGGTTACATCACTCAAAAAAGTCACTCAGATAAGTGATCATTCAAAATCTCTAAAAAAAAGTGATATTTTGGTGGGTTTTTTTGTTTTGTTTGTAGTTTGACTAATAAAAGGAGACCTGATATTTGCACTTAAATCTTTTATGTGAAGATGCTGAGCATCATACGCTGAGAGATACTTGACAAGATCCAGCTTAGGTTGCCAACATTCAAATCTACTTCTGGTACATGGTCATTAGTTTTTTCTGTCTTACCAACAGCACTTCCTGTGCGATCATCAGTTTAATATGCAAGACATATTTAAGAGCAGACCCACTGCAGGAATTTTGGTTCTTCTGCCATTCACCATTGCAACGAGCAGAGACAAGATGAAATGGTAGAAACAGATTTATACACAAGCACGTGTTCGTTCCCAAGACAATTTTTAGCATTTGTTTACAACCTTGTGCATGACTTCTTTGACTCATATAGTACAGTATATGTAATTTTTTTTTTTAATACTCTTTCTTACTGTTACAAATCGACATTCCACAAAGGGAATTTATCCGTTGCATGGATTACATATTACCCCAACCAGTCCATCATACCTACAATATAATTAGCAGCGTCTGAGAAACTTTCGACAACTGAATATAATAGAGACACTTATTTGAAAATTAAAAGATTTTAATTCTACATTCCAAAGACTGCAACTGGTGATGGCATTTGACAGTGTGTTGGTAGTTTGAACTTGTTAGTATTGGACTCTTTTCTCTCAACATTCAACTCTCACACCTCAAGAATTATGCCTTGTTCAGGTAGAAAGTATCTTAATAACATAGAATTGATGTCACTGTGCAAAGGCAGACCATAATCAGTCACTTTGCTGTGTCATTATTATTGCCATCTTTACTTACGTAAATCATCAAGATTTACTCAGAATGAAATCCTTACCATTCATGTTGTATTTTCTATTCGGTAAGCAATCTGAACAGCCAGGAAATAATACTGGGGTGAGAGTACTGTTAAAGCTTACAAAGAATATTTGTCAAGCAGGTCTTACATGGCCTCAGAATATGCTATGTGTTATGATAAAAAAATATGTGAAATCTGAGGACAGTAGGGACAGACAGAAAAAAATCATGTTGACTCTGGCATTCTTCCATGGTGTAAAAACTGTGTATCAGAAAGCAAAGTATATAAATGGAGAGTTACTCTTTCCTTTTTTTTTTTTTTCTCCTCAGTTCTCAGCATTCATATCAGTGACAACTTTCCTTGAATTAGGACCTGAAAGGAAATGCAGGGGGTCTTCTATACCTGGCCCAATTTAAAAAAAAATCTGATTTCTATATCATGTTAGTCCAGCTTTGAAAGTTATTAATGCTTTATATACCAGACCTGTGATCTTCTGATTTTTTAAAACTATAAATGGTACTTTGGACAGACATGGAATTTCAGGGTTTTCAGATTTAACTGTGGAGTCACTTTTTTCAGGTCAAAGAATCTGTTTGTCAGTCCAAAGAACAAAATTCCTATTTATGGTTTCACAACTGGTTGGTGAATTGTCAACTGGTGTTTCAGTCCTTTCTTGCTTAATCAGTACCTGAGATCTTGGAGAGACATGTACAAAAACAAGGTTCTGAAAGTACAATGAAGAGAGAAAAGAAGCTTTGTCACTCTGAAGAATGAGACTTGTTTCTCTCCACCGAGGACTTGAGAAACACGGAGACAAGAATTTCTTTCTGTGAATTGAAAAAGCAGTCATGTCCTTTTTCTATCATTGAAGTTCTTCATTATTAATTGCATGTATTATTCATATATTCCTGTGCCAGAATGAGTTATATACTACATGGAAACACAGAAGTTAAGGTGAATTTTGTACTATATGTTTATTTCCGACATCGATGATTTCTTTTGCTGGCTTCATTTACCATCTCTCCTCCTGATCCTAAGTTTTTCCCAAGCAACATTCACACCGACAGTTAAAACTGTACTATTATTACTCATCACAATACCATTTAGCAGCTAGACCAGAAGCTCATGCAGTCAAACATGGTTCAAGCCTATTCTTAAAACAATGACAGTGGTCAGCTTCGGCAAGGCGAGGGACAGTGTAGCATTTTCTCATCCCCATGCTGGTCCTCCAGGGTGGTGTAATTAGTTTTAGCTTTTCACTTGCTGTAGACACACGTTTCATTTTGGATGCTTAATCATCATTAATCACATCTGTTAGCAAGTAGTTATTTTAAACCATTTTCTGCAGAGCATCTCTTATCATTTGTTATCATCTTCATTTTCACCAGCTGGTTGAATTTCATTCATTTTAAGTTGGAGGACAGAAGAGTTGAAGCTGAACATATAAATACTATCAGTCAATGCTGTCACCAGCTTCTTTAGAAAATAAACAAGAAAATTCTCTTTTATTTTTACCATGTTTGAATAAAACTAACAAAGGTTCTTTATTGCTTACATTACTTTCATCTTCCTCAGGTGTTAACAAAAGCAAAAATTTGAATGGATCTACTACCAGGATCCATGAAACAGCAGAATGGATAAATGTTTAAAAAATCTATTTCTCATATTTGCCCAGAGGATAGAAAAACCTCAGCAAATCACTTTACATCATTGCAACTCAATGTCCCTAAATAATAATTCTTTCTCATAAACACTTTCATACCTAGTTGGAGTAGTAGTATATATTGCAAAGAAGTTGATCTGCTACACTATTTTTAAGTGTGACAGATACCACTTTAGAATCCTTCTATTTCATAAAAGAATTTCTTTCTGATAAGATTTTTCTGTAACTAATGTGGTTATCACATATTAATCACTGAATTAAAAAGACTTTATATTTGTTGGAAGTATAAAATAATACGTTGAAAGAACTGCTAAGTAACCCTATTAATAGGAAATATCTGTTAAAATAATGTGCACACACAGTGTTGTTACCCACTGCATACCCTTTTTTATTTGTTCTATATTGTTCTCCATTACACAGTTTGGAAGCAATTAAATGTCAGGGATGCACAGATTTTTTTTATCTTAATGTATTTGGTAAAGCAGAGACAGCATTTTGCTAATTTTGGGCCATGATTTTTGTTTGCATATCAAAATAAATGTGTTAAAATAACATATTAAGGCTATAAAATCAAGTTCTTGAAACCTGAGAAATAAAGAAAAAACATGGAAAGCCGTGTCTCCACAGAAGTTTTTGTATCTTGTAGTAGGAGGAGCAGTAACAGTAGTGCTAGTAATATTGGATAACACACAATAGTCTTTCTAACTCTGTGTTAAGAACTTATGAACTGCTTTTTCTGCAGGCTTTGGGTTTGGGGGAGGATTTAGGTTTAGTCTGGGGTACCAAACTGAATATTTCAATCCAAATGCCTGAAGTACTGCAAAATGAAAACATTGAAAAGAGTGTCTTGTAATAGGTCAAGCAATCTTAATATTAAGCTCTTTTTCATTAAATGGATGTTAAAAGCCTAATGTGTTTTGAAAGTTAAGTAACTAATAATAGCACTTCACAATCATCCAGTAGTGTCATAACAGTCATTAGTGAAGTATACTTCACCTAATGCCTGGAAATGAGAAAATTGTTTCCTCACCTTAATGGTAGAACACTGGGACACAAAAGATTGCAAAGAAACTTTCTGACAGAAGTGGAAAGAGTCCAGATAGCCCCACTTAGCACTTGAAAACACCATTCCCTTAATAAAAGCACAGGGCTAAATAGTCATATAAAAAATCTGGAAAGTTGAGGTGAGAAATTAAAAAATAAATCTGAAATAATGATAGCTAATAAGATCTTTGCAGCTGTTGTGAGACAGATAAATAGAGCTTGGAAATGAAAATTAAAAGAATGGAGACTTGTAGGAAAATGAAATATGCAGTAATGCAGACAATTCCTATGGTTAAAAGGGAAGAAGTCTCAGAGGGAGCCAGAGTGAAATATTAGATGTTGATGAAGAGAATTGTTCTTGCTACAAGAAATAACATTGTAAGAACTCCCACCAGAGACCAAGTGAACAGAAATGAAGTATGTCTAAGAACTGAAGTAATGGCAACTGCATACAGACTCTGCTCTCGTGTGGGGACAGGTCTTCACTAAATGCATAAGCACAGAAAGCTGTAGGTAATGCTATTCAGGGAACCTTTTCATCACACTGTTAATCTTCATTCTGCAGAGCTGTACAGCAAGAAGTCAGTGAGGTGTCTGGGCAATGCTACTGTAGCTCAAAAAGGAAATGCTGTTTATTGAAAAAGAATGCTGATAGCAAAATCACAAATCACTATCTGTAATCACCTAAAGCACTTCAGTAGAGAGTTTCCTCCTTTTATGGACATGTGAAAAAATTACAAATGCACCCATAATTAGCATAAATCAAACAGCTCTCCTGCAATCATTGGAAATTCAGGGGTGAAAGAAAAGTGTACAAGAAGATTCAAGCTTAGTTTAGGGTTCTCCATAGATGTCTGAGATTATCCTTTTTGAGAAGAGTGGAAATTTTAGTATCCGAAGTATTTTTAGCTCTTTTACATCACTGCAGTAGAATAATAGCAATTATTTCAAAACCAGAAGACTCTAAGCACAAGCAAAACAAACAAACCTGACCTTCAAGGTTCAAGTTATGTGGATTTATGAGGATTACTACACGTTCCTTCATACTTGGCAAAACACAATCTACAGAAAATAATATGTGATTAAAATATATTTTTGGAATATTTTTCATCCAAAGGAAAAAGATTTTTTTTTCTCCTTTTGCAAAATCAAAAAAATTGTTACTATGAGAGCAATTTTAGCCTCAAGAAAACAAGAATTCAATTAATCATGCATAACACCTTCCAAATAAAACCCTGGGTGGCAAAGCTTTAAAAAAAAATGCTGAATTCTAAGTTTGATCCATGAACAGGAGGACCAACAGAGCTTACATTTCAGATTATTTGAGTGCACCTCTTCATGGCCTGGTTCAGAAAAGACTCACACTTATTCTATCCCACATTTCCTTGAACCACCTCTCTCCTCTGCAGGTTAAAGATCTGCTTACCTATTTATGTACCTCCACCATAAATGGTTTTTGAGCAATCACCTTCCATCCATCCTCCCTGTGACTGTGCCTGTCTCTGCTCAGTCTGTGGATGAGGTTCCTAGTGGATCAGTGGATCCCTTATGGCCTTTGCTTCATCGGAGGGCCACATCAGAAAGCACTTCTGATAAGCATCTTTGTTTACTCCATGTGCAGAACTGCTCCAAGAAGCCCCAGATTGCTGCTACCCATAGACAGGTCTTTGCTACTGAAGGTTCTCCATCATCGCTTCTGAACCAGCATGGGAATGGGATCAACACTGCTGTTGGACATCTGTAGTTGTAAGACCAGCCCTGCCAGCACATATTCACACGATCTGTGCAAGCAAATGGAATCTCTGTTTATTTGCACCTAGAGAAGTTTACATTTTTGTCCCTGCCCTGTCCCACATCTGCCCCAGTCTTATCACTTAGGACTGTTTAAAATGCCACTCTACCTTGCTGCTGAATAACAATACATTCTTAGATAAGAATTTGACTAAAGGATGCAAGAAGGAAAATTTATGCCGCATTTCTACATCTCTACTTTCAGCAGCAGAAAAGCAGTAATACTGATATGCAAATACCTATATAATGTCTGACATAATGTACACAGATAGACCACAGGAAATAAAATCACTGGGGAAATTGATAGTCACTGCATCCCAAAGGCTATTATGTGGAAGAGAAGAAAGGAATAAATCATAAACATTACTTTATTTAAAAAAAAGAGTATTTTATGGTGATGTAACAGATATGGTCCCATCTTTCCTTCAGGAAATTTTCTGAGATTCATATTATTTCTACCAGAATATTTTAAAAACATCTTTAAACAACACGTGGTAGCTGATTTTGCACACTGAACAAATGAAATCTGCTAATATCATTTTCTAAGTAAGTTATTTTATACCCTATTTGGTAAAGAAGCCAAGTTTCTGATTGTTTTACATAATGGACACAAGCTGCTGACTGTTCTCTAAATGAGGTAGTGAAATTGCCCATTGTTCTGGAGAAGTAATTTCTCAAAATCATTCTAACTTACATATTTGCTAGCAGAGCCTACCAAATTTACTCATTGAGCAGCTTTCAGAAAGCTGCAGACAGTAAACATATTTACCCACAGCTTCTGTTAAATGATCCATACAAAATCTAAGCAATTGTTTGTATCCCATATCTTACACGCATATTAGGAGAGACTACATTTTCTGGTTTAGTTTGCTGAAATTTTCATATAGAATAAACAACCTTTAAGAACAGGACATGCCAGACCTGGCCCAAGGCTCCAAAGAGAACCATTTTTCTTTTTTTCCCAGTTTTCATTGTTTATAAAAACCTCAAAATTTTTATTCACAAAATTTGAGTTAAAATAAAAGAATGCATGAAATTATGACTTTGGCATTGCATGGTAAAGTTTTTTAGAGGTTTCAATATCATGAACACCAGCCTGGGCCTTACCCTTAAAGATATTTTTTCCCAATTCAAGTTCTGAATCTTAGTTTAAGGTCACAATTCAAGTATAATAGAAACATCCAAGTATACCAATGTGTAAGGTATGCATGGTATTTTCAAGGAAAGTTAAAACTTATTGGCATTACCTACCAGAGGTAGGTAGTGCCTGGAGTGCTGTAATGGAGGGACATGTGTGTTTTAGGTAGGAAAGTGAGGTAGGGGTAATGACCCTTTCTGTAACTCATCATCAGAAATGCACGGAGCTCTGCCTCGGGATGTGTCAGGAGTCATTCAAGAGCTTAGGGATCAAGACTATCAGGCAGACCAAAAAGGATGTCGATGTGGTAGATATGTCCTTGGATCATCCGATCAGAGAAAAGGAGATGAGGTTTGCTTCAGACTGGGAGGAACCTCACGTGGTCCTCAAGGGAATATAACCACCCTGAAATCTGCTGGAAAGAAGTAGAGTAGGGATCAAGCAATCCCTAGTGCATCAGTAGTAACTTACTGGCAAAGATACCTGAGAAATCAGCAAAGGAAAAGTGTTCTGCTGGACCTGATACTTCGCAGAGGAAAAAGAACTGGTGGGGAAAACCAAATTCAGAGACAACCTTGGCTGCAGTGACCATGAGACAGTGAAGATCAGGAACCTTAGGGCTGCTAGCAGGGCCAAAAGCAGGAACACAGGCCTAGATGCCACGAGTGAAGACTCCAACCTCTTCAGTGATCTACTTTGAAGAATCCTGTGGGACACCCTGAAGAAAAGAGAGGTACAGCAGTCTCAGCTGATAATCAAGGATCACTTCTCTGAGCATAAGAAGGGTCCATCCTGAAGGAAGTAAGGTAAACACAGGGGAAGACCTGTAAGGATGAGTAAGAACTACTGACCTGTCTGACATAAAGAGGCAAAGCACAGGAAATAGGAGCAGGGGCAAATGACTCAGAAGTATAGAATTGCTTTCTGATCTTGCAATGTTGAGGTTATGAGTGCCAAGGCCAACCTGGTGTTGAATCTGGTACAGTCTGTGAATAGCAACAAGAAAGGTTTCTACAAATATATAAATGACAAAAGGAAAGCCAGAGAAATTTTGAGTCTGCTGCTGAATGGGTCAGGGGAACTGGTGACTCAGAGTAGACTCGGAATGACTCAGAGAAGGCCAAGGTACTCAGTGCCTTCAAAAAATGATCCTAGAAGTATAAAAGTTAGTTTAGTGATGTCTCTTTCTCACCTACTCAGAGCTTTATATGGCTGTTAGGAGTTGCACTAAAGCACAGAGCCATTCAACTTGTCATAACAACTTTATTATGAACCACGTGCTTCTAAGATGTTTCTCTACTGCATTACAGGTGACCACCGAAGGTTTCATAGTCATCTTTCACAACATTCTGCAAAGATGGGTATGAAGTCTTTTGCCATTTTGGAGCTAGGTGAAATGAGAAAGAAATGCAGAATGCAAAATCACTGGTGTCCAAAACTTGTGGGCTATTCTATATCTTGTAGAAAACCCTTTGTTTGCAAGGGACAGAAGCTTTTGTAATTCTCATGTGCACTTGTGCACATCTATTTGCAGAAGGAAAGTTCATCTTTACAGAAGCTGGTTTAAACATTTGTAGAAAGGCAATATTTTTTTGTAGCATAGGCAGTAGATAAATTATGACAGAATGAATCAAATCTGTAGATGTATGGGAGTTCAGCACATGGAAACAACAAGTTACCTGTAACAATAAAAATCCAAATATTTCCTGAGATATAATGAGACATTTTCCTACTAGTATACAACAGAAAAGCAAGAGATGCATGTGGGTAGCCCTCTTTCATAGCACCTCCATAGATTTTGGGATTAACAACTGGTAAACAGGCCTCTTAATTCTAGTTCATTGATTTGATTAAAGCTAGGGCAGACATTTTCAGATTACTGTTCACTTGAAAAACTGATGGTCTAAATATTCAATATCTTATGTATATTTAGATTGTAGAATTATACAAGAAGAACACCTTACTTACATGAATGGAGAAATAATGGCAACATTATAGGTCTAGGCCCATCTTTGCTTTGGAAAGAGCAGGATTCATGGAATATATGTTTTTTCAAGTTACAGAACTACTCTTTTCAATCAAATATGCAGATCTCCCAGAGGAAGACAGTGAGACTTTCATCCTTCATTAGCATCAAGATGCAGGTTTAGCAGATAGTAGACGTATTTTCTTAAGAGGAAATTAGGAGAGATTAGTGAAAATGTAAGACATTAATTTTGTCCTGAATGTTGTACAGGAAACTAGTGATTTTAATGAGTGTCCTATTCCATTTTTTACCTTCCCTAGACATTGATAGCCAATTCATTGGCCCTGTGGCTTACACTGTCATTGCCCGTCATAATTGCACAGAGTACTGTGTTCACAGGGAGAAAAATAGCTACTTAGGAAGTCAGAAGTTATTCTGCTTCTTCTGCGAATAAGAGAAGAAAGTATGAACCCTTTTCAATGTGTAACTAGCACAGAGAGCATTAGAGCATTTCAGTGCAGACCATTCTACACTTATTCCCTTTACAATTGCCATTCATGGAAATTTTATAAAATTAAAGCCATAAAAATATTTACTGCAAAATTCCAGAACTCACAACAAGTACCAGACACAGAAAATAGTAAGTTATGTCTTTTGCTCTATAAAAGTTCAGAATAAATAACAGATCAAGGACTTCTGTATGAAAAGATATACTAATAACATGTATGTGATGAATGTATAAATTGTACTAGCCTCAAGAAACTAAAGCCACTGAAGGTTGAAAGCCTGGGATAATTCACCAGCCACTAATGTTCCAGATTATTTTCATTAAGGTCTTCATATAATTTTACCTGTTGATATCAATATTGCAAAAGAAAAGAAATTAAAAATTCTACAGTCTGACTAAGAAAAAATGTAATAACAATAAACTCATCATCATGGTTGGGCTTCATGAACGAAGATTTGGGAAGGGCTCTACCCACGTTTGTTGCAAGCACGTTGGTGGTTGAAAAGGCCAATACAAGACAGGCATGTTCGGTTGCAGAAGGCACAGCAGAAAGACTCCTTAGATGGTATATTCTGCGAGGCACGATTCTTTCTGCGTTGCCTTTTCTCCTCAAGAGTGATCCTGTGTGCGTTCTCAAAGGCATCAGCAGCGTTATAGATGGTGTGTCTCCAGGCCTCCTGATTGGAGGCCAGAGTAGACCAGTTATGCTGGTCAATATGGCCAAGGCTGAGATGTTGTTTTAGGGAGTCCTTGTATCTTCTCTTTGGGGCTCCTCTCATGTGGCAGCCAGTGGTAAGTTCACCATAAAGCAGGATCTTAGGGAGGAAGTGGTCCTTCATCCTGGAGATGTGCCCTACCCAGCACAGCTGTGTTCTCAGTAACATGGCCTCAATACTTGTAACTGCTGCTTGTTCTAGAACAGATGTATTGGTCACATAATCTGACCAGTGGATGTTTAGGATTGTACAGAGACAGAGTTGATGGAAGCGTTCTAGGAGACGCAGGTGGTGGCGGTAGATGACCCATGATTCAGATCCATATAAAAGAGTAGACAGCACCATGGCTCTGTAAACACTGATTTTTGTACTTTTCTTCAGGTGTTTATTTCGCCAAACTCTTTTATGAAGCTTGAGCCAACAGGAGTACCACAGACATGGTATTTGTTCTCAGACAACTGCAAGAGAAGTGTAGGGAACAGAACAAAGGTCTCTATGTAACCTTTGTCGACCTCACCAAGGCTTTCGATACTGCGAGCAGAAAAGGTCTGTAGCAGATTTTGGAACGTTTAAGTTGTCCCCCCAAGTTCCTTAAAATTATCATCTCACTCCACGAGGATCAGCACGGCCAAGTCAGATATGGTAACACACTTTCCAAGCCCTTTCTGATAAAGAATGGCATGAAACAAGGCTGCGTTCTCGCTCCTACCCTATTCACAGTCTTTTTCAGCAGGACGCTCCAAAGGGCCATGGCAGACCTCGAGGATCAGGACGGTATCTACATTCGATATCGTACTGATGGAAGCCTGTTCAATCTAAGGCAACCGAAGGCCCACACTAAGTAGCAATAAACATATCACATAACATATAGCTAGTTTGAGTACAATGTGCTGTAATTAGAATTTGAAATAAAGCTGGCAATATTTGTCACTGTAGATATACTAAGTATATTATGTGATCAGCCCCTTAATAGCGAGATTTCATTGTTTTTTTATTTGTTCCTGTGATATATTTACAGATATAATGCAATGAATTTTGAAGGTCTCACTCTATGAAATTTAGAATAGGATCAATTTTTTAAAAGAGTGAGATATACTTTTTGATATATCTTCCTTGTTCATATGTATTGTTGTGTGCACTTTAAGTTAATGTTTCCCGTAACTTAATAAGAAATTATTATCCTACTAATAGCACTCATTAAACATATACAGACAACTTCATGATGTTCTGCATCTGTGTCCTAATACTTTGAATTAGAATAAAGCACCCACTTATTAGGATTAAGGCAGAGTTACCAAGAAACTTTCTTATCTTATATTTTTTAATATTGACATCTTATTTGTATGTGTGTAAACATAACAGTCTGGTTCCCCTGAAAGAATCAAGTTTGTGTAAGCTTTTTCACCTGACCTGCAAAAGTTGACTTTGAGAAAGTGACTTTTGCCTGTCTTCCTTCTGTGACCACAAGGTTCATTCACTCCATGTTTTAGGTTATTATACTGAGTTCTTGCATCATCATCTATCACTAGGCTTGGCTTAGGTCCAACAAACCATAAGAAACTTTTGTATTCATTCAGCTTGCAGTCTTGGTCCCAGTAACAGGAACCCCCGAAAGACCAGGGTGCATGTTTTGCTCCCCCTTTTTATTCAGACTACAACATCTAGGTTGTAGATAGGGAGAGAAATTCCAGCAACACAGGACTAGCTGAGACAAGAACAGCATTTCTGAGACCACATTTTAAGTAGCTTGATGGAAGAAAATAGCTTACAAGACTGTCACTTTTGAGTTGTATGATTACAAGTGATAGCAAAGTAATTGAAATTGTTGTGTCTGTACACTGCTATTATGTTCTTCCTCTTCAATTAATATGTACTGTTTAATGACACCCATAGAGAAAGAAGCATCAAGTTTGTGCAGAATTCCAATCCCACCACAAATGAATCCAGGCTTAAGTTCAGAAGGACAAATGATTCAAAGCAGTTGCAGTGGTACTTTATGTTGCCAAAAAACTGCCATGTCACTGAGTGTAACCTAACCACAAACACCATGCACATGAATCAGACTTGAATAAAAGCCCTGCTCCAACTGACCGGACTGGTCTAGTACCAACCGGATGTCTTAGATACATAGATGAAAACTGATCTCTCTCTTGTAATTAAGCTACAATATATAACTTCCCTTTAGTGATTAAATAATCAAATGTATAATTAAAAAAAAAGAAAGGGGGACAGGAAGAAATAACATTTATCATAAACTTTTGAACAACTACTGACTAATAAACTACTGACAAATCACCCTCGAGGAAATTTGGGGTTCACCTATTAGCCTGATACAAAACTATAGTACTTGAACACAGGTTATTTAATGTATTTATTTAAGTAGAATTGAAAACACTTATCTTCACCTTCTTGAAAAGAAGGCCAAATAAAACCATTTCATGATTGAAAATGTAAAATCCTTTTAAAACATTCAGAGGTCAGATAACAAGTGAATCAGAGGTATGGAAAATCAAATAGGTTGTAGATATACAATGTGAGAATATTATTTTTCAGTGCTCACCTTCTCTAGACTAATCCCTCAGATATGCTTAGAATTTTATATTAACCAGTTGTGTGAAAACTCAGACGTTTTAACAAAAATGTTAAAATGTTACCAACTCTTTTCCCTGACAGCAAAGTGACTCTCAGTGGAAGAAACTTGGAAAAAGACACTTTGTAGCAACTTACTCATTTATGATAGAAAGAATTATGTTTCTGAGAAAAAAACCCAAATCCAAAACTATTAAAATGGGCTTGAAAATGCAACAACAAGTGTCAAAATATGAGAGCAGTTTAAAGCACTATTAAATTTCACACATTTTAGAAAAAAAAATAAAATAAAACAAAACCACTATCATTAAGTCTATATATTCTCTGAGGACTATAAAGGATATATTTGCATATTTTATAAAAAGATTATATAGAAAATGCAAAGGGTTGAGTTAAACAAAGAGAGAGAATCTGTTTAAGGGAGTAGCTATAGGGGCGGAGAGAAGACACTCATCACAGCCCTCCCAAGCAATTATCTGACTAAAAATATACTGCTAAAAAAATGTTTGATTGAATGTGAGACTCAATAACTTGTCTCATTATGCTCATAAGTTTTAGTGGCAATCATCTTAGTACTTAGTAAAATTTGAGAAAATGCTGTGCAGGCAGATGGTGAATATGTACATAAAGTCTATCCCAAGGCAGTAAACACTCTCTTCTGCTCCTGCAATGAGCTGTTTTGTACTCAGTGCTAGTGTTTAGACCTGGGGATCAAATTTTTTCAACACAGCAGTTTGAAGTGTAGAACTCATTTATGGGATTTTCATTTTTTATTGACATCAGACTGAGTCGCAAGACTGGACCCAGTGCTTTGATGGCAGTGGAGACTCCCACGATGCAGCTGAGGAGTCACTCCCAGAGTAAAAATCACTCCACTCCCTCAGTTTAGGTTGATTATGTGCCAGGTTGGTGTCTCAGTGTTAATCTTTCTTAAGGAAGATTTTTCAGAATACAATTCTGAAAAGTAGTTTAAAATTATGTGATAACATACATAGTTGTTGTGTCCTTGCTTTAGCATGGAGAAACTTGTAATACAAAACACAGTATAGCAGGCCTACATTTCCTGCAAAGTTTTGTTTGCTCATCAGTTTGTATCTTGTACATATGCTCGTATTTATATTTGCCTAACAGTTTCTCTCCTTGGTGCTGTTATTACCTTATTACTTGAATAATTTCTACAGCAATTGGTAGGTGTTGACTGGTGAAGTATATGCTAAAGGATAATATGATACCGTCCTGTGGCTATTTGAAAAGCAGCTACAAATGCAAGACTTTCTACTGGCTATTGGTAGATCATCTAACAAGAGACACCCATCACAAATTGCAGATTGAGCAGGTCAGGTTGGACATTAGGTGAAACAATTTCCAGCACTGTAACATTATGTCTAGGAGCGGTGGTGGGATCTTCAGTGCTAGAGGATCCCAAGATTTAGCCACACAATGCAGGGACTGACCCATCCTATGACCAGGAATATCTTCCTCTGCACAGGTTGCACGTGAAGTCCCATCTTATCGGCTGTGCTCTGATTATGAACAGGATGAAGCACCCTATGGTGTTGTGCCCGCACTCTACATTCCTGACTTGGGGATTTCAGGCAGGAAAATATACTTGTAATCATTCAGGTGTACAGGAAGTCTTGGATCTCTGACACCATGCTGTAAAATTCATCAGTGTATACATGTATGGAGCAGGACAATGCCATGTGGAAGGTAACTGATTTGCTGACATATGCAGATTGACTTCAGAGAATGTTGCCAGTTGGTCCAGTTATTACATTTCCTAGTACTAGAGGTTGAGACACTTGGAGACAAAGAGAGGAAAAAATGTAACACATTGTCTAGATATTTCAAAAGTGAGTATCATCACAAAACTGACCACATACTGCAGTAGGGCAATTCAGTTTGTATCTCTGCAAAACAAAACAATATAGAATACCACCACCTGTTATCACTAGCTTTTTTTCATGTCGGTAAGTTTGCTGCATTTTGGGTTGGGACACAAATAATATGTGTTCCACAGAGGCTAATAAAGAAGCTTCCAAGACTAGCTCACTTTGTAGAAAAAATAAAAAAACAAGGCTTATGTATTCAGACAATACATGTTACGTATCTGTGCTGGTTTAAGAGTTAACCAGCAGGGGAAATGAACTCAACTCAAAAGAGAGACCACAAGTCAGAATAACAATTCAATAAAACAACACAAGTATGATTATACAGACGAACAACCAGCTTCAATCTACAAAAACCCAAATGTACAACCCAGCACGCTGGGATATGAACAAGTGGTGTTCCCTGGGCCCCCCTGAGTCCAAAGTAAAGGGAGAGCAGAAAAACCTGCTGGTGGGAGAGCTGTTGCAGTCCAGTCAAAATGGTGATTGCAGTCCAGTCGAGGGTGGTGGTCTCAGTCTGGCCGAGAGCGGTGAGCTGCAGTCCTCCCCTGGATCCCACGAGTGGTAAAAAGGTTCCAAAACTCCAAGTTTATATATTCTCCAGTTCAGGCAGGAATGCTCAGTCTTTCCCTCAGAGCAGGGAATTCCACAAAAGGGTATGAGGATGCTCAGTCCTTCCCTCAGAGCGGGGAATTCCATAAAAGGGTATGAGGACAGGAACATCTAGAGGCCTCTACTGCTAACAATTTCTGGGAAATGGCATGGAAGGCTATAGAATACACAGTTTTGGGTTACACCCATACCATGATGAACTGGTCTCAGCTGTCCTAACTAGGACAGTATCAAATAGGTATTCAAAACACACATTTATATAAGAGACCCAAGAAACACATACATATGGCAGAACACTGCCATTACAAAATTAATTTCTAATTTGTATTAGCAAAACTATTGACATCTATATTTACATAAGCAGCCCTTAAAACTAAATATAAATAATATAAATAATATAAATATAAGTAATCAATTACTACTGTAATTGATTATCAAAAGAAATCTTACTGCTATGAATAGAAGAGCTTATTAAAGTAGGGAAATAGCAATGAAATTTTCATTGTCATTAAAGAAAAAGCTAAAGTGGTACCCAGAAAAAAATTCATAAATGAGTTTTTAAAAAGCAAAAAGCAAAAAGCCTTCTAAAGGGACAATCAATATTTTTTGTGCCTTTTCCCTTCCTTTCCCTTTCATGACAAAATTTCTGTATTTTCCATTTTCTCACAAAAACTGTAACTTTATTTTTAAATTCAATACAGATAAATTTAAAAAGGAAATATAAATTTAAAATGAAATGGCTGTCAAGATACAGTACAACACAGTAGGAGAAACAGACACAAGAAATAGCAGGTAGAGGAGATAAAAACATCAGCAGCATCTACTATAATTTTTATATGGCACTTTATAGTCACAGATTTCATTTTAAAATATGAACACATTCATCTGAACGAATACAGGTACACTTAATAGGCTGAGTTTGTCATTGTGTCTCATAGTCAACAGGATACTAATTTAATCCAATACACAATTTAGTTACACTCATAGTCTCAAACATCTTAAACCGAACCTTTGTATAACAGCCAAGACCACAATAAATCTGGGAGATGATGTCTTTGTCCTTTTTGCTGGGTGATGCAACCAGACAACTGCAGCAGCAACAGAAATAACAAGAACCAAAAACATTAACTGAAATGGTAATCAGCAATCTAGTCGTGCATTTTGTAGAGTAACCATATCACCACCTTTTTCCTATGATGCTTCTCATGACTATACTGTAAAGATCATACTTTGCTGTACAGATATGCTGTAACCCTAATCGACCCCTGACAGCTGACATACATATTTTTAATTTTAAAGCAGTATGAAAATTTGTCCTGTTCAAGCATATGACCAGTGTGATTCAAGGAAGCACAAGAAAGTGTCTAGTACAGTCAACATTACTGTACAACAGTAGAGTTTCCACATATGGGCAGAAAAACTCTCCTCACCCATCTAGAAAAGTCATAATCATGGCAAAATGTGAAAACTAACATTTTTTGTAGAAGATCAAATTACACAGTTTTGCGGAAGGAAGTAGTTTTCCTTCACAATTACTTTGAGCTTTTCTTTCCCTTTTCTTTCTTTACTTGTAGTTTTTGGAGAGAAGAGGATCTTTAGCAAGCAGTGCCAAAATAGTTGTGCAGAAAGCTGCTGTTTTCTGGAGAATTTTATATGTTTTTGAGGAGCAGATAGAGAGATTCAGATAAACTGTGATGTATTTTAGCAAAAGGGTCCAAAAAACAATTTCTTACAACCTACATGACCAACACTTCATGACCTTCTTCCTACTTTTTTCCTAATTCCTAGCTTTATATCCAGTCAGCTCTTCTCATTCCCACTCATTCCAGCCACTCTTCTCAAATTTGAACTGAACAGACCTGTAACACTTCGCTTAAGTTTGGGTCTAAACTCTGATGACAACCTTTAGAAGGATACTCATCACAGTTGGTTTAGTTCTGTTTGTTTAACTTGTGCATGACATTCACTTCAAGGCGGGACATTTAGTAGCCTATTTTACTTGTTCAGAGGCTGGGGTCCAGACCTCAATATTTCAGTAATATCTCAGTTGCCATGCTCTATTAACCCACTGAACTCATCTGCTGCAGTTGAGAAATATTATGCAGTTTTGAAAGTGTCAGGTGGCAGAAACAGTGATTTATTATTAGGTGTTCACTAAAAATTATATACACAACACAATGTTCCTGATGTCTTTATTTGTTTTAAAAACTAAATCCATCCTCACTGAAACAGAATCTGTCCATGAGTTCTGCTTCACAGAAAATATCTCTTTTTTTTTACAGTGATTCCTTTTGATAAATAGATGGAGAAAAAAGGGAAAGGCAGAAGATACATGGCTTGAAAATATGAATAACTATTTAATGACAAGAGAGAAACCAACTTGTAAGACAATCTCTAGATCTAATCTATTCATCTACTGTGAGCACACATCTTTTTGTTTTGATCTTTATTCTATTTAGAAACATTTCTCTATGCTACTTCCCATGTTACACCATCAACATCCTTCACCTCATGTATAATCCAGCTCCTACATTTGATCTTGTTTCACAACAAGGTGTCCCACATCTTGACTGTTTATCTGCTGAGTTCCCTGAAAAATGATTATATCCCTGGCACTTGTGTCCTTACTATAAGAAGTCAATTCTCTTTAAGGTGGTTGTCATGCAATGGTGTCCAATGTTGTAAACAGAACCCAGAAGCTGAGCCCACAAAGGCCAGTGACTCTGAAAGGTAGTTTTCTTTGTTGAAATAAGTATTTGGAAACCTGTAGTTTCTGACTACATTCTCAAGCAAGGGTTTGAGTGTTTGTTCACATGTAAAATCTTTCATCATTGCAGCAAGCCACGTATTTCTATGATGTCTTTTGACATTTTTTTTTCAGTCTCTCTGAAAAGTCCTAGGTTTAGCCCATTTAAATCACATTCTCAGAGTTCCTGTGAAATGAGTAGGAGACCTGCCAATAATCCAGAGTTTTAGACAGAAAATACATGAAGCTTTGTATTAGTTACCAGGCTTTGGGATGGGGTCTTTCTCTGTTCTTTCATAACATGCTGAAACAGAGGGACAAAAAAAAAAAAAAAAAAAAAAAAAAAAGTTAATTTCCTTGGTCAGATATAGTGATCTGATTTTTCAGTGTCTATAGTTTTAGGTTTCTTTGCAAGCATTGAAAGTGGAAAATTAGATAAAAGTGTCATGTGGGTCCTTTTAGAAATATAACAGTATGTCTCATATTTGACCAAAGAAGAGTTAGCATACATATTAGTATCCTTTTTAGTACCACTTTAACAGTCAATTAGACCTGATCTTAGCAAAGCCTTTGCTAAACTGCCAGCTGGAATTTGTAAGTCACAGAATCAGAAAATCACATAGTCATTTAGACTGGAAAAGACCTCTGAGATTATCAAGTCCAACATTCGACCACCCTGCCAACTAGATCATAGCACTCATTGCAATGTCCTGTCATTTCTTGACCACCTCCAGGGATGGTGACTCCACCACCCCCGTGGGTAGCCCATTCCAATGCTTGACAACCCTTTCCATGAAGAAATTCTTCCTGATGTCCAGCTTTAACCTCCCTTGGTACAGATTGAGGCTATGTCCTTTCCTTCTGCCAGCAGTTGCCTGCATGAAGAAATAAACCCCCACCTAGATACAGCCTCCTTTCAGATAGTTCTAGCAAGCAACAAGGTCTTCTCTGAGCCTTCTTTTCCCCAGATTAAACAACCCCAGCTCCTCTGGCTGCTCCTCATGAGATTTGTGCTCCAAAACCTTGCCCAGCTTTGCTGCCCTTCTCTGGACATGCTCCAACACCTCAATGTCCTTCCTGAATTGAGGGGCCTAGAACTGGACACAGGACTCAAGGTACACCCCACCAGTGCTGAGTACAGGGGGACAATCACTGCCCTGGTCCCACTGGCCACACTATTCTTGATAAAGCCAAGATGCCATTGGCCTCCTTGGCCACCTGGGCACACTTTTGGCTCACGTTCAGCTGCTGTCGACCAGCACCACCAGGTATCTTTCCAGGCACTCTTCCCCCAGCCTGAAGTGCTGCTTGGGGTTGTTGTGGCACAAGGCTAGAACCTGGCATTTGACCTTGTTTTATCTCATACTATTGGCTTTGGCCCATTGATCCAGCCCGTCCAGGTCCCTCTGCAGATTTTTGCCACCCTCCAACATATCCACACTCCCACCCAGCTTGGTGTCATCTGCAAACTGACTGCAGGTACATCCAATCCCTTCATCCAGGTCATTGATACAGATACCAAACAGGACTGGCCCCAGTACTGAGCCACAGGGAACCCCACTAGTGTCTGGTCACCAGTTGGATGCAGCACAAGCCTCCACTACTTTCTGAGCCCAGCCATTCAGCCAGTTTTTTACCCAGTGAAAAGTGTATCTTTCTAAATCATGGGCTGCCAGTTTCTCCAGGAGAATGTTGTGGGCAACAGCACCAAAGACTTTATTAAAATCTAGGTAAAGAATATCTACAACCTTCCTCTCATCCCCTAAGCAGGTCACCTTGTTGCAGAAGATCAGGTTATGTAGCTAAAACCTTAGATGGACATGATTCAGTGGCTGCTCTGAGTTCAAGGTCAGCCATGTCTGCTGCCTGAAGCAGTGATCCAGAAGGAAACAGAAGGTTCATTGCCATTTGACAAAAGAACATTCATCTTCTTTAGGAGTCCCCTCACATATTAAAACTTGTGTTTCATATGTACTTTAAAGCTGATGACACTATTTTACAAAAATAGGTAAGAGGCACTAGTATTTCTGGGTCATTACTGACTTTTGATTGAATCCAGACATATCAGTAACCAATTACTTTAGGGTGAATTTCCAATTACTTTAGGGTTTTGGGTGAATTGACCCTAGCCCTGTCATTGATGGATTCAGTGATGCTTAGCTTCTCATTTAGGTCCCAATTACATTACACCTTTTCCGCATAATATTTCAGTGTATCACACTGACTTTTTATACAAACTCTTCTTTCTCCAAGGCATGTCTTTCAATAATCTCCTCATTACTAATATTCCAACCATTTAATGGGTTGTTGTTTTCTTTTTGAGATAGATAAAGTCCTAACGAGTAATTTATTACTCCAGCATTTCACAAACTGTCTCTTGAAAAAAAAAAATTAAAAATTGCTACTTAAAAACGTAGAGAGATAACCACAGAGTTTTAGCACTCTGCATGCAATACTAGCCATTTTGAAGAGTTAGTATAGTTAGCAACTAATTTCACTGATTTTCAGGGGGACAGACCTCTTAATTCCCATACACTTCTTTAGGTATATGTATTTTGTTTCACCATCTGGCTACTTTTCACACAGTGCTAGCAATGAAGTTATTTCTTTCTGAACTGTCCTTCAAACATGAAAAACTTCCTTAAGGATTGTGGTTTTATACAGAAATATCTTCTTGTTCTTTGAGATTGTAATGGATCAAAAACTTGTTTCAAAAGCAGAGTTAACAAAGAAACCTTTTTCACCAGAAAAAAACACGACCAAACTTTGAGCTAAATATTTAAATGTGCTCCTCAGAGCCTGTGAGTTAGAGATCACTCCTAACAAATGACATTTTTAGACCAGAGAAAATGGTTGATATAAATGTTTTCAAGGATTGTACAAAGCAGTGATCTACCTAAGCTTCATTACCTACTGTTAATAAAAACAGAATGCTAAACAACAGAATTTCAAGTGGAAGGACAATTGAAAACTGAAAATTGAAATCATTAATAATTTGTTTCATGAATTTCAGAAACAGACTTCACCTCACAGAACCCCATTGTAATGAGGTGTGTAGACATCTGTCTCACTGAAATCTGAAAAAAAAAAAAAGCTGCCATCTTCTAAATTCTCATTTCCTTTAAAACATAAACATTTTAGTAGCTAGAATACTATCAGAAACATTTCTGCTTGTAGTCATTATGGACGAGATCAAAGTAAAGACTTTGTGTTCAAAGATTACTTAAATCTTTCTGAATTATAGGCATATACTTGTTTATTTAAAGCAACAGGACCGAGTCAGCTCCTGTTGTAATAACAGAAAAGAAGGGAGGAAATTAAAAATAAAAAGGAATCCCCTTAGAAATTTAAATGAAGATGCAAATGAACTACTTTACTGTTAAGTATCTTGATAGTAGGGAGCTGCAGACAGATAAATTTTGTTTTAATTTCTTTGTTTTCTGAATCAGCAGAAGTTGACCACCTGCAACTACCTAATATCAGGATACTTAGAAGAGTAGTAGATTACTTTCTCCTACTTCTTCATTTGTAATCCCTTAGAGATTTCTTATTTAGTTTAATGACAAAGATGGGGTTTTTTTAAAAAATCACATTAGTCTTTTTGCACATAAATTTTGGCATATTTTTTTAGTCTAACCCATCATTAGAAGGGTTTAGTAAGTAAGATTTATAGCACTATATGCAAGGGTTTCTTTCTATTAGTCACAAAGGCATTTTAATAGAGAGATTAATTTTTAATAATATCTGTTTGCAACTCGTGCATTGTTGCAAATGTCAAATCTGACTTTCCTATAGAGGAAAAAAAAGCTGTCATTTTTTTCATGTAGGACATATTTTCTCAGTTACTCTGTGTTTTTTGAGTTTCATCTTATGTCTTAAGGCACCGGTGTTAGTCGACAAATTATCAGTCAAGACCACTGGCTTAGATGTCCTAAACTTAGTTGGCTCTAAAAGCAGAAATAAAGGAGAACTTAGAAAACAGATATGAACGTGTTGTAGTTTTAGTTAAAAGCAAAGGATTTTTAGTGAATTTTTTCATACCACCATGTAATTCAGAGTGTGAGGGACTGGCCCCCATGTGAGCTGGACCGGGGAAGACCTACCAGAAAGGTGGGTCCCTGAAGCAAAGCACCCTAGGAAACAGAAGACAGGAGATAAGGGTAGGTGCACACCAGAACTCTCTTTCAGTACCTGGTTTTTGCTCACTGGAGCACCATGACATGTTGGGATGGAAGAGAGTGACTGGCAGAAATATCAAGCATGGTGGAAAATCTATGATCCCTGAAAAGACACCTTCATGCCTGAATGGACACCTGTGCATCAAAAGGACATTCATATACCGGACATGACAATCACTGGACTGACTGGTTTTCCCTGTTTCACCCCCGTTACACCCCAGTTTGTTGTTATATGGTTGTGAAGTTCTTTGTACCCCAGTTTGTTATTTGAAAATTTGTGTCCTCCATATTGTCTTCTTCCCTCACAGTTTTCCCGCCAAAACCTGCTTACCTCCCCTGCTTTCCCGCTCCTCTGCCTGTGATTGGTTACTGTTTGGTGCAGTGCAGAGGTAGCTTCTATTGGTTCATCCCCCTAGAGACACCCAGACTCCGCCCGCCTTTACCCTGTTGCCCTATCCCGAGAGTCCCTGAGTTGTCAATCCTTTGCTCCTCCCCTATCCTGAGTTCAGCCCCTGTTCCAACGCTTTATAAGTCCCTGTTTGTTCTAATAAAGTTGGCATTACTTCACCGACCTCAGCTGTGTCCTGAAACCTAATTGCAGTGCCACGTCCCCATTTGCTTTTCCCCTGCGGTCCGTGGCAATGACCTCTTGGAGCCTCTTCCAGGGGAACACCTCGCCTCAGCAGCGGCCATTTTTCACCTCAGTCACAGTCACCTTTCACACCAGAGTAAAGTCGGCCCGGCCCCATCCGGGCCATCCCGGCATGACCATCCACCTCTGACAGCTCAGGCATTCCCTGCTTGGGAGCCGCACAAAGTGCTGCCGCTGCACGGCCCGAGCCCTCCAGACCCAGCACCGTGCTGGGCCAGCCCAACCTCTGCATTGCCACTCCACATTTCACAACAGCACAGCTGGACATTTATAAAAAAACCAGGAAGGCAGAAGGCTTCCCGCCGGCTGCAGCATGAAAGCCAAGGTATTCTTAGTGTTTCAACAAGGGTCTTAAAATATCATCGATAAAGGATAAATGAAAAAATCTGCCATTTTTCAGTAAAAAATTCAGCACATGCATAACTATAAAAAGGGTTAAAATTCTGAGAAAAGATTAAATCTTTCAATCTAAAAATCCATTTAACTCTTCTGTCAACTGCCAACTGCCTTCACTTGCAAAAGGTTCTGTCAGTGGAAGACCTTTGCAGAGCAATCAATATTTTCACTTTCAGGTGGAACCTTGAGAACAAGTTGGCTAATTGATGAGTATATAGAAAATACATTCACGCCTTCACAAATAACTTTTTGAAATTAGTTTTCATGCATATTTATGAAAGCATGAGTTAAAAACCAGCAGACTGTGATGTCAAAAAAGTGTGTGTGTTTCATCATCAAATGAGACTGAGAGAGTAATGTCGGGCTAGTGGAAAACACTTGTTAGTACTGGGTATTTCAGATCTTATGTAAAATAGTACATAAAATAAAGATCAAGTTTGCACCACAGTGAAAATTTCTCTGCAAAGAAAGACTTCAGTACTTTCAAATACAAAAATTTAAAGAGGAGGATGTTAGCACATATTTAGGATACGAGGAAATCATCTATTACTGTGTTTCTTAAACTCTTCCCTCTCTCTTCATTTGAAGCTTCAAGTTATAAGACTATTCCAGTTTATGATCTTTATGCTCTGTTGTTCCTCCAGTAACACTCTAATTACACACAGAAGATGAGAATATGAAGAGTTATGACTTTGTTTACTCCAAATGTCAGAAAAAGCCTTCATTGGCGGGGTAATCAAGTACACCAAAAAGTCAGGACATCAAGTGTCCAAGAAGAAATCTGTTCTGAATCTAGCATGGGCTGCAGTACTTCATGATTTTTCATTGAAGGCCAGTAGGATCTAACCATTTCTTTTTTAAACAGACTAAACAAGAATGCTTTGCCAGAAATGAGCCACTGGAAAGAAAAATACGTCAGACTTGTGAATAATCTCTCCTTCCTTTTAGAGAATAAAAGAAACAATATTCTTAGTGGTGGGAAGCAATAGAGATGGACAGGTTATAATGCTGGAAAGGCAGAAAGGAAGCAAAGTCAAAAGAGGGGAAGGAACCAGTGAAATAAAGCTTATGAATAATTTCTTCCTGATATCATCAAAAGTGTCAAGTCAAATCAATAATTCTTTGTCACTTTAAATATTGTACAGCTTCCAGAAATATTTGAACTCTCACCATCCAATAGAAGAATTTGGGGTGAAATCTTTTCCAAAAATATCTTTAATGAGTCATTTATGCATAAAGGTGCACAGGTATGGATTTTATGGTTATTCTAGGGTATAGATTTCTTATCCTATGATATCCTAGGTTTCCTTATCTTAGGTTACATCTGAAAATAAAGTTTATCAGCGATATCCGATTAGGAACCACTCAGCAGTGATGCCTTTGTATCTAGACAAGCCTTGAACTGTAAAATGACTCTTCAATATCTAAAAACATTCACTGACTTAACACTATATCAGACCCACAATTTAACCTGATAGTGCCCCTTTAATTGGCTTATCACTAATTTAAATTGGTCCTTAACTTATCACATTGTGTCTCCTTTGTGTTGTCAGAGCTTGTTTATGTATAACGTTTTCCAGCAATTCATTTGATTTTGCTGCACTGCTATTTCTTTACATAAATCATTTTTATTTCAACACTCATTTTCAGCACAGACTGGGAAAATTTCACAAAGAAAAAATCATTTTGACACTGCAGTTATTTATTATCTTTGGTCAGCCCTTTGACACTTGCCATCAGTGGAGCAGCAAAGCAGTCCCAGTCCCTTAGGCAATTAGTTCATACTAGTGAATCAAAGCCCCCTAATTATTTTTATTTCCAGAATGAACAAGAGGAACATGTGTGAGGGGGTGTGCGTGTGAATGTGTTTTCCTTTTGGGGAATATGTGCTAGGGTATGCATGAGAGAGAGAGGGGAAAAATCCTGGCAACCCCAACCCTGTTTGTGTGATCATGCGATTGGTCCCATTCTGCTCTATCCATCTTGCCTTCTTGGAAGCTCCTTAATTGATGAATGAGGACTTTATTAAGCTTGGCAGGAGTCATTATGTCTGTGATTTTCCTTGAAATGTATCTGTCATGCAGCTCAAAATTAAATTGCCAGTTTTGGGCCTAACCAGGGAAAGGGCAGTGACTCAAAGCACTCAGAAGGGAATGAATGATTAATGCAGTTTATAGACAGAACAGCGCTTTTTCTGTCTCATGTGCTTTTTGTATGTAATCTTCAGTGCTTCAGCTTTGGATGGATCTAATGAAAAAAGACTGGATGTTTTCTGCATCTCTTCAGAGCATGCTGTACAATTTATCCACTGACAAAATGAGCTAATGAAACGTCACCTTGGACAGTTTGCTAAAGGATTGATGGGATGAAAGTTTTGTACTTTATTTAACTTTTGCAGGAAAAATAAGTAAGTCCTCCAAACTCTGTATGATATAGAAATCCATTATGGCTTTGTACTCTGGGGGAGTATCTGGACTGGGATGGAAAAGGAGGTTGTGGCAAAGTGAGAATAATGTAGAACAAATAATTACTTAAAAAGCAGGGTACGTGGCTTCATTGAACTCAAAGA
This sequence comes from Manacus candei, assembly GCF_025592945.1. Taxonomy (NCBI): domain Eukaryota; kingdom Metazoa; phylum Chordata; class Aves; order Passeriformes; family Pipridae; genus Manacus; species Manacus candei. The sequence continues at coordinate 3,086,968 of NW_026138122.1, read as the reverse complement.
CGTATATTTAGGCTGAGCCATGTAACTTTTTGAAACTTCTTTCTTCAGTACTACTTCTGCCCTTTATTAAAAAAATCAGTCTCAAAAATCCAGTCATTCTGCTATTTTGACTGAAGTATCATTTATAAAAACCAAATTGTGATTTCAACTTTCTCCATACACACCATCCTTTTACATTCCTTCACCTTGGGGATACTTTTGGGATACAATGCTTTCAAACTTCCATAAGACTAATGAATAATGAGTTATTACATTCTGACTTATTAATGAGTTATTATTCTGACTTTTCCTGAGAATGAAAAAAAAAACCCAACCAGGAACACCACCTGAATGCTAAATGATTGCCATTGATAACTAAGAGTCCCAGGTGCTTACTTACTCCTAACCTATCAGCATAAGGATAAGAGAATTGGAAGGGTGAAAGTGGGAAAACTTGTGGGTTGAAATAAGAACAGTTTAATAAAATAAAAAAAATAAAATAAAATAATAATAAAATTGTAATGAAAATGAGGGGGAAAAAATAAAAAGAGAGAGAGAGGGAAATAAAATCCAAGAAAGAAAAGTCATGCAAATGAAAAACAGTTTTTCATGACCAAACAGCCTATGCCCCATCAGTTCCTGAGCAGCAGCTCAAGGCCAGATTTTCCCCTGGTTTATATGCTGAGCATGATGCCATATGGAATGGGATACTCCTTAGGTCAGTTGGAGTCAGCTGTCCTGGTTGTGTTCCCTCCCAATTCCTTGTGCACCCCCAGCCTTCTTGCTAGTGGGACGGTGTGAGGAACAGCAAACACTGTGTGAACTCTGTGTGAACGCTGCTCAGCAGTAACAAAAACATTACTGTGTTGTCAACTCTGCTTCCAGCACAAATCCAAAACATAGCTACATACCAGATACCATGCAGAAAATTAACTACCTTACTCAAAACCTGCACAACCAGTCATTTAAAATTTATTCTTAATGAGGGATGTGAACAAAAATCTTTTCACAGTGCAAACTTTTTTCTTGCCTTCCTTCCCCTTGCTACCCTTACAGCATGCCAGAGTATTTTCAGACCCTCTGGAGCTTATTCTTTTAATTCATAATTGCATAAAAATACTATTATCATTAAAAATACATCCATCTACATAGTAAAGGGCTTTGAAAGAAAGGTAGTAGATCCCTTGCGCAGTTGTAGCTACTTATACCCTACTCATAGTGGATTTGTTAATACAGTGAGTTTCCAACCTGTCCATTTCTTGACTCTTTTTTCTGCTGCTTGCTGGGGAAGGCAATAACTATACTTCTGATGTGCCTGTATCAAGAACAAGAGGAAACATGAACATCTTCCCTTGGAACTATTGCAGTTGGTTAGTGCCTAGTGCAAACAATGCCAAGGCTGTGGGTTCAACACCAGGAGGAACCATTTAATGAAGAGCTGGACTTGAAGGTCCTTGTAAGTCCCTTCCAACTCAGAATATCCTGTGATTCTGTGAATAGAAAAGTACAGTAATTAGAGTAATAAGTTCAGAGTCTCCAATTGCAACTGCTAAGAGTTGTTTTGGAAGTTACTCTATTTGCCTTTGATTTGAAAATTTTGTACTGTAACCAACTTTCCCACACCACTAAATGCATGCGTACTAACAGTACTCAGCAGGATTTCTTTTAATATTTTATGACATATATGTGTGTCAAAAGCAAACTATACCTCTGATACACTACCTATTCTGCAAAAAATGTTATATGTATTTGTGTTTGTTTTTCTGTACATACACAACATGATGTCCTTGAGTACAGTGGGCAAAAGATCATGTTTCATGCAGATCCATGGATGTGAAAGCAGTGAAAATAAGTTGGTGTGTTGAACATGTAGTTCTATTGCCAACTATTTTTCAACAACAGAAGGAAAGAAAATCTGTGTTGAACTGTTCAGCTGCCTACCTGAAAGACGAAGGTAAAGATAAGAATAGCTCATCTCATGCTGCTATGCCCATGGTACTGCAAAGCTTTTAGATGGCAGTGTTATCTTACATATTACTAATGTATAAAGTCTTAGAATATTCATGCACAACTGGGTGAGTTAAGGTCTAGATTAAAGAGCGTCTCCTCTGAAGGCTCTAGCAAGAAAAGTTAAACATAATCTTCCTTTATATTTTACAACAATTTTTACAGCAAGGTGTTTTGGGTTTTCTTTTTTTTTTTTTTTTCTGTATCTGTATTGAGGTTAAAAAAAGAGTTAGAAGTAAAAAATACAGGCAATATTCCTCAACAATATCTTATGTAATTCATGCAGCTATGCAGTCACCATTCTACCACACATGCAAGAAAAACACACAGAGCCAGAATTAAGGTTGCAGCAAGTATAGTTTTATTATTACTGAAGTAAATCAAATTATGCTAAGCACTAAGATAGACATTAACAATATCAAAATGAATGTGGAATTCCTATACTTTAATCACTATTTGAAACTTAAAAACCTTAGGAAACAATGTATGTCTTATCAGCCTTGGGTTAAACCTTACGGTGTCTTCTTGTTCCTTTATTGGCACAGAAAGTTATTGTTCGGCATGGTCTGTTCCAGCACACTCTCCTGCAGACTACGTGACTATCCTATAAAAATTGAGTGGAAACAATAATTGCTGGTCCCTAAGAGAGAAAAGAAGACATAGAGAAACAAAACCTCTCTCAGTCAAGGGCTGAATACTTCTGCGAACATAATACTTTCTGATTTATGTGGGGTAAAATCTCTTTTGATATGAGATTAATTTAGCCAGCTGGAGTCAACCAGTTTCTTATTACCAGCACTGTCAATATATAAGAAAGTCTCCATTACTTTCCATGAAGATGTTTAATGGAAGAAAAGTGAACAAATAGCAAGTATTGTTATGGATAACCCTTTAGCAGGATACTTTATTACCTTTGCAGAGAGAACAACCCAACCATCCGACAGCAAAATCTATGTTCAACATCAATGGAATAATTATAAGTTTGCAGTGACAAACACCCCAGAATACTAAAATCTAGGATTAAAATTGACTGTGCAACCTTGATTCACACCAGTGGACATACGCATTTCAGTTTCAACATAGTTTTCATGTTGAAGATTACATATTTTTTTTTCCTTTTTCAATGAACCTTTTAATTCATTGACATGTCGGTACGCATTTACATAAATATTGGATCAGTACTTATTTTCTCCTTGTTGTTTTGTCCATACTTTACTTAGGGTTCAGTACTAAAACCCTATCCTATCACCTAATACTGTATACATAAAATAATGAGATTTCTGTTACGTTATGTAAGCATCTCATATTCATGTTTCATTCCTGTGAGACAAGAAGAAGAATCTCTAAAATTTGGTGCTGAATCCTAGTAAGAAAAGTCAAAGGTACTCATAAACTATTATTTCCCAAGTTAAAATATCTGTAACTTTGGGTTTTCTAGATAATTCAATAGCATGTACCACTCAACACATTTAAAAGGTAGCTTTAACTGCAAGTAGTCAACACTTCTGCAAATGAGATTTTAGGACTCCTGTCAGGTATTTAAAAAAACGAGCCACACAAAATTAGTTTGATTTAATTTTGGGATGAGGAGGGAATTCAATTTCTCATTACAGGTTTCAGTAGCCTTGTCTGTTGCTGTCTCCCTACTGTTTTTTTTCCCAATTCAGCTTCTGTCACTGCAACAACTGAAGAAGTCTTCCTTCCCCATTGTAAAGTCAAAATGTGGACACCAGATAGATCTTAACCTGTACAAGGATACAGAGATTTTACTCCTTCCAGAGTTGATGGCTTCAAGGACTCAGCAGCAGTGTCTCCATCTGTGTCTCTGGTGGAAATCCTAGATACAATGAAAATGACTAAATTTTAAGCTGATATTGGCATGGGCTTTCAAGGGGGAAGCAACAATACCCCAAACAATTAGACATTAGTACTAAAGTACTGAAACGGACACAAATACTGTTATTTCCCTTAGGTACACATATGCATTAAAAGGGGCAGATACAGAACCTGCTATGAAAGTCTGTGAATCAATTCCTGCCTGCTTCTTACTCTCTCATTGGTCTTTCTTCAGATAGCATCAAAGCCCTTCAAATTTGGTAAGAAGAAATCTATTTTCAATGTTATAACTCAAAGACAATGCAAATGAAGATTTAGTGAGAGGGTTAATTAGCAAGCTTTATAATAATTACTTATTTTTGTCAGTTTATTCTGGGTATTGTAATATCTAATACATATATCATCAAGCACATTCCATGTGACTCACCTTGGTGAATATTAACAGCATTATTAAAGCACAATTACAAAACACAACATATAGTTGGTAATAGCTACTAACACTGTGTTTTATGGAATTTGTTCTGGGTCTTGAAATCATTTAGTAGGCAAGTTATCAATTTCAGGAGTTAAACACTGTTGAGTCTTACACATGCATTACAACCGATGAAAATTTTCATCTCCTATGTTTTTTTATAGCCGAAAATGACGTTAAAAATAATTCTTTTTTTCTTTTTACATTTAGTAGGACTTTCTGTGGACACTTGCACACCAAAACTATTCAATATAAACCTCTTCAGCAATATCTTTGAATTGCCAGAGACAAACACTTATCATTTCCACATTTTTTATGTAAGCCAATTGCTTACAAAATAAAACAAGGGAGTAAACATTATTACTGAGTAGGGACCAATATCTCCCCCCACACACACTCATACTACCTCATTCACTGGTGCAATTAACCAGGATGGAACCAACTAGTAAATGATGTGCTTATGATTCATGTCAATGACACTTATAAACAGATCGATAATGAGTCTCCAATGCATTCTCTGAAGTCCAGATCCCAAGAATATTACTTAACTTTAAATATTTATGTCAACAATCTCCTCTAAAGACAAAATTCTGCCAACATGGAATTTGCAAAAGCATGAAAAAATATTAAATTTTCAAAGGAGTAAATACCTGATTGTCACCAAGATTGTCAGAAACAATCCCTCTAAGATAAAAATTGAAATTATTAGGATTTAGCTATTACTAAGAAACATGGTTATTATTTTTGCATAATGCTTGGTCTTTTGGAAGAAGACAGCAAAATATCTTCTGGGGTAAATAAACTGTGAACTTGCTAGTAGACAATAAGCAATGCAAGTTCTAGGAGATAAGGATTTCACTGTATATAGGAAGCTCTTTACAGTAATATCTAAGCCCACTCAAAAGACTTCCTTCAAGTGCTATGTATAGACCATGGGAAGAAAAAGAGGATTAAGCACAGTTGATGTCAGAAAAGAGACAGCAGGAAACTTAAATCAGCACGTATGACCTAGGAAATAGAAATATCATGTTTGAAATAGAAACATAGAAACGATAGAAACAATACTATGTTGGAAATAGAAAACCATGTTTGAAATTTTAAGAGGCAAGTTTGTCATTGAAGTGACCAGAGTTGCATAAAGGGCACTATAAAATGAAAAGGATGGCAGAATACAGTCTTATCAAGTGTGCCACAGCAATTTCTTACTCTTGGGATGCTCAGAACAGAAGAGGAAAATGCACTTCAAATACTTGCAGAGGGAGGCTCTCAATCTCTGGATAAAAGACAGCACACTAACACACTCTAAAAATACTCTCACGTCAATTCAGGCTTAGGACAAGATTTTGCCTCTGTGGTGAGACTTTTGGGGAGATATATGACTCACTATAAGGAACATCCAGTATCAATATGTCCAACTTCCAACTATTACAATAGTCTGTATCAGTTAATATATTTCACAAAAGTACCAAGCTTTAGTTTAAACTCCACCAGATTTTCATCCTGCTTATTTTAGTGATCTTCTTAAGTTTCTAATCATCTTTTCAATCGTCTAGGTAATTTGGGAAAAAACCTGCTCTGAAAAATGAACTGTTGGCCATTATTACAAGAGGGAAAAAAATCTAATATTTTGCAAGATCTCCAGTAAGAAGTGGATGAGTCACTGGGACGTTGTCTGAAAGGTTCAGAAGCAGTATGGGTATGGTGCAGGAAGATGCCTTCTGTAGAAGAAGCTGTGAGATTGCTACCAATGCCACCAAGGAGCAAAAGAATTATAAGCATGTACAGAAGTGACAGAAAAGTCTGGGAAGTGAGAAAGTGAGAATCTTAAATATGTGGAAGAAATATTATCAATACAAACCAGCCAACAGTGTCAGTAAGACTAGACTATAGGTGCTTGATCTAGGATAAAAGTAGGAAAATTTTGGAAAGCTTTAGTATTTTTCAGAGCAGATCAAGTACTTAAATTTAGCTTGGAACTTTGTGTCTAGAAATTGGCCTTAGCTCTCCAGAGTCTCAATTCTGTCATTCCTACTTGCCATATAGATGAAATGTGATGAACAATCTCTTTTCATGTAGTCTTCACTCTTTCTTTCATGCTAGGAGCCCAGAGAGTAAAATGCAAACAAGGAGCATTTGATGTACTCCCCTGGGCTGTTTCAAACCACCTCCTGTGAATAGCTTCCACAAAACAGCTATAATCCCTGTTTTCAGCTATATATCAGACACCAGGAACAAAGCTTCAGCCATTCCAACTCTGATTTTTTGATAATCTTTTCTCTCACTATGATAAAAGCTGGACTCTACAGAAGTCACCAGGAAGTGCATAGTGAAATTTAATGTGTGGACAGGTGAAAACAAATTCCTGTCCACCTTTTTAATTTTCCTGCTGACTTTCCCTATGTTCATGTTAACTTTTTTTTTCTTTAATGTATTTCACAATCTATGAGAGTTTTGTGTTATGCTGTCACTGAACCACAAAGCTCGCACTTGTTTTGGCACTAGTTTGTATGACCTTTTCAAGATATTTTGTGAAAGAAGTTTAGCAAACGTATATCCTTTCCCATTAAAAATCCTAAAAGGAAACATGGGGTGGTTTGGGATGGAAGAGACTTTAAAGCTAATCTCGCTCCCACCCCCCAGCTGTGGGTAGGGACACTAGAACTGGTCTTGAACATTTCCAGGGATGGGGCACCCACAGCTTCTGTGGGCAACCAGTTCAGTTCCTCACTACCATCACAAGGAAGAATTCCCTCATAATATCTAAATCTACCCCTAGCCTCTTTCAGTGTAAAGCTGTTACCACTACATGTGTTATCACTACATGCCCTTGTCAAAAGTTTCTTTCCAGTTTTCTTGTAAGGCCCTTCAGGTACTGGAAGGCTATAGTGAGGTCTCCCTGGAGCCTTCCCTTCTCCAGGCTGAACAGCCCCAACTGGCTCAGCCTGTCTTCACAGCCCTCTGATCATCTCTGTGATCCTCCCAAGGACCTGTCCCTTCATGCTGGGGGTCCCAGAGCTGAATGCAGTACTCCAGATGGAGTCTCACTAGAGCAGAGTAGAGAATGATAATTAAATGCTAAGTTATGAAGTTTGTTCTTTTGCCGTTGAACTAATGGCCAATTGCTTGTGTATTTTGAAAGTAGATATTCTAAAGAACCAATGAAGCATCCACTCAGAAGAAAGCAATTATGGGTTTTCACTAAAGCCAAAAGAAATCTGACACTGATTTTATTGTGAAAAGCAGCAAATTCTTCATCTTCAGTAAACTAGAAGCTCACTGAAGGAAAACAGTTCATGGGAGTAGGAAAAAAACATGGGAATACTTGACATATTTGAGAAAAGGGGAGAAGGGTGAGGGGGGAGGTAGAGGGGAAATATTTTAGTGTTCAAAGCAAATATTCTGCAAAGCAATTTTATTCTGTAGTCTGAGATGTTCTAAAACACGAGTATATCACAAGACTGAGTGAAAATGCACAGTTAGAGCAGAATTCAGTGGGCAGCTATTTCTACATGCACATATAAAACAGATGTAAGTGTTTTTTTGCATCACTGTAATTTCCTATAGCACAATGTAACCTCTGCAAAGGTCAGTGCTGACACACTTTTTCATGACCATCAGGAAAGCTTCTGCCAATACATTTTGAGGGCAGATATTATAATCACGCAAGTTTGCATTTCTAGTCATTTACATCACATATAGAAAAAAAAGGCACAAACCCAGCACCAAACAGAGATCTATCTGAGCAAATGAGTTCCTGGATTTTTTTTTTCAGTTTTTCTATATATCAGTCATTGAAGATCCTTTGAATGTTCCTGGGATCTGATTGGTACCAGCTGTGTCAATCTTCTATGCCTAATCACATGCTTCTTCTGTTTTGCTTTTTATCTCACACTCATTCTCTTTGTTTCCAGCATCAGATTTTACTCTGAATGAACATACAGTAAAGGGCTCTTGGCAGCTTTAATTTGCATGGTTTTTTTCTGTGTCTTTTTTTACTTCTTTTGATTCCCTTTTTTTCTCCACGTAAACTTTCTCTCTCAGCTTTACATGGTCTGTTTTGCAGACATCAGATACTACAGGTCCCCCAGAGCAATGCTCAGACCCCTGCACTGCACGGTGGCTCTTCTGCTATGGTCTGCACTTTATTGCTGAAGATTACAAGAGACAAAACAAAATCCCACTTAGTGAATAAAAAGCCTGTGGAAAGCTCAGACAGGACAAGCTATCCGCTTACATGCTAGAAGGCAAGAGAGTTCCCTGAGTTCAAAGGGAAGGAGAGAAAACAAAGCTGACCATTTCTGTGCAGTCAGAAGACAAGTAAAAGATATGTTCTGGTGGAGTGTTTTAGGAGAAATCAGTTTTTGTTAAAGGTTCTAGTGGTTTATAATTTTCTATCTACTTTAGAGCCTGTTCCAGCATATGAAACAGGCTTTTATTTATTTCAGTGGGCATAAAGGCTATATTTCAGTCTATGAACTATATAAAAGTATTTTAACAACTACTCTTCAAAACGTACCTTCAAAAAACGGGACATTATGTAGAGCTCAATATTTTTCCTAAATATAGTGAGACTGCACATTTCTATGTACTTTTGAAGGTAAGACATTTGTCACTTTAAAAAAGGGTCCAGAAATGGTATAATTCCACTCTAATTTTGCCCTTCCATAGTAAATCAAATCAAGTGTCACTTGTTTTAATAAAAATTAATTTTTCCTACATTTCCCCTCATAACACCTTGCTGAAGGATGCACATAATTTCTGACTACGCATCATAGAGATGGTATAAGCAGTTTAACACTCCATGTCAGAGACTTTGAGGAGACAAAAAAGTTTCACACTCTAGACAACTCTGGCAACAACTTTGTAATAGACTACCCTTCTTATTTGCCAAGCTGCTACTTACAATTTTGGAAGAAGTTTGTAGAAGTACTCTAAGTGACAAAGTTTGAATGACATCTGGTTAATAAAACTATATTGACAAACCACTGACAACATTTTAAAATAAAGTAGGGGAACAAGATGAAGGATCTGCTCTGTTTATGTGTATGTGTATGTGTTTGTACATATACAAGAGAGAGCGCTGAAGCAGAAAGAACATTTTTCTCCATATCTGTTCTACGTAGAAAGAAAAAACAAAACAAAACAAAACAAATCGAAACCTTTGAGCAAATGAAACATAAAATCTTCAAAACCAGCATAGCAGAAGAAATGAGGAAAATCCCAATTTTGTGCTATTCGCTTTGCATCCTGTGACCTTCTCTGGAAAAGAATATTATTCTTATGAGCTTTCTATGATTTTTCTGGATTATGTCAGTGTTTTTTTAATTCACGAGGACAAGAAAAAAAGATTAAGTTATTATTCTTGCTATCATTTTCAAAAATTTTTTACCAAAGACTTCAACACTAAATTTCTTTACGACAGAGTTCTTTTCCTTAAGTACATACAATATATCATTGACTGGAAATCACCTGGCCTAAAAAAAAAATCATCAAAATGATACAAGAGCAGCAACTCTATCATATAAACTACGGTACACCCATTTACTACACACTGAATTTCCTCTAACTGTTAACTTTTCTGTGTTTTTTGATTCTACAGAAAAAAATATTTGAATTAAACACATCATTTGTATGACTGCTTAATGTAGTAATGAGCTGTGTGGATTAAACAATATAGTGGACTGTATGGTGTAATGGATATGTTCCTTGGTTGCCTGATAGCAATTTCTCACCAAGAACTGAACTAAGATCACGTAGGGGTCATAAATTTCATGGGCGTCAGCACAAAACCATAAAAAAAAGTCCACTTGGTCTCATTCCAAGAAGTGGTCCATACTAGACTGCTGCTCAACACATACATGGCATTTTGTAAAAGATGATTCTCCAGTCTTTTATTGCAAGAGATGTACCAAGTCACTCAGAAAACAAGTACAGAAGACAAACTGTTGTACTAGCTGTTCCGTGAAGAGATCACTGATATTTTGACAAAGAATACTGAATTAGTCTGGGTTTTTTTTAATTCAATCATACTGCTGTCTTGCTATTAATTTCCCCAGTCTAATGCATATTAAGATGATGTATAATCCTTAAAGTAAGTCTCTGTACTACAGCATTAAAATATAATACACTGATTACTTTCTCTAGAGCAAGGAAAAGAAAATAAAAAGAAGAAAAAAGTGTCTTATTTTTAACATAAGTGATCTTTACTCATTTACTCTATCAGCTGCAGTTACAGGCCATGTTATCCAGGTGAGAAATATTAACATATTGTGATTGTGTGTGAGCACTTGTGACTTTACAGAAGTATCTCAGCCTGAGCTGGCAGCTTTGCCTTGGAGAACTGAAACTTGATAGATCATATTTCAAACTGAAACAAAAGAAAAAACAACTGTTTTAAGACCATCCTTCATCCTTGTTAACAGTTCCTGGATCTAAAACCAAAATCTTCTGTGTTGTTTTCCTTCAACATTTTGGCCTTTTGCTTTGCTCACTCTGCCCAGTTTTTCAATATCTTGCTATTTCCTAGCCAGAAAAAGAAGCAGAATTCCTTATATGAGAATCATCTTTAGTGGTCATGTTTGAAAACCTCTTCTAATCTCCTGTATCTATAATGTTTTTGGAAGATCTAGGTATCACTGCTTTTTATTTTTATTGAACTTCACTAACTTGCGGAGGAATCTAGCAGAACTTTTGACAACAGACAACTACATTCCTAACTAGTTTAAAAGATTTGTTGCAAAAAGATGGGGTTTGAAATGTGTTCATACATATTCATACATGCAGAAGAAGAAATAACTTAAGTATATCAACGTCTATGCTCACTTGCCCAGACATTTTGTTTGCACATGTACCACATTGTACCTTGACCCATTCATACCATTTCCATTACCAACTGAGAGTTGTGCTGACAGATTCAGGGCAAGTTATGCTCTTTTGACTGTGCTTTACTCTAAACAAATAACACCAATTGCCCAGATTATTTGGAGCAGAGAGTGCTATTCTGATTTGCAAAAGTCTTGCAGAATGAGGTAATTTGAATTGAATAATTTATAATTCAGACTGCACAGAGTCATTCCTAAATTCCTATTAATGTCTTTTTAACACCAAAATTTGCAGTGTCCACTAACTTGCATTTGTTGCTAGTAGAGGGATACATTACCAGGAAAAGATAAAGCTACAGTGTAATGAGTAAAACATTTGAAGTTAAACATGGTCAAATGTCCCCACAAGTTTTCTTGCAGGTCAGCATGTGACTTGGATCTGATGTTCCTGATTCTCTTAAGTAGACCATTTACTAAAATATATCCCACTGATCTTTTCAATTATTTTCAGTAGAAAAAAATTATTTCCCCATAATTAAAAAGTACACTCTAAAAGATAAGCCATACATACATTTAAAAGTCAAGCTTACTGTAGAAACTACTTAGTCACATGAAGTCTTATAGTTCCCTTGAGAATTACTTGTGACAAATGTGTGGGGCTAATTCCCTAGCTTGCCAATGATGATTTTTTTATTCTTCTATTAAAATGTGTCTTGCTTCCTATCAGAATATGGATTACATGCATTTTTCTATTTTTCGTTATGGTATACATTCTCCAGGTTTGTGATTTTAGCTCAATGAAATTGTTTTCATGGCCTATGCTCATATGTGTAAGTCTAGTGCTCTACATAATAAGAATCCTAAAGGAAATTCAAGGATGAACTGCAGCTCATGCAGAAGGGAGACACAGAGGTCATTAGCACCACTGCTTGATTTCTTGCAGACCTTTGCTGATCAGCTGCATGCATTCTGATTTTGTCCTTCAGTGCAAGTATTCCTTGGTAAAATTCACAAAGACTTCCTAAGAACGGTCAACAGAATAACCTCTTAAATACCAACTAAAAAAAAAGAAAGAAACACAGGATGTGTTTTAAAATAGGATAAACAGGGGCTTCCACACTTAAACAAGATTAACCTGTTGTACAAATAGAGATGGAAGAAAAAGCCTCTAGACAAATGCTTGCAGAAAAGAATCTAAAAAGTTATGCTATCTCACAAATGTAATAGCAATTAAAAATTAATTGATATAATAAAAAAAACCCCGAATAGTCAACTTGGTTCACATAAGCTACAATATAGCCTCTAATGCAAATAACAGACATTTACAATGTCCTTAGCTATTGGGATATATATTTAGAAGACTTGAGCTAGTACATCAAATTTTGGGCACAGAATCACTGGAGAACCTCCTGAGGAAGAAAATAAGTCTAGAAAGTAGATAAGTCTAGAAAACAGGAACTTGAGTAATATTTAAAAATGGACTTGCTTAGATAACCAAATGAACTAAAAAGAAGGTGTGTAACTTCTAAGTATATATACAATAGCTGTGTAAATAAAAGGGAATAACAACCCGCTCTCCACATCGAGAGAACAGAAAGTAACAGGATCCAACACAATCCTAGTAATTTCTGGATGAGTTCAGTTTATGGGGCTAAATGAGTCACCAGTAACACAAGAATTTAAGCACGAAGCTCCCTTGCATAACTTTGACTTTTCCCTGAGGCCAGTTTTCTAAAAGGAGCTAGTGTTAGAGCCTGGACATCTGAAATAACAGTTCTCGGATTTAGGAAAACCATATACCTTATACAATCAGCTCCCTGTTATTGTGTAGGAATAGCCCTGCAGGTCTTCTTTCAACATCAAAAAATTATTTTCTCTTCCCAAAATGCAATCTTCCCCAAACAACATTTGAGTTCAAAAAGGTAAAAAAAAAAAAAAAAAAAAAAAAAACAACCAAACAAAAAAACCTCCAAAACAAAACAAAAAACCCCACCAAAACAAAAAACAAAACCAAAAAAAACCCAAACCAAATCAAACCAAACAAAAAAAAAAAAAAAAAGAAAAAAGAAAAAAAAAAGAAGGGGGCTATTTTCCTTGCTTATTCACTGTTTGACCTCTTTTTAAGTGCAGTAATTCATTTGCGTAGTAATTACTAAGTTTAACAAATAACATTAAAGGCTGAGAGAGGTACATTGCAGTTCAATTAATGACAGAATTGCACTACACATTTTTAGCTGCAATTTAAAAATGAAAGCTCTTCAATGTCACACAGATCCCCAAAGCTCAGCAATATTTGTGTTTTAAGAAGGTAAAACCTCTTCCCTGGTCCACTGTGAAAGCTCTGCTCTTTAGTGACTTCCAAAACCCTATTCATAAATACTGATTAGGTACTATTTCACCATAGGGTGCAGCATTACTAGCAGAGCTCCCTACCCAGGGCCAAAATGGAAATGTTAGTATAGTAAATCAGGCCAAAATGTCCTGGTAATTCTACACATGAAAGATCATCTTTAATAATCAGACGTTAACTAGGGACTCAGCTCATTTTATTTTTAGTGTACAAGTATCAAATGCCCGGGACTGATTTAAGGGAGAAAAGCTAAGGGCAAAGAATGCATAATATGATTGTACCATTTAAAGGCAAAAAACTTGAAGGCACAGTGCAGTGCAACTGGTGGACAAACTGTAAAGGTAGTGGATCCAAGAGAAAATTTATTCTATTAAACAATGGGTCAAATATGTTACCTGCCACCTTCCTGAAATTGACACAAATTAACCACTTTTACTGCTTGTTATGAAAGGTTTCTGTACACCTGCAGAGTTCTTCAGCTGCTCTTTGGACTAGTGACTGGTTAAGCATAAAATGTATTAAATGCATTAGGACTTTCGTTTTAATCGCAGAATCATTACAGAAGCAATGTAGAAATTAGGGATCTAATTAGCCACCAGTCATATTTTATTCTTCATATAATCATTAAATGCACAAGTAACTGCTCTCTCCATTTTGCTCTTAAACCCAATATTTTGTGAGGAAAACAAACAAACCACAGGATATTTGGGAGCAATTACACAATCAGAGCCATTTCTCTGCCTCTGTGATAGCCTTGCCTCAGGCTATCTGTTCCTTCAAGTATGAAGGATTCTTGAATATTTGTCCAGCCTACGGGGCCCTTAGAGCTCACTAGAGGAAGGATAACCTGACTTTGCAGCAGGTTGCTTTTTACCCAGAGATGTGCAGGTGAGGTAACTATGAATTATCACATCCCTTTCCTTTCTGATAAGCTTCCTTTAAACAGTGGCACTTTCACGACTGGTAAAAAGTAGTTCCAATTTTGTTGCCAAAAATAGCAATTAAACCTGCAGGAAACACAACATGAACCTGGAGAATTGATTATTATTTCACCTGCAGATTTATATCACATGATATCATTTATTACTGCATGAGTTTGGGAAGATACCCTATATTAGCAGTGGGAAAATTATACAAGTCTCCAGTGTAGCTGACTGTACTTTTCCACTCTTGGACTTCATAAAAGCTATCTACTTATTTGTAAGCCTTATGCCTTGTGCAGGAGGATTGGGCAAGCCAGTTAGTGTTGCTTGGCCTGAAAACTCTCTCCTTTGGCCAAAGCCATCTCTGATTCAAAGGGTTGAAGCATGGAGGTCATCTTCCTGTACCTCATCAAGCTGAAGTTCCCCAGCCCTACTTTAGGCCTTACATAACTGCCTGACAGACTTTGATACTTTGATACATTAGAGACTGCACTAAAGAAGGAAACCTTCCTTTTCTATTCCAAATAGTACCCATGTGTGACCCCAAATGAGAGTCTTTGGACCACGGAGTACTGCAACTCCTTGTTTCCCACGTGAAGTCACTTCAGTAATTGTACTGGTTCTGACAGAGTTATGGATGTTCCTGAAGAAAACATGACAGCATTGATGCCAGATCAGTGACCAACTTGCCCTACACGGAAAATAACACCAAAGAAAACAGCCTTGCCAAAGTTTTGGTCTTAGCTTGGCAAAGGGAACGTTTTTGCAACCTATGGTGTTTTCAACACTGACAGGTGTCTTGTTACAACTCTCTAGAGAAACGGAGAAGGAAAGCAGCCTTCAAGAGAATCAAGAAATCAAACTGCTGTGGCAAAAGCTCACTAAACATTACCAACCATGACAGATCATTCAGTTTCTTCCAGCAGTTTCACAGAGTCGTGCTGTTGAGGAAATCAAATACATTGCATTTTACTGCACGAGGACTTTTGAGATTTTCAGAGCAGAATGCAGAAATTTCTGCAAAGTGGTAAACAGAGAACGTTTTCTGTGGAAAATTCTTTTTCCCCTATACATTCTCTACATTTTGGTCATCAGGAGACTCACTTTATCAGAATAAGCCTTGTTCCCTTTCTGAATGACACAAAAGCTAAAAGGACTTTTTAGCTCTAAATATGACCTTTGTTTGTGTCATCATGTGAACTTTCATGATACCATAACAAAAGCAGTCATATGACACTTTGACTGAAAGAAGAAAAGGAGGACAGATTATTTTTTTGCTGACAACTCCAATTGCTCAAGTTAGCTCAGTTCAATTATGTTAGCTTTATTCATGGGTCAAAATAAGCTGTGATGATGCAGAGAGGAAAAATCCTCCTTCTTCCTTACAGATCTTCCCTCCACTGCCCATATCATAGGATGTAACTCCAATGCTTTAATTTATAGGAGCTCTGTTTTCAGGCAGAATTGTCTCACCTGCTATATATAATATGTATGCCATACAAATCATATAAATCAGGAAAGAAGATAGGATAGAGGATGGGGAAAGAGAATTAATATCAAGAAAGAACTGAAATGCTTTGACTGAGTCTACCAGTATATTGCTCAAAACATTTGGCTTACCACTGGAATCAGCATCTTGCTATTTCTGCACCATCTTGGGAAATCTCAGCTAAAAGATGAGCTCCTTGAAACCATATTGCAATGCTACAAAATAGGGAAATACCACTGCAAAACACATAGCCAGAGCACAAAAGCTACTATATATAACTATAATGTGTTCACGAATTTCTGTCCCTTCACAAATTTGCAATGACATTTAATTCCTCTCTTCTTTCTACCTGTGTACGAGCACAGATTAGTTATTTAGGTACCCACTAACAGCTGCATCTCTATTTCTTGTGATTTCTAGTGTCAACACTAGCTAAGTGAGGCAGAAATCACTTTCAAGATTACTGTCATATTCCCTGATGACGTGTATAATGAATGCACACATACACAATCATATGTATGAAAGAGAGTCACAGTTTACTGCAAAAAATTCTCGTGATAAAACTTAATCATGCCTATGCAGCAGTTTAGGAAAGCTATGAAGGTTAGTCAAGCCTCCTGAAATAGTTTATGAAAACAAAAGTACACTAATATATTGCGTAATACTGAAATACAGCTTGTCTCATTTTAACACAATATTGTTTTGTTTAGTGACGTTTGCACTGTATCATAACGATCCTCTACAAAAAAAATTTAATGTAATGTCTTCGCACGCTTCATAATAAAGATTAAATTCTTGTATGCTTGATACCACTTCAAATTTCAAAGGGCAGACAGTAACAACCTTGGCATTGCTTTTGCTGGCATTTGGGTAAATTAACTGTATAATGAGTCCTTGGTTGTCCTTAACCAAAATTTTGCTGGACAGGTTCATTTAAAATGCTCAAAGAGAATGACCTTCCAATCTGGCTTAGAGGCCCCTCGATTGCTGTAAATATGACCTGACATTTCCTTATGGGTGAAATATTAGATTATAACAAAGAATACAATAACATAATTTTATTTCAGGGTCTAAGTGAAAGTGATGGTTGAACAGATTAAGATGTAAAATTCCTTCGTAAAATTAAATTATTTATAATATGATGCATACCCCTTGTTTTATCTGTCATATAATACAATTACTTCATACGGTATAGCAGCTGTATTCATTGGTGATGCTGACAAAACAAAAATAATATCATTGCCAAGAAGGGGGTCAAGAACTTTGGAGGACATTTATTCTGACTTGTAAAATCTCATCTTTAAAATAAGAACACCTTCAAATTTTGATGGATTTCATAATGATATTTAGCTATTAAGATGGTTTTTTCACCTGTAATACTAGTCAGAACCACCAACTTTTTAGTAGTCTTTTAACATTATTGATGTTTTAAATTACTATGTTATCATGCTCTCTTCAGACTGTCAGTTGCCTTACCTCAGTCTCTAATAGCTTGCAATTTTTTGCCCACAATAAATTAGATGTCCCAGAGAGACTAGGTGCAATTGTTTGGAAGTCTAGACATTTCATAAGTAACTCTCATTCAGTGATTAAATACCTAAATGTCATCAACAAGTCAGTGAAACTGCACAATCAAAATCAGGAGTAGTGGTAGATAAACTTTTAAATTTTACTTTTTCTGCATAACACTTAGCAGTCTTACCATATTAAACTTTTTATGTATTTCCTTCAGCTGCTCAATTTTCCTGAAAAGTTCTACTGATTGGACCACATACTTGAAATGTATGGTGAGCTTATAGCAATTAATTCACCAAAATGAATGACATTTAGAATGGAAACTTTCAATTTCTACTTTCAGTTATATAGTGCTATTTTAGTGCTCTTTGTGATGTGTGAACTTGTGCAAAGCTTCCTTATAAGAAAGCAGAAGCAAAAAAAAGCTTGTTAACAGGAAATTACATGAATTTCCAGAAACTTACATTTTATTATGCCAATTTAATATGAAAACAGAGAAAAGTCTGAAGACTGTATTCTGTTGAATGGCTGTGCTGTGTTCTTCTCTTAGTGAAGTGATGCACACACACAGACAACAACCACAAACAAGAACAAGAATCATAAATCCTGGAAATGGTGTGAAATAAGGTACTAAAACAGGTCATCTTTTATCAGGCCAGCAGTGCTTAGTAATTAAGGCACTACTCAAAAAATATTTCTGCAATTCCAACAAAAAAACCAAGAAAATGAAAAAAAATGAAGAAAAGTTTCTCTGTTTTACAACCTGGAATATTTTGAACTTAAAATTATTTGGTATCATGGAGCAATCTCCATGTGGTAATTCCACCCCAGACACTGCCTTTCTTTATATTGTTTTAATTAAATGGTCAAATAATTTCCAGTATCAAATGCTGAAAAAGGAATTCTGGCCAATGTTTGTTTAGCCTCAGCAAAGCACATAAAATTCTAGTTTCTAATCTGAAATGTTACCTCTGTATTTGATCAACACTTCTGTAAAAACCTTGTAGCAATTCTGTAAATATTATCTTTGTGTTACGATTTTCAAAAAAAAAAAAAGAAAGTTTTCTAGTGGTACCACAAGTTTCATGCCCTCCTAACCTACTGCCAATCTATGTTTTTCCATCAGTCTTTGGAGATGACAAATCTATCGTTTTCTTAAACTTGTATTTAATACATTGTCAAGGGTGGCAGATTTTCTTAGTAGGGGTTCAGAATTTCAAATCCATTAAAAGGTACTCCTGTCCATATCATGATCAAATGGAGTTTCTCTTAATCCCCACTTCATACTGTGGTGGCATGAGACTGAATTTCCCACATGGCACCAAACACGGAGTCGCAAAATCTCTGCATTTTACAGGAGTTGCTCAGCAAACTTGCCATAACATACCAGAGATTCCCAAGGCCAGATGTGGAGGATACTGTTACAAGCAAAATACCTAAGGACCATTTGAAAAATGAGAAGTGATAATATTTAACAGCAAGACTCAGAAATTTAGACGTTTGAGATTAGGTCCTTAGTCTACCTAAACAAGTTAATACTGTTGCATGTTAGTAGGTTACCTGTGTACATAAAACATGTTTGCAAGGTCAGAGAGCAATAAGCATTTTTCTCTTCTTTTATTCTAGTTGTAAGACAACGCCTGTAACATACCTTTGGGGTCACATTGCTCAGAGAGGTGAAGGCAACAACAAATACTACGGATCCTTCACCTTTTGCTCCACAAAAAAAGAGGAAAAAAAAAAGACCATGCATAGAAATAATACTGAAAGTCCTAGGAGCAGTGTGACATTTTTATTTCCTGGCTAACCAGCTCTGCATCTCAGGGAATGTCTTTTACAAAGCTGTCTGTCATTTTGGATTCAGACTTGAAATTCCTTCTGTGTAGCATTATCTTGATCTGACCATAGCACAAATATGACTTTGGGAAGAACTTTAGGAATATTACTAAGTACACACAAATCATTCAGTTGCTTAAATGATGTTTTCATAAGTAAATCTGCATCATTTTCCCCTAAAACAACAACATTTAGCAATCTGTGCAACTAGAGGGTTTCTTAACCACTTTGTAATACCCCAAAACAGGCTTTTTTTTTTTTTTTTTTTTTTTTTCCCATGGAAGATTAGGTCAAAGATAAAAAAATAAAAAATAAAATAAAGAAATAACATTCATTTGGTGCCTTTAGAATTAAAAAAAAAACAACAAACCAAACAAACAAAAAATCAAAAGAAACCAACCAAGAAAAAACAATCCAGTAATTACTTATACCACAACTCCATTGTATTTCTATATGTTGTTCCCACAGAAGAGACTTGGCTGTTTGGAAAAGAAAGGGGAAAAATACTTTACTTTCATTTCAGTATTTTCAAATCAACAGGATGTTACTTATAACACATCTGAATTACATTTTGTCCTAGTTAGAACAGCTGGGACCAGTTCATCACTGTATGGGTGTAACCCAAAACTGTGTATTCTATAGCCTTCCATGCCTTCTATAGCCATTCCCAGAAACTGTTATCAATAGACCATTTACACCCTCTGCCCAGAGCAGCCTGACTCCTCAGGCTATAAACTGGGTGTTAAGAGGCCTGTGAGATAAGAGGATGCCTCCCTGTCCTCACACCCTTTGTGGAACTCCCCGCCCTGAGGGAAGTACTGAGCATTCCTGCCTGAACTGGAGGATATATAATCTTGGAGTCTTGGGACTTTTTTAACCACTCGTGGGATCCAGAGGAAGACTGCAGATCAACCGCTCTCGACGGGACCGCAACCACCACTCTCGACTGGACTGCAACCACCACTCTTGACCAGACTGCAACAGCACTCTCACCAACAGGTTTTCCCCTCTCCTTTTATTTTGGACTCAAGGGGCCCAAAGAACACCACTCTGTTCATGCCCCAGGGTGCTGGGTTATACATTTGGGTTTTGTGGGTTATAACCAACTGTTTGTCTGTATAATCATACTTATTGTATTATTTTATTAAATTGTTATTCTGATTTATAATCTCTCTTTTGAGTTGGGTTCATTTCCCCTGCTGGTTTACCTTTAAACCAGCACACATTTTTAAGGAGAAAGAAACTTAATTAAAACCGGTTTGTTTGTTTATTTATAGTGAACAGAAATGCAGAAGTGCATGTTTGGTAGCACATCTATCACATTACCCTATCTCCATTTCAGTTGCATATTCAAAGACAGCATAAGGTCAGAAAATTAATAAGGCACCAGAACATTTAAAGACTGACAGTAGAACATGAGGTCACCCTGGAATAGTGTTGTTTTTCCTTCCTCTCCTTTTCATCCAATTTACAGGAAACTGTAGATGTTTTACATTTATGCTGGTCACCTGCTTCATACAGACCTTTGTTTGGTTTCTTTATAACAATAGATAACCTGCTTTGGGAGGGTAATTACTACTGAAATGTTCTACTGAAGCAGGTTCATCTTCAGCAGAAGATTATGAATACTCAGTTTTTGGAAACGCATATACAATCCTGTTTGAAGATTGTTGTTCTTATTGGAAAAACAACTGAACTTCTTCTGAATCAAATCCTCAAGCACTATACTTTTAAAAATTAAATCTAACATTGATTTTAGCTCACTTTGAATAAAAAAAGCCCAACACCACATAAATGTACACATTTGTTTTAAATGCTTCAAGTGTTGTTGTGCCACTGCTGGTCTAAGTGATCACAATTTTGTAGAAGACCCATGGCACTTATCACTGTCACTGTCCCCACTCATCTAGTATTAGTAGGGGACAACCAGTCTCCTCAAAATCCTCAAGCAACTCAAATGGCACCATCAGAGTCACAATGACCAAGTTATGTTAAGCCAGTGCTAGATAATAGTAGAAAAGCAATAATCACCCCTGTGGATAAAAGGGTGCACAGAAGTGGTCACTGTAAAGCAGAGACAGACTGTAACAAACTAGTTCATGCTGAAGAAATGCAGTTGTTTTTTCACAGCACCAGCAAAAATGAGAACCAGGAGAGCATGGCACTTCATGTGTGATTTTTTTCACATAAGTAGGTGGAAGTATTTGCAAAGTGACAGTTGTTCTTTAATATGTGTTGGAGTTATGCTGCAAGGATTCAATGCTTTAGCAGAAATTTTTTTGGTTTGATGGAACACAGTGTATGTAGATTTTTGGCTTAACATTCTATTTTTAAAAACAATCTTAAAATCTTGTTATTGAAACTATTGACAGAAACCTCTCCAATCTCTCAAAATATCCCATTTCAGTGATATAATGTAAAAAACTTCAAAGGTTTTTACGTATTTCTGTAATCAATCTAGGTAAGGATATGGTACAAAATTTTCTATTCCAACTGAAATTAGCACAAAATAAAAAAATTGAGTTTAGTATTAAAGCCGTGGGCCAGCTCCATGTTTTAGTGTAGACTGTCACTTATAAAGGCTAAATAGTCATTAGCACAGTGACAGAATATTAATTAAGTTAGGTTCCTTTTTACACTGCAAGTGGGAAAAAAGCCATAGCATTGTTTATGCTTCATCTCTTTGTCTTAGCAAAGGTCAATTTCAACTTGTTTTCATCTTGGGTTTTTTTAGCTTTAGGTCAGCAGATTCACAGACATAAAACAAAGCCAGAGCAGTTAATTAACATTTGCTGACTGAATAAAAAGTTACTAAAAAACATTCTGTGAATAACCAATACAATTCTGCAGAATTTGGTCCTTAGGAGTATAGGACTCATTTTAAACAAATAAGAACTCTTGTTAGAAATGTGAAATTATAATTTAATAAATATAGTGGCAAACACAATATATTTAAAATTTAAATTACTTTCATCCAAAGAATTTTGTAAAAGGGAAGCTTTACAATGAGTAGAGTCTGTCCTACAAATGCATCTTGATGACATGTAAAAAGCATAGTTTAGATTACACATGGGAGTTCAACTCCTAATGCCAAGTAATAAAATGAAAACTAGCTGATCTTTTAGTAAAGTGATAAACATAGATACATGAATGAAAAATTTTATATATGTTAATAAGGGCAGAAAGAGGAAAAACAATGCCAAGATTTCACTATATGGGAGAGCTGCTGTGTGGGACCACCGTATACAGTCTAGAAAATCCTATTGTGAAAGGAAAATCTAAAAGTCAAGATATTACAGTTATTTTATATGAACTAATGTGTATGTAAATAGAAATCTACAAAATTTCATCATACTTCTTATTACCTGCTTTCAAAACTCTTTCAAGATATTGACTGAAATTGCTACAAAACAATTGGAAAATTTTAAGGAATGTAGAAGATATTTATAAAGTATTAAAAACAAAGTAAATTTTAGTTTATTGGAAAGGAATTTAATTCTAAACTTACACTGATGAAAACTTATTTTTAACATATTTTGAGTCAGGAAAGGCTTTTTTCTGGGCTCAGACATTCATTCTTCAGCTCCGATTTGGTGTCAAGTTAAGGTGAAAATGCTAAAGATAAAAGAATATTTTACTTCCTTAGGCTAATATTCCCCTGAGTCTCCTTGCTAACACAGACGTCTGTATTCATACTTTTACTAGCTCCTTTTTTTTCATTACACCAATTCTATGGAAAGCTACTGCTGCTGTGATAAACTGCTGCATGGTACTGAGTTGCTGGCTGAGGTTAAAGCACAGTGCATTTAAAGTCCCTCTTCAGAAATTAACACCAAGTTGTTGAATCATTGCTCACGGGTAGCATAAGTACCCTGCTGTGGTTTAATTCAATTTCCTGACAGGAAGAGCTGAACTAAAACTTTATTGCAAAACAGAGAAAGAATACCTTATAAGCATTCTGCTAAATTTCTGTTACACCCTAAATATTTGGTGCTCTCTTCTTCTGATACTTGCAAGTGACTGGCAGTGGCAAGTGTTGCAAGGAGCAAAAGGAGGGTGTCCAGTCAAGCTGAACTACTTTTGTAATAGATTTACAAAATCAAACTAACAATGAGTTAGAAAAGACTGAGTAACAGGTACAATGAAGGCATTTAATAAAACCCCTGCCTTACTCTTCCCTCATTTTTAATTTTTTTTTTTAATCTCATATGTAACAATAATAAGAGGAAAATAATCCTCTTCTTTTGCTTTGAGCAACATAAGGGGCAGTAATGTTAAGGGAAAAACACAGTGTGTTGTACCTCACACTCTGGTTGAGTGTGAAGAAAGTAAGCTGCACTTAGACAAGACCTTTCCCAGAAATGGATACAATGGAAACGGAGACAGCATTTACGTGAATTCAGCCTGAAGATCTGCACTTCAAGCCTGCCTTCCTTTCCTTCTGTGAAACCCAGTGCTTCCCCAGCTCTGATACACCACTCCTGCCGCTTTCCTCTCCAGCAGTCATTTGCTCCTGCTCACTGCCCTACCTTTCCATTTGACAGCTGTCCCTGGCTGTATTGCAAGCTACAAAACAGCGGGTGCATTTAGGTAATTTTTCACACTGCTCTGGTATTTTGGATCATTAATAAAATCTCTGCGGACACACTGTTTAGAACAAGTTGGTCAGCAACATATTTACAAGATGCTCACATTTTTTTTCAGTTAGAACTGTTTCCTCTGCTTTCTGCCACCTCAAAGGAACCATCACTCACAAAAGAGTGCATGTTTTGCATACAAATTATTGACAAGATGTAGTGGCACTAGGCAGACCATTTGCCAAGTAATTAAATAAGCTACCTCAGAAAACATGGGGAAAAATAAAGAGAGAGTTTCCAGATGGTACAAATTTTTATTTTAGTAATTAAAATTAAATGGCAAATTAGGAATATGTGTACAAGCGAAGCTACTAAATTAATTTAAATGACTACACAGCTGTAATTTAGCCAGGATATATTGAAAATCTCATCTTGTGTTTCTTTTTCAACCAAGATGAGAGCCACTAGCACCAAAACCTCTTTCTCAGAAGAGGTACTCTGTTTAAGTGTCCTCTAGCAAAGACACTCAGAGAAACCTTTGACTGCACTATATAAAGTCATGAGTGAATTTTCTTTCCTTATGAGATCCAAGCCACTTTTAGGTTTCAAATCAGATACCTCATAAGCCTCAGATGTAAAAATCACTAGCCACCTTGGAAATCTGGATGAAAGAAACAGCTAAGGATGACTTTAATATTGTTTTCTGTGGTTGTCTTTACCTCCATCCAACTCTGCTGGGAAACTGAGATACAGCTATGTTGCCTTTACAAAAAGACTGCAACAGACACAGCAGGGTGTACTTTTTGATGTGCTTAACTGTATTCTTAACTTAATGGATGAACCCCAAACGACTGAGAAATTGTGATAAGTCTCTGTCTGATTATTTTCAGAGGGATTTAGCTTCCACACAGGATCTTAAATAAAGCATCCAGACTTTCAAAAGTATTCAAGCGTTTTCCTTTTCTGCATCTCCATAGGCACTGCTGTGCTGAAGTGCCATAATATAGGAGCTGAAATTGGCTCCTGCTATGTAGCAATAGGGGCACCTGGGAAGTACATCCAGGGTGAACTCACTGGTCACCCCATAAAGGAATTCTTGGGCATATCCTGCTTATCAGGGTACAGCTGAAAGCATATTCTCATACAGCACGATTGCATGGCAATATCCTGTACATCTGACCAGCAGCTGTCCTGTGGCCAGTGCAAGGCAAACACACAGGTGTAAAGGTTTCCCAGGAAAGATATATGCTACATCTGTATGCTGGATGCACCTGTATGCCACACAGGTGAGCAGATAATGCAGGCAGGATGTCCTAGGGCTGAGTCTGAGATCCTTAAAGGCAACATGACTGTGAATTTGCAGGTGTCATGAGAGCACCAAACTTTGTGCAGTCCCTGAAGAGGCAAATGTAAATATAGACAAATCTTGTATGATACTGAGGGACTTGCCTTCTCCCTGCTGAGCAAAGGCAGTCCCCTGATCTGAATAAAATACTTAGTGTATTTTGAATAAAATATTGTTTCTAATCTCTAAATCTGTCAACATTGTAGCCCCCAACAGTAGGCATCATCTTACTGAGCAATAGTTATGGAAAGCTTATTACTGCTTTGTTTATTTATTAGTGTTTAAAACTCCTCAGTAAAGGAAAGACACATCTAAAGTCCCCTGTTGCACCTTTTTCATCTGCAGATACCGTAGGAAAGGTATTTATTGTGAAATTCCTCTCAGAGGGCACAACCTGCTTTAGTGACAGTAATATTTTCAGTGGATTTTCTGTGCTCACTCAAGATTCATACTAGGGATTCCTTTTAAAAGTCTTGTTTGTGCAGATTTAAATGCTACTTAGTTTTAGTTTAAGTCAATAACACCAAAATATCTAGTTCATTCTTCTTTACAGAGTACTTCATGTTATGCATTGAGAAGCAGCATATTCAGTAGTTGTGACTACTGAGCCAGAACCAAGAAATCTAGGTAATATCCTAGCTCTGCCATGATTTAGTTTGTGATTCTTGAGCTATGTCTTCATCTTAACAAGCTTCTGTTTCCTTCCTTTCTGTTGTTGTTGATGTAGTTATTGAGAATACAGTATCTCCCATGTCAAACACCCTCTCCCTTGTGCCCTTAGCAGAAGGAGATATGACCTGTAGTGCAACATCTAAATACAGATTGCTTAAACTGTACTGAGCTGAAGTAAGCAAGAAATATTAACATTAATATTTCCTTTTCACCACAAAGATGTGTGGTTTTTCTTGCTTATTCCAGGAATGTTAGCTATTGCTGAAAACAGTCAGGGGTGCAAGGAGAATATGTTTTTCCTTTGCATATCATGTAAAGCAGTTCTTTGAACTGAAGTCATCTATTTTTCTATTCCAAATGTGGTTCCCCAGAGCAGGTCACAAATAACTCTCATTCATCTCATGAATGAAAATTAGACTATAAACCTGGAGAAACAAGAGTAGCCTTTTTTCATGAAGATATTTTCTCCAAAATCATTGCTTTACTTTGGTTTTGGGATGCTTTTTACTCATAGCTTATACTAAAAAAAAAATGCTTTAAAACACCCTTCCTCAGGCAATGTACTCATAACATATGCTTGTTAATGGAAATTTGACTATTATTAAAAAAAAATAAGTGTACTGAGGCAAAAATAAAAACATGCATTTTCACCCAGCAGGTAAACAGTATTCTATTTTTGGCTTCTGAAAAAGCAAGGGCATCTGGAAAATCCCTTTGAGAAAACTGCACTAGTCTAACTTCAAAAAGGAGGAGCTGTGGTTTAATGCAGATTCACAACACCTGTCCTTTCTACTCACAGCAGCTGAGGCACCAACACCAAATGGAAGACAAATCAGCTTGCACTGACCTGCCATTTGGCCAGCTCAGCTGTATCTGCAGTACCACCCAGGCTCTGCAGCCTGTTTACAACATTTTAATATCTCCCTTGAATCACTATTGCTTTAAATATAATTTTTGTGCAAATTGAAGAAATTTTTCAGACTTTGTCTGTTTTAGAAAACTTATCTGCTTTACTAACATGTTTAGAAAGGGATTATTGTCTTAGTTTGGACACTTTATATCACTACGAAGGTGCTTCACCTGCCTGTACAGAGAGGCTAATAAACTATACAAATATAAATCAGTTTTTAATGGCTATAAACTCCCTTGTTTTCAGGATTCAAGCTGTAGGAACTTTATTTTTTAAAAAATAATTCCCTATAAGCTTAATACTGCAATGAAAACATCAGATTTACTGATCTTAACTAAATGGAAAAATAACCCCAAAACCTGAAACATAAAAAACCACAAAAGAACAAAACTCAAAACATAATGAAAAAACCAACCCCACATTTTATAAAATTCTACATTTTAAAAGAAGAATCACTGTAAGGATTTGCACCAGTTCTACTCAATCTACTTTTTTACAAGACTGAACATAAACTGCTATAAGATTTCTCCCATATACAAAGGTTTACCTCCCAGTCTAAGAAATCCACTCTTCTTTTACCCTACTAGCTACAACTATTCCCAGCTTTCTTAGAAGAATAAGAGGAAAAATAGGACAGTATAAGTCTCTTTCACTCACCTCGAGTATTTCTCTGAAAAACATCAAAAAGACTTTTTTTGTATGCAATTTTATTTGTTCTCTCTGTATCTTCAGCTTATGGGTTGACTTAATAAGAATGTTTAAATTCAAGAACATATAATCCTAAACACCAAATGCTTGTTGCTTTACACTCTTTGACCTTAGTGTCCAGGTAAGTGCATTGCAAGTTTACATACACATGCATTTGAGTAAATCCCGGTTAGGCGAGATTAAATCTAGAAAGCAGATTTGACAAGTGAACAGGGATACCAATCCTGATCCTGCTTACGACTGTAGTTTAGCCTTTCTCCAGCAACCTACTCAGTTTCTACTCTGTCCCCTGCCCTTCATGACTGTCATCACCAAGGAGTGCCACAAAATTCTGGGTTTCAATGGGACCTGATTAGCGTTTGCCAAAATTTACCTTGCCAGTCACACAAAAGCCTAAAGAAGCTGAGGCAGTCAACACAGTCTCTAGCAATCCTTAGGCTCACATAGCTTTTATTCCTCTAAGACCCTGGCCCTAGATGTCTCAGATCAATAGATCTGAACTCGCAGTGGCCCCTTCATGCCTGGTCCTCTGCAGGGCTCATCTGTATTATTTGATCTCTCACAAGCAGCTCTGCAGCTTCATTAGTGATGATGGATAAATCATCCCAGTCATTAGTATGCCAAAGTGATGCTGACCCCTGCACGCCTTCATCCCCAGTGCAGCTGCTGCACACTTGAGTGTTTTGTGAACAGTGTTATGGAACATGGCCCCTGGGTCACACCAGCTCTTATCTCCTGTTTTTTTTGTCCACATTGGCCTTGCCTAAGGATTTGCTTAAGTATTAATATTTGTATAATATGATGATTCTCCTGCTGATCTGTGATGAAAACGGGATTGCCACACTTCATCTCAAGCAAAGCATTGTCCCAATACACTAATGCTGGTATCCACCCTTGACAAAGGCATTGGTATCATTAGCCTCATACAAGCTTATAAAATGCAAAAATAACTGCAGCCTTGTGACTTAAAGGTTCTGCAGTTTAGAAACAAAGATCAGAAATATCAGAGATTTGAGTTTACAGAAAACAGTATCTAACAGAGCACACTGTTACAACCTTCAGGATGATATTGACATTGCTGAAATGCATCAAACTGTTATCAGTCTACAGATTTATAAAGTAAATCAGGATTAGAAAGTCCTATGTGTATTCAGAGCTGTTCATGTAACACTGTAGCAGAAAAAAAGGGTCAGATCTTCAGGCAGGTAAAAATTGTAATTTTTTCTCCAGCTTCCAGGGAAAAAAAATTGTATACCTCTGAAGATTTTATCTTCCTTTCTCTCCCAAACTTCTGCATTTCAATTTATATTATTAAACAATGCAATGTTAGATGTTTATATTTTTTTATTATGCATTTATTATTTTATTCCTTTTTTACATCCTCATTTTTAGAGTGTGGAGTATCAACTTGACAGAGAATATAAATATGAATTCTGTATTTCTACCTAATCTGGGTTTGAAGAGGTAAATTACATGTCTAAACACATGATGGAAGTATCATGTGGATGCTACATTCCCAGCAAAATTTCCATGAATTTCTCCTGCAACGGTTTTGCCGGAACAGAGACTGGAGTAAAAGTGGAGAAAAATATCAGTTGCATACAAAGTAGTTATAGGTCTGTCATTAATCTCACTATATGTGGTGTCTCAGGGAGTGATTCCAGATAATTTATTTCCCTTGAAATCTTGGAATATGTAATTCTTTCATTAGGAAGTTTTTAAAGAAAATATATTATCTAATTCCCTGTTAATATAGAAAAGAACACAAAATATCATAGAATCATAGAATCATAGAATCATAGAATCATAGAATCATAGAATCATAGAATCAGATGGGTTGGAAAGGACCTCTGAGATCATCAAGTCCAACCCTTGATCCACTACCACCACAGTTGCTAGACCATGGCACTAAGTGCCACGTCCAGCCTCATCCTAAAAACCTCCAGGGACGGAGAATCCACCACTTCCCTGGGTAGCCCATTCCAATGGCTGATTACCCTCTCTGTAAAGAATTTCTTTCTAATATCTAACCTAAACCTCCCCCGGCACAGCTTAAGACCATGCCCTCTTGTCCCACTGCTGATTGCCTGGGAGAAGAGACCAACTCCCCCCTGGCTACAACCTCCTGTCAGGTAGTTGTAGAGAGTGATGAGGTCTCCCCTGAGCCTTCTCTTCTCAAGGCTAAACAGCCCCAGCTCCCTCAGTCTCTCCTCATAGGACTTGTGTTCAAGTCCCTTCACCAGCCTTGTTGCTCTTCTCTGCACCTGCTCCAGCACCTCAATGTCCTTCCTGAACTGAGAGGCCCAGAACTGGACACAGCACTCCAGGTGTGGCCTCACCAGTGCTGAGTACAGGGGTAGAATCACTTCCCTGGACCTGCTGGCCACACAGTTCCTGGTACAGGCCAGGATGTCATTGGCCTTCTTGGCCACCTGGGCACACTGCTGGCTCATGTTCAGCTTCCTGTCAATCCAAACTCCCAGGTCCCTTCCTGCCTGGCTGCTCTCCAGCCACTCTGTCCCCAGCCTGTAGCACTGCAGGGGGTTGCTGTGGCCAAAGTGCAGGACCTGGCACTTGGCCTTGTTGAACCTCATCTCGTTCTGAGGTTCTCTTGCTGAACCTCATCAGCCCAACTCTCCAGCCTATCCAGGTCCCTCTGCAGAGCCCTCCTGCCTTCCAGCAGGTTGACACTCCCTCCCAACTTGGTGTCGTCTGCGAATTTGCTAATGATGGACTCAATCCCCTCATCTAAATCATCGATAAAGATATTAAACAGGACTGGACCCAACACTGATCCTTGGGGGACACCACTGGTGACCCCAACTGGATGCAGCCCTGTTCACCACTGCTCTCTGGGCCTGGCCCTCCAGCCAGTTCCTAACTCAGCACAGAGTGCCCCTGTCCAAGCCATGGGCTGCCAGTTTTTTCAGGAGTATATTATGGGAGACAGTGTCAAAGGCTTTGCTGAAGTCCAGATAGACACATCCACAGCCTTCCCCTCATCCACCAGGTGGGTCACCTGATATAAGACCTTTATCAAAATCTAATGGGCAGAGAAAACAGAATCTTTTCTCAAAATCTCTTTTGAGTCTTATTTTTGAAGGTTTTGAATATTAGTGATGACACATGAATGTGTCACACAGATGAAGTCAGAAATAGGACATTCACAAGAGATTTCTTGCATGTAGATAACAAAAAGAGTGGTCACGTTTCCTGTATGCCTTGCCTATTCTGGGCTCATCAAGCAATAAACCTTACTACACAGAGATATGACACAATACTGTTGAAGACCACGTCCTTCCCATCCCTGGATGTTCAAAAACTTTAGGTTCCAAATCTGCAGTACAAGGATAACAAAGGGGCCACAAAGTCCTTTATCAGGCTGGTGAACCTTTCCCAAAATTTGTCTAATTTTCCTGATTAAGGACTGCAGGGCTGGAAATTGCATGTAAGAGACACACTTTGTGGTGGCTTCAGGCATTTTGTGGTGCTTCAATATGCAGCTCCAACTCTTAGCACCAGTGAAACTACACAGAGAACTCAGGGTCCAGATTTAGGCTCCCAGTGTAGGGCAGGTCCTGATGCATAGTAAAGAGTTCAGTGCAGAGTCCCCCAAATAGTCGGGTCTATAGCAAAGGATGAACAAGGGAAACAGAGGCTTCTGGGATGGTTTGGCCTGATAAAAAGAAGGGGAGAACTCACTTCTGTCATATTGAAGGTAGAGGGACAGAAAGGAAAAAAAGCACAATTTTGAACATAGGAAATTCTGGTTTAACTTTAAGTTAAACAGTAAACAATCAATTTGTGATGGCTCAGAGAGCTTGTGTGTGTCTCCATCCATAAAGGTGTTCTAACCTCAGCTGATGTGTTTCTGATGAACCTGTTCTCATTGGCCTTCCTTTAGACAGGGAGTAGGACTATACTATTATAAACTTCTATCATTGTGTGATTCTATGACTGTTAACACATATTATTGTTTTATTGCAAGGCTTTTTCTGCCTTTGAGCCTGCCCTGATCATGAAGTCAGTAGTGCAGTGCTGTCTCCACATATTATTTAAGTAAAGTCCGGATATTCAAATATTTTGCCCATCTGCTCTTGCAAAGAGGCTTTCCAAAGAGCCCCATAGACAGAAGGCAGTGAGCAGGATTCCAAGTTCTATGCTCAAGCTCATTTGATGTCCTACAGAAAAGAGTGATAAAACCCCAACAGTAGACTGTATTATGGCCTGCAACATCTTATTTTTAAGAACACCACAATAAAGCACACTGGCTGTGAATTTTCCATGTACATTGGCAGCCTAGCTCCAATGGTCACTTAGCAACTTATGACACACCGTAAGTGTAGGTAAGAGCAAGGAGGCACAAAGGAATAAATGGAAGCTCTTATCAACTGCATTGATTTTAGCAGAAGAATCAAATCTCCACTAAAATATCTTATTTTAGTTCAGATTGTGTATCTGCTTTTCACATCTCTCCTTTAGGCTGATAAAGTTAGTACAGTGCTCGGGGGTGTTGTTGCTGCACGACTGCTACAGACAAACAGCCTTGCTCATCAGTGACACTAGAGTAGTAACATTTGCTTGCCCAGACCATTTGAGAAATCCTCTGCAACTGGATCTGTGGATTGTTTTTTGTCTGAACACACAATACAGCATTCTCACTTTTTCTACTAATTCCTTCTGGCTACATTCCTTGAGAAAGACTTGAGAGTGCATTACATGTAAACATTAGATGTAATGTAATCCTGCAATACATGTCTCCTACACCAAGAATAGATCAGATTTACAGCCCTAAGATACAGAAATTTGTCTCTTTATTTGACTATGAATATCTTACTGAGTTATTTGGATAGCTTCCTTTATTGAGTTATTTGGATATCTTACACTTCCTGTTCTCATAGAAATAAAAATCAGGATGGGCTACTAGGTTATGTTTCCTAACTTCCTTGGTCTACCACTGCTGTAAAGCCTTACCTAGAGTTGTGTACTGTAACTACTGAGAATAATTTAGTATATTATAAATATATTTGAAAGATAATTACTATTTAAGACAGTTCCGAATTTTCCCCAATGGGACCCAGCTGCTGAAATGCAAGGAAATGAGTTGGAGGACAACCATCTGTCAAACTTCTGGCTGCATGTTTTGAAAGGACCTCATCAGCAGGGTATTAATTCAGCAATAAAAATTGAAACTAGCTTCCTTCAGGCACATGAAAGACAAGAACCTGACTAGGAACAGCCAGTGTAGATCTATCAGATCAAGTTCTGTCCGACCAAGCTGATTGCTTTTTGTGATGAGATGGCTGGTGTTGTAGACAAGGGATGTTCTACAGGATGTTCTACACCTCGTCTTTAGCAAGACGTCATGGCTTCTGGTAGCAATCTAGTAGCCAAATTGACAGGATATGATGTAACAAGCAAATTGCATAAATTGGGTGGAAAACAGACTGGACTTCTGAGGTCAAAGAGTTGTGATTAGTGCTATTGGTGATTAGTAGCTAGCGACAGCCAGCAGCAGGGGGTTAGAGGCAAAACTGTAAAATATTTTTATAGACAATCTAAATTGTAGGACAGAGTGAACTTTTATCAAACTTGCAGCTGATATCAAATGAGTGGTGGGAAGGATAGGGCCGTGAGAAAAAGTCAATACTCTGGATGGTAGTGCTGCTATTCAGGAGGACCTCAGGAAGACTGAGAAATTGGCTGATGGAAATCAGCCACCATAAGTTCAGTGAGAGCAAGTGCAATGTCCTGCATATACAGAATAATGTTAAGGATCAAGACAAGCTGTGACAAAGCTGCCAAAGGGGCTTTCCTTGCATAAAAGACTTGGGAATTCTGGTGGTCAGAAAAAATCTGCCGGGATCCTTTGTAGCAAAGTAGGCCAACAGTGGGCTTTCTTTGCTTAGTCACAGCAGCAAAAAGGATGACCCTATCTTGACCCACTGCTCAGTACCAGTGTCAAGGGTCAAGCTCAGGGTTAAGGTTTGGGATCTTGGCACAAGATAAAGTCTGACACATAGGATGTAGTCTGCTGCCCCCACAAGGGCTGGAGCGGGAGCTGGAGCAGAGGATGTACAAGAGGACCTGGAGGGTGCTGGGCTGGTCCAACCTGGGAATTAGTAGTTGAAGAGAATGAGGAAAAGGACAGAGATGGGGGATATTACTGTTGTACACAACCTCATTCGGGGGCTGCAGTGGTTACAGAGCACTGAGGCAGACTTTAGAGAGGCTGTAGAGTCTCCATCCTCAGAAATGTTCAAACCTCGATTGGATGAGATACAAGGTCCCTGATCACATCCATGGCACTATGATGCCATAACTCTGCAAAAGACAGAAGGCTCCTCAGCTGTGTGATTTCCTGCTATTTGACACACTGCCTTACATAATATCCATTCTCTGGGGATGAACTGCTCCAGCTACAGGAAGCATTGTCCTCACAAGCACTTGCCTTGGCAGGAGATTTCAACCAGCCTAATGTCTGCTAGATATTATGAGAGAATTCTTCCTTGTGATGGTGGTAAGGTAACTGAACAGGCTGCCCAGAGAAGTTGTGGATACCCCATTCTTTGAGGTGTTCAAGGCTAGGTTGGATTGGCTCTGAACAACCTGGTCTAGTGGAATATGTCCCTGCCCTTGTCTTTATAGGGGACTTCAACTTGCCAGAAATTTACTGGCAGCATCACACAGCTGGTACAACCTGGGCCAGAAGATTCCTAAAAATCCTAGGTGACAACTTTTTGGAACAGGTCCTAAGGGAGCCAACTGGAAAAGATATCTTTCTTGATCTGCTGCTTGTCAACAGAGTGGATCTCGTGAGCAAAGTGGAGACTGGTGGCCTCTTGGCCACAGTGATCACAGAATGATTGAGACTAAACCTCTGCAGACAGAAGGAAAAGTGCCAGCAAAACCTCAGCTGTGGGCACAAGGAGAGCAGACTTCAGTCTTCTCAGGGAATTAGCAAGTAAGGTCCCCTGGGAAAATGTTTTTGCAGGTGCTGGAATCCATCAGCGCTGGCCACTTTTCAAACATCACTCCCTAAGGGCACAGGAGCAGCAATTCCCAAATGTCAGAAGTCAAGGAAGCGAGGCAGAAGGCTGGCTTGGCTGAGACAGGATCTTCTCTTTGAATTAGGGTGAAAAAGGAAGGTGTATGCCCAATGGAATCAATGTCAAGTGACGTGGGAAAAATTCAGAGATGCTGCTTGTCACTGTAGGGAGAAAATTTGTGTGTTCAAAGTTCAACTTGAGTTGAAACTGGTCAGAAATATGGGGGACAATAAAAAGTTTTTTCAAACAGATTAATGGCAATAGGCAGTATAGATATACCATCAGCCTGTTACAGGATGAGGATGGTCACCTCACAAACAGGGACAGAGACAAGGCAGAGCTGTTAAACACCTTCTTTGCCTCTGTCTTCAACACAGATAATGGACCAAGGGGTTTCAATGTCCTGAGCTGGAGGACCATGACTACAAGAACTGCAGAGTCAACTCCCAGTTGACTCTGAAATTGTGCGGGATCTGCTGCTCCAGTTGGAATCCTATAAATCTGTGGGGCCTGATTGGCTGTATCTCATAATCCTTGAAGAGCTGGCTGATGTCATTACAAAACCTCTCTCGATGATTTTTGAGCAGTCTTGGGAATCCTGAGAGATCCCCACTGACTGGAAGCTGGTGAATGATATCTTGATTTTCAGAAGGGCAAGAATCAGAACCTGGAAACGACAGGTCTGTCAGTCTCACTTCAGTGCCTGGTAAAATTATGGAGAAGATTATTCTGGAAGGTATTGAAAAACACTTGAAAGACAATGTAAGTCACTGATCAGAGCCAGCATGGCTTCATGAGATGAAAGTCCTGCTTGTCAAACCTTATTTCCTTTTATGACAAGGCAACCCTCCTAGCTGATCAAAGGAAGCCAGTTGATGTAATCTTTTTGGATTTCAGTAAAGTTTTTGATACTGTCTCTCACAGGATCCTTCTGGATAAAATGTCCAGCCCACATCTGGATACACACACCATGTGGTGGGTGAGCAATTGGCTCACAGAAGGTAATAGTGAATGGGGTGACATCAGACTGGTGACCTGTCACTAGAGGGGCTCCACAGGGCTCTGTCTTAGGCCCTGTGCTTTCAACATCTTCATAGATGACTTGGACACAGGACGGGATACTAACCAAGTTTGCAGATGACACAAAACTGGGAGGAGCTGTTGACTCCCTCAAAGGCAGGGAGGCCCTGCAGAGAGATTTTGACAAATTAGAGGACTGGGCCATCACCAAACATATGAAGTTCAACAAGGGAAAGCGATGAATTCTACACCTGAGACAGAGAAACCCTGGATGTTTGTACAGACTGGGGAATGAGATGCTGAAAACAGTGTCATGGAAAGGAGCCTGAGGGTCCTGGTCAATGGGAAGTTGAATATGAGCCAGCAGGTTGGCTGCCAGGAGGGCCAACCATGTCCTGGGGGGGAATCAGGCAAAACATCACCAGCTGGTCAAGGGAGGGTGCCACGGGGCAGGGGCGAAGGATCGCGGCACTGCACAAAGGGGTCCGACGAGGTCTGAGGTTGCAATGCCAGTTTATTGAAAGTGTGCTGGGGTTTTATGTGCTCTGGTGTGGAACACACCAGAAAATGGGGTGGAGCATGAGACAGACAACCAGGGAGCAAACAGGAATAGGGGCTCAGGTGAAGAGGGAGGAACTGGGGTGGTACTGGGAGAGGAAAGGATGAATGGTAGCTCTCTCCTCTCTGCAGCTTCTTCAGGCAGTCAGAGGGGGAAGCAGGGAAGCAGGGAACAGGCAGCAGGCATGCCTGGGCAAGCCAGGGAATTACAGCTGTAGGGGGAATCATACAATGTGTATATTTGTAAACACATAATAACTGTAAAGTCCATATAATAAAGTCCTTTCAATCGCTGTATATCTTTTTCCACTCCTGAAACCATTCCCATTCTGGTTCTTGCTCTTTCACAGGAGGGGATTGTCCTGCTCTGCTCTGCACTGGGGTGGCCTCACCTTGAATATTGTGTGCAATTTGGGCACCACAATGTAAGAAAGATATTAAGATATTAGAGAGTGTCCAATGGAGGGCAACAAAGATGGTGAAGGGCCTTGAGACGAGGCCATACGAGGAGCAGTTGAGGGCACTTGGTTGGTTCAGCCTGGAGAAGAGGAACTGAGGGAAGACCTCATTGCAGTTACAACTCCCTTGTGAGGGGAAGAGGAGGGGCAGACACTGATTGCTTTTCTGTGGTGACCAGCGATAGGATCTGAGGAAATGGCCTGAAGTTGTGTTAGGAGAAATTTAGTCTGGATATTAGGAGAGGGTTCTTCATCCAGAGAGTGTTTGGGCACTGGAACAGGTTCCCCAGGGAAGTGGTCACAGCACAAGACTGATAGAGTTCAAGAAAATTTTGGATGATACTCTCGGGCACATGGTGTGACTCCTAGGGATGGTCCTCTGCAGGGCTAAGGGTTGGACTCAATGATCCTTGTGGGTCCCTTCTAACTCAGCATATTTTGTGATTCTGTGAAAATTTCAGTTCCATATAGAAAGGCTGAACTTGGTATACTTGATATAGTTCAACACATACTATTAACATGTTTTGGGGGTGTAAACATTAAAAACAGTTCTATGCTACAAACTTTTACTTACATACAATCTATTTATCATACTTAAAACAAATCACAGTATGCTGCTTGTGGAATTTAAAATCTGTAGTTGAAAGTCTGTCACTAATTTACTGAGCAGACTATTTTGTCCCAAAATACAAGATTCTTCTCTAACTGCATATTTTACGAATGTTTTGAAACGTTCTCTTTGGGGAAAAGGAAAGGAGAAAAAATGAGACAGAAATAAAATTGAAAAATATTCATTTCTTATTCTGGATGTGAGCATAATTTGGACTCTACCACAGCTTTTCTAATCAGTAGTATATATTTTTATGTCTGTTTTTTTATGACTTAAAATTCAACAGCCTGTGAGACACACAGACTTATAGGCTTTCAGCTATTCCATCAATGAGAACAAGGCAGGTTTTTCCTTCCCAGCTCACCCAGACTAGTGCCCTGTATTGCTGTGACAAAGGGCAGTCTGTTGCCTTTCATTGTGTGGATAGTAACAGCTAGGTGCTTGCTCCCAGGCCATGAACATGAATGGGAATGAAGTCTCACAGATTTCAGCTACAGCGATTGAAGGACAACAGGCAAGAGGAAGCATCAATGTAAATTAAATACACCAGTACTTGCAGATGAAAAGGGTACCAAGGGGCCAGGGTCTCTCCATTCTCAGGCATTTCTCCTTTGAAAAAATAGATCATAGGAGGAGACAGTGAGAAGATAATAGTGGCTTTACTCTTCAGATCAGAAGTTGAACAAGCAGAGAGAGGATTTCTGCAGCCGTTATTGCCCTGAGTGTTTTCTCCTCTCGATGCAGGCTTCTTCCTTGTTCCTCCAGACTCTTCCCAGCTTTCCCTCAGTGAAGGAACATGCATACGGTGAAACCTCAGAGCTACTTGGATGCCTGGGACATCTCTTAAGCATGTGCTGAAGCAGGTACAAAACAAGGAGACTGGTGAGCAAAGACCCCACCAGACTAAGCCTGCTGTCAGCTCCTAGAAGGTCTTGTACTGCTGGCTATCAGTCAGCATCACCATTTCTGCAGGGCAATCATTCTGTTCTCTTCTACTCATTAAGCCACTGTTTGATAGAGGTCTGTTTGTGACAAAATTTAAATGTTTTAAATTGTTATTAAACATCTAAAGTCCTGATTGATCCAACTTGTCTCATAGGAAGGTCAATGGCAATGTCAACAGGACATGAAAAAATGCACTTATTTATGTAACAACATTTTTTCATGTATGTCTGTTAGTTCAAGCCAAATGTGCCTTAACTGTTTGTGTTGTACCTTGACACAAGCCCTGACAGAATCAATTATTTATGCAGTATGCCATATGTCTGAAAGTTATTCTGAGATGTGATGGATACAGACTTGTTTTTGTTAAATCTGAACAGCTCCCTTGCCTCAGTATGCAGAGTAAAAGGACAGAAAGTACCTCCTTAACCATTCAAGCAATTTCTGATAAGAAATTAACTACTTTAATATTTTTCTTAAAAGTAATACTATGAACAAATACTGTTGGTTTCTTACTTTTATTCAGAAGAGATTGAACTAAGAACACCAATAAAAAATAAATTAAATCATTTAATTAGGCATCTGATCAGTAAGTGTGACATTCATCCCTCACTATACAACCCCAAATAATTGGATAACATGGTTAGGGTTAATTAGAGAATTTTTATAGACCTCTATAAAGTACACATAGTATAACTCTCAGACAAATAAAATAAGGAACTATTACTGTAAACATGTTAGTATAATGCTGTGACAGGGATTTTTGAATGTGCAAGGGTTGGAAAATTCTAAATTACACCTCCCATAGCAACTGTATCTCAGCAATAATGCATATATAAATATGTCAAGTCTAACGCTACATATTGTACAGTATTAAAAATTGTCTCTGTAACTAAGTAGATTTATTTAGGGCTATTCTGGGATTCAGAAGCTCCGCAGAATGTCTCAGGGACACTTATCCCCCAATTCAGCAAAGTATTTACACAAACATGTTGGGCACGAAGCCAGCCTTTACAACATCACTTTCAACCACAGAGTCCTCATTGAGAGGTGTGGAGCATCCTCTGTGTCGTTTGGGCATTTGATGGGTGTTTGGGGCACATTGCAGAATCCAAAAGTTCATCAACTTCAGAAAGCCTGAGGGCTGTAGCATTCCTGTTCTTTGAACTATGTCTGCATCTGTGCTTTCATTTTTACAACAAATGAAGCATTTTGTGAGGCAGACATTTTCCTCAGCTGAAGGATCAGTTTCAAGAGAAAGAAACTGAACAATTACCTACTACAAGACAATTGGAAAAGGTTTGGGGATTTTTTTAATTGTCATCATTCTTTTAAATCATATGCATTCAAGGTCTAGGCTGCACTCTTTTTTGATATTTGTAGGAGGAAGTTGTTGGCAGAAATTTCATCAGCAATTTATAGCTCATGATATGGTACTGTCTGCTCCTAGGCTTATGTGATAGAGACAAACAATTTAAAAAAGCGGGGGAAAGAAGGGTTTCTTCTCCATAGTCCTTGACAGAAAAACCATTTAACAAAACAAATATAAAATAATTGGATTCCTCTTCTTTGTTTTCTTTGCCTCTTCTCTAGTTAACTGTTTGATTTAGCTGCTTTCTTTACTATTTCCAGGTTTTACATGTGTTGATTAGCAATAAAGCTGGCTTTGCCTCCATTCTGAGGCAACTTCAAAAGCACATTGGAGTTATTTCAGTGCTATATATGGTGCAGAGAATGCCTGCAAAATTTTGATAATATAGATCAAGGGGACAAATTAGTTGAATTAGTCTGGATTTACTTTTTAATAAATCCATTACACCACTCAGTATTCTTTGTCCCCAGATTCTTGTGCTTTGATTTTTACAGAATAAGAACTTTTTATCAAAACACTCTAAAGCATTGTTTCTTCTTCCTCAGAAAAGCAAAAAATCTCCTGAAGTGCATTAGAATTAGAACACAGATTTTTAAGTATTAAATGTACAGTCTTCCACTATTGCTTTTCATTATTTTGCAAATATGTTTCATTTCCCTAGATGTCTAAAGGATAGCTGAGCAATTTTTTTTTTCATTTAGTCTGTCCTTCAAATATTGTGCTCCCTATGTTCTTTGCTGATTTCCAAGAAATTTTTGTCCCCCAGATCTCAATCAACAGCACTTTTAGATGTGAAAATATCATTGAAAGGAATCATCTGCAGTATCATTTGTGTAAAACATAATTGCTTATTGGTCAGTCTCACCTAGATTAGTACAAGAAATTTGTATTCAACTAAATTCTAAAAACTCCACTGTTACTAACGTACAAGAAAGGACTAATACCTATACAAAAATCTTGCAGAAAATAATGAAATGGTCTCCTTTTGGTAATGATTACATTTTAGGGTCAAATAGGCCCCCCAGGCCCCAGCTGCCACATCATAAATTCCAGCAATGCATCTACACTGCCCCCAGTCCTAGTCTCTGGTTCATAAAGAAGTGGAACTAGAAACTTTAGAAATATTTTTGTATCTCCATTTCTCATACAGAACAAGAATTGTTACAGAGTTTAGGTTTTCACTATAATAGAGGAATAAAAAAAATGCTGTTATTAATTTGTTTCCTATGGTTTTAAAACAGCAATTCTGAACAAAACATAGGACTCCTCAGATTATACTCGAGGAAAAAGAAACATCTCTGGTTCACTTTAACTGAAACAAGAAGATTAAAAAAGAGTAAAAACTTTAAGTTTTCACGGTGTGTGGCAGTGCTTTTATGAGGATTAACTTCCACAATGAATATGCTGCCTTGAATGAAACTATTTCCCCAGTCTGTTAGCACTGGCACATGGTTTCTCATTGGTCATTGGAGTCCTGCTATTCAAAGTTATAATAAGCTACCTATACCTAAATACCTTGTTTGGTTTTTGTTTGGTTTTTGTTTTTTTTTTTTTTTTAGTTCCTGACACCTCCTAGTTCAATTATCTGGTATATATGCAAATTTTTTGTTTGTGCACACATAGTTCTGTACATTATTCATTCTACTTGACAGAGTTTTAATTCTCATTTATTAGTTGCTACTGTCATTGCACCTGGTGGAAAAAGGTAAGATGCTGAAGGCTCCTTAATGACTTAGGAACAGCAAAAGCAGATGGAAAATATGATCTGAAGTGACTTAACCTCACTCATAAAGAGCCCTTAGAGGGCTTTTACTAATTCACTGCAAGTTTTGAGGTAGACAAAACAAAGACAGGCAAAAATAATGCTAGAGGATAGCAAAAATATTGTATGAAAACTGTAAAATATAGAAAACAGAAATTTGAACTCTACACAGGATATCACAGCATTCTACAGGCAATGTTCTATGCATTAGTGGTACATATATATATGTGCATGAGGAATCACATTTAATACAATTGGTTTTAAATGTAATGTATTTCCTTAATTTTACAAATCATACTACAGAGCATTTATGAATCTACTCCTAAATGCAATATTACCTTAAATAATTTAAATCAAATTACATTTGTCAACTAAACCAACAAGGTACCTCTTTAATGATACATTATCCTTGATTTTTCAATTGTGTTTGTTCCCTTGCTTGTGGACTGCAAAATCAGTATTCTGAAATTGATCTCCCTGTCATTATAATGAATTAATGATGCCCTACCAGGTTTCCAATGGAAGACAAAGATTTTTTTCTCTTTATTTCCATTTTATCTGACACCAATGGTACTGATAGCACTGTGTAAACATGTGCTTCAACACAAATCCAAATTATCATGGAAAAAAATACAAAAAACAAACACAAAAGCATCTTGACAATTAGAAATGCTGTAACTAAAATGTTTTGATCATTATCTTGGTCGTGAGATTTATAAAAACTTCTCAGCTACATCAGCTCACATGAAAGAGCTCTTCTGCCTATGACCCCAGCATCACTGCAGGTCATGGGCAGCACACCCAACAACACCTGTCAACAATGCCCATCAACATCCCCTCAAGCTCCACCAACCTCAGATTACCCTTTTACTATATGGAAGAGCCAAGGAATTGCCAAATCCAGAGGGGGACTCAAGGCAGAAAGTGACAATAGCTTTTGCAATCTCTATGGTCGTCCAGTGAGTGGGCCAGTTAATGTGGCTGAAGTTGAACTGTGAAGGTTGGGCTCAGCTGCTCCTTGCTCACATCAGCTCTCCTGCTCTTTGCTTGTGAACGCTTGTCTCAATGTGTTCATCTGCTGGTCACACCCAACAACCGTTTTCCCAGTCTGGGAACTCACACTGGATTTACTTGGGACCTATGCATGGCTCTGGAGTTACAGCTTCCCCATTTCCCTTGTTCCTCCTCAGACAGGCAAAGACCTCAAGTAAGTTTGGGGACTTATATAATGGTACAAGTAGAGAAGAATCACTTTTTACCCAGCCAGACCTCTGTGTTATGCTCCGGTGATATCAAAAGCCAAGAAGTCTCGTGTGAGGGATGCTCCTGTCACGAGAAGGCACTGAGCAGTACACAGGGGGAACATCAGCAGAAAGGCACCAGAGTATGAGTTGTGATACAGTGTATTGTTGTAATCCCCATAAAAAGACCCCAGGCTTCTCTAGTTTCTGCTTACATATCTTCACTGACTCCTTACAGATCCCCTGCTTTTTATACAACACTTACTCCAAGAAGACATTATTGTTTACAGCGTCTTCACTGTCTGCTGGGTAAAAATATCTTCTCATCCAAACTCGGATACCAAAACTGCCAAACCACTTTTGCTTATAGTATGAAATTTTTCTTGAATCTCTATGTTCAGCAATTTGTGACTCTCTCTGTTTGGTTGGGTACCCTTCAGAGATTAAGCATCTTATAATAACCCAGTACTGGTATTTGTATGTTCGAAAGAACATGCAACCAACCAAGAGCTCAGGGACCCTCAGGGATAAAGACCATCTAATTAAAGCAGAGTAACTATCTTCATTCAATCACTCATATGGCTGAAACGTACAGTACACCGAGAGAAATTCTTAAAGGTCAGTAGTGAGCAACAGAAAAGTTTTAAGAAACCAATATTAGTCTCAGTTTTTCCAAATTTTGTACTCGTAGAATTTATTTTTAAATTTTAAAATGAACAAGAAAAGAGAATGTTAGAAGCAAATGTTAATTTTATTATACTTGTAGATAATTCATAATGCAAAGATTTTGGTTTTCAGCAACCTAAATGTTTCCATTTGATAGGCAAAAAAAGCATAAGCAGCAATAACACTTGTAATAAACTCTAAAATATTGCTAGTGATTATTTCTTGTAATCACACGAGATCAAGGTTTCAGCCTGGTATTATGTAAGCCTTTCTTCTGAATGTCTAAAATCTTGCAATCAAAGTCTTTTTATTTTACATTATATTATATATTGATTAAAATTTAACTTACAATTTTTGAAACAGTAGAAAAAAATCAGCAAAATGTACTGCCATGTGGAGAGGGAGTGAGAGTGGGAGAGATACTATCTCTCTTCATATAAAAACAAATATATGCAGAAGGGGAGAATATGAACATGAATTTCTTTCCTTTAAAGGATTTCCAAATTCTCTTGCCTAACTGATATTTTCCTAAAGTGGCTTATACTGTAGAGATCGATTAAAATATCATTGCTGATATGCTGCTGCGGGAAAACTGCAAGTTTGGACATGCATAGCCATATTTTATGATGCAACATGTACTCACATGATTTATTGTCAAAAAAAATTTGAATGAATGGACAGTTTAGAAAATATTTTTCAGTATTTCTAAGTACACTTGTAAAAAATAAGGGAAAGGTCACTTTGAACAGAACATTACAAGGATGGGGTTTTATGTGCTCACTACGTTTATGCATCTTTCTCAGGTGTATGAATTAAGGATCTTCACTCCCACAAATGTAACAAAACCCCCAGAGGATGACAGAGCACCTGGTTACACTGTGGACTGTGCATATGAAACCAGGTTCCTCACCAATGGACATAAGTTTGCAATACACATTCTTTCTGCATATTGCAGTGCTCCCTGGTCTGGACATCATAAGTAACCACTCAAAACAGGGTGCTGTCCATTTCTGGTTAAAATTTATCATAGACAAGCATCATCTTTGTCTTGAAGCTCTATTACACCCTTTTGCAGCGGCACAAGCAGTTCATGGAAACACACACTGGATTGTTAAACGGAAATGTAGTTTTTAGCAGCTCTTCAGAAGTCACATTTGAAAAACAGAACTCTGCAATGGCTATTGGGATGAACCATTACCAGAGATTGAGAAGTACCTAGCATTTTACAGGGAACGTTTAGGAGCTAGCAGAGATTAAATGCAAAGATATATAATGCAAAAGCATCATTCAGCATGGGATACTTTTATTCTCTTGGATTTCTGTTTCCTTTACTGATGTTTTTTATTCAGCAAGTAAGATGCTTTCACAGGCTTTTAGACCTCTCTGTAAGATATTCTCTAAGATATTCTCTCTAATATACTAAGATATTCTAATTGGAAGCAGAAATGTGCCCCCAGTTTCAAAGCACAAGGAGCAGCAACTTGCCTGTCATGGAAAAGGTAACAATTCATACCAAATCCAGAGACA
This sequence comes from Manacus candei, assembly GCF_025592945.1. Lineage (NCBI taxonomy): Eukaryota > Metazoa > Chordata > Aves > Passeriformes > Pipridae > Manacus > Manacus candei. The sequence continues at coordinate 3,042,323 of NW_026138122.1, read as the reverse complement.
CTTCCACTTGATTATTTTGCATCACCACACTCCATGAAATGCCAAACAAACCGTGACTTATACTGAAGAATGCAGTCAGTGCCTCTGGTACAGGAATGTGACATATCACCAAGCCAGTTAACTAGCTCATGTAAGCCCAGAAATCAAGGTAAGAACATTACCAAGTTCATATTTAAAATGCTTTACTAAAACACTACCCACTAAATGCAGGGATATTTTGCACCTGCAGTTTGCCGCAGGCTTTACTTGATTTTATTTATTTTTTATAATCTACTTACTACGTTTTTAGCAGCAATAAACTATTCAAACAAAGCTAGTCCATAAATTATAGAGGCTTTGGGAGAAACACCAAACAGAATCACCACTTAAAAAAAAAAACAACCACCAAAAAAACCCCCCAAAAACCTTAGAATTCCATAACTAATAGACTAACTAATGAAAGAATAATACATGCTTCATCCTTGTCTTAACCTTGATCTGTAACAAATGGCTGCACTTTTAAAGTAGTTTTATCAGCAGAATTAGAGATTAACACAAATGCAAACAATTATGTACTGCAAAAAAGGTACATCCTTTTTTTTCTTTTTTGTGGTCAATTTGCTTTTTAAGCCCCAGTATCTTGATCATTGCTGTTAGATGAATCAGCTTTCCTCTTAACTAGAGGTGCAGAGCCATCATCTAATGAAAACACTCTGCATTTTATGACTCCCCAGACTGTAGTTCTGCATATTAAAATGGAATTTCAATCTCAGTGTAAGAAATAAAATCAAATCTAGCATCTGTGGTTTGAACAGAACAGATAAAAATGCTGCTCATTTAATTTTAACAGTATTTTTTAATGTTAGACAGTATAAAAAGAGGCTCTGGATGCAATTAAAAAATGCCTATAAATTAGAAATAAATTTTTAGAAAACAGTACAATTGTTTGATACATGGAATAGTTTCATTAAACATACAAATTTGATGGCAAAGAGTTTCATGTCCACTTTAAAAGTAACAGAACTCCTATTATACCACCTATTACATATTGCTTTCATCTGTTCAGTAAAGACTAGATTTAAGGTGAATGGGCTTATCTCATTAATCTCTTTAGGTTTCTTAAAACTTTTCAGTGAAAAAAAACAACAGATTTTGTTTAGTATCCCTCAACAGCACCTTAGCATTTTTAAAGCTATGAAAGGAACCAATACAATCTTCCAGGAAGAACTGACGATGATGGGATTTTAGGGGACAACTTATTTCATTCCGTTCACTGGAAACATTTTTAACACTGTGATACATGAAAAGAAACATTTAATACTAGTGCCAAGGCAAAACAGCATGATAAAGGTTCCATGCATATAGGCTACTGCATTTGCACTATATTGTTTATCTGAAGTGGCTTTCCTCCCTCCCCTATAAATAGAAAAAAATTACATTTTTTTTTCCCCTTCCCTTCCTCCTTCCTCTTCCCTTTGCCCCCTGCCTTCCTCTTCCTCTTCCCTCCCCATCCTTCCTTTCTATTCTCCTTTACTAGTGTGTTTAGCAGAGCTGTGAAAAGGTAACCGTGATTTTGAGGTTTACAAAGGTCTTTGGATATGTTAATGTGCATGCTTCCCCCTGCTGCTGAACTCAGCTCTATAAGGGACAAACTATGTCACTGTTAGTTTGCTGTCACACTTGATTTTTGCTAATAATGTTTTCCCATATAAATTTTTCCATAGAAAACCAGGGAATTTAGTAACAGAAGAGTAAGAAAGTGGTGCTACAAAGCATTAGAACATATCTTGCTTTTTAAATTTTTTGTTTTCTTTAATTACTCCTCATTTTAAGTATAGCTACATAGCAATAGGGGTATTTTCTGTAACAATACCCAGTGTTGCAAGAAACAGATGGATCTCTAGTCATAAATGGTAAACTTTGTCTAGAGCACAGGAAAAATGCACATAAGGCAGCCCATATTCTAGCAAGCTGAAATGTCCAATACCTAAGAAGCTTGTAAACTCGTTAATGGAAATTCTGAGCGCCCCAAAAGTTTAAATTAGTATTAACTATTTGTTGTTACACAGTATAAGTATATTTAGGCATAAAACCACAACAACAGCAACAATAAAAATTAAACAAACAAACAACCCCCCCAAAACAACAACAAAAAAACCACCAGCAACAACAACAAAACCAAGAGCAAAGCATTCCCTTAGAGATAACATTTAGTGAAGTATCTGTTTTTGTACAACAAGGTTAAATAAGTGCATTCCTACTCCATTGACTCATTTTTCTCTTACTGCTTTCTATCACAATGTATGAGATTCTGCTTCACCCTTTATATTTTGCAGTGATATTCCTTGTTAATCCAATGCAAGGTTAACATTCTGCTAAGGAACATTGCAAAATCAGATCCTATCTTTGTTAGCTAGATCTAAGGTTACATCAGTGATCCTTGAGGTCCCTTTCAACCTGGTATTCTATGAATCTAGGATAGAACTATAGGGTTAAATTTGTTATGATATAAAAGGTTTCATGATGTGGTGAAAGCCCGTCCCTGCAAGATGTAGATTTACTAATTTCAGTTGGATGTATAATTTTAGAACATGAACTTCTAAACAAATATAAATGATGAAGTAATCTCTGAAAGGAAGGAAAGAGAAGAGGGACTAAAAAAGCCTAGAGCTATTATTACAGATAACTGAACACATTAAAAGTATGCTGCTTCATATTTCTCCCTATATTCCTGAGTAGTTTTTTAGCTGAGGAAAACTAAGGACTAGCTCAGATCAGCCTTACTCTGCAGCTTCCGTTTCTGTCCTTATTGATTTTGCTCATGGAAAAGCTAAGCAGTGAACTAGTGGAATTAATACGACATTTGCTCATACACCATTGCTCATTTCTGGTACCTTTATAATGAAAATTGCACTGACATATACAGAGAGTCAAGCCCACCTTTGCTCATCCAGACTACAGCATGTAACATGGACACACACCTAGCCATTTCTACTATAAGCAGGGGAAAGACTGGGAGGCACAGCGTTCTGTGAGAATGTCACTCATCTCAGGGAAAAACAGCATTATTATCTCTTGTTCTAGAGGATTACCTGGGAGCTTTCTCAGTGCAAAAGGCCCTAGCTCAACTAAAAGCCAAGTGAGATTAAACCCTGTAGAGGTTCTCTTAGGTAGGTAGAAGTTGGGGGAAAGTTCCTTCCATAAGGAAATGGAGGGAAAGATTAACTTAGTAGGGCTTATTAGAAAGCAGAACAATAACAGGAATAAAATTCTGAAGAATTCAGTGCAAATTACTAGGTAAGAAAAGATATTTGAATAGAAAGCAGGTCATAACTAAAGCAGTTTAGATGGCACTTAGCAGCACTTGTTTGTGCTTTTTTCATATAGAAAACCAAAATGTTAACCTAAACTGTGACAATCTTCCTATAAATGATGGGACATCTCTTAACTAGATACAAGGATGGGAATAAAATAATACCCATTAATCCATCTTCTTTTGAGCAAAATACCAACAGTAAAGTTTGATCTGTGCAGTGAACACCCCTTCAAGGAGCTGTACAAAGTGGCAGTGCCACAGCTTCTCAGATTTAATAAAACCTATTACATACTAAGGAACAAGATCGATCCACAGAAGCTACAAAAGCACATTAGCAATTACTTCAAGTGTCAGTCAGTGATCCTGACCAGTCAATATGAGGCACTTCTAAACACTGTCAACTTTTAAATTAGCTGCTGTTATGTTATACCTGAGCTTGATGTTGCATATCAATTGACTGCATTAGTACTTAAGTACTGCCCATCATCTGACAGAAGAGATGTGTTCCTGCACTTGGGGCAACAACCCCAAGCAGTGCTACAGTTTTGGGGAAGAGTGCCTGGAAAGCTGTCCAGCAGGAAACAATCTGGGGGTGCTGGTCGACAGCAGCTGAACATGAGCCAGTAGTTTGCCCAGGTGGCCAAGAAGGCCAATGGCATCCTGGCCTGTATCAGCAACAGCGTGGCCAGCAGGACCAGGGCAGTGATCCTTCCACTGTTCTCCATGCTGGTGAGGCCACAACCTGAATCCTGTGTACAGTTTTGGGTCCTTCAGTTAAAGAAAGACTATGAGGTGCTGGAAACACAATTTTCATACACACACGCTGTAAAGCCACATACTTTCTCAGTGTGTTCCTTAAAGGGGATTAGGTTTTTCATACCCTGAGGGAGCACAAGGGAGAAATGCAGCAAAATTCTACCGGCAAGCTTTAGAAAATAAGGAAACTTGGCAAATTTTAAGGGCAAAATTCAATCAAAATAAAGCATTTCACAAAGCATTGACTTAGCAAATTCTAACCCATCCAATCTTAAATTACCCAGATTCTGAGAAAAGGAAATTAGGAGAAGAAAAGAGAGAGAGAGACAAAAAGAGAGAGAGAAAGCAAAAATATAGTTCCTGCCTTGGTTCCAGTGTGGTCTTAGTTGCTATAGATCCAAGACCATAGGGGATATGACACATGCATTCCTCATGTTGTTGCTTTTATCTGCTCTGGTCTCCTGTAGCCCCCTCCTCCCTCCCCAGGTGGGGCTTCTGGTCTGACAGCCATTCTAGAGCTGAATTAGGGGCTCCAGGGGTGGGAGATGTGGAGCAGACCACTGTCCATCCCATTTCTGCAGAACTTGCCCTGCCCCTGCCCCCACACACACTTTAGCTGTTTTGAGCCATTAATCATTTTCTCCAGTCCCTCTGTCACACACACACACAAAATATTTTCCATATCCAAAAAATTGCATTAATTTTATTTAGCAGCAGTAGATGTTGCTGTCTACGCAGATGATTTGTGGATAATTTAAACCCAGAGAGTTTTGTCTTCATAATAGTCTTCAGGGATCCCCAAATCCCTACCATGCCTTGTTCTTTTGGTCCTGTTTCCCAGATCCCCCATAAGTCTCTGATATTGAGGTAGTTATCTGAGGCTAAAAGCTTTATACAGGAAAATATTACTTCTTGTAATATATTTTCCTCTATCATGTTCATACTTATATCCAACACAGTGTTGTATGCAAACATAGCAGAGCTTCACAAAGGATCCTTGAATCGAGCTATTCTAGAGTATAGCTATTAAAAAGAATACAGTTTTTCATCTACTTTTTTAACTTTACATTTGGAAATTATTAAAATTGTTGTCTTCTCCTGCGGAAAATCCTATCTGCACAAAGTTTTCTAGTGCTACTCCTCTATGAAGAACAAAGAACTTTTTGACTGCTAGCATGATATTCAGGCTTAGGCTAGCAGAATACTACTGCATGGTGTAATGGCAATTTAACTAGCCTGTCCACAAAGCAGATCATTTGTGCAGAAGAAGCACAAATGAAGTTCTTGGTGAGTATTTCACATAGGTGTGTTACAACACTGCAATGGCTCTACATTCAGTAAAACAATCTCACAGGGACTTGTGTTTTGGCTACTGCTCAGGCTACTGCTTTTTAATTGGAGAAACAGAAGCGTAGTCCAAAGAACTCTAAAGGTGGGCTTGCACTGCAGTTTAGTGAAGAATTTCTTAAAGTGAAGGATATCACTTTGACATTGTACTTTCATTTTAAAAGTCAAAAGACCTTGCACAATGAGTAAAAATAAAGCAAAATCCACATCCTGTGGGCACAAACACAGGCAGTTCTCCTTGCCTAGGGAGATGCCTTGGTCTGTACTTGAACTTGGTCAGGAAGGTAGTTTCAGACAAAGATTTTTAAAGCCAGTAATAACCTTAGATCTTCTATTCTGACCCTAAGTAAAACCAAGCATAGAAATGTACACACACACACACAAAACAAAACACACACAAAACATAAACTTTCATATATTACTTCACCAATTTTTCAAAGTACCTGGCAATAAGAAAGAATGAGAAATGTCATCTACATGCCCAGGCTATCTATAAAATATGTATTGTGTTTTGTTACTCCTCTCTTATATATAAATGCACTGTTCACATTCATGTGCTTATTTCCCACAAAACTTCCCAGAATATCTGTGTCCTGAATTGTTCTAGGTGTGTCATGTGAAAAGGGGAGATTTCCTCAACCCTTAGTGTGGGGAATTTTCCTTGATCCTTAGTGTTTGTCTGTCAGTGTCCCAGGAAAGCCAAGACCCTCGTGCCTGACCAACAAGTCTGTCAGTGTCCCTTAAGGTGACCCTTCGCTGAACAGTCCTGCTAGATCAGAGGGTGATTCGACTGCCCTTTTCAGGGAACTACACCAATAGCTAAGAGAGACCCTTCAGTGGTTCTTCCCGCTTTATTCAAGTGTGTTACTCTCTGCCAGTAACTGCTAGAGCCTGGGAAGGACCACCACTGACAGTTTATGGAATAACACTCTTTATTAATGTAAAAGTGACAGGTTAAGGATTGAAGATTGCTGGTAATAGTACCTGACTGTAAAAACATATTTAAAGCAATACATAGACAAGTTTTAATTCCCAATAAAAACATTCAGCCCATGTAGAGTATAATTCTTACCCAACAGGTGTCCCTGTGGGGGAGAAGACAGGTCCAGCCCATTGACTGATCCCAGCAGTAACAACAGAGTGTTCCCTAACTTTTCGCCCATTCTCAACTTACTTTTGTATTATTTCTTTATATTTAGGTGGAGCTTGAAGGACTTTATCATAAATACCTTTGTTGCTGATTGATGTAAAATTCTCTCGCTTCGCTTTTCCAGATACAGCCAAAAGAATATAGAGAACTTGCCCAGTGGGAGTGGTTGTACCTCGGATGTGGGTAACTCTGGGATGGAGGTGTGTGTTAATATTAGAGTTAGGCTTTAATGAACCAAGTTCACCCAAGGAGAGAGATTGCACCACAGTTGCTGGCTCAGCGGCAGGACATCTTCTCCTATCTCCCTTGGTTGGCAGGTGCTATGTGGTTTATCAGCTGCAAAATACCATTGAGTTCCCCTCCCTGCAAGGATTTCCACAGAGCCTGGCCATGGTGCCTCCGCTCCACTCTACCCTCCATTCCATCCCACTTAGCAGCTGCTTACTCTTGTAAGCGGAATCATCATGGAGTTGCCAACTGCATTCCATACAGGGAGCAGCAGCTGCATTTTACCTTAGAATTTTCATACTGTTATAACTTCTGTTACAATGTGAATATAGCTTCCCTCTTTCCTCTAATTTTTACCCCCAGTCATCCTCCCACAGTGTGATTCAGTGGGTTTAAATATTTGGGCTACATGCATTCAGACAGCATATTTAAATATTCCCTGCAATGCCCTTATTTTTTTGTTAATTTTTATTACAGCTCATAGTGTTCGTGGTTTTACAAGGAAGATCTAATTTGCACTTGTTTGGTTTCCTTAGAACATATCATGGAGCTCTTGTAATAACATGAATAGAAATCTTTATAATTTAAACCATAAGTTCTTTCCAATATATGATTCCTTCATCAATTAGACCTCAAGTTGCTTCCTTGGTAGGCTGTATGTCATGTGTGTCACAAACTATTGACCTATTAGGAGAATTCCTTTTTCCTTTTCCTTTCAGTGAGAAAAGAGATTAAGAGATCAATCAGTGCCATGAAAGTGAGTCTGAAAAAAAAATAGGAAAGGTTTGGCACAATGGCACATTCACAATCACATTATACAATTAACTACAATGTAATATCCACTATGGAAGTTTCTTTTCTTATTGTAATATAATAAAAATCTACCCCATGGGATGGAGTCCCAAATTTAGGAATTTAATGTAAAACTACCTTTAAATTTAACAGTTTTGAATTTTCAGGTTCATTTTGTTTTGCAGTACTCTTATTTTGGTTTGGTTTGGTATTTAGGTTTTTTAAAAAAACTTTATATAATATTTAGAGCTTTAAAATCATCAGAAACTGCCTCCTAAGTGAATATTAGTGTGTGACAGTTCCTATTTGCAAATTAAAATTACAAAGTTGTAACCTTTTGTTACTCAAAATCATGCCCATGTTGTGGAATATGTTATAGAAATCAAAAGTGGAACATGGAGACGGGTTGCCAAAATGATGATTTAAATATATAGCTTTTGTTTCCCACTCAAATAGCCCAGATGGGACAGGGTTGCAGCACCATTCCCTCCAAACCACTTATCCATGAAATGCTGAGTTTACAGATATTTTAAAATGTTACCATGTGAATAATATTCCTGTGTACATATTCTAAGTTTAGGGGCACTTGCCATATGGCGTTCCTGCAGTTCCATTTTTTGTTTTTTTTTTTTTTTTTACATAAAATACATGGGGTTTTGTCAGTCTCTCCCCATTGAATTCTGTTCATAATTCTGTCACTTCACGTAATCATATCTTCTGTATATTTTCCTGCTGACGGAATTGAGTTCTTAAGGGTGCAACATCTGAGGCAGGGAAGAAAGGTTTTACTTTTCTCTGTCCATGCTCGAGAGTGCTAACGTTATTCTGTGAGTTTCTTAGCAAAGACACTAAGGATTTACAGTACTCCATCTTTCTTGGCTGAGGGGTTCTTCAGGGCTTTCAAGAGCTGACTTTGAAAGGATCGTGTTCTTTTAATGCATTCCATTTTAGAAGAGAGTTTACCTGTTTTCTCATCCTGATGCAGATACTCTTAAAAGGAGTTTCCATGGATACTGACATCAATAGGAAATTAAAGACGTCTGTCCTCCTTTCTGACCCACAGGAGTTCCTCCCTGTTGCTATGGCAAAGCTTACAGATGTCACTGCTATTGTTTTGCATAATCTGATTTAAAATCTACAGTCTGGGCAAACAATTTTTAGGGATTGGTAGATACTTCTGGGTAGAACAAGAAAAAAAGTTGTGACTGATTACAGTCATAAGTTTTATCAAACTTTAGAATAATTTATAAAAAGAATGGATTATTTTACTAAACAGATTTTTTAAATGGGTCTATGTCAAAGCCATATGTAGAATGTTCAAAATCTCAACATTTTTTGAAGTTCTCTTATAATTACTAATTAATTAGAATCAAATGTTGTTATTTTGCACCAGCTATCCCACACATATAAAAGCAATTTTCACATTATAAACCAGCAAATAACTACATTTCAGAATTTACTCATTTTGGACCTGGATCAAAGACCAGGTAAGAGGAGCTTACCTCAGCTCATCTAACCAGCATGTGAATCTGGTTACAAAACTCAACTTAGGTATTAATGATAAGTGGATACAAGTACTTTCACAGTGTAATACCAAATACTCACTGTTGGTGTTATATAGCCTTTATTTTATTCATTTTACTCTTTGACCAAGAAGGTTTTCAGAAATGTTCCTGCATTTAATAAAAAATTTAATGAAAAAAAATTAAACACTTTTCCCACTTTTTCCAGTACACACATAAAAAAATAAAACAACCCACTCCCCTTGAGATCCACAAAACTTTCAAGTGGCATAGACGGGAGTTCTCTAGCAGTTAGGATTTACTGCTTGTGTCCCAACACTTGGAGATGGATATAGGATGTTCTGCCAAAAAGAAGAGATTGAAAATTGGTAGAAGAAATAACTGTAGGGGCACACCAGTCAGAAAAAGGGTCTGACCTCCCCCGTAAGGCATTATTTTTATCATTTCATGTCACTTGGATTAGTCTGTTTGTTTGAATCTTCTGTGTGTATGTTTTATTGTTTTATTTCCCATCCTGGTCAAAAAGAGCACATTTATTGTTTAGTAAGCAGAATTAGGGTGGCTGCAGTTTACATAGTCAATAGCAGTCAAACACTAAGGTCAGTGTCTATCACATCTTGGAAAAATTGGGGTTAGAGCAGGTGAAATTATCATTCAGTTTTGGTTTTATGTCTCTAATAGAAAGCCACAGAGTCCCTGACCCCTGCTGCCACTCATGTCTTGCTCTAATAGCAATATATGACCTTTGACACTCAATTAAAAGAGGAAATAAGGCAAAGAAGGGGGCAGTATGCATTTTGGGCCAATATGAGCTTTTGGAACAAAAGGTTCTAAAGAGCTTTCAGAGAGGGAGGAAGGAGGCAAGAAGGGAGGGCAGGAGGGACAGAGAAAAGGAGGGAGGACAAGGGAAAACAAAACAGGAAGGGAGGAAGGGGTAAAGGGGAGGCAGAAAGAAAAGAAAGCCATTCTGCATTTGTATATTGGGTGACCTAAAGTCCTTAGGTGTATTAAAGCATCCTACTGCACGACAGCTTACACACACACTGTCTCTTCTAAAAGCACAGGTCTGTCTTTCTGACTGCTAAAGTGGGATAAGGTTGATGCACTGGGTTTTAGAATTTAATAAACAGCTTTTTTCTTTAACTATTTTTGCTATATAAATGAGAAATAAATTACTTCTCTCCATGTAGTACCTGTGTGTGTGGGGAAAGCAGGGAAAGAGTCACTCAATTTTGAAAGCTAACCCCAAGTAACATTGCAAGCAAAACAGGATCATCTAAGAGAAATGCTTTGGAGATTAGTCCGATACCTGTCACCAGATCTTAGAGAAAAGGAGGTCCTATTAATTGTTTTTACTTGAGGGAATATATTTAACCTAAGAATGAAAGTGCTTTAACTATCCCCAGTCTAATTCTCCATTTCTATCATAGGCTGCATACTATCACAGACTGCATACTCTTATGGATTTTTAAGGCTATATAAATGTACAGGAACAACATAATTTTACTTACAGCAAGACACAGAAGGTGACCTCACTAACCTCAACATCAAGTCACCAAATTCAGACTGAATTACAATGGCAGTTTCAGAAAGCTATTCAGGCTTACTTGAAGTCAAGGAACACCTGGCATGAGTCTAACTAAACTTTTTGCAGGGGTTAATAAGTCTTGTTGTTAGAAATGCATGCACATTTCCTATTTGAAATTTTCTAAGCTTAAGTTTTAAATTGTTGGATTGAATTGCCATTTAAAAATAATAATAAAATAATATAAAACTTTTATAAAACAAATTAAAATAATAAATTATTTTACTGTTTGCTGAATAAGAAATCACAGGAAAAAAATCAGTTTGGCATTGACAAAAATAAAAATTTTTGCTTTCCCTTAAAAAATGTTTCTATTGAAAAACACATTAATTTTTGGAAACATTGGAGATCTTTTAAAAACTCTTTGACAGTGAAACATAGGCAAGTTTTTATCCACCCCCAAATTTTGCAACAAAGAAAAGTAAATTGAAACAATTGAACTTTTAAGAAAGAGATGAGGTTTCACTGGAAGGAGTCAATAGTTCCAGATAAGCTTTTTGGGTGAAAGTAGATATTTTTATAATCAAAAAATATTACCACGTCTTCCCAGTATGCTTTCTTAGTGTGAGATGAGAGCTGTATATTGCCAGAAAGCTGTTTCTTTCACTAACCAAGGCAGCAAAGCTCTAGAAGCATTACCAAAGACTATTTCAGAGGAGCTAGAAACTGCATTTTCAGATTATAAGCAACAGAACATGATAGTTAAGACTTACTGTAGGGAGACAGAATAACGTGCAAGCAACTGGTGGCAAATAACCAGAAACGAAGGGAAAATTCCTCCCACAATTCAGACAGATTGGAACTGCTTTTCTGTTCATTCTGGAATTCCCGTTAGCATTTTGCGAAGGCATCCAGGAAGGATGATGCAATGCAATTTGCCCAGAGGCCTGGAATTACATCTGGGCCCACTAATGCATTGCTACCTATTTTACATTTCTTTAACATATTCAGTGGTGACACAGGCAGTGGGATCAACAGCCCCCTCAGAAAGTTTGCGGAATACCAAGTGTGTGGTGCAGTTACAGAATCATAGAATATGTTGAGTTGGAAAGGACCCACAAAGATCATTGAGTCGACACACTGGAGGTAAGGGATGTCAGGACCTTGACAGGTTTGAGAGGGGGACCTGTGAAAGTCTTATGAAGTTCAACAAAGTCAAGTGCACCTGGGTCAGGGCAATTCCAAGCACAAACACAGGTCAGAGAAGGGATCAAGAGCAGCCCCATGGAGAAGGACTTGGAGGTGCTGGTGTATGAAAGGCTGAGCAGGCAATGTGCACTTGCAGCACAGAAAGTCAATTGTATCCCATGTTGCATCAAAATAGTTGTGGCCAGCAGGTCAAGGGAGGTGATTTCTCCCTTTACTCCTCTCTTGTGAGACCCCACCTGGAGCGCTGAGTCCAGCGAAGGGGCCTCCAATATATGATGGATGAGAACCTGCTGAAGTGAGTCCAGAGAAGGACCATGAAGATGATCAGAGGGCTGGAGCACTTCTCTTACGAAGACAGGCTGAGAGCTGGGGTTGTTCAGCTTGGAGAGGAGAAGGCTCCAGGGAGACCTTATAGCACCTTCCAGTACTTAAAGGGGTCCTATAGGAAACCTGGAGAGGAACTTTTCACAAGGACATGTAGTGATCGGACAAGGGGGAGTGGCTTTAAACTGAAAGAAGCCAAGTTTAGATTCAATGTTAGGAAGAAATTCTTCACTGTGAGGGTGGTGAAGCACTGGCACAGGTTGTGACTGCCTCATCCCTGGAGTTGTTCAAGGTCAGGCTGGATGGGGCTTTGAGCAAGCTGGTCTTGTTAAAGGTATCCCTGTGCATGGCAGGGGTTTGCAGATAGATGCTTTTTAAGGCCTCTTCCAGTCCAAAACATTCTATGATTCTATGATTTTCCTATAAACAAAATCTAATTCTGTGGGTTCATAACTAAAGAAAAGAAACAGGAACATCAGATGCATGCTGTTTGACACTAAAAATCCATAATTGCTTGACTCAGGGACACACATTAGGTTAGGAGGCTTCTATAAATTTATCCCAGGGTCCAAACACACATTTCAGTATTTTCCTAGCTCTTTGTGATTTAAAGCACTAGTTTCTAGGGTGTTTTGCAAAAAGAAAGTACCTCTAAGTCTAAGTTGCTATTTTTTTAAGGTGATGTCTTCTTCCACATCACAGAAGCTAAATATTTAAAACAACTGTGAAGCTACAAGCTTGTACACAGTCAATACAAAGGGTCATAGCAACCAAGGGGTCAGTTCAATGACTTTTTTAATTCATTTTCTTAGCTCCCTCTCTTTCTGCAGACCTATTTTTGTGAAGGATCCTGAGCAGTAACATGGGATCAGAGGTCCAGTAACTTCAAGTAACTTCCAGAGGTCTGCAGAAATTATTTTCCAGCCAGCTCAGTTTAAGGGTTAATAGTTTGCATATTTTGAGTATTCCTTTCTTGTTCTCATTCTTTTTGTTCCTTGCTATTTCCTTCTTTCTCCCTCCTCTGAGAGGCAAAGCCAGACTCTCTAGCTCCTAGTATTCCTTCTTTATGGCTGATAGAAAATTATTAGAAATGTCCTGATTTTGGTTGCCACTATAGCTATCCAAAACAGATGAAAGAAGTAAATATAGTTATTTAGACTAAATAAAATAAAATAAATATGTTTAATTTGTCAGAAACCTTTCTTCTGCCACTGGAAAAGGTTGGAATAGAGCTCTGAGCTTCACATGGAAAAAGTTCTCATTCTCACGTGCAGTGAAGTAGAATATGCTCTGCAATGACTTTCTAGTTGGTTGGTGTGCTGGTTTTGTCTGGGGTAGAGTTAATTTTCTTCAAAGTGCCTAGTATGGACCTGTGTTTTGTATTTTTCTGCACACAGGGCTGATGGTATAGAGATGCTTTTGTTATTACTGAGCAGGGCTCCACAGAGCCAAGGCCTTTCCTGCTTTCCATGCTGTCATGGTGGTGAGGGAACTGGGGGTGCATGGGAGGCTGGGAGGAGACACAGCTGGGACAGCTGACTCCAACTTACAAAAGGAATATTCTGTGCAATATGATGTACAAATCATGCTCAATATATAATGTGAGGGGAAGAAGAAGGAAAGGGGGGGACTTTTGGAATCATAGTATTTGTCTTCAAAAGTCCTTGTTATGTGTGACGTGGCTTTGCTCTCCTGGAGATGGCTGACCACCTGTCTGCCCATGGGAAGCAGTGAATTCATTCCTTGTTTTGCTTTGCTTGTGTGCATGGCTTTTGCTTTTCCTATTAAACTGTCTTTACCTCAACCCACGAGTTTTCCAGCTTTTATCCTTCCGATTCCCTCCCCAGTTTAACTGGTGGTGGAGTGAGTGAGCAGCTACGTGGGGCTTGGCTGCTGGCTGGGGCTAAACCACGACACATGGGAACAAACATCTCTACTGAAGACTTGATAGATGATCTGCCTTTTTTTAAGATGGAAAGGAAAGCATTGTGACCAAGCAGATGTGTGGAGCTTGGTGGCTAGCTGGGGTTAAACCAAGACAGTGGCAAGACCAGGGAGAAATAGGGAAGAAAAACTCACTGACTGCTATATATCTTGAAGACCCCAGGCAAACCAATCTCTTTGGCTTTCAACATGAAGCAGCTTAGTTACTGTTGTTACAATAGAGGATTCTCCACAGCTGAACATAATAAATTTAGTCTACTAAATTTAAGTAGAGAGGCTCCCACTGTGGGCCTCTCTACTTCTAATAATCTGCATTACCATATTTTTTGTCTTAGTCCATAATGTAAATATACCTGCAGATTCCTGTTTATAGCTAAGAGAGGTGAGAATCTTCCAAATACACTTTTAAGGGTATATATTTTTCCTCTACCTAAGAACTTTTTTAAACAGCCTCTCCCTTGTGACTTCATTAGCTCCCCCTTTCCTGTCTTAGAGACTAAAAAAGTCAAGAGGCATCATCTATTCAGCTAGTTTTAAAGAAAACAGTTTTCTTTTGCATGTTTGTTTGTGTGTTTATATTTGGGTTTTTTCATGGCTTTATTAAATATATGTAAGCCTGAGTTCGTTAGCAGCAATAATGTATCTGCTTATTCAATCAAGTGCACAGCACCTTCCAAATCTGAAGAACATTTGGAAATGACTTCTTAGAGACCTTTCACTATAGTTCTCAGACCACACTCTTCTCTCCTCTTCTATGACTGACATCAAGCTTGCTAAAGTCCACGCAATCCTTTCCTTTGACTTCTCACAGTTTTAACTGGGCTGCCAGTGGAAATACTCTCATTTTGCAAGAGGGAATCCAACTATTTCAACAATCTTTACACTGAATAATACTGGGAAGTATTGCATTTTGTCTAAAGGGCAGGCTTCCTTTGAATTACCCTTACATATTGCAGCTAGAGTTAAAATTATTCTGATATGTATTGCTCCACTCTATGTTCAAGAGTGAAAATAGAAGGTAAAACTAGAAATCCTATCTAACTTTATTTTAATTCTAATGCCTTTGTAGCCCTTAGTAACAGTCCTGTTTACAGCTAACAAAAAGGGAGGTATATTATCTATTAATCTTATGTAATGTATAATCTCAATGAGATGTTGTTTTTATGATATATTAGATCATGCATCACCAGAGCCAGCTGCCTCTTCAGTGATCCATTGATGTAATACATCATAGTGGGACACATTGATAAATATTACTCAAAACAGACTGGTGTGCATGTGAAAAGCAGTACTGCAAAAATTCAGCAAACAAACTGTGGCCTGGACCTGGATTCTGTACAAATAGAGGAAAGAAACTGCAAATCAACCGCCAACATCAAGAACTTAAATAGAGTTCTTCCTAAAACAAAACAAATTCTACCTCCAGACAGGACATCAGGCTTTGAATTGCTCTGAGTTGCAACTTCTGGCATCAAAGAACCACTTGTGGAATCCTGCTTCACACAGATCAAAACTGAAATCCCAAGTCACCAGTTCAAAGTTGGTAAGAGGTACCTATCTGAAATAATTTTGGGGGTTTTACTCACCATGCAGAAATAACAACATGAAAGAGAACTGAGGAAAGAGTTCTAACACACTGAGGCATTTTGTTTTGACCCTTTCTGACAAAATATTTTGATATTTTATTTTGAAAGGTTTAGAGTTATGCATTGAACGTTAGAACACAAAATGTGACTTTGAACATACATAGGGATTTGTGTGTCTGTGTGTGTATGAAACTTAATTTTTTTTACTGCTTTAAACAGAAAACTTTTTCAGTCAATGATTTTCATGATCATTTTTGCTTCAATTTGCCTTGGACACTTAAGAAGTGAATCAGAAACTTTATCACAGTCTAATCTCAAAGATCATTTTCTCTAGTCAGTACTGAGCAGAGCAAACCTTCACACAAAAATTGAGATGAATGGATGGATGGATGGATGGATATCTATCACAAATACAGCCGTCAAAAATTTTTCCATGAAATTAATCTATTTTCTTTGCAAGTACTGCAGCTCACACAATCAAATGAGGAATTACATACTTGTGTGCCTGTTCTGCTTTCACCAAAAGTAACAGCCCAACACCCTCAGCAGATCAAATCAGCTGTCAAAGGTGTTGAGAATTACTGGCTGCAGCTGACACTGACTGTAGGATCTGGGCCTCATTGTTTTCAACAAGTGCCTCATAATGCCTTGAAAAGTTTTATGACTTTGAAATTTTACACTTCATCATTTTGTTGAAGATCTGTACAAAACCATCAAATGATATTAATACACAAATGATAGATTATGGTAATTTTTTTCTTGATTTCTGCTAAAATATAAAACTTGATACAGATGCTAATTACTTTTAAGTAGGAAGAAACATTTTTAGGATACTATTATAAGAAATACTCAATTGATCTCAACTCTTAGCCCAAGTGCAGCTAATTTAATTATTTATAATTATCTAAATGATATGGCCAAGCTAATTTCAAAAGACCATTTCACATAGACAAGCTGCTGTCGAAAGTCATGAACATCCTAGTACTAAGAATGACAGACAGGCAGAGGGTTATTATGAAATTAAAATGAAGCAATTGTGATGTTCTCCTGCAATCTGCAAACAGGTTTTAATCAATCCCTGGCAGGAGAATTGGAAGAATTCAAAACTGTCAAGAAAAAAAAAAAAACAACAGAATTAGGTCTTCAAAACCTCAAATACATGATGGACTTGGGTCATTAGACCTTAACTCTGTAATGTTTGCAGAAGTAAAACCTTTTTTACCAAACTATCCACAAAATAATACACTGGGAATTCAAATTAGGAACATCTCTTTGTACTAACAAGAAGACTTCACCTAAGAGATGGAAGTGACATTTCCATCCATTACTACACATTTTCCCCACATTAGTCAGCTTTCCATATAAAAACCTGCAAACCCATGCTTCTAGACTGTTCAAAAAGGTAGCAGCTTTCCTTTCTCTGTCAATATTATTGGCTTCAGAAACTGTCTCTGGATGTGAATTATGAATCACATATGACATGGAAAGAAAACATCATGACCAAGAGCGTAATTTACCATAACTTTCTATTTTCTGCATTTTTTATGTGTCTTTATTCGAAATTTGAGAATCCTCTATATACATTTAGCACCCTATCATAATCACAAGGCTGTGTGTATTTGCCATGTGAGGATACAAGAACAATCAAGTGATCTTTGGTAAACTTTTGATGCAAGAGGTTTATTTCAGTTTCACACGCACAGGAAAGTAACAGTCAAGAATGGTGGCTACAACTGAGTTTTACACTGAAGTTTGATGTTAGGTCAGTTTCCAAAGGAAAGAAGTGAATTCACAGAGATATGAGGCATGAGAAACCATTTGCACAGTCCCAAATTTACTGAGCATCACACTTCTGTAGCAATCTCTCAGACTGGTAAAACTTGGCCGGAAACCTTGTGAGAATAGTTTCCCATTCCTGTAAGCTTTCAAACATCCAGGTTCACATTAGAAATAATGAGGACAAAATTTGTGATGAATCTGGGTATATCTGCTTCCTACCAGGATGGAAATATAAAGAAGGTAAAAAGTAACACAAAAATCAGAAAAAATAACTTACAGCAAACTACTTTATATCTCAGAAGCTACAGGACTCCAGTCTAGAAGGGAGTAAAAGTTGATTCATCTGTTCTTTCTGAATTTAATTATAGGATAACTTGACTGTAACAGTGTTATAGCATGAACGATATCTAAGCACCCTAAATTGCACATATGTAGTTGTTAATCAGTAATTTTCCAAACACATTTTGAAATTGTATAGAAAATTCAGAAGTTTATTGGCTTTTGATTTTAATAAGAAAGTTATCCTTCCCACTCAGTCACAGATCAAGCTATCTGTAGTGTAGAATCTTAAATAAAATAATCCATATTTCCTTTGCTTCTTTATGTGGTTAATATATAGTTAACTAAAAACTATACAACATGCTTCCGAAGAAATTTTGGTTCTACAGAGAGCAAAGTTTTAAATCTCACAGTCTTGGTAAGAACAGGATTTCACTTACAAACCCATCCCAAGATAAGGTCACACAATACAGAATTCAAGGGATAAGGCAAGACCCTTCAGGATTTTCCTTTATCTGTAGTCACTGATGAAATGAATCTTTATTTACTGACTATTTTTAAATAAAATAAAGGTATGCTGCTTTCACTAAATCAGACAAGAAAGAGCTTCTATGTAGAAAGGGGTATAAAAGGAATGAAACCATTTTCTGGAAGTAATTAAAAGATAATATTCACAGAGGAATGGGCCAGTGCCACAAACAATTATCACTTGAGATTATGCAGTCAAAGAGGCCAATTAAAGCACCCTATATAGCTAATGAGAATTCTTAATTGATAATCTTTCATGCTCTTGGATTAATCATCTGTATTTTCTCCTTAGTTCATCACACATAATCATTAAGTCTGCTACTACTGTACTCACTGAAGAAGAACTGTCTCACACAGAGAATGGGTTTTGAAGAGAAAAGATACCTGTGTGGCCAGAGAGAAAACTTGCTTTAGCCAATACTGTGAAGAAGGTGAGGCAAAAAAAATAAGCACAAGTACTTGCTTCTGAATCACTTGGTTACATCTGGAGAATTAAGGACTAAGTTCCATGTGGTCATTGCAATATAAAGTAGACATCAGTGAGAGAATACGTTCAAAGACTTTGCTAGTCACCTCTGTACACTGCAGAAAATTACCTCTCACTTTCATAAGGCAAAGGTGTGTCAATACTAAGGGGTCTGAGATCCCTCCACACCCATCTTCTGCTTTTTGCAGCTTTCCAGTTTCTCCTGCCTCATTTGTTCAGTTAATATTCCATTCAGGATTTGCTACATTAAGCCCATCTATTTTGATAAGAATTTTATCAACTCAGATGCTGCCAACATTAGGAAAATAAAAATAAATTTAAAAAAAAAAAAAAAAGTGAAGTCAAATTATTTATGGAAAGGAAAGAAAAGAAAAGTAAAGGAAACCTTTTTACTTGAAGATTGTAAACACATTTCTTGAATGTCCGTAGCAGTCATGTTCACAGACAAGATATGAGACATAAGCCAAGGCACAGTGACAAAGACATTCATGCTTTCTATTAAAAACATAACCTTTAATGAACAGTAGTAAAGTAAAGCATTTTACTTCTGTCTTTCATCCTCTTCATGATAAACAATAGGCAAAAATTAATAAAACCTTTCAATATTTTCCTGTTAGGTCTTTTAGATCTTATGTTAACCTTGAGGTAGATGGATTCTCATTGAATGATTATGGTTTGGTGGAAATATGTTACTTCACTGAGATGTCAGAAGACACCTCTTCACACCAGGATGAATACTGCATCCATTACTGAAAGAATGGAGATTCAGTGTTAGCCAAACAAAACTATACTAAAGGAAGAGAGAGAGAGACAGAAACTCTCAAGAGAAAACCTAAGAAAAAGATAGATCAGAATCAATGGGATTTTATATTACTCCTGAACTCAGTTTTCCTCTCACACTGCTGTGCAACTTACAAAGTATCATTCCTTAACATTCCCTTATTATCATATTGTACACCCTATGTTGTCTTGGTTCAAGATCACAGAACCACAAAGTCACAGATTCAGCTAGGTTGGAAAAGATCTCTGAGATCATCAAGTCCAACCCTTGGCCCTAATGCACCTTGTCAACTATACCATGGCACTCAGTGCCACATCCAGTCTTTTCTTAAACACCTTCAGGGACGGTGACTCCACCATGTCCCTAGGCAGCCCATTCCAATGCCAAATCACTCTTTCTGTGAAGAACTTCTTCCTAATGTCCAACCTAAACCTCCCCTGGTGCAGCTTAAGACTTGTCCTATTGCTGGTTGCCTGGGAAAAGAAACCAACTCCCACCTGGATACAACATCCTTTTAGGTAGTTGCAGAGAGTGATGAGGTCTCCTTTGAGCCTCCTCCTCTGCAGATTAAACAACCCCAGCTCCCTCAGCCTCTCCTCACAGGATTTGTTCTCCAGACCCTTCACTGGCCTTGTTGCCCTTCTTTGGACATGCTCCAGCACCTCAACATCTTTCCTAAACCGAGGGACCCAGTACTGGACACAGTATTTGAGGCCTAATCAGTGCCAAGTAGAGGGGAAGAATCCCTGTATCACACTATTCCTAATACAAACCAGGATGCCATTGGCCTTGGCCAGCTGTGCACACTGCTGGCTCATGTTCCAGCCTCCCGAGAACAGGCTCTCTCAGAGATGAGTGGTAAGCCTGTTACCACTGTTAAGGTTAGGGCTGAAACCAGCAGCCAAGCTGAGTATGGGTAACAAACAAGAGGAGCTGGAAGCCATCGTGCAGCAGGAAAGCTATGATGTAGTTACTATCACGGAAACATGATGGGATGACTCACATGACTGGAATGCTGGCATAGGTGGCTACAAGCTCTTCAGAAGGGACAGGCAAGGTAGGAGAGGTGGAGGGGTGGCTCTGTGTATTTGGGAGGGTCTTAACTGCGGAACTTGAGGTTAGTGACAATACAGTTGAATGCCTATGGGCAAAAATCAGAGGGGAGGCCAACAAGGCTGACATCCTAGTTGGAGTATGTTATAGACCACCCAACCAGGATGAAGAGGTGCATGAATTATTCTATAAGCAGCTGGCAGATCTTTCAAGGTTGCCAGGCCTTGTTATTGTGGGAGATGTTTAACCCGCCGGATGTCTGCTGAGAACTCAACACAGCAGAGAACAGACAGTCTAGAAGGTTCTTGGAGTGCAAGGAGGGTAGCTTCTTGCTGCAGCTGATAAATGAGCCTACCAGGGGTGGAGCCCGGCTAGACCTGCTGTTTACAAATAGAGAAGGGCTGGTGGGAGATGAGGTGGTCAGAGGCTGTCTGGGGTACAGTGGCAATGAAATGATATGATAGAGTTTTCAATACTCGGTGAAACAAGGAGGAGTATCAATAAAACCTCTGTCCTGGACTTCCACAGGGCACACTTCAGCCTATTCAGGATGCTGATTTGGAGAGTACTTTGGTAAACAGTCCTTCAAAGCAAAGGGGTCCAGGAAGCATGGACATACTTCAAGAAAGTAATCTTGAAGGTGCAGGAGCAGGCTGCCCCAATGTGCCAAAAGATGAGCTGGCAGGGAAGACCCTGTGGTGTCATTGCTGCTTTTGTAACCACTCCAAGTTTCAACTTTACCTATCCCCTCTGCCAGCCTACCTAATCACTGACTCCTGAATATGTCAGCAGTGACTGTCAGGGAGATAATGAAAATTTGACTTCACTATAGCACCTTTGGATACAAAATTGTACCATCCTCACACTCAGCAGACTAGGGGAACCTGTTCAACCCTTGTATTCCAAAGACTGATTTCTCTGGGTGAATGCTCCCAGCAGTCACCAGTCTCTGTATCACTCTGGCATTCAGAGTATGCCCATACAATATCTTTGAATTCACATCAGTTTAAGTCAGAGGCTGTAGGACTAAATACAAATTGTGAATAGACACATAATTAAAAAAAAAAGAAAAAGAAAAAAGAAAAAAGAAATCATCCAATGTATCATCCTTAGAATGTTTCAAATAGAGTGCAGCAGTAGAAAGCCACTACCTCAATTTTAAAAGTCATTTATCAGCTCAATGGCATGTCTGCATGGCATAATGCATGATTAAGCAGCAGTCCCTCAGCTGATACTGAACAAATTAGCTCTGGAAACAGAAGCAGCAGTTACAACATGCACTCACTGTATAGGCAACCAGGCTTGCAAGAGACCACAAGTGTTCAACCTAGTTCTGATTGTGAGCCAAAACACCTATGGGTGCTTGCATTTGAGACTCTTTGCAGCTACTCATTGCACTGTATGACCTGCACTGGTCTGAAAAATACCTAAGATATAATTAACACAGCATCAAGTTATATGGTGTAGATGGTTCAATAAAAGCCAGTGGAATTTTACATACTTTTCACTACACAAACAGAGTATCTGAACATATGTCCATGACAGCCTGGCTGATATCAGGGTGGTAAAGTAAGGAGATGTGTCTTTGCAAATTGCTTGGCATTTACATACTTGCTTCATGCACAGGAGAATCAATGGCAGCTCTTCCTGGCCACTAATGTGAGGAAATACCATGGAAATGCCCAGCATATCAGATTTGGCTCATGAATGGACCTCCTTCATTGATACCCTTTGTTGCAAAATTTCTCACCACTTGATGTTTCTCAGGCAAGAATGCACTATGACCCTTATTGGTTGCTGGCTCATGCCTGCCATAAGCAGTCATGGGAACAACCATTGCCCAACAGGAAATGAGCTAAACACAGAGCTGGCTGAATGCCCAAAACTGTAGATAGCACTGCTCCAATTCACACCAGCTCCATCCAGATATGTGCATGACACCCACAACAATATGGCACACTCAGTCCCCTCTCACCAGTAGCAAAGTGTCCCTCCCGTGACTTGCAGTTCGGCCCCTTGCTGGTGATCCCTTGGGAGGCAAGGTCTGAGGTCAGGTAAGGTGATGTCTGTGCTGTGGCACAGCCATCCTCAGCCTGCTGAGGCAAGCAAATAGTCACTACTACATTTTATTAAGTGCAGTGCTCAGTTGTCTCCTTTCACACACAAACTCTTATTCAGGGTTTATAGTGAGGAGGTTTCTATTGCTGTAATACCTGATGCCATGTATAAACAACAGTTCATCGAATATTTAGTCATATCTTACCACACCTGTCATGTTCACAGTAACTATTTAGATTAGCTACTTCATCTCCAATGATAACTGAATTTCTTGTGAATAATCTTAGGTTCCATATTGATTTGGCTGTTCTCCTGTCACCAAGAGTTTTTCAGATTAATAAGTCGGACTGCATTACTCTTACTCACACAGTATAAAGCCTTGCTCCACAATTATCTCTCCTGACTTCCATAGGACTATTCCTGGTAGAAATTATTTGTTATCAGCCTATACATTCAGATTTCAGCATAGCTGTCTCCAGCTCTGATCACAAAGGGCACCCTTAGCAGCCTTGCAGAACAAATAAGGTGGTAATATTATATTTTCTCAATCAAACGGATCATTTTACACACTTTCTGATTTTATCTATACCTATCTTTACTTAATAGGAAAAAAAAAATGTATCTTACATTTTTCTCACTAACCTTTTTCAAGATGTTACCCTACTCTGAGTACTGCATCCAGCCCTGGGATTCTCTGCACCAGAAGGACATGGACCTGTTGAACTGGGTTCCAAAGAGGGCCACAAAAATGGTCAGAAGGATGGAGCACATTTCCTCTGGCGACAGGCTGAGAGAGTTGTGGTTGTTCAGCCTGGAAAAGAGAATAATACCTAAAAGGGGTCTACAAGAAGGTGTTCAATGAAGTTCAAGGCCAGGCTGGATAGGGATTTGAGCAAGCTGGTCCAGTGAAAGGTATCTGTGCCCATGGGAGGGGGAGTGGCACTTAATCTTTAATTTTCCTTCCAAACCAAACCATTCTACAATTCTATGATTAAGCTGCTAGTGCACAGACATTATGCAGAATCCACATACCAGACTAGTCTAAGTCACTTAGCAAGCAAGAAAACTATACAGACAATTTAATGTTAAGAACATGTAGGCTTCAATTTCTAAGGTAAGGCAGGACTGCCATAGCTACAAAAGCAATACTGAGTTTCTATGATGGCAACAAATCTTCACTTCAGGAATATTTAAGGGCTATTTTTCAGCAAGGAATGAAATCAGCAGCAGAATGAAAAATGTCTGTCTAGAATGGATTGGTAGCCATGCACACCAATTTTATAGCTAAATACAGATTAGAAGCATGGGAAAATTAAATACATCAATCTGTAATATTTGTAAAGTATTTTGCATATTTTACTTTAAAATTTTTAAAGGTTAATTGAAAATTGAAACCTAGCACAAAAATGGGTCACTAAAACCTGTTCTCCTGCGTTCTGATCTCCAATTTTTCTGCTGTAGCATACAAAAATTTAAGACGCTAAGAAACTGCATTCTTTATAGTTTCCAGCTTTATGGCACATTTAAGAGAAGTGCAGCTCATGCAGCTTTGTCACCTTTCATCCCCAGCTTTAGAGTAAGTAGAATTCAATTCAGTGATAATCCTTTTTCAACAAACACAAAATACCAGTATAATACCTTTACTTCAGAAGGGGCAAATTTCGTTGGCTTTTCTCACAGGATTACTTACGCTGACTTGCAAAAGACTATTGTAAGAATAGGTGACTTTTTCCCTGTGTCTCCCAAAACATTAGCAGTACCTAAAAGAATCAATGTTCAACAACAGGTGCATAATAAGAAGAAAAAAAATGAAAACAAAAGCAAAAAAAAAATCCAAGCTGGAGTTGAGTATAACTACAGACATAAAGCCTCAAACACAATTTAATTACCAGAAATTTAATCCACTCCATGGAAATAGCTCCACTACACTGCATTTAATCATCTGCCTTCAAATAATCAATGGTTACTCAGAAGCTGCATCATCACATGAATTTAATTTAGCAAAATTTATGCTACTAGCTGAAAAGAAATTTCTTAGTTGGACATCTGCTATCTAAATTATTAAAATACCTGTTTTGAAAAGAAATGTATTAGTGTAAAAAGTCTGAGACTGCACAAATGTACCAAACAATCATGCCACTGAAGAGACATAGCATTGAAAAAGACAAAATAAGTTTTTATAGCTGCATTTAGAGAGGAACAAAAAATTAGTTAAGTTCATCAACTGATTGCAGAGACTCAAGATCATGTGTGCACGATCAAGCTTTATCATGTGTTACAGTTATGCATACATATAAACCCACGAGCTTTCACACAGAAAAACTGGAAGCTTTCCTGGTCTCTGTCTTATTTCATTTTGTGCAAAGAAGAGTGGTCAATAACAGTATTTTGGCTAGTTGTTCCCTTATGGGCAGAATTACACATTTTTGAATTCCACAGGAAAAGCTCCTAAAAACTTATCTTTCTCTTTTTCTTCCTAAGGAATCAGTAGTGATAGTAAGGACTTTATTTATAAATAATGGTAAGAAAAACAGTCTGCTGGCTTTGTCAGTCAACACCCTGAGGGTAACAGCTCTGTTATCCTAAAAAGTGACCTTTATTTTTTCAGTATACTCCCATAATATGTGGAAATCTTTCAAAGAAAGAATTCATTACTTGTATGTGTTGTGAACCTCTTTTCTCAGGAGTTCTAAACAGAGAAACAAATTAAAAATTCCCTACAAATAAAAAATATGGATGAATCTCAGTAAAATTTAAAATAGGATTATTAAAAGGGAATTAAAGGTAGGAACTACGAAGGGGAAAAAAAAGAAAACACAGGAATTAACATATCAATTAAGAAGTAACACCATCAGAAGTCACTGTGCAGTAGTTCTCTGAAGGACAGTCTGAGAACCCAGCCCCCTTATTCCCACTGAACTGAGGCTTCTGTCATATAGCAATTTAATTACTTATGCAAATCAGCAAAATGCCTCCTTTCTGTCTCATACATATTGCATTCAATTTTTCTGTAGTGTAGAAGTGTCTCAGTAAAACAGTTTCCCACTATCAAAGCCAAATAAGCTCTTAGAAAGTGAGAGATTGAATTTTATTTTCTTTATGCCAAGGCCCAAAGCCACATCTTGAATAAGCTTTAAGTTGTTATGTGAGACTCTTCAGCTGTGTTTTCTTGATAAAACAGCAGCTTTCCTATATTTTGCATTGTGTCTAACGCCTGAGAACTGCTTTGTGAAACTGGTACTGAACAAGCTGTTCAGAATAGCTTAACACGTGGGGAAACATAAAGACTTCCAATCCTATTTGGCAGTAAGCATGGGTTAACACAATAATACACTCAGTTTCTCCGAGATTACAGTGCTTCTTGGCATACAGAAAGGGAAATCTTTGAGCTCCTGATAAAGTTTAATGTACAAAGAACAGAAATTAAACTCATGTGACTGTAGTTTGAGAGTTCAGTGCATTCATTGGTTCCCTGTACTTGGGAGCAGGCAATAAATTAGCTTCAAATGTAGTCCTGAATACAGCCGAAAACTACTCATGGTGCCAGTCCACTCCAAAGCAGAGCGTTCCCAGCACACTGGAATCTGCTCTGGAGATCTGTAACAGAAAAGTCACAATTGTCCTGTGAAAGGAAAAGGTCTGCGTGGGGGAACAAGTAAAAGGAATAAATTACAAAAGAGCAGTAAGAATGGCACCTACATTACCAGGTCAGATGGACCCCACCATACATCTATGTGCATCTTCTCAGGACACATAGGAGACAAAACCCTGATAATTTAATGGGGTGGAATGGAGACACTGCTTACAGTCAGCTCATAAAGGGTACAAAAAACCATATAAAAAGGCAGTATATGCTAAACAACCTAAAAACCCAGGAGAGACAGACTTGTACACTGGTATTCTCCTACATCTCACCCAAGGATTCATGTAAAGACTGCCTGGAGACCACCAGGGTACACGTGTTTTGGGGCTGGACTGCCAGACACATATCTCTCAGCGCTTATGAGTTTTTCCTTATGAAACCACGAATCTGAATGAGTAAAACTAATTTTGTTTTAAATTCTGGAAATAAACACAGCTTCCTTTTCTGTAAGAGCTTGTCTGCATTGCAACAGTTTTCCCTACACCAGTTTTCTGGAGTCTAGCATTTTTCTTAGCATTTTTACATGGAAATTTCAGTACAACAAGGGCTTCTTGTCCATATGGTCAGAAATACTCCCATCTGTTCTTTAATTAGATATATTAATTTTTTTTCTAGTCACTCTTCTGGCCCCTTAAGTGGCCAGAGAGAGATTTTGCAAGAGTCTTCATTTTGCCCTGAGCGGCAGCTACTGAGGAGATGGAGAAATGCCCACAGAGAACATAAAAGCTTCTTCAGATAAAAGCTGAAATAAAACTCTCTCATACAGAACACAAACAAAAGGTTGTCTGGTACTACCAAGAAAAGGCTAGCAACAGTGTTGACTGACAGCTGAAGCCCTCCACTTCATCCCCTCTTCAGGTGTCATCCAAGCCAAAGACTATTAAAATTTAGCCAAGCACATCTACTCACATCCAGGAGATGAGCAGCTTTTCATGCACGCTCCTCCAATTGCCCATGGTCTTTTCAGCACTACCATACACGACTCAAACATACAGGGTCAAATTTGACTTTTACACTGTTTTTGCAGCTGTTCCTTTCACAGTAAACAGAGGTTTAAAAAGTAAAATAGGCAAAACCTTTCTCTGACAAAGGAAGAGAGTCTTCCAGGACTGCTTTGTGAAGTAAGGATCTTATATTTAGATTTCTGAGCATCAGTGGTGCTTTTAGTGCCTTATTTTTGATTTTATGTGCCGAGCCCTTAAGTATATCCAGTTACTTATATTTACCATGCAGAGTAATAAAATATTCAACTGTTGTTGAAGTGATAGCTCTTATATAATTAAAAAAAACCCTAAAACCAGAAGAAAAGCAAAATCTTCCATAGGATTTATTTGAAAACTTCTGCTTTTTTTGCATCTTACTTATGGACTTTAAGTCTTTGGGAAAACATGTCAAGTACACTGCTATGATTCCAAATAATTTTGCAGCCCACACCCCGAAATGTCTCTTTCTCACTAGTGCAGTGCAACAAAACTCCCTCAAAGTGTAAAAGCAAGGTAACATTTTTGATAAATTAAAAAAAAAAAAAAAGGACAAAACCCCCAAACCATCACTTCTGAACGAAAAGCAATACGAAATTCAAAATTATAGGTCATAAAAGCTGCAGCTGGGACTGAGGTTTTCTAGTAGCTAAGTAGAATGATTTAACCATCTTCAACATGAAGAAACAACTAACGGACGTCCAGACAGACGTGGTTCTGACCACAGAATAGACAACACTATCACATACTTAATAAGGAGAAGAAAGACAGACACAGCTAAGTATTTATAATTCATGCACAAACACAGCTATTCCAGTAGCCCTGTATTTCTGTAGGCAGTCATCACTTTGCAGCCGCCTCACCTCTGGGTATGCCCTGAGCTCTCACACACTAATCAGCATCAAGTTGGGTCAGGCTCTTAGAAGTGAGTTTGTCAAAGCACAGCACCTGGATACTGCTCACTGATGGTGGCTCATTCCTCTGCTGTTGATCCAATACTGCACAGGGTGGTTAAGAGCTGTACTCGTCTAGATGATAGATTGCAAACACTATGGGAAGCACCTGAAGTCATTGAAAATTCTGCAGCATTTATACAAGGGAGATGCTCAATCTTTTAGCCCTCAAAAGTTTTCACATGAAATAAATTAACCTTAATGAGCACAACTGCTAATAATCTCAGCAGGGGCTGTTTGCAGAGCAGCTCTCCAAAGCTTGCCCTCACTTCAAAGACATGCCAGTGCATGACAGTCAAATTTTTTCTCAATGCTAATCTTTTACTTTATCCAAACTTTGCATTCAATACTTTTATTCATTAAAAATACATCAATATATATGGATAATAATAATTCCATTAGCTGTCCCTTGATGGTCACATCTTTCCTCAATAATTCTCTAAAAATGTTTTCTTTCTCTGGATTATCCAACGAATTTTCCCATCTGCCCAGCTTTATACCGTAATCCCTCCTATAAAGCTAGATCTAAATCAGCCTCTTTATACCCTCTAAATGTAATGCCTTTTATCTTTTTTCTGCTACAACTACTTTATGACTGTACAAAGAACGCTTTTGACAGAACAGAGAGCAAACAAATGGCCTTGAAAGTCATGAAATAATACCAGTTACAAGCTTTTTTAAAAAGATCCTTATAATCAGATGCTGCTATTTTTCTCTGAATGATACAGGGTTTTATTTCTGAAGGGATGTGGCAGTAAATGCAATCTGGATATTCCACAGAACAATGTTCCCAGGGCAGCTACACCTATATTTCCCAGTATGATAATACAGATACCAGTTATCGCTTAAAAATATACAGGAAAGGCCTTGTTGATTTGTGATCGCTAAAAATTAATCTTTAAACCACTACTTCAAATCATTTGCAGCTCTGGAACAGAGGCTTTCTCTGCACCTTGCAAAGGTGTTTACTGAACTGAACAAACTCAAAATGGGATACTGAGCACAATGAGATAGATGGAAAGGGAGGAGTAACAGATGACTACTTTGGTAGGAAGGTAGCTGAGTGGCATTAGGTTATCATACAAAGACATTTATTTCATTATTCTCTGTGGGCAGCTCAAGCACTGCAAGGTCCTAACACATTCAAGATGAGCACAGTGGACAAAGACTCCTTCAGAGTGCAATATTTAATGAAACTTAAATTAGGTCCCAAAAGAGCAATACAATCTATATGAAATATGGCACCAACATTAAACCATTCCATTCGCATATATGTGTTTTCAAGTAATTGTCATCAAATTCACACAGTTTTAATATAGCTTCCATACGTATAGCTTTCTTTTTTACATGTATTTCATAATAATTTCCTAACATGAGGCACAGGACAGAAGGGTAAGGAAAAGGCTGCAGCTAAGACTGAACACTTCCTTATGAAAAAAAAGAAAATAATTCTATTGTAGCCTTTCACTGCATTGTTAGCAATGAAGTGAAAGGCTACAAGATTTTTCCTTCTGTTTGCCTCTATAAATTTATATATGCCACAGCAAGTTAAGAGACTACGTATTGAAATTTTAAACACTGCAATTTAACAAAGTAATAGGAAAGTATTATTGCCTTGTATTTTATATATTGTTATATTTCTATGTATTTATGTGAGGAAAAAAATAAACAAAACTGAACAAAAAGCAAAACATGCAAATATCAAATCCAAACCTGAATTCAATCCATTCTCTAATAATAAACTTACCTGTTTTTTAGCCAAGCACATCTACTCTACAAAATCACTCCCATACAGAACTCTGATTCAGTGTAAAACGAAATACTATGCAGTAAAAGTTAATGATAAGCAAAACTATTTTCAAACAGCAAAATAACCCACCTGTATTCAGAAATTGGTGTCAGCAAAACAAAGTTTGTTTTCCTGTTTCCAAATAACTGCGCAGACATAGGTGCTTGAAACCTAGAATCAAAATCACAAAAAACCATAGTTTTGAAATTCAGAGTTTTGAAAATTATCAGTATACAACTGGAATTATTTTGAAGAAAAGAGCTAAAATTATTTAAAAAAAAAAAAGGTACAACAGGAAAGGACAGCATGTTTCTGAGTTCTGCTTGTTTAGTATATTGTACGAATTTTTTTCTGCAATGCACTCTCTTTCAACTCCAGGGATGCAGCATTCAGGCAGGCCAGAGGAAGAAAGGCTCAACACAGCAGGACAGTGAAACATGGGAGACACTACCACAACAATCAGAACAAAAAGAGGACAAATACTTATCCTTAGTCCAGAATGTGATAAGCAGAACTAAAAACAAGATTTGGGAGTAAGAAGTGAAGTCTGGACCTTCAAGATTTGACTGCTTATCGTACAGAAAACACAACAATAGAAAATGAAACACGCCTTAACCAAAAGTAGCTCTTCACACAACTGTAGTACCACTATTCCCAGCGCTTCAGATGTATAGATGCTGTTATCAAGCAATTCCAAAGACACTCTGTTTTCTACCAAACATCAACTTAAGGACGGTTGGCTGAACATGCCTGTGATATCAAACTCCTAATTGTTAGAGCTAGTCAAACGGACAAACCTAGACTTGATGCGTGAACAGTTCTATCCCAAGGGATATTTACCTTTCCTGTAAGTCTCAGTATTTGTCATTTCCTGTAGCCAAGGATCATGGAAGTGTGTCATGAAGAAAAGCCAGCATCCGCAAACCATTACTTGGGGGGACAATGTAGGGAAGTATTACTTTTTGCACTAAAGACTTCTCCTAAATTTACATTTTGCTCTCAAAAACAAACACACAACAACCAGATCAGATAATTGGTTAAATGAAACTTTCACAGCTTGACTGAATCAAGGAATTATTTACTGCAGTTCTTCTGGAAGTGGTAATGTGAGGAAATACCTTCAATTTTTTTTTTTTGGTACTCTTTACAATAATTTGAATCTTACTGAAACATGTTGCCTCCCCCTCGTATTTTATAATCTGCAAATGCTTTATAATTTGCCAAGATATAGAAAAAAAAGGAATCCTTTATACAAACCTGCATATTTAGTACTCTTACAAAAAAAACTCCATTTAATGCAAGTGTCCCAGAAGTTTAGTTAAAAAAATTTGCATATGCTATCAGAAAAGTCCAGGATCTCTTTTGCACGTGCTCAATACTTGTAACTCTTGAAAAAGATGCCTGACACAATCATGTTTTTAAGTATCTCCATACAGTCTTATGTCACCCTATTTTGACAGATTATTTTTGTTCTTGGGTATTCACATTTTACCAGAAACTGCTAATAAAGTAAGAACAACCCTGTTGGATTGGAACTGTAGTTCTTGGGCATTTAGCAAATATTGATGAGAATATTTGTTTATAAAACAACCAAACACAACAAAACATCACCACCCACACTTTCTCATTAAGGAGGTATCAAGTGCTCTGTGCCAAATTGTTTTTCCATTTTGAGAATGCACTTGAGGCTGCAGATCCACATACTTAACAAGCACCACAGCCATCTTATGATTGGAGACTTATGCTGACGTTATGTGAAGAAATAACTACTTCTCTCAAATGATGAAATTTCATCTTTTTACATTAGTTTTGACTATAAGCTGAAACAGACCTGCTATTAGAGATTTAAGAAATCAATCTCAAACTTGAAGGCATCAGAAAGCCTTTAAATTAAAAAAAACAATAAAAAGCGAGGGAACATTACAAAATCAACCTATGTCCCAGTTCTTTAAAATGGTTTCTTTCAAACAGTAAATTTTCTTATGAAACACAGATCTGAAAAATAATTTCCTATCAAATAGTAAATAGTTAAGGTCAAAAGACTAAAAAAAGAAAGGTTAAAAAAAATTAACCAATTCTTTGGGGTTTGAGAAGGCACACTGCAGTGGTCTGAAGGGTATTTCATCTACAATTTCAAAATAACTCCCTGTTAAAAATCACACTTAGAACAGCCATTTGGTGTGTCATAATTTTATTTATCAGCTGTAGTTTTGTGTGAAAATGTGAAATTCAAATCAATAGTCATGTAATAGTGAACAAAGGCCATCATTAAAAATACAAATAGTGTTTTGCAGCCAGCGTCCAAGGCAATTCATAGTTCAAATAATCACCAACTTCTACCAGAGTAGTGACAAGGTTTCCACCTTCCTTTATGCCCTTTGCTAACAAACAGAGACTACTAAGAACTAGTCAGTCTCCATGGCTCTTGAAGCTTACATGACAGTCACTAACTCAAAGAAAGGTGATCCACATTTGGTCCCCAAAGGAAGCACAGTTCAGGGCTGTGAGATGACACGAGATCATCTGTTCTCTTCAGTACGGTTTTTTTCTCCATGACAACAGCTGCTATGAAGCATTCCTCTCGTCTTCCAAGCATCGGTTTCCCAGATGAACCCGGTTCTCCTCGATCACAATATATCTTCCTGGATATACATCAAGAAAAACGACTAAGAAACTCGAACTCCTCCCCCATCCTTTTTCTGGGAAGAACCTGTTTCGACTGAGGGCGGGCGGGCAGGGGGGCACAGGCAAGAAGGCGAGCGGGCAGGGAGGGCTCGCAGGGCCCAGCAACACCGCCCTCTCCCAGGGGGCCGCCTACACGGGCGACACCAGGCTCTTCTTATCCAGCGACTGCTCGTCCTCCTCCAACAGCAGCTCATCCAACTCGCCGTCCTCGGCTCCCGAGGCCTCCTGCCCGCCGGCGGCCCGGCAGCGCCGCAGGTGCCGCAGGGCCCGGCGGTGCTTCTCCTGCAGCCGCGCCAGCTGGGCGCGCAGGGCCTCCGCCTCCTCGCCCGGCTCGACAGGGGGCTTGTCGGGGCCGGGCCCCAGCAGGGCCTGCCGGAAGAGGCAGCGGTTCTCGCGGCGCAGGCGGCGGTTCTCCAGCCGCAGCCGCACGTTCTCCAGGCGCAGCCGCGCGTTGTGCCACTCGCGCTCCTCCCGCTGCCGCAGCGCCTCGCTGTGGCTGGCCGCCAGGTCCGCGTACCGCTCCGCCAGCTGCTGCGGCGAGCCCCGCGACTCTCCGCGCCAGCCCTGCCGGCCGCCGCCCGGCTCCCCGCGCCCCCCGGGCTCCGCGGCCCCTTCGGCCCGGCCGCCCCCGGCGGCGGCTCCGAGCGCCGCCCGCCCCCCCCTCGCCGCGCCGCCGGCCCAGCGCCCGCCCACCGCGCGCATGCGCCTCATCCGTGCCGCGCGCGCCGCCCGCCCGCCCGCTGCCGCCGCGAGACGAGGGAGGGCTCGCGCCTAATGCAAATAGTGGGCGGGGCCCGGGCAGGCGCGGGGGGCGGGGCGGGCGCCATTGCGGGGGCGGGGCCGTGCTGGGCGGGACGGCGGCGCGCGCCGTGCGCTGTGAGCGCGACCGCCGGCAGGGGGCGCGCTCTGCCCCCCCCCCAACGGCCGAGGGGCAGCGGGACCCTGCGGGGTGTGCGTCGGGAGGGGCGGTGGAGATCCTGGGAGGGACAGTGGAGATCCTGGTGGGACGGTGGAGATCCTGGAGGGACGGTGGAGACCCTGGGAGGGACGGTGGAGATCCTGGGAGGGACGATGGAGACCCTGGGAGGGACGGTGGAGACCCTGGGAGGGACGGTGGAGACCCTGGAGGGACGGTGGAGACCCTGGGAGGGACGGTGGAGACCCTGGAGGGACGGTGGAGATCCTGGGAGGGACAGTGGAGATCCTGGTAGGGACAGTGGAGATCCTGGGAGGGACGGTGGAGACCCTGGGAGGGACGGTGAAGACCCTGGGCTTCCAGGGCACACCTTTCACGTGGCCGGGCTGCTCGAAGTCGTGTCCAGCCTGTCGTTCAACACTTCCCGGGATGGAGCGTCCGCACTGCCTCCCAGGAAAGAGTGTCGACCTTACACTTCAGCTAAGCCCACCTTCCTTCAGATTAGGGCAGTTCCCCCTTGTCCTATCGGTACATACCCTTGAGAAAAGCCCCTCCCCAACCATCTTGTAAGGAGCTTTTAGGTAATGGAGGGTGCTCTAAGACCTCCTCGGAGCTTTTTGTCTCCAGATTGAACATCCCCAACTCTCTCAGCCTGTCTTCTTAGGAGAGCTGCACCAGCCCTGGGATCAGCTTAGTAGCTCTCCTCTGGACTCAACCTAATGGGTCAATGTCTTTCTTGGGTTGGGAGCCCCAGAGCTGGACACAGCTGGACAGATAGGCCTGAGCTACTGAGCCTTTCCCTGTTGGAATACCACAGTCCAGGACGTTTCCTGTCCAACAAGGCGAGGTTTAAGTGTTGGGTGTGGTTGCACAGTCCTCCAGTGTTCCTGTGGGCCTTGTGACCATTGTTGAAAAGCGGTGGCTGCAGCATAGAAAAAAGATAATGTTGGCTCAGAAGCACTTTTAAATGAAGACCTGGTCATATAAATGTTGCTCCCAGTGTTACTAGGTTGTTGGGATTTAAGGAATAAGAAATACAGACTGTAAGAAGTAGTTCTGACAGCTTAAAGTAACATGATTGTGTGGTATAAACTTGCGCATGAGCAATTTCCAATAGGAGAAACAAAAGAGGATATGAAGACACATATCGATGGCATTTCACAATGTGTGGTGAAATCAATCTTCTGAAATTCTCATCAACTCCCTTTGGCTGTTCTCCTTTACATAACAACACATGTTGGTACCTGCAGAAGAGTAGTCATGGTGGGATTACCATGACTGTGCAGTACATATCACTGTAGACTTCTGTATTTTGTGCTTCAGCTTGTAAACTGTTTGTGATGGGAACCATGCTTTGCTTTATGACCCAGTGTTCTGTACTTACCAGCTGAGCCTTGGGTATGGACCCCAAATTTGAAGTTCAACAAACAATGGATAGCAGTAAATGTAATAATTATTTTCAGAACCTTTTAAACTCTAAAGGATAACTGTTTACTTAAAACATTTAGGAAAGAAACAGCAAAGCACTGCAGAACAAAAGTAATCTAAGTATTACTGTACTTTTACTCTGACTGTTAATCAGCAGAAATGAACAAGTATTTCCTGTACCAAGCCATTTTCCAAGAAGAGATTGACTAGGGCGTTATAGTAATTCCCTGTAATATGTGACTAAACTAGTTTTGCATTGAAATAAATATGGTAATGCCTGTTTATGAGTCACTTCTTAATTTGTTGCTGCTTTGGCAATCTATAGACATACTGTGGCAGGACATCCTGTGACCAAGATAATGCCCTGGCTCTTGTCCAGTTTTTCAAACACTAATATCCCAAACCCCTTCTTATATAGGGTAGCTCTTAATCCCTTCATCCCCCAGTCTGTATTGATAGAGAGAGTTGCTCTTACCCCGGTACAGCACCATGTACTTGGCCTTGTGAACACCTTCTGAGATGTTCAACGTGAGATGTTGAACCTCATGAACTTGTGGGTTCACTCCTTGAGCTTGCACAGGTCCCTCTGGATAACATCCTGATCCCATCCCCTGGGTGTGTCAACTACACCACTTGGCTCTTCATGTCATATGCAAATTTGTTAAGGATTCACTTGATCTCGCTGTCTATGTCACTGATGAAGATATTAAACAATACTGGTACCAATACAGACCCCTTAGGGGCACCACTCATCACTGATCTCTATCCAGACATTGAGCTGTTGACCCATACTCTCTGA
The DNA here is from genome assembly GCF_025592945.1 of Manacus candei. Classification (NCBI taxonomy): domain Eukaryota; kingdom Metazoa; phylum Chordata; class Aves; order Passeriformes; family Pipridae; genus Manacus; species Manacus candei. The sequence goes on along the minus strand of NW_026138122.1, from coordinate 3,006,486 downwards.
ATGCAACCAATCCAGTCAATTCCTTACCCACTAAACAGTCCACCCATAAAATCCTCTCTCCAATTCAGAGAGACAGATGTTGTGAGGGACTGTGGCAAAGGCATTGCAGAAGTCCAGACAGATGACATCTGTAGCCCTTTCCTTCTCCACTGATGTCACTACATCAAAGAAGGCCACTGAGTTGGTCAGGTAGGTCTTGCCCTTAGTGAGGCCATGCTGGCTGTCTCAAATCACCTCCCTGTCCTCCATATGCCTTAGCATAGCTTCTAGAAAGATCTTTTCCAGGCACAGAGATGAGGCTGACAGCTCAGTAGTCCCCAGGTGCATCCTTCCTACCCCTTTTATAAGTGGCAGGTCCCTAATATAGCATCCCACTCTTTGAGAAGTAGCACAAAAGGTAAGGGAATGTCCCGTAGAATCTCTCTTCCACTGCATGCATTATCCTGAACTGCATGGAATTGTACTTCATGTGGGTTTTCCTGAAATGTAGTAGATAGTTTTGTTCTGATGTAACCAATGCAATATGGCTTTCAGCCTTGAACTTGATTCAAAGTTGAAACTTTGAAGGATTTGGAGGTAGATATTTTGGGTAGTCCTGAAGATAAGACCATTGCTGTGTACATATGAGGCAGTGTCATGCCCTTAAGGGATGGCAAGCAGCAAATTTAGAAATAGAGTATAGCATGGATTAGCTTTTAAACTGAGGTGGAAAGTTCCTTAAAAATAGCACAGCTCAGTGATGTCATCTTTCCATTTGCAAGGCCTCACTGAGCTGTTTTAATATGTTTTTTCAGTGGTCAATGTTTTCCAGAATCAAAGTGTACATTAGGAAACAGAAAGTTTCTAGCTGTTGGGCTCTGAACTTTCCAAGGGGAAGTAAAGATTTCCCTAAGGCTCAGCCTGAAGGAAAGCCTGGAAGACCCTTAGCAGGAAAGAATATCAAGTCTCATTAGGTTGCATCTCGTTTCAAGATTTCTCTGATGGGATGTAAGATGCTAATGTGAGTTGCATCACCGACTACATTTCAGTGGACAAAACAGGGCTAATTCTTTCTGGTGGGACCTATTGGAAATGAGGATGATGAAACCACTGCAGAGGAACAAAAAGAAAAAAATTAAAATTGGAGAAGGAAACAGTGCAGCTAAGAGAACAACATAACAGGAGAAGAAATTGCGGTAAGATAGAAGGCAAACATTTCCTGGCTGGCCAAGACTGAAAGAAACAATGTGATACTTAATAAATCATAACCAGAAAACTTACTTACAGTACAAAGTGTTTATTGTCTTGATCTTTCTGCTGACCTAACAGGGAGTTTCAGTGTAGGATGAGGAACTTATGCATCTATGTTTATACTCTAGCCTATGGATCACTATTAAAAATAAAGCATGGGCTTCTACCAAGAGTCAGTAATGATATGGAATGTATCAGTATTGCTAACAGTCCTATAAATAAAGTAGGTAAATGTGGGTCAGTATGTGGGTCTTTTTTGAGGTAGATGGGAAGAAATATCCTTGGAGAGAGCATCTGTAGTCTGATATATCAAGATGAGAGAAACATTTCCTTTCCAAGTGGGGAAGAGTGGGAAAGCTGTCCCCTTCCATCTTATTTTAACTTCCAGGTTTAGTTTTCAGTGCAACAGAAGCAAATTTTAGTTTAAGGAGAAAAATTCTCTTTAGAGACAATAAGGAACACTGCTGTCATACTGAAGGAAAATCTATAACGACATAATAGATGTAGTTCTGATAGCCTTGCTGCTGGTGGTTTTAATTGGTCTTCATAAATGTTTTATGCAATTGAAAGGGAATTTAGTCAGCACTGCTAAAGAAATTATGTGTTGATAGAGCTTATAATGTCACCTGTAACACCTTTGTAAATTAGCCTGAGTAAAAGAGACATCATATTTATTCTCAAGAGTCTTCATACTGAATTCAAGAGTGAAGAAAGATGATTTATTCTTATCCCACTTCACTAATGTAAAGCAAGAATGCTGTCACAAGCTTTGGAATTGTACTTACACTACTGTCAGCCTGGAGTAAATGAGATCAGAAGCAGGCCCTGTAAACAGGAATTGTGTTGGGAAGCGCATTGGAAAGAGAAAGAGGGTCTGGAAGCTAATATACTTATACTTTTGTCAGCCTGCCTTAGACATTGTGTTTAACAACATTGTTCCCTGACTGTTAGTGTTGAGGAACAGGGTACATTAGAAACTTCTTGTCATCCTTGAAAGAAGTGATGTTTTGGGAATTTTGCAAGCATTCTGAGAATGGGATGTGTGGCTTGGGAGGGTGTTTATTGCTTAACTGGATTACTCAGTTGCTGATCTCTGCCTAGTAAATGTATACCTGTGCTCTGACCTGCTGCTTTCTTGTACTTTTCTTTAATCTTTATTGAAAAGTTTTATAAAATACATACTGACTTTCTGTTGCTGTTACTGCTAACATTCCTTTCAAAACCATCCTTGAGAATAATTTATTGTCACCAAATAGATTTACTAGTTGATGCTAGCAGTTCTTGTTGATGCTTGACAGCATGAATATAATTTTATTGAAATAATTGCTAAAGAAGTAAGAATAGGTAATATTGATAAAATTTATTTATTGTCTTGGTATGGGCAGCAGTATTAAAAGCCATCAAACACCAACATCTTTCTTTAAAAGCACTATTTAATCCTACCCATGTGTTGCCATTAAGAACTGTGTATAAATAAAGGAAACTTGACTTACCTGTTTCAATTAATATTTATGTTGCTGATGGAAAAGAACAGTCCTTCAAGATACTGTTTTGCCAGTCTGTTTTACACTGGGAATGAGGATGGACTGAAGGAACACAGACACCAACTTTAAATAATAAGTTTATAATTTTACTATGGTGCAAAACAGCAAAGAATTACAAAAGAATCAGTGGCTTACAAAAGGACATACTTAGCAATGCATCAAATCATTACTACAGTGAAAGTCTATAGTGATTAGGAGAGAGAGAGATACATCACCAATTACTCTAACACATTACCATCATCCAGATTGCACTTCAGCTGAGGAGCCCCAGTCACAGTGAAGAGCTGGAGAACCTCTCTGGGTGACTGGGAAATCCTACGCAGTGCACCCACTTGTAGATGAGGCATCCATCTTTCCTGTGAGAGGGTCCAGCTTATGTAGTGTTGAACAAATCAGCTTACATCACTTAATTGGTGCAGAAAAAAATCCGGCTTTCTTCTCTCCTTGGTTTTCCCCTGAAGCCTGGCCAGGGCCCAGCGGAAAATCAAGGAATCAGTTTGGACTAACTACTATCAAATACCCCCATGGCCTTGACTAGACTCTAAATACAGAATCTAGTGAATTGACCCTGGCCAGATGACAAGTACCCACTAAAGCCACTCTCTCGCTCCCCTTTGCAACTGGACAGAGGAGAGAAAAAAAAAAAACCAGCAAAGAATTCATGTGTTGATGTAAGAGCCAGGGGAGGTCACTTACTGGTTACCTTCACAAGCAAAACAGACTCAAAGTGGGGATAATTTATTACTAACAGGATCAAAGCAAAAGAGTGAGAAGTAAAATAATCTTAAAAACGCCTTCCTCCCACCTCTCCTTCCTTCCATGTTCTCCCTCCCCTACCTAGTGGTGCAGGGGGACAGGGAATGGGGCTTACCATCAATTGTTTCTGCTGTTGCTCAGAAAGTCTCTTTCCCCTGCTCCCATGGCATCCCTCCCATGGCAGACAGTCCTTGATGGACCTCTCCAGCCTGAGTCCATCCCTCAGGCAGCAGCTCTTCCCAAACTGCTGTCCTGTGGGTCACTCCTCCATGGGGTCAGTCCTTCACCAATGAGCTGTACTGGAGTGGGTCCCCCACAGGGGCCACAGGTTCTACCCAGGAAAAACCCGCTCCAGCCTGGGCTTCCCTCTCCGCGGGCTGCAGGTCTCTGGCAGGACTCTGCTCTATCTTGGGGCTCCCACGAGGTCACATCCTTCTTCATGCATCCACCTGCTCCAGCATGAGCTCCCCTATGGGCTGCAGGGGTGTCTCTGCACCCCGATGGTCCTCCATGGGCTGCAGGGGCACAGCTGCCCCACCCTGGTCTGCACCAGGGGCTGCAGGGCCTCAGCTCCAGTGCCTGGAGCACCTCCTGCCCCTCCTTCTGCACTGACCTTGGTGTCTACCTTGTTCCCACGTTCTTACTCTGCTCTTCTCTCGCTGGAATTCTTTCTGTGCAGTACCTTCTGTTCTTAAAAATGTTATCACAGAGGCATTTCTGTTACTCTTCATTGGCTCAGCCTTGGCCAGTGGCAGGAAGTCCATCCTGGAGCCGGCTGGCATTGGCTCCACTGGACAGGGGAAGCTTCTGGCAGCTTCTAACAGAAACCACCCCTGTAGCCCCCCTGTTACCAAAACCTAGCCACAGAAACCCACTACACAGAACTATGGATATCTTTATATCTCAAATCTGAACCAGCTGCTATTATGTGAGGCCTACTGCTCTCACAGCCTTGGCTAAAAAGAAAGACACATTTATATTACATTCAAGCCTCACTAATTATTAATAATATGCTGAACTAACAAGCATAAGTGTTTACTGTCAAAGCATTACTAAGGATTATATAGCATCTTAGTTAATAAGCAGATATATGACTAAATACAGTAGTAGGCTAAATATAATATTAGGTTGAAAAGTTCATCTATAGGTCATCTTTGGTTCAGAGCCTGTTCTTCAGGCCCCAGCATTACAGATACTGTCGACTAGGATAGGAAAACTAAGTTAGAACTGCACATGTATTAGTAAAGTAGAAAGAGAATGGTGCATTAAGAATTACAGGTTGGGTTAAACTGTAATAACTGCAGCATGCAACAAAGTTCCCTTCAGCTTGGCTTTCTGAACAAAGCCTTGTAACCTAAAATAGAAATAATTTATAGATTTGGAAATACAGGCAAGGTGTAGCCTGTACTTTCTAAGGTCTCTGTGCATGTATGTTATGTGTCCATGTGGGCTTTTCTTCGTGTAAGATGATGAAAATGGTATTCTGGGACTGACAAGCACCGCATCAAAAGAGAATACTTACTGATACATAGACCAGTCCTGAATCGTTGTTTACAGTCAAATTTAACAGTTTGGCCTTTGAGCTGGGAATGAAGTCTATGAATTGCACAGGAATACTAAACCGTAACTCAGACAGTAGAGTTGTTTCATCAGATTTGATGAGACAGTTAAGGATTATGAGTCTAAAATAAACCACCTAATTACAGGTAGTGGTTAAAGTCTCAATTAAAAGGATGGGCAATTTGCATTTCAAATTTGCACTTTTAAAATTAGAACAAGACATTTGGACAGCTGAAAGAGGGAATAAACTAAATAAGTGTCTTGCATTTTTTATAGTTATTCATCTGTAAACCATGTTAAAAAAGTCTTGTAAAATCAGAGCATAAAAATTGCCTTTATGGAAGGGGGGAAAAGTGATTGTCAACAAAGTTTTCAGTGAAAAATTTGTTCTGTATGATCAAATGTAGTAAAAAATATTGGTCATCCCTGGTTTCCAGTAGAAAATGGGAAAATATGTCTTAAAATCTGTTATTGTGTGCTAAATTTTTTTACAAAAGGTGTTGATGACTTGAAAAAACATCAGATCCTATTTGTTTACTAAATCATCTGGTGAAACTCATCTAGTGTTTTTACCATATGTTCTTACATCTAATTATGTATGTTCTATTTATGGTCAATTGGACACTTTCGAATTGTCTGAATAGAAAACACTACCTGCTGTGCCAAAAATAATATTTTGTCTTTGTTGTCTGAATAGGAAAAGAATTGCAAGAGCTGAACCAGAATAGCTGGAAAAGCCATAAAATCTAATACTGAAATGTTCTTCACTTTGCAAAATCTTTTTTTGTATGATGTAGAAAATCTTGGATAAAATGATGTCACAGCACTTCTACCAACCCTTACAGGAGCAGACCAAAAAAAGAAGGCTGTTCTCAGTTAATCTTGAGCAAGATAGAGTAATTAATTCAGATGATTCTCATAGAATCACAGAATAGAATCATGTTCTGTCCAAAAATATTAAAATATACATAACAGTTCTTTTAAACAACCAATGTTCAGAGGATCCAGAAGGAAGCAAAAATTTCAAATATTTTCTGCATAGTTAATTTATAAAACACTTAGTAGCTGGATGAAAGATACCCTAAGTAGTCTGGATTAAAAGATATTTAAAATCACTGCAATGGAAAATGAGTAAACTACAAGAATTAAGTAGCATGACTTCTTATAAAGAAAATTGTGTTTCATAGATCTCTTAGAAACTATTTACTTTGACCATATTTAGTTGATGAAGTATCAGCTTATAAAACTTTAAAAATTTCCTCTCCCTGAAATGAACACGGACTGTTAGGTTTCTATGATGTGAGAAGAAAAAATGTCCTGGATCACAAACTGAAATATAGAAAATGGAGAGCTGGATTAAAAGGTCAGTTTTGATCCTGTCTAGAGGTTAACAACA